>NC_048267.2:23177784-23802784 GCF_005286985.2 Setaria viridis | reverse complement strand
CGGCGGAGATGCGGTGCCTCGAGAGGGCAGTTTGCGGTGGTTGAGCGACCAGACAAGGGAGAGGCTGACGCAGCAGCTAGAAAGTAGGTAGCTTGCCGCCGGCCCACCCCATCTCCAGCAGGCGCGCCTGCCCACGGAGAAGCGAAGCTGAGGGGAGGGGAGGGGTCGCTGGGGAGTGGGAGCCACGCACCTGGCCCGAAGTAAGAGGAAGACCTCGGGTGGAAGTCCTTGAGCGGAACGGGCGCTACAGTTGACTGGGAAGCTGCGGCCACCGGATGCTGAAGGAGCATCAACGAGGGGGGTGGACTCTGCTCCGTGATTGGCACCCCGGATTCGCGGAGGACGTTGCTGAATGAGGGTGGAGGGGGATCTTCCCACCACCGATGAGGACGAGGCAGACGACATAGAGCCCGAGGCGGCGAAGGCCTAGAGCTCCCCAGCCGAAGGGATGGGAGGCCCCGCCTCGGAAGAGCCAGGCTCCAGCACCTGCCGCACGCCGGAGGAAGGGGTCGCGTAGGGAGGTGTGTGGCGACGGGCGACTCCGATGGATCTAGATCTACCTCCACCATGGTAGGAGAATGGGTTGGGGAAGAGGGTTTAGACAAGAGAGGGGGGCTAGGAGTTATTGGCCAGCGGCGCTGGGGCCACCGCCAAGAGGCTATGGACGCCGGGACCGGAGTGGTCACCGGTGGTGGGGGGCGGGTGCGGCAATGGGGGTGGGAGCTCTCCTGGAGTGGTCAGCTTATGAGAGGAAACTCTCTTGCTAGATTGAGAGATTGATTGGGCTTTGCAAAACTAGAATTCTCACCTATGTCATATTACTACGAATTAAGATAAATGGTGGGATCAACACCACGATGATTCAGCAAGATCATAAGATTTTATAAGATATATCGGCATCCAAAAAAAAATTAAGCGAGTAGAATTAGCACACTACAACACACCTTGGTCATGTTCCACATTTACCTTTGTCGCCATCTCATTGGACCTCTCCGTGCTATTTACTGATCCCATGAGCTATAGAATTGTCTCTTCCAATTGCCCTCTCGTGAATTAGGGGCTGTTTGTGTTAAAATTTAACACCCGTCACATCAGATGTTTGGATGCTAATTAGGAGTATTAAATATAGTCTAATTACAAAACTAATTGCACAGATGGAGTGTAATTCGCGAGATGAATCTATTAAGCCTAATTAGTCCATGATTTGACAATGTGGTGCTACAGTAACCATTGCTAATGATGGATTAATTAGGCTTAATAGATTCGTCTCGCGAATTAGCACAGGGTTCTGCAATTAGTTTTATAATTAGCTCATGTTTAGTCCTCCTAATTAGCATCCGAATATCCGATGAACACTGTTAAAGTTTAACACCTCATATCCAAACGCCCCCTCAGTTTATTTGGCAATGTATAGCTATCTTGATCTGATCTGGGTGTCCTCCAATCCAGTTCTTTACTGATGAAATTGTTGCATCCATCACTGCTGCTGAATCAGGGACTGCACACTGGGTCCCGCATGTAAGCGAAAGCGCTTTCCCGCCGTGCGAAGTCCACGCACCGTCTCATCCGCATCCATCCAGGCCTGATTCCTCGCCTCACGGTCGTCTTCACTCGCTTGGCCACTAGCCAGTAGCCCCTGCTGCTCTCTCGCCTCAGATCACATCACTCGCCAGCCCCATGGCCGCCGACCGCCGCTTCAAGATCTTCGCGGCCGCCGACGGCTTCGGTCAGCCGCTCAAGGACGCCGTCGTCGCGCACCTCCGCGCGCACCCCGCCGTCGCCGAGGTCGTCGACCTCGGCGTTGACAAGTACTACGCCGCCGCAGCAGCCGTCGCTCGCCAAGTCTCCTCCCCCTCCTCCGATTCGGCGCCCGACGCCCCCGAGGTCCGCGGCGTCGTCGTCTGCGGCACCGGCGCCGGCGTCTGCATCTTCGCCAACAAGTACCCGCGCGTCTACGCCACCCACTGCGCCTCCCCCGCCGACGCCGTCAACACCCGCTCCATCAACGCCTGCAACGTCCTCGCGCTCTCGGGGATGGCCACGCCGCCCGACGCCGCCGCCGCCATCGCGGACACCTGGCTCGCCACGCCATTCCGCGCCCCCTGCCCGGCCTCCGGCGACGCGCCCTGGCCGGAGGACATCCAGCGGTTCCTCGACACCGCGCCGGACGAGATGGCCGCCATCCCCGAGGCCGAGGTGCCCCCCAACTCTGCCTGCGCCATCTGCTGCCTCAGGAACGGGATGGAGTTCGAGCCGGTGGGGATTATGCCCGGGGGCGAGATGCGGATCGTGCGGGAGAGCCCCACCTCGGCGTACGTCCGGTTCAAGGCCGGCAGCGTGGAGCCGGCGCACCACCACACCTTTGGCCACGACCTGGTGGTCGTCAAGGGCAAGAAGAAGGTCTGGAACCTCACCAAGAAGGAGAGCTACGACCTGGTGGACGGAGATTTCCTCTTCACTCCGGCCGGGGACGTGCACAGGGTGAAGTACTTCGAGGACACGGAGTTCTTCATCCGATGGGATGGGCACTGGGACATCTTCCTCGACGAGGATCTCGACACCGCACGCAGTGCAATTGATGCGGAGCTTGGAGCAGCCAGCAAGTGAGGTAACTGCATCTATGTGTGGCAATGGCAAATGCTTCTGAAGTTACATGCCCTCCTCTTGTCTTGCGATCTTGGTTGTTATAATTGTTTTTGTCATCATGTTGCCATGTTGGTGTGATCATCTTGTCTTGCAATGTTGTGCATTATGCTTATCGACAACGATGATAGCAAACAATACAATATGATTACTGAATAAAACTACAAATGCAAGGTTGCTGATCTTTGTTCTTTGAACTAATTTCATGTTTATGGAAGCTATGAGTTTTATGTCATTGTTTTTGAGTCACCCTGTGATGTGCTAACTTCATTAGCTGTGTTATTCTGTGACTTTCAACATCCAAGATGTGTTTAATACTGGCGATTCTGTCCCTAAGAAAGAAGATCAACATGATTAATGGAAAACAACCACCACTTGGAGCACAACCTTATCTGAACCATTCTTGTTGGCGCAGTTCTTCATTTTGTTTTGTTGTGTGCGGTGTGCTTCCTCAAATCTAGCCTTACTCATGTGCTGTCTGATTTTTTTTTCCCCTTAAGGCTGCTATAATTTATCAAATCTGGTTAAAAGATGTTGAAGCACTGCAGTTTAATAAATCTGATCTCAACCGTTAAGTAGCGAAGACCAGAGATTTCTGTATCTCTGAAATTACAATGTCTTATTGTTCTCTCCGATATCCTTCAACTTACAATTTTTAATTGGATTATATCCGTTAGCATTTGCTCGACATGGTTGAACACTTTGAGTGCATTAAATCCATGGTTATCAATACTATGTGGAAATATGGAATATTGCTGCCTTTCTCAGAGGAGATCCAAGTTGTCTGTATGCATAAAACCCAAATTTCTTTTCTGTAAAAGCTTGTTACATAGTGCTTATGCTCGAAGTCTATTTGGTTCTCTAAACCTCAATGTTTGCAAACCTCCGAACCCAGTTGAATTTGTTATCATTGCATGAAAGCCACATCACTGTCTATTTGAAGTCAGTGATATAATTTCTAAATTTCCATAGTGCAGGAAGTAACATTCAAGTTCAACTGAAGAAATAGTGAAAGACACTCGACAGGCATAGTTTTTTTCTGTACTAAGAAAATGTATGAATGTGAGAGCACTAGAGACCTTATCCGGCAATTATTAATTGAATGGTAGAGCCGCTATTTGCTCCTCTCTTTTTTGGAGAGGATGATAGCGTCATACTTTGGAACCCCTACTTTGCCCTGTTGTTAACCTTGGTGGTGAAATTATCTATTGAGATTAAAATTCATGATAGACGATCATATCTTTAGAATTTAAAAGTTTAGCCTCCAGCTCCTGTTTTGGACTCCATTCTGCCATTGATATGGTGGAACAATCGGCTTTGAGAAAACTTGCCATGCAAAACATGACAAGGATCGTCACAGAATTGCAGAAGTGGCTAATTTATATCATTTTCTTAATAAAGTAATTAATCTTTAAGCACACAGCAGGTAATTCAATGGCGCAGTACAAATATATTCTGCTATGACTAGCAACCCCTTGGAGCTGTCATTTTCCTCTAGCACTAATATAATTCGTTGGTGTTAAGAAAAACGTCTTGGGGGAAGGTTGGCTAGAGATTTGTTGGAAAAATACCAGCCCCCTTCGGTCCATAAATGAGATGGAACTAGGTAACGTAAACATTGCACCGGGAAGCCTTCTTGTCATCCAACGTGGTGCTGCACCGCACCCACCGTGCCGCTTGTTCATCCTCGAAGCCGAAGCCCACCTCCAGCTGAACCCCGCCGTGCCGCCGGTCGCTCGCCATGAGCTCCTGGAGGACGACGGGCAGAACTGCCCACCCCGGTGATGCGGTCGCGATGATGATCCTCTCCTCTCTTGGTTCCAAGCAGAATGGCTCGATATCCGCCATGGCAATGGTCGTGCCAGAATAGGATACCTCCATGGCAGGCCGTCCGCTGGTGCAGAGCTTGATCAGGCCGTAGGTGCTCTTGGCGTGCAAAGTCAGGTTGAAGGACGGTGTCGCGGCGGGGCTGGCACCGGCCAAGGCCAAGTCGAGCCCGGTGTAGACGACGGGTTCCATGGAGAACTTGATCCTTCCGATCTCCTGGAGAACCTTGAAGACCACAAAAGGCATGAGGAAGATCATTGGTACTATACTACTATTAGCACGATGGTGAAGACTTTCATCCAGAAATCGTTGATGGGAAAATTTATCATGCCATCATACGACAGCGACAAGGGTATATTTCTGCTGTCCATCGTTTTAGGCGTCTGTTGTTCTGCAGGGAGGAAGGTGCGGAGGTGCGTGTCCATTATATTGTCATGATCAAATTGCAGCGCGCGCGGTACGGCCGGCGTATCCTACGCAAATACGGACTTCGGCACCCACTCAGCTAAATCTATGCACCCACGGCTAAGGGTGGTAATGGATCATGGCTCTCATATCTCCTTCACAATCCAACTCAGCACTATCTATTTTTAAGTTCAAAATTATATAATATTATAGTCCGATCCTTATTGAGTCCGATCCTTGTTAGGCTAAATTAGAGGGTCCTTTACCACCCTGCCACGACCAACTGATCAAGGTAGCAGGCTGAAGGGACCGTGACACCCTAAAAGTGGGTGAATTGGGTGTTCTAATAACTAACACTCCAAGCACATATAAAAATCTATTCCAATTTCTATCTACATGTCCACTAGATTTTTCTATGCATTGCTATCTCTACTGTAAAAGAGTTTTGCACCCTAAGTTCCAACCCTATAAACTACACATGGCAATTCTAGGAAAGATAAACGCGGAAAGTAAGTGCAATAACAAATGCGGAAGTAAGTCCCTATTTGTTTGGGCTTTCAGCCAACTTCTCGTCCCCTAGAAGCTGAAAGCCCAAACAAACGGCAAGCTTTCAAGCCTAGCTTTTCATGGACCAAAAGCTCTGGAAAGCCACGGTTCAATGGAAAACTCGAAAGGAGAGAAAAACAAGCTTCTGGCGTTATTTACCCGTCTGCCATTGGTAATGTTGCGAATCGGTACGTTTCTTTTTCCTCTCAGTACCCTTCTCCCCATCAAACCCTATCCTCTTCCGCCTCCCTCCGCATCCCGCGTCGAGCTGTGGTCCTCGTCACCTGCCCCTGCTCATCCTTGTCGCCCGCCGCTATCCTCCGAAGCCCCTGCTCGTCGCCCGGCCCCTGCTCATCCTCGTCACCCGGCTCCTATCCTCTTCCCTGCGCAAGATTTGCAGCAAGGTGAGCACTACATCCCCTAGAATCATGGTAGCCTAGAATCTAGATTATGCAATCATGGTTAAATGAACTATTGTAGCCTAGAATCATGGTTTAGGAGCTTTGAATTTGATTAGGATTTGGAATCACTAATATGTTAAATGAAATCTTTGTATGCAATTATGAACAAACAACTCTTTGTCTAGATGGAGAACAAAGGAAAGGGCAAGGGAAAGAGCAACGAAACTAAAAAGATTGTACGCCAAGCAGATTGGGACAATCCTAAAATGACTATAATTTTTTGTAACATTATTTTTGAGGAGATTGAAGCTGGGAATAGGCCTCTAGGTACACTAAATGCAAGAGGCTATAAGAACTTGGGGGACAAGTTTTTTGCTCAAACAGGAAAAAATTATACCCAAAAGCAGCTGAAAAACCGTTAGGATAATTTGAAGACCTTGTATGGGTTTTGGAAATCGCTTTGGAGCAATTATGGCTTTGGAAGGCAGCATGTTTTGGGGATACCTACAGCAAGTGATGAATGGTGGGAGACAAACACAAAGGTTAGCAATCTGTCATGTGTATGTTCATTGGAATTCTTTGTACTATATGGAATTGACTAATCAGTTTGTATTTTCTCTATCTTTTTTGGTATAGGGACACCTAAAGAGGGAGAAAAAGGCATTCCGTTATGCTCCTCCACCATGTTTGAAACATGGGAAATTATGTTCGAGAAGAGTCATGTCTCATGCCACTCTACATGCATTCCTGGTGAAGAAGGTGGTGGGGACAACATTCCCAAAGAAGTAGAGGGGGACGATGATCCAATTCATGAAATATGGAGTGATCAATTTACACCCACATCATCTGCACGCACCGAACTGAAGAGGAAGGGGAAATCTAGTAGCCCTAGGAAAATTAGCCCAAGGAAGAAAGGGAAGAATCCTATGGTGAGGGTGATGTCACGCATGGTGGATGATGTGATTAGTTCCAACTCTGTGACCTCCAAAGCATTGACTAGTGACTTCACACGTGAGTTGGTTAGAGAGGTTAGGGCATTGGTTAAAGAATGTGGAGCTATAGAAGGGAGTGATGAGCATTACATTGCAACATAGTTGTTCAAGCATTTTGCAAATCGTGAAATTTTTTTGTCTAGCTTTGACACCAATGAAGGAAGGTTCAATTGGCTGAAGAGATGCTATGAAGAAAGGAAGAAGTAGTCAGCCACGGAAGAATTATTTCTGTATCCTATCTATCTAGTTGTACCAGACTTGTGATGTTGTTCTCCATGTATCTTTATGTAGATGAGTTCTGCAAGTGATGAATCAAGTGGTGATGAATATTCCAAGTTGTTGGAAATTGCAGTTGGGCAACAGAAAAAGATGAATCGGTTGATCAATGCTGCAAACATGTTTGGTATGTATTATGATCAAACTTACCTAAACAAGTTAGCAAGGAGACAACTTGAGGTGATAGGTTATCAATGGGTTACTACCACTTTGAACAAACATAGATCATGTTATAGAATGTTCACGATGACAAGGGCAGTTTTTGATAGTTTGCATGAAACATTAGTTACCATCTATGGGTTGAAATCAACTACGGGTATGCATTCCATTGAAAGTTTGGCCTTGTTTTTATGGACAGTAGGTGGTTCTCAACCTTTTAGCCAAGTTGAGGATAGATTTCAGAGATCTACAAAGACCATGAATAGAAAGTTCACTTGAATGTTGAATTGCTTGAACAAAATGGTTGTAAACATTATTAAACCAAAAGATCCAGATTTTTCTTAGTTCATCCTAAACTACAAGAGGATCGGTTTTCACCTCATTTTCATGGTGCTATTGGAGCAATTGATGGATCTCATATCCCTATTGTTGTGCCTTCTATTGAACAGATTACGCATTTTGGTCGGTACCGATGTACCACTCAGAATGTATTGGCTTCGATATGAGATTTACATGTCCCGGTTCAGTGCATGACACAAGGGTTTTTAATGAAGCATTGCAGAACTATGCTGACAAATTTCCTTTTCCTCCATAAGGTACAACAATATGGCAGCTACAATTTTTTTATTATATGGACCATATATTATTGCTAACATCTTTGAAATATGTGTAGGAAAGTACTACCTTGTTTACTCGGGTTATCCTAACTGGAAGGGTTTTCTTTCACCATATAAAGGAGAGAAATATCATCTACCAGAGTTTCGACATGGTCCTGAGCCAAGAGGTAAAAAAGAAGTATTCAATCACTTGCATTCATCACTACGGAATGTGATTGAAAGGGCATTTGGTGTTCTCAAAATGAAGTGGAGAATATTAAAAAAAAATCAAGTTATCCAATGGAAAAGCAAACAAGGATTATAATTGCATGTATGGCCCTACACAACTTTATTAGAGAAAGTGCTTTAACTGATGAACTTTTTGACATGTGTGATCAAAATGAAGACTTTATTCCAAGTGTTGGTCAAGCAACATCATCTTAGCCGCAAGCACATGGACATGAAGAGAGCAACATGAATGCTTTCTATGATAGTATTGCCGATGCTTTGATGGTCATGAGAGAGTAGTGTAATGTCACTTGAACTCAGACTTATAAATGCATGGATCATGACACATGCAAATTATTATAATTATATTGCCAACAAAGTCTATGAATAATTGTACACGAAACAAATACAATCAGTACGTACACATAGGGGTAATAGAGACATTGTACATCTCTTCCGGTCACTCTCATCCTCAGAGAAGCTGGGTTGCCAAACGGACCCCGGCTTTCAGAAAGGCAGCATTCCAGGACAAGAAGCCAAAAGCTCACTTTCGAAAAGCAAAAGCTCAAACAATCAGGACCTAAATGAGGTAGAGAAGGCAAACTCCCAACGTGATGACAAGGCAATTTCTACTAATGTATCGGAAAGCAAGGCTTTCCACTGGTTCTCGTTGTTGGAGCCCCTCTCAAAGGGAATGCCCGCGCAAGGGCATAAACCTCCCTGTCAAGTAACTTCGTAGGATAGCTGACGGGCCTTCCCCACGCGTAAGTGGGTCTCCACCTAGGCTCTCTCGGATGCTCCTTGCCGCTCTTCACTTGGTAGAGCTTCGGCAAAACGCCTAGGGCCTCTCCTCCCTATCACAAGCACTGGCGGCCACTCCACAAACGCGGTTGGAGGGTCTCGCAAGACTTACAAGCTCCAGATTTACAACTCTTGGTGTGCATAAGCATCGACACAAAGGAGGTGTGCAAACCTCGCCTAACTCTAGGCTAAACCCTAAAGCAATGCGCTGATAGGCCTAAACTAGCACTAATCAAGACCTAAACCTTATGCTAATTGCCTTAATCTTCTCTTGAGCACTTTGGTGGATAGAGCACTTGTGAGTATGTGAGAACCAAAACTATAGCTTCTCCAAGCTCTAACACAGTTGAAATGGCCGAGCGAAGGGGTATTTATAGCCCCAAGCCAAGAAACTAGCCGTTGCAACTTTCTGCGCATCACCGCTCATTCAATGCTATGGTCATCGTAGCCACCGTATGAATCGGTGAGGCCCAATTATACTCCAAAATTTCCAGAGCCGATTTTGAGCCGAGCCGACGATCACCGACTGATTCGGTGATGGTTACTGTTACCAGAGCATGAATCAATGGTAATAGTGCACGCGCCTACCTTGGCCCTGCCTGTGGTCACCGACTGATTCGGTGATGGTTACTGTTACCAAAGTATGAATCAGTGGTATGCACGTGCCTACCTTGGCCCTGCCTGTGGTCACCGACTGATTCGGTGACGGTTACTGTTACCAGAGTATAAATCGGTGGTAACAGTACACGCGCCTACCTTGGTCCTGTGGTTACCGACGGATTCGGTGACGGTTACTGTTACCAGAGTATGAGTCGGTGGAATGTGTCGGTGCATATTTTCAGTAGGATTTGCTTCAAATCTTCGCGTGTCTTTATCCCGGCTTCATTACCATCATTTCTAAGCCTTAGAATAAGACTATCTCTGGATCTTTTACTATCATTTTGATGCCGTAGAATTCTTCTTAGTCTTTCTTTTTCTTCTCATTTTGATGGTTTTGTAATTCATCCTTGGATCTATAAAACATCTACAAAGGTACATCTTGCAAACACATTAGTCCCAATAACTATGTTGTCATTAATCACAAAAATTATTATGGCCTAAGGCCATTTTCATTACACAGGCCAATCATGAATGGACCGATAGCTAGCAGCATAAGCCAGGATTGATCTCATCGCTCGAGGCCAACTCTCATATTGTCTCATCTCCTCTACTATTTTTGGATTGTATGTGTATGTGCATGGTTACTATTCAATCTTCTTGATTTCCCATCGACCACTACATTTAGCTCCGTTTAGCTCAATAATTTTCTGTGCGTATGGGTCCATGAAACTCCGTAAAAACATGTTAAATGATAGATTGTTTTGGATGGTTTTGAGTTTGTCCAACTCTAACAACACTCTAACTAACTAGACAACTTGCCTCGCGCAAATGTGATGCCTCCAATATTTGAAGGGATGTAAACACATTGCTGGGGAAAGCGCCTTCAGTACTGGTTCTTAACCCCCCTTTAGTACCAGTTGTGCATCCGGTATTGCTACTTCGGTACTAAAGGGGGGGCCTTTAGTGCCGGGTCAAATAACTGGTACTAAAGGTCGTTTCTTTTATGTTTCTTTCTCATTTTCTTTTCTATTTCTTTATTCTATATTAGTAATTCGTATTTGTTTCCTTTACGTATACTAGTTCTAATACGCTAATATATATAAAGTTATATTTATCTATAATATTACATTTGATATAATATTATATATATAAGCATTTTCTGCATTCATATTTATGAATAATATTACATTGCATCAACACTTGAAGTTCAACATTTGGATTAACTATTTTGAACCCGAGTCCTGACGGTGATGCATATTTGATCCATCATTATGGAACTCCTCTGCTGGATTTACTACCTCATCCAGAAGAAATCTACTAAGTTGTTCTTGAATTGCCCTGATTTTTTCCGTCTCAAGGAGTGCTTTCTTCATATCCCTCATCTGTGTCATTGGAAAAGGTTATTATATAGTAGATCAATGGATCTACACAATTAGAACTAATTTATTGTTAAGAAATTTGTATACGTACTCTGAATTCGTGGTCGGTTATACGCTTGGGATCTACAAAGCCATGGATGATCTCACATATGTAGTATCTGCATAAATTATTCCCCGAATTCTGTCTCAAACACTATATATGGCAAAAGAAGTTATAAAATATTTGTTGCGTTCAAGGAAGTATCAGAAACTCCATTTTTTATTTTCCATTGCAACATTTTCAGTGTGGTACCCAACTTTTTGTGCCCCTGTTTGCAATTTGGGTACAACAATTTTTTACGATCATCTAACATACGCTCGAACTTTTTTGACTCCTTCACATTCTCGCAGTCTTCCTTTGCATCTCGCAACACCTAACATATATCATCGGTAGGACTTTCTTCTGCAACCATCTCTTCTTCAGCCTCGCCCATCGCAGCATCTGCAAAGGCTCCTTCTTGAGTCCAGTGAGGAATGTAGATACCATGTTCTTCATCATCATCATCTTCCATCATAATTCCTCTTTCCCCATGCTTGGTCCAAACCAAATAGTTAGGCTTGAATCCCAAACTGTATATGTGGGCGTGAATAGTCTTTCTGGATGAGTAATCCTTCTTGTTTTTGCAAATTCGGCATGGATACAAATGAAACCAGACGGCGGCTTGTTGGACTCTACCAGATCAAGAAAACCACGTAAGCCATTAATATACTCCATGGAGCGTTTATCCGTTGTAACAACTAGGGTTGTTAAAAGCCTAAGAATGGTCATTAAGATGTTAGTGGTGAAATTTGGAGTAAAAAGAAGTATTATGTGCCAAAGTCAAATTGGGTCAAATTTGACTAAAAATTCAAATTCAAGGTTCAAATTTGGAAAAATTTGACAAAAAATGTGGAATCAAGCTTTGAAGGTATTTAGAATTCAAAGGAATCAAGTTTGAAGTTCAATTCAAGTAATAAGTATCCCAAACTCAGAGTTAAAGTGGTTGACTAGAAATTACTATTCACTGTCTGTCGGTGTTTTAGACCGGCAACCCGCATAGGGGGTACCCTAGGTGGTCTTTTGTGCGGTGGGTGTCGTCGAGAATCAAGGAGTCGATGGTGACGCAAGGAACACGATTTAGACAGGTTCGGGCCGCTAGATCGTGTAATACCCTACGTCTTGTGAGTTGATTCTATTGAACTCGAGTGAGTTGAGAGGGTTATCTTTGAGGGGGTCCCTGCTCGCCCTTATATAGTCGGGGCAGCAGGGTTAGAAGCTAGAATCCTAGTCGGGTATGATTACAGTGTTCTACTCGGTGTAGACAGAGTAGTTTCCATATGCATACCTAACTAGTCTTCGGGAGTCCTAGTGGGATACGCTTCCTTGCCACGTAGCCCCCTAGTCTTGATTACGTCCGAGTACGTCCCTTAGTGGGCCGCACAGGGTCTACTCGTGGGTCTGGGAAGCATGCCCGACAAGCCCCCGAGTACTTTGTAGTCGAGCGGTACAGTTCTGAGTACTCAGAAGCCACTATCCGAGTAGTTCCTAGCAGTGGTTGTAGTGTCTTCGAGTACTCGAATACTGTCGTGTGGCTGGAAGGTACTCTTCTTTTGTTTTTTTGCTTCGAGTTGCTTCTATCTTGAGAAATTATATGGTAGTGCGATGACAATCGCACTCCATATGGAGTAGCCCCCGAGCCTTAGTTTGAATCGCAGAATCAGGCTGAGGGTCAATCCCGTGTTCTGGTTATTTGTCTTCAGTAGTATTCGAAGAAAAGAAAACTTTGTCTGGCGGGTACAGTATCCGCAGCCCCTGAACACTTAGTCGATTTTTCCGTAGTCGATGAAGTGGTCAAACCTCTTGATTTGAGTAGTCGTTGGATATTATGGTGATAAATCTAGTTTATATCTGACCGTTGCGTAACTGACGCTTGGAATCCGGAGGTGATGGAGATATAACGGGGTGGGGCCCTTATGGTTAGGGTTACGTTTCTTTTTTAGCAGATTTATTTTGTCTTCTCCCACCCTTTTTCCTGTTCATCATTGAGCCGTCGTGATTTCTAGTGCCGCCACCGCCATTGCTGCTTTCTTCTTGCTTTTGAGAGAGATCAGAGGTTGATTCTTCCCCTCATTGCTGTCTGCGAGGCCGATTGATGCGCATCAAGAAGATGGGGAAGAAGCCCGAGAAAAGTCAAGGTCAGGCCGCGGCAGCCGGTAAGGTGAGATCCAAATTGAAAAAGGGGAAGGAGCTTGTGCTGCCGGGCCAAAGTGTGGTCTAATGAACCAAACTGCGCCGCCACCGCCTGGGATCACCTAGCAGAATTCTGTGATGAGGGAAGCGGCTGTTCAGGCTTTGGTTGATGCTAAGATTCTGCAGTCGAAGCTTGAACTCGTGTGGAGGCCTGCTTTTGGCAATGCGTGGCAGTTCGAGAAGCACCCGAACGAGACTGTCATGCTTGCACACTTTGTCAAGAGAGGACTAGCAGTGCCTGCTTCCGACTTCTTTAGATGTATCCTCGAGAACTACAAACTTCAGTTGGTGCACTTGAACCCCAATGGTGTGCTTCATATGTCTATCTTTGTACACTTGTGTGAAGTATACCTGGGTGTTCCTCCTAGTCTTGAGCTTTTTAGGAAGCTGTTTCGCTGTAAGCCGCAGCCTAGTGCGATTAGGACAGAAGTTTTTGGAGGTGCTTGGTTCCAACTTAGGAACTCGGGTGCTTATCTTGACTACAACTTGACCGACTCGTATGGTGACTGGAAGAGGAGGCGGTTTTATATTGGGAATCATGACCCTGCTTTGCCGGTAGTCACTGGACATGCCCCAAAGCATGCGGAGAACTAGGTGAGCGAGCCTGAAGACACCCCTGAGATTTCCAACTTGCTGTCTCAAATTGCCGAGTTGAAGTTGTTGGGCTTGACTGGCATCAATGTGGCTGCCAGTTTTCTCAAGCGGAGAGTTCAGCCTTTGCAGGAGCGGGCTCACTCAGGCTCGGAGTACTCAGGTTTTGATGACCTATCGCGTATGTCCTCTGATGATATATCTTATGATGATGTGGAGGCGCTGCTGGCAAAGTTCTTCAGGAATTATCAGGGAGTACCGGTTATTCTAGGAGTCCTTCTTCAATTTGACAGTTGGTATGGGTCGCAAGAGGTATGTTCTTTTGCTTGACTTGTATTTTTTGAGATGTTAGGATATCTTCGAGTAACAATTCGTTTGCAGTCTTTGGTTCTTTTTGGCTATCTGGCGCAGTCTGAGGAGGAAGAGTTAGTTGTGGCTGACTCTGAAGATGAGCCTTCTCCTCCTGCAAAAAAGCAGCGAGTAGTTCGAAAGAGGGCTGCTGTGAAGTCTGTTTCGACCTCGAGTTTGACCCCTGACAGGTCGCAGAGTACCAAGGTACATAGTCGTGTGTTCTTTGGTAATTTTTGTAGAGTTGTCCTATAATCCTTGATGATTTTAGTTGACTGGGAAGGCTGTCGACGCGACTCTTGGTGGTGATGAGGCTACTTCTGGTGAGGTAGTCGCTACCGCCAAGGATGCTATTAGCGTTGCGGCTGTTGAAGATTTGCCGGTGGGGGTGCCTCTTGTAGACTCAGGAGCATCCCCCGAGACCACGGCCCCAGCGCCGTTGGTTACCGAGTTGCCAGTCCTTGAGAAGGTAGTCGTGGGTGCGTCTTCTGAAGTGGCAGATGTTACGAAGTTGCTGGTGATTGCTAGTGGCACTTTGTTATCCGGTGCTATCACCAGTGGTGAGTTTTTTCTAACTATTTTTGCTAGTCTGAAGCTTTTGTAGTCTTATTTCTGACTTTTTCAGGACTTGGGAAAAATGTCGTGCCTTCAGCTGACCCTGGGGTGCCAAGTACCCGACCATCAGTCAATGAGAAAAAACATGTGCGACTACCACCACGGTCATCTCGGTGAGTTTTAAGTCTTTCTTTGTATCGTGTTTTTGAGCTTTTCGAGGGATGTGTGATGACTGTGTTTTGATGCAGGGATGCAGAGGACACTATCCCTGTGGACACAGGAGTGGAGTCTTGTCCTTCGACTACTTTTTCTGGTCCCTTGGTTGATTTAACTGTTGATGATGTACCCAAGATTGACACGAGCCATCTTGGTGCCACTATGTCCATGCTTCAAGAAGTACTCCACTCAGTGGAGAGCCCTGCGGTCCCTTCGGGCTCTGGTGGTGTGCAATCTTCAATGTCTATTAATGGTACTCTGGCTTTAGTTGATGTGGGTAAAGCGAATGAGGCTGGCGCACCGGGGACGTAGTCGGGGTACAGGTGTTGAAGTCGATGTATTGTGTCCTGTAATGACTAATGTGTGTCGCTTGTCAGGTACTGTCTTGGGTGTAGCTCCAGAGCCTCATGTTGTTAAAAATGCTGAAGGACCAGTACTCGAGCTTCCGTTGGAGTCGGAGTTTCGGAGAGCTATCCAGAGCTTTCAGGTGTGTTGTCTCTTTTGTCTGACTATTTTTTCTGAAAACTTGACAATTTGCTTTTATTTGCAGGATCTTTATGACAGAGCTCAAAGGAATGCCCGGGCCCTCCAGGAGCGAAATGATTCTGTACAACGGCTAGTGCAATTGGAGCAAGAGTGCAGCCGTCTCACTGAGTCCTTGAAGGTTCATGAGGAGGCTGCGAAGTCTTTTGCCGTTGAGCGGAGGGACCATGAGGTATTGCAAGAGAAGTTGGAGAATCGCTACAAGTCATTGAACAAGAAGTATCAAGGTGAGTACTTGCGATTTTTGAGTATTTTTGACTATAGTCGAGGGTTTTTGAACTTGTTGCTTTTTGCAGAGCTCAAGAGAAAAGAGGCTGTTGCGAGTAGCCAGCTTCTTGACTGGAGGAATGCGCATGACCGAGTAGCTGACGAGGCTGACCGTCTTCGGGCATCGCTAGCTGAAGCTCAGGCTGCATGTGAGCATCAGAGGGATAGAAAGAACCAGAATGGAGTTATGCTTGCTATGGCCATGGTGGCTTGTAGGGATCATGGCCGGACCATATGAAGACTATGAGGTGAGCTCCAAGAGTTGACTGATGCTGCGCAAGATGTTGTAACTGCCATTGCTCCTCTTGAGGATGATGCAGAGCCTCGTTCACTAGTCGAGCGGTTGAAGACTGCTCCGGGTAAGGTTGCTGGCCTCTGCAAGGCTGTTTGTAAACAAGTCCTTGCGGTGGTCAAATCTTATTACCCGAGGGCAGATTTAACAGCGGCTGGTGATGGTGTTGCTCGGAACTGCACGGAGGATTCTTACGCGCAATATCTCGAGGAGGCTGAGCCAATTGCTTCGAAGATGTCTGAGTTTGTATCTTTGGAGGAGCCTTAGGCTTCTGAGCCTTGTAATTTGCCGAGTATTTTGTTTACTTGAGACAATCTTTTGAATTTTGTTTGAAGTCTAATGAATGATTGTCAATCCTTGTCCTTGGGAGTAAGTCTGACTACTAGTCGAGTAGTCTTGCGGTTGTCAATTATTGTCGTTGCTATTTTGAAAGTACTCTGTCTTTTACTCTCCAAGGGAGGTGCACGAGTGTATTGTACTCTTTTGTCTTTTTGTGGCATGAATGCCTTCACGTGAATGGAGTTAGAGAGCATCTTGCTGACTCATCGGTACTTTGTTGTCACGAGCGAATAGTAACTCCCGAGTGGGTAGTAGTTGTGGCATTTGGTTATAAATAAAATGCCACGGGGGTCGATCAAGATCAGGTTTGAGTAGCGATGGATTGCTTTCGGTTGTTGTTATTTGATTGTAGAAAGCCTTCAAAGAGTACTCCGATGCTAGAAGATTCATCGTAGATTAGAGCCACCTTCCCTCCATAGACTCTAGCGCTCATAGGGATAGCCGCGATGCTAGAAGAATCCTCGTAGGAGGGTTTGTTGCGTGCCTCATCTTGCAGCTCATGATCCAGCTAAGTCCGTGCTGGAACTCACGAGTGATAGGTGATGAGTGCCGTGATCTTTATCCGGCTCTCTTATTAGAGGTGGAGGTGTGGCATGTAGTGTGGGATGGCTCACCGAGGCTAGCAAGGGAGCAGCCTTGTTTTTTTTCCCTTATGTAGTGCTCGGGATTCATCGTTATTGCTGTCGAGGTAGCGGCGGTGTAGGAGTTCCTGGTGCTGTTTGGGAGGAGGACCTGGATGTGGCTGCATTTTGCGTAGCTTCCTTGCGTGTGGGCCCTTCCCTTTGCAGTAGTCGTTAGGCCCGTGTGTCCTTGTGATATTGAAAAAGCCTGAGGCTTAAATGCAGACTGCTAGTAGGCAATTGCTTGTAGTCTTTGCTGTGCTGTTATGTTGTATTTTGAGTACCCTTACTCTGTTATGAGTAATCATATGTAACTTCAAAATTTGTTCTTGTTTGAACCAATCTTGAGTAAAAAAATTGTTTTGCCCTTTGGAGTTTTAAAACTCGTACTGAGGCTTCGGTACCTGCAGGAGCTGGTCTTGATAAAGTCTTGTTACCAAGAGTAGAGCATCATTAGTCAGAGTCGGGCTTGTAAGCTCCGAGTAGCTGGTAATGAATTTGTTTGACAGACTTGGGGTGAAGGCCCGAGTACGTTTTTCTACTATGGGTAGTAGCGACAGAGATGTTCTATATTACAGGAATTTGGTATTTGTTCTCCTGAAAGTTCTTGTAGTCTGTATGATCCGGGTCCTGTGACCCTGGATACGATGTAGGGACCTTCCCATGGCGAATTGGGTTTGTGCAACCCTAACGAGTCCTAGATTCGTTTGAGGACCATATCGCCTAAGTTAAAGGATCTCTCTTTAATATTGCGGTCGTGGTATCGTCTTAACCCATCGAGGTATCTGGCTGATTGAATTAGGGCTGCGCATCTTATTTCTTCTAGACTATCCAGATCCAGGCGTCTTGTTTCTTCTGCCATTCCTTCGTCATATTGTTCAACTGGAGGAGACTGTCACATGATGTCTGCGGGTAGGATAGCTTCTAAGCCGTATACAGGAAAATAGGGGGAAAACCTGATAGTCTTGCATGGTTGGGTTCGTAGTCCCCACAGAGCGTTAGGTAGCTCTCTGAGCCATTTGCCTCCTTTTGTGTTGCCGATATCATGTAGCCTTTTCTTGAGAGCTTCGAGTATCATGCCGTTGGCACGTTCGACTTGTCCATTGGCTTGTGGGTGAGCAACTGAGACGTAGCGGACATCAATTCCACTGTTCTCGCAGTATTCCTAGAAGTCGTGGTTGTTGAAGTTGGATCCCAGGTCGGTGATGATTCTGTTTGGAAAACCGTAACGGTGTACGATTTCGTCTAAGAAGTTGAGGACTCGGTCTGCCTTGGGACAAGTGACTAGTTTGACCTCGATCCATTTAGTGAATTTGTCGATGGCCACAAGTACTCGGTTGAAACCTCCTAGCGTAGTTGGCAGTGGTCCTATCATGTCTAGACCCCAGCAAGCGAAAGGCCATGTTGCAAGGATGACTAGTTTGTAGGCAGGGACGTGTTGCTGTTTAATGAAGAATTGACAGCCTTGACATTTTCGGACCAATTGTTTTGCATCGGCCAACGCCATGGGCCAGTAGAAGCCTGCTCGGAAAGCTTTGCCTACGATTGTTCGTGAAGATGCATGGTTGCCACAGATTCCTTGGTGAATTTCTTCCAGGATTTCTTGGCCATCTTCTCAGGTGACACATTTCATGAGTACCCCTGATGATGCGCTTTTCCTGTAAAGTTTGTCTCCGACTAGAACGTAGTTTTTTCCTCGTCAGGAGACTTGCTCAGCTTGATTTTTGTCAGATGGTAGCATGTGGTCTTTGATGTAATTGATGAAGGGTGACCTCCAATTAACCTCTATCATCATGATTTCTCGATTAGTTTTTGTAATCTTGACCACTGGTGGTGTGATTTGTTCCGATATGGACGGTTTATGGAGTGTACAAAAATTCCTGCTAGAACTTCTGCACGAGTTGAGCCCATTTTTGATAATACATCAGCGGCTA
Source organism: Setaria viridis (assembly GCF_005286985.2). Classification (NCBI taxonomy): domain Eukaryota; kingdom Viridiplantae; phylum Streptophyta; class Magnoliopsida; order Poales; family Poaceae; genus Setaria; species Setaria viridis. Next base: position 23,783,957 of record NC_048267.2, on the reverse strand, counting down.
CGTTGTTGTCGCGAACAATATGATGAAATTCCAAGCCTGAGAATTTGTTTTCTAGTTTATGGACTTCTTTGCAGTAGGCGTCCATGTTGTCCTTGTTTCGATCCCATTCGTCATTGACTTGGTTGATAACGACTAGTGAGTCACCGTATACGAGTAGTCGTTTGATTCCAAGGGAGATCGCGAGGCGAAGGCCGTGTAGCAGTGCTTCGTACTCGGCTTTGTTGTTTGAGACTTCCCAAAAGATTTGTAGTGCGTATTTGAGTTGGTCTCCTTTTGGGGAAATTAAGAGTACACCTGTGCCGGCTCCTTCGAGTTTGATGGAACCGTCGAAGTACATTACCCAGTGCTCTAACCTCTTGACTGGTGTTGGTATTTGGTTTTCTATCCATTCAGCCATGAAGTCGACCAAAGCCTGAGATTTGATAGGTGTCCTTGGTTTGAAGTCCAAAGATAGAGCTCCGAGCTCTACTGCCTATTTGGAAATTCTACCCGTGGCATCTCTGTTGTGGAGGATTTCATCGAGCGGGAAGTCGGTGATGACTGAAATGCTATGTTCTTGAAAATAATGTCGCAGCTTCCGTGAGGTGAGAAAAATTGCGTAGAGTAGCTTTTGTATTGGCGGGTACCAGGTTTTGGAGTCCGAGATTACTTCGCTGACGAAGTATATGGGTCTTTGGACTTTATAAACGTGGCCTGATTCAGACCGTTCGACTACTACTACGTTGTTGATGACGTGAGTAGTAGCCGCTATGTATAGGAGCAAGTCCTCGTTTGGAGATGGAGCGGTGAGGATTGGTGGTTTTGATGGAAAGTCTTTGAGTTGCGTCAATACTTTGTCTACCTCTTCTGTCCATTTAAACTTGTCCTGTCGTTTGAGAAGCTTGAAGAAGGGTAATCCTCGTTCTCCAAGTCTCGAGATGAATCAATTAAGGGCTGCCATGCAGCCCGTGAGTTTCTTTACATCCTTGATGCTAGCTGGTGCGTGCATATTTGTGATGGCCGATATTTTCTCTGGGTTGGCCTCAATGCCGCAATGGCTAATGATGAACCCGAGTAGTTTGTCGGAAGGTACACCAAAAACGCATTTGGTAGGGTTAAGTTTCCAGCGAAAAGCTCGTAGGCTTGAGAAGGTTTCCTCCAAGTCGATGATTAGGTCCTCCTGATTTCTTGTTTTGAGGACTACGTCGTCCACGTAAGCTTCTATGTTGCGATGTAATTGCTTTTCGAAGAACATCTGTATGGCGCGTGCGCCCGCGTTTTTTAATCCAAATGACATTGTTTTGTAGCAAAAAGGCCCAAATGGAGTGGTGAAGGCTGTTTTAGCTTGATCTTTTTCTTTGAGGCTTATCTGGTGGTAACCTGAATAACAGTCGAGAAAGCATAGTAAATCGCACCTGGCAGTAGAGTCGACTACCTGGTCGATCCTGGGTAGTCCAAAAGGGTCCTTTGGACAATGTTTGTTGAGATCCGTGTAATCGACACACATTCTCCATTCATTATTTTTCTTACGAACGAGTACAGAATTGGCTAGCCAGTCAGGGTGAAAGACTTCTTTGATGAACCCTGCTGCGAGTAGTTTGGCTAGCTCTTTATTGATTGCTTCTTGTCTATCTTGGGCGAACCTGCGGAGGCGCTGTTGTTTTGGGGTACCTTTTGGGTCAACATTTAGAGAATGCTCAATCAGTTCCTTGGGCACACCAGGCATGTCAGCTGGTTTCCAGGCGAAGATATCATGGTTAGCCCAAAAGAATCTGATGAGCATGATTTCCTATTTAGGGTCTAGCCCTGTCCCAATCAGAGCTGTCTTAGAAGGGTCGCCGGTCTGGAGATCAACTGTTTTGAAGTCTTTCTTACTTGTTGGGTGAAGTTTCTTTGAAGTTGAAAAAACTTGTTGCATAGGGCTGGGTGCTTGAGAGGTTGCGGCAATCTCCACGGCTTCTGTGTCGCACTCATAGGGTCGCCTTAGGTCTCCTCGTAGTGTTAGTTCTCCCTTGGGTCCTGGCATTTTGAGTACCAAGTAAACGTAATGTGGTATAGCCATGAACTTAGCTAGAGCTGGTCTCCCGAGTATGGCGTGGTAAGAAGTCTCGAAGTCAGCGACTTCAAATCTAATGTACTCGGTTCGGTAATGTTCCTTAGTTCCGAACGTGACTGGTAGGACGACTTGTGCTAGTGGTATGGCTGTGTTTCCTGGTACGATTCCGTAGAAAGGTGAGTCTGTTCGAGTGAGCATGTCCGTGACGTCAAGACACATTTTCCTTAGTGTTTTGGCGAAAATGACGTTGAGTCCGCTTCCACCATCGATGAGTACTTTTGTCAGTTTTGAGCCTGCAACGACAGGATCAAGTACTACGGGAAATCGGCCTGGTTCTGAAAAGTTTGACCATTGGTCCCTTCTGCTGAAGGTTATGGGTACCTCAGACCATTTTAGCGGTGTTTGATCTGTTGGTTCAATGGCCATGATTTCCCTGAGTACTAGTTTACTGGATCGCTTGGATGCGGTACCCGGGATTCCGCCAAATATGACATTGACTGTTTTGGAGGCGGTCTGGAAGTCTCCCTCTCCTTCTTCATCCTTATGGACTTTATTTTTGCCCTTATCCTTTTTCTAGTTGTACCCTTCGGGAGGTGGTGGTACGGGTAAGTCTTGCATTACTCGGCGCATGCTGTCTATTGCTGAGTGTTTGCTAGTTGGATGCCATGGGTACTATTTTTTGAGTAGTTCGGTGAAGCTTGGTCGTCATAGTGTTTGCGGGATCCTTTTTTCCCTGAGTTGGTCATGGAAGCGATGGTGTTGTCAGGTTTTCGTTTGCAATTTTGGTTACTTGAAAAGTTGTTTCGAGTATCGCTGTGTCGGTTCCTGTCCTGTTCATGGCTGCTATTGTCGCGTCCGCGGTTGCGATGAGAGCCGAATCGTTCTCGCTCTTTATCTTCTTCATCCGTCCATTGTTGCACCATGATTTTAAGGTCTTTGACAGTGACTGGTCGTCGTTTGCCGAAGTCTTGGTATGTTCGACAATCATAGAGGCCATTTTGAAAGCACTCGATGACATCTGTTTTTGAAATGTCGACTATAGTGGCCTTCTTTTCAAAGAATCATCGCAGGTAGTCGCGCATTGTTTCGCGTTCTTTTTGTTTTACTTGGCTTAGGTCGATCTTGTTGCCTGGTCGGGTCATGGAGCCTGCGTAATTGTTGGTGAACGCCTTTGTCAAATCTTCCCAAGAGTCAATTGTTCTAGGCTTGAGTGACTCAAGCCATGTTAGGGGCGCGGGTTCCATGCATATAGAAAAATGGATGAATTTAGTGTCATTATTGCCTCCGGCTGCTTGGACTGCCAACGAGTAGCATCGAAGCCATTAAACTGGGTCTTGCTTGCCATCATACTTGGTAATTCCTGTTGGCTTAAATTTTTTGGGTAGTCTTGTCCTCATTACCCGAGTTGTGAAGGCGGGAAAGTGGTTGTAGTTGTTGACTTCTCGTTCGCGGCGACTATTGATTATTTCCCGTAGATCGCTTAAATTTAATACTTCATGATTTTTCCTGATATGACGAGGACTTTTTGTGGAATTGGTGCAGCTGGCCTCTCCAACGTCCTTATGTCATACTGGAGCTTCGCATTTTCTCTGTCCTTGGCTGAGTTGCCTTGGTTGGTTGATGACCTCGTTGTTTCTTTGGGTTTTGTGAAGGCCATTGTCGACTGCAGCACCCCTATTGCCCTCTTGATGAGCTGAGTTGCGGGGGACAGATGGGATTGGTGATTCTTTATCGAGTAGTTTGTGTGCTTGTTCTGCGAGTTGCACAATTAGTCCATTGCCTCGCTGCACAAGTTGAGCTGTTATTTCATTGTCTCTATTTTGAGGTATGAGAGTTGATATGAGGTTGATTGAGGCAATTGCTGCAAGTGGAGTGTTGTGTTCTTGAGCTTGTACCACATCAAACACTCTTTCAAGGTTTGTGATGGAAATGTTTGTGGCTAGCAACTGTCGGCGTTCAGCCTGAGTAATGTTTCGTATCCTTCTTTGGTTTCTTTGATCAGAAGTTTCGTCTTATGGAGCGTTAGCCGATGACTCGTCCTCTGAAATGTTGTCGAGTTGTGCTATCCGTCGAGGGGTTCTCTGTTGGCTAGTACCCACATTGTTATTTTGAGTGATGAAAAAGACTTCTCTGACTGGGTAGTAGCTTCCATAGCTTGATGTTGCAATTTCTGTGGAACTATCCTCGCGGCTTGAAGTGAGTGGGATGCCTTCCTGGTACGGAAGGTTGTCTATGTGAGCGACAAGGCGTGACTCGTAGTTGCGGGTAAGGAGAGATGGCCTCATTCCTGGCCAGTGAACGAATCTGCCTTGCGGTGTTGAAGTTATTACCAAACCTTGGGCTGGCCCTGATAACGGGATTTCTTGGACATAGTCCGAGTTGAAGTCTCAATCCTTGTCTTCCCCGTGTTCGAGTTGAGTTTGAGTGAGGAGACCTTGGTAGACTTCGGCTGTATTGCGGAGTCCGTACGGGAATCATTTTGGAGTCAAAGTCGACTTGCGAAGTGACTGGGGTCGACTAGTCCGAACTGGGGTCGAGTCCAAGGCGTAGTCGAACTCGGTGTTGCTGACTTTGAAGTTTTGGTTTTTCTTGACCAAATCCTCTGTTTTTGGCTGAGAAAAGCTTTTATCGAGGGGTTTCTTCTCCTGGACGTTAATGATCTGACGCTGAAACGATCCAGCGCCGTCGGCGATGCAAAGCTAGGATCCGAAAATGAAGGTTGCGCCTGCCTCGAAGGTGAAAGCAGGCTTGATAATGACAGGTGCCATTGAACTCGTGCAGAGAAACTTGGTGACTTCCCCTACCTGGCACGCCAGCTGTCGGTGTTTTAGACCGGCAACCCGCCTAGGGGGTACCCTAGGTGGTCTTTTGTGCGGTGGGTGTCGTCGAGAATCAAGGAGTCAATGGTGACGCAAGGAACACGATTTAGATAGGTTCGGGCCGCTAGATCGCGTAATACCCCACGTCCTGTGAGTTGATTGTATTGAACTCGGGTGAGTTGAGAGGGTTGTCTTTGAGGGGGTCCCTGCCCGCCCTTATATAGTTGGGGGAGCAGGGTTACAAGCTAGAATTCTAGTCGGGTATGGTTACAGAGTTCTACTCGGTGTAGACAGAGTAGTTTCCATATGCATACCTAACTAGTCTTCGGGAGTCCTAGTGGGATACGCTTCCTTGCCGCATAGCCCCCTAGTCTTGATTACGTCCCAGTACACCCCTTACTGGGCCGCACAGGGCCTACTCGTGGGCCTGGGAAGCATGCCCGACACTGTTTGAAAAACATCGAAGTTTGAAAACAGTGACAGCCATCCAACTTTGAAATTAATTTCAGAAGAATTTTTCATATAAGCTTTGAGCGGTTTTGGACCGTAAGTTAACTTGGATATCCAGTGAACCTAGTGGACATGTTGTTGGACAAAGAGAGAAAACAATTCAAATTTTTCTTGAAGCCCAAAGTTTGAAGATTTCACTATCTAGAGTTGACTGTCGAAACTGAATGGCAATGGCCATTTCAACTCTAAAGACAATAAAAAATTGGCCAACTTTGGCTCAAGATTGTGAAGGATTCTATATGTAAATGATGGGAAACAACATTCAAAATGGGATCTAGAACATGTGGTTGACAATTGGTATTAGTTCATGGACAAGGAGAAGTGGGTTTGAATATTTAAATTTGAGCTCAAAGTTGAAGCACAGTTGTTGTTTGAAGGCTATCTGATGAAACTGAATGAGGTATTCAGTTGAACACTGACAGACCGAACCCTAGCTGAATTTCAGGGCTTCAATTCGAAGAGATAGAGTGATCTTTGGCCCTCGATGCAAATCTATAGGATGTAGACTTGAGGATCCTCTACAAGTTTGCTTAAAGGAAATCGTGATGTTTGAATTGGAAATGAGTAGAAGATTGGTTTGACTTTTGGGCGGAATTGGGGAGAAAAGGGGGGGGGAGAGCAGAGCTATGCTACCATGCAACCGCTTGCCGCTGATGGCAAGGGCAGTTTCATCGTGCCACACGCCGGCGCAGGCGTGCGACGCAAACCACAAGCAGGCAGGAGGTGGCGGTCGAGGAGGCAGTGAAAATTTGTATAAATTACCGCTCTCACCGACTGGAGTTATCCTTTCACCGCACTCCTCTGTTTTTCACCGCACTCGGTCGCCGGTGAGCTCCACCGCCATCCCACCACCGCCGGTCGTTTCCCTCTACCAGAATCACCGCCTTGACCTCCTGAATCCATCCCACCAGTCGTCATCCAACCCCGTCCACCACAGCACCTTCCCGTCATCATCGTCCTCAAGCCTGGCAAGTCTCTGTTCTGGTAAGGCCGCCGCCGTGGAGGGCTATGTTGCCAAAGCTCTGGTCGTTGCCTAAGGGTATGGGTGTGTCACGCACGAGCTCTAGATGGTGTAGGTCTAGCTTGTTGGCCTGGAGCACGACCGGGTTGGCCGGAACTCCTGCGCCACCGCGCGCGTGCCTCCGCCATGGCCGCCGTAGTCGAGCTCTTTGCTCCGGCTACGGGAAGCTTTGGTTTGGGCGAGCGCCAGGCGTTTTAGGTTGAGGCGTAGCTCTAGAGCTAGCTTGTGGGTAGAGAGTTGTCGCCGTTGCGCAATTCACCGCCGGGAACCCTAACGCCGCCGTTCGCTGCCGCCGCTCACCAACCCACCCCAAGAACACCACCAGTAGGTGCGCGTGGTTGAGACGGGTCTAGCGGGGTAGTCCCCATCGCTGGAGACCTCACTTGCGGCGAATTTCCACCTCCACCCGCTGGTGAACCCACGGTTTGGGCCGGGGTAATTGTGCTTAAGTCTGGGCCCGTGTGTCAGTGAGAGTGGGTTAGGGCAGGGGTGAGTAAGAAAGGTTCCAAAAGGGGGTTTTCAGGAAGGAAATTGTTTTATAGTTTTAGAAATTAGATTTAAATTTTATTTTCATATTTAATTCATTATAATTTATAGAAGTGTCCAAATTTAGTAAAACCAATTTTGTTAGGTGTATTTTATTTTTCCTTTATGCATTAAAAATTCTTAAACCCTAGGAAAAGATAATAAAAATTGGGTCTTTATTTAGTTCCTTTAATTAAGGTATTTAAATAAATACTTAATCTTTATGAAATGTATAAAATTTTGAATCATATTTTATTATTCACAAATACTTATTAATCCATAGGAATTAAGTTTTAAGATTAGAAATTAATTATAATGCTTTTCTAAATAAGAGAAAAGGTTTAAGTTAGGTAGTTAAACAAATTAAATTGTGGCTTGATCTTTTATGGGTAGATTAGTGTTGGTTTGCAACGTTATTATGAAGGTAAGTTGTATAGTCTTTATTTCAAAAAGTTTTGCATACTCTAACTATGGCTTGCATCATATCGTAGAACCTGAAGCACCGGAAGTGGATTACTTGGATTTCTCTGAGGAACCTTAGGAATTTGAGGAAATTATTGAGGTGGTTCCTTGTGTTGAAGGATCTTCAGAAGAAACTAACTTTTTGGTGAACCAAAGCAAGCCTCGATGCATCTACACCTATTTAATTTCAGAAATTATTATTCATGTGTCCAAAGTATTGGTTACTTCCTTATTTATGCATTAAGTCTAGGAGTTGATTGAAACCTACTCTTGTGCATGATCCAACCTTGTTTGTAGGACATCTTGCCACCTGTTCAAATAATTAGTAACCATCCTATGCTTAGTAATCTTAGATTTCCCTTGAAGTAACTTTTGTTAATCAATCACCTAAGGTTAATATTGTCATACATGTTGATCAAGGAAAAGGGCTTTGAATTTTGAAGATGTGGACAGAAGCTACAGATGGTAGTTTTGTCCACTAAGTTTAATCTGTTAAGGCCCGTTCGTTGTTTTAACCGCTGATAAAGTGATATTTACCTGGTTACTTACTATCTTTGGGGACCAGCAAGCCCGTTAGGTTAGTTCGCTCTCTGATTGGAAATGTTTTTACCTATGCTTGGCATGCAAAAGAAAGGCAGGGGCGTAACCTGAAACTCACATGGAGATTAGGCTAGACGTGGGGTCCCATGTAGGGGTGCATCCCTAGGTTCGGGTAATCATATTTTCGATCTTTAGGTACGGCTAATCGAAAGGTCGTTATGCGCAAACCGATCAATTGTGCATGGCTGGTGATTAGGTATCTCCTGCAGGATACAAATCGGTCCGGATCGCTGTAATTCTCGGTTATGAATGCACTTGATCATCGCTTAAGCATCGTAGAGTAATCAAGTTGGATATAATGTTTTTTCCTTGAATTAATATTGTTATACAATGTTTAGTTCCACTTGATTGATAAAAATGTTTTATTCACCTAGAGTAGTTAGGTAAAGAACTAATCTTGAGTAAAATAACAAACTAAGGTTCCACAAGTAGTAAGCTTTCAGAAAAAATGTGAGTCAGCCAGTATACTAAAAAGTAACATATTCCTTAAAACGTTATTTTAAATCTACCTGTACTAGTTAGATGGGTCAGTCTTGTTGAGTACTTTCGTACTCAGGGGATCCCTTGTTGTTTTCAGACGTGCAGCAGAGGTCGATCGAAGAGGAATGCCTGAAGAACTAGGGTATTTTACGGGTCTCGTAATACCCTAGAGTTAAACCTAGTTGTTTAATTACTTTACTCCTCAGACTCATTTTATGTTTAAAACTCTTAGAACGGTCTAACTTGCATACTAAGTTTGTTTCAATCTATGGTTTATAATAATTCGTACCTCCAGTATGTATGTAAAAATGTAATATTTGTTGATGCTTTCCCTTCGTGGAAGCGATCCTGATGTATGGCTACGATGGACTAGGGACACTTGATGGACTACCGGGTTTAAACTGTTTTGAGTGCGTTCTGTATACTTGATGTTCCGACAGTGATTAGTCGCATTTAAGCCAGTTTAAATCAGACGGTTCCCCGACATTCGCGTTGTACATCCATTGTCGATCCATCTACAAAGTATTAACGAATCAAAGGTATCCTGATCATCCATACATTTATATATGAAACATAACAAACATGATACAAATACCATTAAGCTCAAATGTTGCTGAAAGTTTAGATAGAAATACACAGATTTAAATTTTAGACTCAAACAACATGATACACTACAACAAACTCAAATGTTGCTGAAAGTTTAGATAGAAATATACAAATTCAAATTTCAGACCCAAACAACATGACACACTACAACAAACCATCCACTGAGTACTATCTAGGAGGACTTTAAGCATACTTGGGCGGTGAAGATGAAAGTTTCGCTGACCCAACCTCATCCTGTGGTTTATATGTGCCTCCTGTAATGGTAGTACTAAGTGGATCTGAAACACCCGGGCCTGGTGGTGGAGCATAATGACCACCAAAAGAAGGTTCCTAACTCGTCGCAACAACATCTTCATGACATCTTTGCAAATAATAAAACATTGCTCTCTCCCACGTGCTCATTTTCTTCAGCTTATCACGAGAACCAACTATGATTTTCCCCTTGCCGCGAGAGGAACGACGATCGCCCCCACCATCGCCACTACCTCCGGCAGTAGTAGCCATCTTTATGTACCACAATTTATTTAGCTCATATTTGGAAATGGCTAAACTATGAACAAATTATATTTTTTCCCCACAATTTATGTAACTCAAACATAACATATAAATGAAAAATTTCTCCATTGTAGCTTATTCTAAAATTGACTAATTATGTGCCTCTATTTCATCTTATTATATCTATGTACCACAATTTATCTCGCTCATATTTGCAAATGACTAAAATATGAACAAATTATATTTTTCCCCATAATTTATTTAGCTCATATTTGTAAATGACTAAACTATAAAATTATTCATCTAATCTCATATCAATTTTTTTTATTAATATGAAACATAGCATCCAAAAAATTATAGCTTATTCTAAAAATCACAAATATGAGCTCTAAATAACACATGCATATAAATAAAAAGTTTCTTTATTGTACCTTATTCTAAAAATCGCAAATTACTCTAGTTCTAAAGCATAAAACTTAGTATACTAACCATCTATCAAGGGAGGATCAAATTTCTAACCTTTGAACACTTGAATGAGTAAAATTCTCACGAAATGGTAAAAAAACTAGCAACACCTCCCCTATTTCGTCATGAATGGATGAAGCCCGAGCTGGAGGAAATGGCTCAGGTAGAAGGAAGAAGACGCCTTATTTATATGACGGAAGTTAGTACTGGTTGGGAACTCCAACCGGTACTAAAGGTCACCCATTACTAAAGACCTTCAGGCATATTTGTACCGGGTGGAGGCTTCACCCGGTATAGGTGACCTTTAGTACCGGTTAGAGCTCCCAACCAGTACTAAAGGGTTCACAGAGGGCTTCTGATGAACTAGTCGTTAGACTCGGAACTAGCCGTTAGACCTGGTACTATGCTCATATTAGTACCAAGTTAAAAACTAACTGGTACTAATGGTTAGGATCAATGCTCAGTTTTAAGGTGATGGTCACCTTGCCCACGGCGGGTAGTCGATAAAGTTTTGTGCAAGTTGCAAATCTTTACCTATTATTAAAGCAAGTAACGTTTCTGCCTGGATTTTTCGTCCGTCAGGTTATTTTGCAAAAAAAACCCTGACATTTCGTGATATCAACCCGCAGTCCAATTTGTAGAGATAGGGAGCTCGGGTGGAAAAAGAAGGGAAGGGAGGGGGTTAAAGGGAAAAAGACTTCTCCTTTCTTCACAACAGAGAGGCGGAGGGAGATTGGGCGCGGGCGGCCGGCAGCGTCGATGGTGCGGCGGCCGGCGTCCTGGGCTCAGCCGCAGCCATGGAGAGGGGGAGGAGGGAGAGTGTGAAGGGCGGCCCGACCGCGGGTGCGGACTGCGGAGACGAGGTCAAGCGAGCTCCGGCGGCATGCGATGGATGGGGCGGCCGTGCTGCGCCGCTACCCCGGAGGCCATTTTCTCCGGCCGGGCTCCCCTGCAGGGTCGCCGTACGTGCAGGGCCGCGGGCGGCCGGAGCCATGATGGCCATCTGCAGCATGAGCCGGAACATGTCGCGGATGTTGTTGGCGCTGAACTCCTTGAAGCTCTTGGCATAGTCGCCGCCCTGCAGGAGGAACACCCGGCCCAAGGCCGCCTCCCCGAGCCGCTCCTCCAGCTTCCGCGTCTCTCCCGCGGACACCAGCGGCAGGAACGGCTCCAGCGCGCACTTTGTGGCCTCCAGCGTGACGGAGTGGCAGTTGGAGCGTTGCGCGCTCGGAGGCGACGGGGATTGCAAGCCACCCACCAGGTATAATCCCACCTCACCAATTTACACCCAAAATCGTGGGCTTAAAACCCGGGATGCGAATACAGGTAATGTCTCCACTTAATTGACATCCGATGCGGGAGAGGGCAGGTCGAGGAGCAGGAGGAGTGCGGGCGGCGGAAGCGGCGGCGTAGGATGGGGGAGCGGACGCATCAGGAGCGGGGGGAGGCCATGGTGGCATGGAGTGGCGGCCAGAGAGGGGCGACGGCGGGAGGCATGGCAGCTCCCTCGTTCCCCTCCCCTCCCTCGGGGGATCGAGATCCGCCGCACTCCATCCGGCTCCGGTCCCGTCCCTCGGGGGATCTAGACACCGCCGCTCCGTCCGGCCCTCCACCCATCTCCCTCGTTCCCCTCCCCTTCCTCCGCCACCCTCCTTCTGGGGATCTAGCCGCCGCCGCTCCGTCCGGCCCTCCACCCCATGTCCACCGACGACCTCCCGCCATCCTCCGACATCGACGTCATCATCCTCCATCGACTTCCCACCGCCGCTCCGTCCGGATCCGGGGCCTGCGGTTGGTTCCCACCTTTGCCCTCCTCCCCATGTCTATCGACGACTTTCCCCCGTCCTCCGACATCGACGCCATCATCCTCCGTCGACATCCCACCGCCGTTCCGTCCAGATCCGGGGCCTGCGACCGTTTCCCACCTTTGCCCTCCACCCTTGGTCCCGGGGTCGGATGCGCCCAACCCCTTGAGGGTGGAATGCGCCTGACCCCTTGAGGGTGGAACTCCGCCTCGCCCGACCCTTGGTCCCGGGGTCGGATGCGCCCGACCCCTTAGTCCCGGGGTCGGATGCGCCCGACCCCTTGAGGGTGGAACTCCGCCTCGCCCGACCCTTGGTCCCGGGGTCGGATGCGCCCGACCCCTTGGTCCCGGGGTCGGATGCGCCCGACCCCTTGAGGGTGGAACTCCGCCTCGCCCGACCCTTGGTCCTGGGGTCGGATGCGCCCGACCCCTTGAGGGTGGAACTCCGCCTCGCCCGACCCCGAGTGAAGCTCCACCTCGCCCGACCCTGAGTCCTGAGGTCGGGAGTGTCCGACCCCTGAGCGGAACGTTGGAGTAGTCCGAGGCGAAGTCGAATCCGACGTGTAGTCGAACTCGAACTGGTTGACTTTGAACGTCTCCTCCTCCTCCACTTCCAGGAGGAGGCTCCCGCCCGTCGAGAATGGCCACGGCAGCGCAGGTCTTGCAAATGAAAATTCTTGTTCAAAGTTCAAAAATGGTACGAACAAACGTATAATAACGTGACAGCAAGTAATGACCCGTAGCAACGCACGGGCATTTCTGCTAGTAACAAACAAAGGGTGTATGCACGATAAGTTTTGTTAAAAAGTCAAGGGACCGAAGCAAGCCAAAGAGCCAGCGCAGCCGGGTGATCCACCTACAGCAGAGGAAAGACCAAGTTTGGCCAAGCAGGGATGGCTGCAACCGAGGACTACGACGCCGAGGCCGCGCTGGCCTCGTTCCACGAGTCCCGAGCCGGCGTCCGCGGGCTCGTCGAGTCCGGCGTCACCGCCGTGCCTCCAATCTTCCTCACGGCCACCGCACCATCGCCGCAGTCCCCGGCGTCGACTACTACGGCGTTTGCGATCCCGGCCGTTGACCTCTCCCTCCCTCGCTCGGACACCGTGGCGCTCGTCCGCGCCGCGGCACGTTCGTGCGGCTTCTTCCACGGCATCAACCACGGCGTCCCGGCCGGCATCGTCGACTCCGCACTCTCCGCGGCCAGGGCGTTCCACGAGCAGCCCCGCGCCGCCCGCTCGGCGTTCTACTCCCTCGAGCCCGTCGAGGCCGTCGCCTACTCCACCATCCCCAACGCGCCACCGCGGCAGGAGGGCGCGCCTCTCCTCCCGTGGCGCGACTCCCTCCGCGTCCGCTTCGGCCCATGGGACGGGGAGCCCGACCTCGGCCGCCTCCCCGCGGCCTGCCGCGACACGCTGCGGGAGTATCAGCGCGCGCTGACGGGGTTCGGGAAGGAGATGGCCGGGCTGCTGTCCGAGGCGCTCGGTGTCGGGGTGGAGCGGCTGGAGCAGGCGATGCAGGTGGAAGGGTGGCTCATGGCGTGCCACTACTACCCGCCGTGCCCGGAGCCGGCGCGGGTGGTGGGCAGCCTTGAGCACACCGATCCCAGCTTGTTCACGGTGCTGGCGCAGGACTGGGTCGGCGGGCTGCAGGTCCGGCGCGACGACGGCACTGGTGGCGGTGGGGAGTGGGTGGACGTGGCGCCGGTGGCCGGCGCGCTTCTGGTCAACATCGGGGACGTGCTCAAGGTACTACCCCTCGTGTTCGTCTAGCAGTTAGAACTTAGAAGAGGACGTTAGATTATATTATCTCTGCAAGTAAACAATTATAAACAAGGTACAATAGTGGTGGACGGGGCGCCGGTGGCCGGCGCGCTCCTGGTCATTGGTCAACATCGGGGTACAACCCTCGCGTTCGTCCAGCAGTTAGAACTTAATGAGGTGAAGTTTATCCCGAGTCAAATGTTAACTAGGAGTATTAAATATAGGTTAATGACTAAAATAATTGCATAAATGAGGGATTAATTCGCGAGATGAATCCATTAAATCTAATTTAATTAGTCCAATTAGTCCAGGATTAGTCCAATTAGTCCAGGGAGAAGGACAGGGAGGTGCTGGCGCTTTGTGCTTGGCGATGGATTGCTGCTTGGTTGTCTGGCAGAAGAAAAAACAAGTGAAAAGCAGAACTATGATACATACACCATCAAATAACTAAAACATATCCGTGCGTGCCTTTGTTGAGACTTCAAATGAAAGTTGAAAATATGACAAAAATGATGTCAACAAACAAAAGTTGAAACTATGAAAGAATGATATCGTTAAATTAAAGGTGAAACTATAATAGAATTACATCAATAAATTGAAACATGGCGGTTATGAAAAACTATCATTAAAATATTTATATACTCCTATTAACTTGTGAAATAAAATCAATGTGCATTTATTTGGAATTTGGCATGCATGCAAAAATTAGACTATTTTTCATAAAGATATAGCTTTTCATTGTGACATCATCCTGCCTGTCTTGTCACCTTGGACTAAAGGTGAAGTTAACAAGATTTACCGGGGAACATTTAGGAAAGTTTAACAACAGGAAAAAGCGGCATGAGATCAACACAATCACAAATTCACATGAATTCCGTTTTCTCAAGTATCATTGCCACCTCATGAAGCCCTATAAAACCTCAAGCTCATAATTCCTTCCAAGTGTGCTGAATCAGCCATAGTCGGCCATACCATGCACGCCCCATGTGTGGTCGATACACACCGACTTGAACCAAAGAATTTTCGCTACCAGAGAAAATGCTATCTCCGCTGGTTTTTGGTGAGCCAGCGGTGATAAGTTATCACCTCCAGCTTCTTACATAATTCGGTGGTGATAACCAAAACCAGCGGTGATAATTTCCTATCACCGCTGGTTTGTATTACGAGCCGGCGGTGATAGGTATCACCCGCCGTTTCATTTAAAAATCCATTGGCAATAGGATGTGTGGACCTGAAATTAATATTCATTGCAATTTTGAGTCCGCCTCTACCTTATCCACCCACCCGGCTCTCTCCTCTGCTCCTCCAACCTTATCCACCCATCTGCCAGCCTCTTCTCGTCCCGTCTCTCCCACCCACCTGCCGGTCCCTTCTCCCCTCTCTCCACTTTTTCCTCCACCTGCTGGCCCTTCTCCTCCCCTCTCTCCACTTTCTCCTCCACCCGCTGCACCGGCCCTTCTCCTCCGAGGCACGAGGGTGCAGCGGCGGGAGCTCCGGGGCGCAGCAGTCGGAGCTCCGGGGGTGCAGCGATGGGAGCTCCGGGGAGTGCGGGGCAGTCAGAGCTCAGTGGCGGGAGCTCCGGGGGGCACGACGCTGGGAGTGGTGGGCCTACAGCAGCGGGAGCTCACCCGGAGCTCCCCGGCACGTCGCGCAGGATGTTGCTATGGCGACGGCGGATGAGTCGTGGGATGCAGGTCGTGTTAGCAGCCGCGGCCGATGGCGCTCGCGAACGGGATTTTTTTTTATTTTTTGAGATGCTTATGGTTTGCAATCTGTTGTTGTCAAGATTAGCGGATCAAGACTACGACTAGTAAATTTCTTTTATGCGCGTAAGGCTTCGGATGGTGGCGTGAGAGGACACGGGGTTAGACTGGTTCGGGCAAGGAAAGCCCTACGTCCAGTATGAGGAGCTGCTCGTGTTACTCACGCAAGGTCTGTAGTAGGGGTTACAAACGGGCGAAAGAGGGAGCTGGTCCCAAGTCTCTTGGGTGTGCACTGATGCTCGTTGAGAGAGTGTGTGGGTTCTGTTGGCTTGAGAGTCCCTCTCCTCTCGGGGCCCCTGGTTCTCCTTTTATAGTGCAAGGAGAGCTCAAGGGTTACAGGTGAGCCAGGTGTCAGGAGAAGTAAAAGAGATAAGCTAAGTAAAGTAAAGTACAAGGAGAAGGACCAAGTCCCCGGGTCGCCGCCTCCTGCTCCAGCCTTCGGCTCCTGTCAGCGTGGCCATCGGAGGAGGGCGGCTGTC
This sequence comes from Setaria viridis, assembly GCF_005286985.2. NCBI lineage: Eukaryota > Viridiplantae > Streptophyta > Magnoliopsida > Poales > Poaceae > Setaria > Setaria viridis. The sequence goes on along the minus strand of NC_048267.2, from coordinate 23,768,133 downwards.
GACGGATCTTGTCGCCGGTCCTCCGGGCGACTGTTGTCGCCGAACATGATGATGGTGTTTGGCTGCGGCAACTGTGCACGTTGGGGAAGACAGCTGACCCCTGTTGTCCTGCTTACGGCCCATGGAACACGGACGTCGCGTCTATGTCGCTGGATACGCCGGGCATGAGAACGGACGGCGCTCCCTCCTGTGCCGGGCGGCGCATGCCATGAGTGCCCTATGACGAATCAGGGGGAGCCACGGCCACTATAGCCTGTGCGGTCGTGGCTACAGTGCTCCGCCCGGGTACTTGTGGCGGGTCACGTCGAGGGGCGCGGGCGCCTTTCTGCGCGCCAGAGCTGCGGTGCATTTATGGCAAGATCGGCGGGGGGGCCACGAGATCCGCGCCCTCGTCTGTTGGTCTGCGCCCGAGGTGGATACTTGTCTTGTGGGCCCGGATGAGTCCGACCTCCTACGCCCAGGGTCGGGCGAGGCGGAGCCTTGCGGCGAGGGGTCGGGCGCACCCGACCCTGGGACTGTGGGTCGGGCAAGGCGGAGTTCCGCCATCGAGGGGTCGGGAGTGTCCGACCCTGGGACCCTGGGTCGGGCGAGACGGAGTGGGATGTTCCCTGCCCATGCTGGGTCGGCGGTAATCGTCATTATCGCAGTTGGGCCTAGGCCTTCATGATTGTTGTTTTAAGGGGCATTAGGAGGTCATTAATATATCCCCCCAACACAATCCGGCTGTGATAACCAAAGTCTTCACTATCGACCTTGATCTAACGGATCGCAAAACCGGCGGTGATGACGGTTATAGGGCCGGCAGTGATAGCCCAATCTGTAGTAGTGTTTTAGGTCATATTATACCGCTGTAACTTTTATGAACTAATTGATGTGATCGCTTGGATTTCAGGCTATATCTATTGGACTTGGTGTTTGTTCCTGTTGCAACGCACGGGCATATTTTCTAGTAATTCTAATTAGCATCAAACATGCTATGTGACTCAGGCTAAAATTTAGCTCAAGGATCCAAACACCTTCTTAGAAGAGGACGTTAGATTATATTATCTTTGCAAGTAAACTAGATACCAGGAAGCAGCTCGGACTACCTCAGGCCTCGTTTTGTTCTCTTGGAACCGCCCGAAATGATTTCTATTCCGCACGGATTGATTTGACATGGTTTAAAATTCGGTCTAATATAAAATAATCGTTTGGTTCGGATCGGAATAGAGCCGTCCTTGATTATATTCCAGCTCGTTTTGGTTATTCCGGCCTCTTCGCGACCCGGAATCAATACCCATGTCTTCATCTCTGGAACCAAACCCTACAGGATCAAGTGAATCCACTCATTCCCCTCTAGGAATGAATCCTCATGTCTTGATACAGTCGGATCTGCTCATTCCCCTCTAGGAATGAATCCCCGTGTCTTGATACAGCCGGATCCACTCATTCCCCTACAGGAATGAATACGTTCTATGATTCAATCCTGAACAACCGAACAAGACCTTATGCGGTTAGGCCACCGACACATGGATCCGGGTCTACCTAGTACCTATTAGTGACCCAAAGTTGCACCTCATTGGTCGGTTTTTTCTCTCGAACACGCAGGAGGGCTTCATATCATTATATTAAGAAGAAAAAAAGAATAAGAATCCTTACAACACACAAACACACACATCATTACAGAACCACGCCGACAAGCGCCCTTTCTACGGAAAAAACAGCCGACCTCGACCTAAACCTTCACTCAGTTGGCACTAGAGCAAGGAGGTGATTAACTCCTCGAGCTCCAGCCATACCCCACAAATGTAACTCCTCACTGGCGGACAACAAAGCTCACTGGTCGTCCATAATAGTAGTATATGGAGTTGTTGAAAGTGTGTTTTTGAAGATCATGATGTCATTTAGTTGTACTATAGTTAAATACCTCCTCTGATTCAAAATAACTGCAGTTTTACCCTCTTGTAAATATATTCAAAATCCACTTTCAAGTTTCAACCACTGAAGTGCTTTACATTTTCAAATCAAATTTTGCAATTGTCTTCTAGATGCACCAGGGGTTATTAGGGACCAGAGAGTCGTCAGGTCCTCTCCATTTTTATCAGGCAACACAAGAAGGCTGGTTGAACGCTATGTTTTGCATATGTATTTGTTGCTCTTAATCCTGTTGTGTCACAGGCAGATGGCAGAGTAGTGTAAAATTCAGCGTAAACTGCACATTAATTTAGCATGCAACCCAACAATATGAGTAGGTGGTCTAGGCAAGTATTTTTGTTGAAGTATACATTTCTACTTTGCTTTGTAATATATTGCAACAAAAAGTAAAAGCTAATGTTGTATTTCAGAGACTGCGTTATGTTCAAAATATCAATTATTTGTGACTGCAAGGAGTAACTGTTGTGCCTGCAAGCAGGTTGTTTCCAATGATGAATTAAAGAGCGTGGAGCACAGGGTGGTCATCAAATCCACACAAGATGCCAGGGTGTCGATCGCCCTCTTCATCAATCCTGCCAAGCGTGACAAGTCCGACCTCTTTGGGCCTCTCCCAGAACTGGTGACAGCAGAAAAGCCCGCACAGTACCGGAGTTTCACAGTGCCTGAGTTCATGAGTTCAAGGAGGGAATACGGCCATAGCAGATCGTCCATTGAACGGTTCAAGGTGAGCTCGAGTTAAATAGTCTGGAGGGATGACGATGAGTTTGATGGCGAAGCAACCATGCTTGCACTGTTGCACACGTACGTTAATTTGTCAGGATGATGTCTGGTTAATTTCCCTGCGCAATGCAGCGAAAAAGAATGAGAATTACTGGTTCGTTGCAAGTATTGTAATGATAGGAGATATCGAACACAAAGTACAAAATAATGATCTACCTTTTATAGATGAATTGACAAGAGCGTGATGCATAACGAAAGTACCTTAGGGTGAGATTGGCGACTTGTTACATCTAGTACTGTGTCACTCCTATGTACTACAATAGATCAACTCTACTAAGTACTACTACAGGGAAAGATCAAACATTATAAGCCAAGCAGCAGCTCAGCTCAGGCTCAGCACAAAATTAATCACATGATCATTACTAATACACAATTACATGCACGCAACATACATGGATGATCCTGGCTAACTGGTGCGCAAACGACAAATAGGTCGAAACCATAACATAACAATATTATTTACTCGCAAAAAACACAGCAAAAAGAAAACCGCTGCATAATTTGATTCCCTTCCTATTTTCCCCCCTACTCATTATAGTTTAGGCCATCAAACCAGTCAGCGATCTGGCAGCTGATGGCCGTCATCTACAACTATGCTGGGCAGCTCCTCAGGGCCAACCGACCTGCTGTTGGCCACCGCTGGCTCACCCCCACTCTCCAGGCTTTCATGCCGGACTGGGCGGAGCAGCAGACCCTGCAACCGCACCAAGTAGCTTTGCCCCACCGGCTGTGACCTCACATATCTAGTCGCTGAAGTTGCTGTTGTTACATCGCTGGCACTGGCAGATGGATGGTCTGGCTCGCTGGTCGACCGGAGATTGTTCAGCGCACTTAGATCCAGGTTGGGGAAGACAGAGCACCGGCACCGTGGGCACTTGACGTTCAGCCGGAGCCATTGGTCGATGCACTCCACATGGAAATTGTGTGCACATGGGAGTCCACGGACCTGCATTAACAGGATTGGATTGGACCCGTGAGCATATATCGCAACCAAATCGATTCATCTCCTTAAGGCTTTAAGAGCTGCTTATGACTATTGATGCATGAGGTAGACAGCGACTCTGCTTTACCTCATTGCCAACATGAAATTCTTCAAGGCAAATAGGACATTCACTGCAGTCCGTTGGAACAGCTTTCAGCCTGAATTTTGGAAGTTCTTGAATCAGTGCCTCAACTGCTTCTCTCTGCACAAAAAGAAAAGGACCCCTCAAAATTCAAAAGTGCATAATCCATCCAAGGAAAATTCGATTCTAACTTAATGCTAGCATACAAAATAGCAGATATAAGATGAGTTAATTGATACTATAATGATGTTCCATATGTGGAACTAGAATAGTTCCACTCTACATCCCTAGTACTACTAGAAGAGAGCACTAGAACATTCAGACATATACAGGCAAGGAATGCATCTCCAACTTCAGCATTGACTGGCACCAGATGTCTAGTCCAAAGAAAAAAAAATGCTGTTCCTCTCTTCACTGAAAATCCTATTAGGGTACTATTGAACAATGGTAAAAGTTTCCTAAACTTTTAGCCCTCTAGCACTTCTGATCTCTCTGTCCTATTACCAAATTTCTCTTTTTCTTCGTAGACAAACAGAATTCTTATTGCTAACAGTCAAGAAAAAAGCATAAATTTGCTAAGCTAGACCTATTCCATGAGCAAACCAACAACTAACAAGCTGCACAACCATTGGATCTACAGCTAAGCATATAGAAAATACTTTAGCGAACTTGTGCAAGATTACCAAAATAAACTCACCTGAGCTGCAGTTAAATAAAGACCCGGATGGTATGCTGTATCTTGGCCCACTCTCATTTCCAGGCCAACAGCCTCAAATGCCCAGTCAGGCACGCGGATCATATCAACCAAAACCTGCACGAATGAAAACCATATTAGAAATATACCATACCACCAGAATAAATACAGGAATAGATTGAAACAAAATAAACCTGTGCATTCAACCAAAACATTCAATCTTGCCCATGAAGAAAAACCAGTTTGGACATGGTAGAAAATTAAATCTAACATTTAGGTATAGCTACACCTATATCTGACTCATGAATTTGTAAATTTTAAAAATTCCCAATAAATTTCAAACAAGTTTAAGTATAATGATCAATAAAATATCATTGGGAGAATATATCATGAACTAAACATGAAAACACTAATAAAGATGCACAAAATGATTTGATACATTCAAACTGCTAATCTCAACAGCTCATTTTATATTCGTAAAAGGATGCATAGAAAATAGAGAGAAGCAGTACCCCATATTCAGAGACGGGAATTCCCTGCTGTGCCCTTTGTTGAAGTGCATGCCTTCGGTTTATCCACTACAAAACAAAAATCATAAATTCTCCATGAACTAGCATCTGCTCAAATGATCCTCAGAATAATCAAAGCCATACTAGTAACAAGTCAATAATATTATGCCTCCTTCCTATAAGTATACACTTCTATTAAATCACAGGAACATGCTTTTATTAGTATGTCATATTGCACACGAACAGTCAAATATAGAGTGAAAACTGAAAAAATGCACATGAACAGGTCAACCGCTTTAGTGTTTGATAGATGTGTACTTAGGTAGGGACATATAAGTGTGGATCCCTGGTGAAGTAGTGATATCACATATATCAAATACAGTTGTATGTTTGACCAGAAGTAGACACTCAGTATATCAAGATTAAAGACTTTATGCAAGAGGATCAGTAACACTTCATCCTTTTAAAGAATCCAATGAAGCATCCAAGCTCATAGCACACAGTTCAGACCAGTACAGTTATGCCCATTAGAATAGAACCCATCAGTGTCCCTTCTGAACTAATACTAATAATGAGGCACATAATCTTTATCCACATAGTAGCTCAATATTATTCTAGCTGATGAACAGCAGATGTGAATGTATCATGGATATAAACATTCTTTACAGTTTACGCGCACTGAACTTAAGCTAAACAATTTCAGTCCAAGTAAGATCAAGTCGCAATATGCATGCCCAATTCAATAAAGATGGGCAGCAGAACTAACTCCATTAACAGCATCACCATACTAAATAAACTATTATTTTTGTAGGAAGGGCATATGTAATACCACTGTTAGATAAGCATTTTCAAAATGTATATACGAACTTCATAGTAATACCTTTCCAACAGCAACACAAGCAATACAGGCGAGCCCACAGTAACTGAACAGCAGCCATATCAGGAAGCCCCATTTTTGTCCTTCCTCAGGCAACTACAGAGGAAATGTGCATTTAGTATAATTCACATATATAGTGATACAAATAATACCTATATCAAGAATATCAGAACTCACGCAGCTTCTTGCAGTGCTAAACCACAATGTTCCTATCACAGTCCAAACCCAAAGAAAGGGGTAGAGAAGGAGTACAAGAACTGAGAGGACAACTATTCTTCCACAAAAGCGAGCATATCTCTGTTGCCATCCGAGGTCTCTACAGTTTGAAACACAAAAATATACAAAAGAATTAACTGACAGCCATACTTCTGCAAAGTTCAGTTAGTCATTGGTTGTGGGGCGGACAAATAAGACAAAGCTTAGAAACTTAAAACAACTGTATGCGAATGAAAAACATAAAGTAGCAATTAATATGGTAGGAAAATGGAAGATCAAGAACCTCCCATGCACCTAGACAAATCGTAAATGGCTATGTGTTACATAATTACTTTGATGAAAAGAATACTGCAACTCAAATCTTAGAATCATGCATTTGAAAGTAATCGCCTGCATCACATAGAATATGCCATTAACAGGTTTCATTTCAATTTTCAAACAACACATATCAGAAAACTGAGATATCCGAATTTAGAATATTCCATTAGCTGATAGAAAGTCGAGAGTACTTCAGACAAAACAAAATTGAGATAGCTTAAGGAGCACAATACTTTTATCGATTCTAAATAGCCTGACCATAAGTTAGAGTGTCATCCACTGGATCTGCAGACTATTCAGAGAGATATGACCATGTGAGCAACAGACTATCCTAGTGATAAATCGCACAGAACCGAGGGTATCTATCTAGCTTTATGCATCTCCGTAATCTTGTTTCCACTAAGAGTTTCTAAAGGACTAACGGTTTGATTAGTTTAAACCAAGACAGGATCAAGGTTGCAATCAAGGTCTGTCTGTGATTCGCATTGGTGAGGTCATCAAGAACAACAATTTTCTTGCCTTGTTAGCTTTTTCAGTGGCTGGCAAAGCAGTGAGACCATAATGCTCAACTACGGCTTTGGGCGACCAAAGAAGAGCACAAGTGAATGCAACATGCTAAATTGCGTGACAAAATTAGTTTGTATTCCAATACTTTCTCAAATTAAGAAAAGAGTCCAAAGCGTTGGGGGAGTAGGTTTAAAATGACTCACAATCCCATCCCTGCAGCAAGACCATTATCGAGAAACATCAGCAGACGGAAGATGAAGACAGTGGTGTAGTCCACCTGTGGAAAGCAGGCAGTAGAAACAATGAACGAAAATAGAATCAATCCACACATGAGTAGTAAAAACTGAGATACTAATCCTTCAAGTAGAATGAAAAAAAGAAACACTGGGGCAGGACAGGAATCTGACCACTATCCAAATATGGAGTGGATGGGCACATAGGCGATACCTCTTCCAATTTATGGAGACGATGATTCTAAACATGTATTGGATGATTATTAAGGAATAGCATAAGCAACGAAATAAAAAATTGGATGAAGTTGGTCAGGGAATTAGTGGGTGAAGTAGGATACACGCTAGTGGCGAGCATGGAGAGGAAGAACCCGTCGTACCTGCAATCAATCGCAAACCCAGTCTCTCAAATCAGCCAACCGCACTAACTGTCCAACTAACTAGCTAGGGTTGATTTGACAGGGATCTCCAAATTAAAAGAGGGAACGAATTAGAGAAGAAGCGGAGAGACGAGAGGGGTGAGACGCACCACTTGAAATCGACGCCCCGCATCGCCATGGTCTTCTTACTCTTGTTCTGAAGCACCGGAGTGGAAGAACTGAAAAAAAAAAAGGTTTTTAGCTGAAATTGGCGATCAAAATTGAACAAATCAAAAGAGCCCATCCACTTGCTCTTCGAATTTGTCAATACAACGACCGCAATCGGCTCAATCGAAGCCAGATTCCTTAATGGCCACTGATGGGATCGAGCTGAGGCTGACAGCGTCACGCTGCTGACCTGAGGGGGTTTGTCTTCCCGCAGGCGGGAAGCAGGGCAGCTGACGCGCTTCCCCTCCCCCGAAGCGGGTTCTCTGCGGCGCGAGCCCGCTGCCTACGACGCGCTCGCGGCCCCAACGCAGGCTTGCCGCGGGCGAGCTCACTGCCCCAGCGGGGGCTTGCCGCCGCCGGCGTCGCAGGCTCGCCGCCCCGATGCGCTCGACGCCCTACGCGTGGAGAGGGGGAGACGAGGAGGCAAGTGGGCTTTAGATCCGGTGGTGGTGGTTCTGCTCGTCGGCGTTGGGGTGAGCTCCTCGCCGCCGCAGCAGCATCAGTAGCGCCAGCATCTCATCGCAGCGCCCACGGAAGGGAAGGGAAAGGAACGGAATCGAAAGAGGACAGGCAGCAAGCGCTCCCGCAGGCCGCAACAGGTTGGTGGGCGAACCGAGCGGCTTTCACTTACCTCGCTGACGCCCGGAGCCCCCACATGTGGATCCCACCTGTCGGTGCGTTAACATCAGTCATCTGCCTCTCCCAGATTTTGATTTCTACGAAAATTCATACTAGTAGAATTTTTCACCAAAGAACTCATACTATAGGCTTACAGAGCTTTTAAAAATGAATCCTCCATCTTAAAAAACTTGGACGTTAATCTATGAAGGGTTTCAATATCAAAATGAAATGATAATTTCAGTAGTGTATGATATGTTGGGATCACCATCTGGTTGAATTATTTGGGAGTCACGGAGAATCAAAGAGTCTTTCTTACTGTGATTTACAAAAGTGGACACGTTACGAAATGTGTAGCTAACAAACTTGCCTTGGAGAACGATTCTAGTACTCCAAGGCCTCCAGGTGCTCCCGTACTCCTGGCTAACTTCATCCGTTGGAGTAAATATGGACGGCCAAGATCTGGCCAGTCCAATTGCTTTGGAAACTTTTAGATAGGCCCTCTGGTGGAGACGTTACATTTCTTGGTTAGCCCCCTGAAGTAGCATAGTATACTTTCTGATTGCAGGTCCTCTCCCTGACTCCCTACCGAGTCTGTTCACCTTCCGGACTTTCTCTCGTCAGCTGCTAGGGGAACGACTACTTCCACCGGAGCTGGAGCCAAATCTGTGAGAAATTCCACCACATTTTCAGCCTCTTCACCGTCTACTCCACGGCCTTCCTGTTCGCTTGCTTGCTTGCTCTCGATTGTAGCCTCCCAACTAGCTACGACAATCAGGGAAGCAGGTTCGCCCTTCCCGGATCTTCGCCGGCCCTGCTCAGGTGATGATCCTCCACCAAGTGTGCCTTCTCCATTCCCTTGCCTTCATGTTAGGGAGCACGATTAGGGATTTTTGGGCAGAAAGATGGGGAATGGGAGGGGGAGGAATGGATGGTGGGACTGCGGGAGTGAGAGGGGAAACTACCGTGGTGGCACCGCCTCCAGTTGGCTGTGGAGGAGGAGATCGGCTGCCGGTGCCCAAAATCGCCTTCCATTGAGACGGACAACAGCTTCAGTGGACTTGAAATGAGAAGGAGAAAGAATTTAGGGGTCTTTCACTAAATGCACCATGGAACTGGACTTAGTTGATAATGGTGGGATTTATTCAGGCGGGTTATTTACAAATTGTACGCTTGTGTAAGTATCATCCAGATCCTACACGTCCATATTCAACCTGAAGGCTGATATCGAGTTTCGGGAGTACGGGAGCATAGGAAGGCTGCGGAGTACTAGAATTGTTCTCAGTTGCCTAGGGTATGTTACCGAATACTCCGATCTGTGAGATAACACAAACTGAATTTAGGTGGTGTTTGGTTCAGCATAATGAGTAGTCACGATAGCGCAATATTAGTCCCCCTCTCTATGTTGTAAGTATTTCATAAACTTTATAAATATCCACTAAGCACTATGTGGAGTAAATATCCTCTAAGCGCTATGGGGAACTCCCCCACAGTCTTTCTTATAACATAATAAATTAAGAAAAGATTATTTTTGACCATCAAACTATTGCCTCCATTTGAGTTTGGTCTTCCAATTCCAAAATCAGGAATTTTTTACCACCGAACTGTCAAAACCGTTCATAATTGACCATTGCTGATGTGGACGACACATGGCAGTGAGTCCACATGTTAGGTGTTTTTTCTTTGTTCTCTCCTCTTTTTCTCTCCATTCATAATTGACCATTGCTGATGTGGACGACACATGGCAGTGAGTCCACATGTTAGGTGCTTTTTCTTTGTTCTCTTCTCTTTTTCTCTTTCTTCTCTTCCTTCTCTTTTCCGCTCCGCCGCTGGCAGCAGCACCTCCGAGCACACTGTTGAGGCGACAGGCAGCAGCGGCGGTCCTGCGCAGAGGTGGACGGCAGCGGTGGCCCCGCAGGGAAGGCCGGCTGCGGCCGTAGCTCGGCGTGAGTGGAGTGGGTAGCGGCAGCTCGACATGGGGGTGGACGGCGGCGGCGGCTAGGCGCTATTCACGAAAAGGGTTTCGCATGGCACCCCCACCTTTCAGCCCATGTAATGGTCCATGTAAAGGTCGGAAGGCTTAGTTGCAAATTTTGTACCTACCAGAGGCTTAGGGGCTAATTGCCACCCCATCCTCTTCTATATTGAGGAGGGGACTCACCTTGGGCACTCCACGCTCCCTTTAAGTTGTGACTTCATTTCTCTTTTATATCTCTCTTCTCCTGTTTGGCGGAGTCAAACCTCCAACATTTGGCACCCCGCCGCGTGTTTGACTGAAAAAATATAATATTGAAAAGAGAGATATAATTTAAGAGGAACGAGAAATAACTTCAGAGAGTGATCCCACGACTTCGCTTCTCTTCATCCGTGACTTCGTTTGCGACTTCATTTGGCTCGTCATCGGTCAACTTGGCCAACGTGGAGCGTGCCAACTTTGTTCGTGGTCTGCGTGTCCAGTTTCGCCCCAACATCAACATCAGCCCAACAGCTTCGCTAGCTTGTTTTTTTCTTCGGTGGGCACACTGTTGACGCTCGTTATTGACACACTTTTAATGTTATTTAACTAGTATTTTCATACTTAATCTTATACTAACCTGCCAGTTGGCACCTGAAATAACCCCATTATTGCATATGTGTTGTATTTTGGAGTATATTGCATTATAATAGGAAATACGACATAATCAAGGGGTTTGAATAAAGAGCTTAATGGATATTTGGACATGGGTTGTCGAGGGAAGCCAGCACGAAGAAGGAAAGGACTAGAAGGGCTAGGAGGACCCAGGCCAATCGGCCTGGGACCCTCTGGGCTAATCGGCCTGGCCAATTTCAGGGCCTGGTCGACCTCCCGTTTCTTCAGCGTGAAGTCTACGATGATCTCTAGGGTTTTTTCACCGACATTGACCAGGAGTTGCCGCTTATGGGAGACTATAAATACCCCCTCATGGACTTCAAGGAAGAGCAGGAGAGAAAGAAGAAAGAGAGAGAGGAGAAAATACCACGCAAACACCATCCACCGCCACCAAAAGGAGGAAGGAACCTCCCAAGCCAATCGGCTTGGAGGTGCCCAGGCTGATCGACCTAGGGCTTTTCTGCCCCCGTTCGTCGTCGCCTTCTGTCCAGCTTGATGAGGACATCACTATCAACGATACATCCACGCCGACACAAGTATTAGTTTCTGGTCCTATTACTCGCGCCCATGCTCGTCAACTTAATGATAAGTTCCTGTCTATCATATTTAGATCATGGAGACGCGTGCACTCTTGTTTTGGTTAGGAACCAGGGGGAAGACCAAAAGAGAAAAGGATTCGCGCAGGCTGGATTTAGACTGCAGGACAACACCAACTTGAGATGGTCACCACGGTCGTATACGGACTCGGATTGGGGCATTCAAGTACTTCATGGAATCCTTATGAAGTCTATTTTCATATGGATCTGGACTCAAGTCTATACCTGTTCTGAGGCAGCCGCAATGACCGAATTACTACCGAGAGATTTTTTGTCCAAAGGTGCTGCATCGCCTTATTTTGGCCCAATGGACCGTGTATCAAGTCAGGTCCATTAGGGATGTGTCCTAGTGTTGGAGCACAACCCTAACACTCTGGTGGTCATCCTCTTACCTTCATATACCCCTTAGCCGCCACCAAGAACGGTTGGGTATTGTTTAGATTAAGTTTAGCTTCTGCTACTTGCTTGTAAGTGCACGTGCTGGATCAGCCACCTGTCTTCTTATCTTCGAAAACCCACCATTTTTGAGGTTGAGTTTGAAACCTTCATCTACATCTAGTAAATTCAGTACTTGTTATACTTGTTCTTGCTAGTTCTTTGATTGCTTGCAGGACGAGTGCCCTAGTGGCCGGGTGACGCGCTCCACAATATCGCGGCAACCATTGGAGGTAGTGTATCGGTTGCTAAGGCACATCGTCCTTGGAAGGTTGTAGTCAAGCCATGAACGTCATCTCCATCCACCAATCGAGTTATCCCACACCCTCTCATCGAAAGATCGAGAATCAACCCTAGCGGGTTCTTATCAGTTGGTAATCCGAGCAAGGTTTATCGGTGAGAGACTTCCAATCCTTTGCTGTTTTAATTTTTCCTATAGTCCAGAAAAGCTCCAAAAAATAGTAGATTAGTTTAGCCACAATCCTAGAAACCCTTTGAGCCTTTGCTAGCATTGCTTAGTTAGGGCTTATTGAGTTTTCGGTTGCATCGATTGTGTCGAGTTGCTAGTCTTAGTTTTAGTCCTTTAGAGTTTCGAGTTCTTGTCACGTTCTAGTCATAGCCGTGTGCTACCATATAAACCTTGTATTGGCTGAATCCGAATATATCCTTGTGTTCAAGTCCGAGTAGGAATATGAGTTTGTTTGAGACCGAATCCCACGTGGTGTTGAGTTCGAGTTGGAATCGATTTTGAGTCCGAATTGACAGCTGCCTTGTTACTGTTTTGAGTCCGAATCTGAGTACATCTTTATGCAACAGTAGTCCTACCTATACTCAAACTCTCCACGTCCTGCATATATACATTTTGGTTCGGTTTACTCTAGAGAGAGAGAGAGAGTATCTTTTTTTTTACCGGAATACCCCTGTCCTTTCGGAAAAAGTATGTGTAGTGTGTGACTCTTGTGAAGTCTTTTTGTTCATATAATCAGATTTGAGGATCCCCTGGAAAAAAATAGAAAAAAACAGAAAAAAGAAGAAAAGAAAGAAAGAAACATGAAGAAAAGGGGTTGTTCTTTGTGCTTCTCTATTTTTTTCCGGTGGTGTGTTGTGACTTCTTTTGTGTCCAGACTGGCATCTCTAGCACGGTCTAGGTTAGGACCAGCACAGTACCACCGTTGAATGATTATTCAGCTTACTTTGGTGACTAACGTGGTGCTAGTACTTCCTTGCTTCAGCCCACCTACAGCTCCACATATTTCGACTACAGCTTGACAAGTCTTGTTGTTGCGGTATCGATACACTTCATTCGACGGTTGCAAACTTGTTGGTTGCTGTTCCCTCCTGTTGAGCAAGGTAAGAATTAGTAAGAGCTTGTCTAACAGGTTGAGAGTGAGCGCCTTGCAGTAGCTACATCCTAATAGTTGTAGGGTTTTTATTTCTTCACTTGTTTTCTTGTTGCCGTTGTTTGTCTAACTATGATAGAATCAAATGATAGTCAGAATATGCCACATTCTCCCCGCACCAAGGGCATCATACAACATTTTGAAAAGCTAGAGAATGGGCATGTGGAAGGGCTTGATGATGATTTGCAGGTGACAAATGAGAAGATTGGGCAGTTGGAGGCCACACAGCTTGCCACAACACCAAGCTTACAGGGCTGGAGACGTCGGTCGCTCGTATTGACAAAAGTCTTGCTGCTATTTTGAGGCGCTTTGATGAGATGCATGCCAAAACCACTAATGGGCATGATGGAGATAACAAGAAGGATGACTGTGTCGAGGACAATTGGGATGCTGATACTGAACAAGATGACCAAGTGCTCATGATCGCCGACGGCTACGTAATAATCGAAGAGGTATGGGTGCTTACCGACGACGCAAGGTACATAATAATGATGATGCTTTCAGTAAGATAAAATTTAAGATACATCTTTTTGATGGTAAATATGATCCTAATGCATACATTACTTGGGAAATTGCTGTTAATCAAAAGTTTGCATGTTATGAATTTCCTGAAAATACACGTGTTAGGGCTGCTACTAGTGAGTTTACTAGTTTTGCTTCTGTTTGGTGGATAGGACATGGCAAGAAAAATCCTAATAACATGCCACAAACATGGGATGCTTTGAAACATGTCATGCAAGCTAGATTTGTTCCTTCTTACTATGCACGTGATCTGTTAAATAGGTTGCAACAATTGAGACAGGGTGCTAAAAGTGTAGAAGAATATCATCAGAAGTTACAAATGGGTATGCTGCATTGTAGCTTAGAGGAGGATGAGAAACCTGCTATGGCTAGATTTTTGGATGGTTTAAACCGTGAAATTCAGGACATCCTTGCTTATAAAGATTATACTAACATAACCCATTTGTTTCATCTTGCTTGTAAAGCTGAAAGGGAAGTGCAGGGGCGACATGCTAGTTCCAAGACTAATATTTCTGCAGGAAAATCTACATCATGGCAGCCACACATGACTACCTCTTTGATCGGACGTGCACCTCCGCCCTCTCCCTCCTCGAGTCGGTCGGCACCACCACCTCCGTCCAGCGACAAGCAATGTGCTCCTCCCACAAATTCAGTAATCAAGACTGTCCAGAAACCAGTCACTAGTACCTCTTCGGTTGCATCCACAGGTAGAACAAGAGATGTTCAGTGCCATCGATGCAAGGGGTTTGGACACGTGCAGCATGACTGTCCTAGCAAGCGTGTTTTGGTGGTCAAAAAAGATGGTGGGTATTCCTCTGCTAGTAATTTTGATGAAGATACACTCGCTTTGCTTGCTGCTGACCATGCAAGTAGTGAGGAACAACCAGTGTAGCGGATTGGTGCAGAGGATGCAGATCATTATGAGAGCCTTATTGTGCAGCGTGTGCTTAGTGCACAAATGGAGAAGGTGGAGAAAAATCAGCGGCATACACTATTTCAAACAAAGTGTGTCATTAAAGAGTGTTTGTGCCGTTTGGTCATTGATGGAGGTAGCTGCAATAACTTGGCTAGCAGCAATATGGTGGAGAAGCTTGCACTTACAACCAAACTGCACCCCCATCCATATCACATTCGATGGCTCAAGGTTAAGGTAACGAGACTGGTGTGAATTAATTTTGCTATTGGATCATACCATGACGTTGTTGAATGTGATGTTGTGCCTATAGAAGTTTGTCATATTCTGCTAGGTAGACCATGGCAATTTGATACGGATTGTATGCATCAGGGTAGATCAAATTAGTATTCTCTCATACACCATGATAAGAAAATTATTTTGCTTCCTATGTCGCCTATAGCTATTGTGCATGATGATGTTGCTAAAGCTACAAAAACTAAAACTGATAGCGATAAAAATACCAAATCTGTTAGTAGTAAAAAAGATGAGATAAGATTGAAAGGATATTGCTTGCTTGCTACTAAATCTGATATTAATGAACTGGTTGCTTCCACTTCTGTTGCCTATGCTTTGGTATGCAAGGATGCTTTGATTTCAATTTATGATATGCAACATTGTTTGCCCCCTGCTGTTGCTAACATTTTGCAGGAGTATTCTGATGTGTTTCCAAGTGAGATACCAACGGGGCTGTCACCAATACGAGGGATTGAGCACCAAATTGACCTTATTCCTGGTGCATCTTTACCAAATTGTGTGCCATACAGAACAAATCCGGAGGAAATGAAAGAAATTCAGTGACAAGTGCAAGAACTACTTGACAAAGGTTATCTGCATGAGTCCCTTAGTCCTTGTGTTGTTTCGGTTATTTTAGTACCTAAGAAAGATGGAACATGGCATATGTGTGTTGATTGTAGAGCTATTAATAATATCACCATTCGGTATCGACACCCTATTCCATGTTTGGATGATATGCTTGATGAACTGAGTGGTGCTGTTGTGTTTTTCAAAGTTGATTTGCGTAGTGGGTACCACCAGATTCGTATGAAATTGGGAGATGAATGGAAAATTGCTTTCAAAACTAAATTTGGTTTATATGAGTAGTTAGTCATGCCTTTTGGGTTAACTAATGCACCTAGTATTTTAATGGGATTAATGAACAAGGTTCTGCGTGCTTTTATTGGATGATATATTGATTTACAGCAAATCTATGGATGAACATCTTGATCACTTACGTGCTATTTTTAATGCTTTACGAGATGCACGTTTATTTTGTAACCTTGAGAACTGCACCTTTTGCACCGATCGAGTGTCTTTTCTTGGCTATGTTGTGACTCCACAGGGAATTGAGGTTGATCAAGCTAAAGTAGAAGCTATACAGGGATGACCTATACCAAAGACTATCACACAAGTGCGGAGTTTCCTAGGACTTCCTGGTTTCTACCGCTATTTTGTGAAGGACTTCAGCACCATTGCTGCTGTCGACCATACATTCCCGAGCCCACCAGAAGATCTGTACGAACCCACTCAAGGGTACGTACTCGAGACATATCAGGACATGAAGACTACACTATTGGGCAACATAGACTACAGGGAACTCCTGAAGGACTAGTCGGAATACAAGGAAACTACTCTGCTGAGTTAGAGTAGGACTCTGTAGTCGTATCCGACTAGTGCTCTTGTATTAAAGATTACCCTGTAACCTTGCTCCCCCAATATATAAGGGCGGGCAGGGACCCCCTCAAGACAAGTTCAATCGAATACAAGCATACAATACACATGACGTAGGGTATTACGCGATCTAGCGACCCGAACCTGTCTAAATCGTGTTACTGCATCACCATTGACTCCTTGATTTTGGCGACACCCACCAACCAAAACACTATCTCAGGTACTCCCTTGATAGGTTGCCGAGTTAAAACATCGACAGCTGGCGCACCAGGTACGGAAAGTCGCCAAAATTCTATGCGCGAGATCAATGGCTCCAGTCATCATTAAGCCTGCATTCGTGTTCGAAGCGGGTGCAACGTTCATTTTCGGCTCCTGGCTCTGCATCGCTGACGGCATTGGAGGTTTCCAATGCTGCTTCATCAAAGAACCTGAGAAGAAGCATTTTGGCAGAAACTCTCGTCAACATGAGGCGGAAGATTTCGTCAAGAAATTCGAATTTTTTGATCTGAACAACACCGGGTCCGACCACAACTCGGACTCAACCACAACTCGGACTAGTTCGCGCGAGCAGGCATTTTAGCCATCGTGTGGACCAGATACAACTCCAAGCCAATTCCCGCTCGGACTCCGAAACGCGGTCACCATTCATCAAAAAGCTCTATCCCAAGTCCAATCCGGACTGGAGTCAACTGTGAACCATGACCACGACTCGGACTCTCTTGAAGAACTCCCCTTATCAGGTCTGCAGCAGGGCTTAGTAATCACATCAACACTGCAAGGCAAATTCGTCTACTAGCCAGGCATGAGGCCATCTTTCCTTGCCCAGGACACGCCTCGTTGCATACTTGGATATCTTCCCATACAAAGAGGGTATTCCACTCTCACGGATCCGTGAAGAAGATGGCTCCATTGAGGTCATAACATCCAGCTCTGGAAGCTATTCTCCAGATAGAGAGCTCTTTGTTGTTGTTTCGCCAGCTGATGGAACAGGAACCAGCGATCAATACCAACATTAGAGAACTCCTCGTCGGGAAAGACAAGTCGAAGTAGTCTCCCAAGATGAATTATCAGCTAATGCCCTGGAGGGTGAAACTAGCAGCCAGAGAACTCAAAGAAGAGCAATAAACACTCAGAGAGCAGAACGTCATCGACTTCTAGCCGCAAGACTTCCCATCGTGAACCTTAACAGAGCATTCGAAGTAGTACAAACACGAGAACATAACACGCCACTTGCCACTATCGTCTCTATTGACCTTATCGCCCGTTCAATGCCTCCGAACAAATACAACGATCTCCTGTCATACTTGGTAGAACACGCATACAAACTCCTCGACAAGGAAACACCAATACCATCCGTGCCTCGCAACCCAAGTCACCATGTGATAGCAGAGACCATGCAAGACACTCAAACCAACCACATGAAGAACCAAGACAACATAGGGGCGTACTCGAAGCTCCAAGATAAAATAGGGATGAAGCCGAAGGTAGTCGTACAGCCTCCGTGGAAGGCCCACATCACTACAGAGCTAATCCAGAGCCCTCGTACATCAGTGATCTTAGAGAAACATTAAATCACAACCGTGATGCTCGAGATATAATTAACAATCGTCGCCGTGAACGTGAAGCTGAGGGTGATGACAATGACCACTTCCCCGCTTTTATAAGACGAATCATGAAGACTACTCTTCCAGAGAAATTCAAACCAATGGGCATTACTAAGTATGATGGCAAACAAGACCCAGTCCAGTGGCTCCGCTGCTACTCACTAGCAGTCCAAGCTGCAGGCGGAAGCAATGATACAAAGGTCATTTATTTTCTCGTTTGCATGGAACCCGTGCCACAAACTTGGCTCGAATCTTTGAAGCCTAACTCCATTGACTCATGGTCTGATCTAAAGAAAGTTTTTACAAGCAACTACGCTGGAGCTATGCAGCGCTCTGACAATAGAATTGACTTGGCTCAGGTTAAGCAGCAAAAGGATGAATCCCTGTGCAACTACCTATACAGTTTTTTCGACAAAAAGGCTACAATTGTCGACATCTCAGAAGCAGACATGATAGAATGTTTTCAAAACAGCCTCTGGGACCGATGCATGTTCCAAGACTTTGGAGACGCCATCCAGCGGATGTCAAAGAACTCAAAATTATGGCTCATTCATGGGTAGACCAAGAAGATAAGGAACACGAAAGGTTTGACTTACATCGCAATCACAGACGTGACAACAATAACCAAGGTAACAATCAAGAACAAGATAGAAACCGGAACGGCGATCACTGAAACAACTATTCAGGCAATCAGAATCGCAAGCGTAAACCAGACAATACCATTGCAGCAATGTCAAACTCAAGCAAGAAAGGACCAAACAAATGAAATGATGGCCCTTCATTCAATGAACTACTCAAGAAACAATGTCCACGGCACCCACACAGCAAGCACACTGCAATAGACTGCTACAGCCTTCGCAGAGTTATGCAAGAGTTGCCAGAACCTCCCACCAACAACAATAACAATAACAACAATAAGGACAAAGGCAAGGGTAAGATGGATGAAACTGAAGATGGCGAAGACAAGTTCCAGACAATGTCTAAAACTGTCAACATCATTTTCGGCGGAATTCCAGGCACTACCTCTAAGCGATCCAACAAATTAGTACTTAGAGAAATCATGGCTATCGAACCAGCCACCCCCACACCTCTCAAATGGTCTGAGGTACGCATTACCTTCAGTAGAAAGGATCAATGGACCAACTTCTCAGTATCAGCGCGTTTCCCTCTCATACTAGATCCAGTTATCGCAGGCTCAAGACTAACCAAAGTACTCATCAACGGCGACAGTGGACTCAACATCATTTTCACCAAGACTCTAAGCAAGATGGGTCTCGACATCACAGAAATGCTTACCCTAATGGATTCTCCCTTCTACGGAATCGTCCCAAGCAACGCAGCTATCCCATTAGGACAAGTCATCTTACCTGTCACCTTCAGCACCAAAGAGCATTACCGTACAGAGTACATCAAGTTTGAGGTGGCTGACTTCGAGACTTCTTACCATGCCATCCTTGGAAGACCAGCCCTGGCCAAGGTCATGGCCATCCCACACTACATGTACTTGCTACTAAAACTGCCCGGACCAAAAGGAGAACTATCTCTTCGTGGAGACCTGTGATAATCATATGAATGCGACATGGAAGCTGTTGAGATAGTCGTGACTACTCAAGTTCCCAGCTCCACGCAACAAGTTTTCATTGGGTCAAAGAAGCTCATCCCGGCAGAACTCGAAATTCCAGAGAACAAGTCGGGAGCTACTAAAGTCAAGCCAGCAAATGACAAGGACTTCAGAGCCATTGACCTCGAGACTGGCAACTCATCTAAAACAGCCCTGATCGGAACATGGCTTGATCCTAAATAGGAAAGCGCGCTCATCGGTTTTCTTCGGGAAAACCGAGATATTTTCACGTGGAAACCAGCCGACATGCCAGGTGTGCCCAAGGAACTAATCGAGCACCCACTCAACATCAATCCTAAAGGTACTCCCAAAAGACAACGACTACGAAGATTCGCCCAAGATAGAAGAGACACAACTAAGAAACAGCTAGCTAAATTACTTGCAGCAGGCTTCATAAAAGAAGTTTTCCACCCTGATTGGCTAGCCAACCCAGTTTTAGTTCTAAAGAAGAATAACAACGAGTAGAGGATGTGTGTTGACTACACAGACCTTAACAAACATTGCTCCAAAGATCCCTTTGGGCTTCCTAGAATCAACCAAGTAGTCGACTTCACAGCTGGATGTGCACTACTATGTTTCCTCAATTGTTACTCGGGATATCACCAGATAGCACTTAAGGAAGAAGACCAAGCCAAAACTGCATTCATCACCCCTTTCGGAGCATTCTGCTACAAGACAATGTTCTTCGGGCTGAAGAACGCAGGTGCGACTTATCAACATGCAATTCAAATGTGCTTTAAGAAACAACTACACC
This sequence comes from Setaria viridis, assembly GCF_005286985.2. NCBI lineage: Eukaryota > Viridiplantae > Streptophyta > Magnoliopsida > Poales > Poaceae > Setaria > Setaria viridis. The sequence continues at coordinate 23,747,635 of NC_048267.2, read as the reverse complement.
GCAACGTAGAAGCCTATGTGGACGATGTAGTAGTCAAAACCAGAAATCCAGATGATCTGATCGCAGACTTAGAAGAAACTTTCACAAGCCTGCGAGCATTCTGATGGAAACTCAATCCTACCAAATGCGTTTTTGGTGTACCATCGGGGAAACTACTCGGGTTCATCATCAGCCATCGAGGCATCGAAGCAAACCCTAAGAAAATCTCTACCATTACTAATATGCAAGCCCCATCCGACGTAAAAGATGTGCAGAAGCTCACAGGCTGCATGGCAGCCCTAAACAGATTCATATCAAGACTTGGAGAACGGGGTCTACCTTTCTTCAAATTACTCAAGCGACAAGACAAGTTTCAATGGACAGAGGAGGCGGATAAGGCTCTATTACAACTGAAAGACTTCCTACCATAGCCACTGATCCTCACACCTCCAACACCAAATGAAGACTTGCTCTTGTACATCGTTGCAACCACTCATGTTGTCAGCACTGCAATAGTAATCGAAAGGTCTGAACCAGGCCACATCTACAAAGTCCAGAGACCAGTATACTTTATCAGTGAAGTACTCTCGGAGTCCAAGACACGGTACCCGCCGGTCCAGAAGCTACTTTACGCCATACTACTCGCTTCGCGAAAATTACGACACTACTTCTAGGAACACAGCATATCCGTCATCACTGATTTTCCTCTCGGTGAAATCCTCCACAATCGGGATGCCATGGGAAAAATCTCAAATGGCTAGTGGAACTCAGAGCATTGTCCTTGGAATCCAAACCCAGAACAGCAATTAAGTCCCAAGCTCTGGTCGACTTCATGGCTGAGTGGAGGGAAAACCAATTATCTACACAGGTCGAATACCCTGAATACTGGGTCATGTACTTCGACTAATCTCTCAAGCTTGAGAGAGCTGGAGCAGGAGTACTCTTAATATCCCCAAAAGGCGAACAACTCAAGTACGCTCTTTAAATCTTTTGGGAAGCGTCAAATAGCGAAGTCGAGTACAAAGCACTTCTACACGGTCTTCGCCTAGCAATTTCACTGGGCATCGAAAGATTACTAATCTACGATGACTCATTAATAGTCATCAACCAAGTCAACGACGAGTGGGACCACAACAAGAAAAACATGGACGCATACTGCAAAGAAGTCGGTAAGCTAGAGAACAAGTTCTCAAGCCTCGAATTTCCCCATGTGGTCCACGACAACAACGTTGCTGCCGATGTTTTATCCAAAATGGGTTTAACATGCACAGAAGTTCCAGCAGGCATCTTCGTTCATGAACTTCGCAAGCTGTCCATAATAGAACAAATGAATTCAGCAACCACCAGTAAGGGTCCACCAGAACCTGACCGAGAGATCATCATGATCGAAGTAGACTGGAGGACTCCTTTTATCAACTACATTAAAGAGCACAAGCTACCTTTCGACAAGAAGCAGGCAGAACAAGTCTCACGACGAGGCAAAAGCTACGTTCTAGTCGGAGATAAACTCTACAGAAGAGAAGCGTCCTCGGGAGTACTCATGAAGTGCGTCACTCGCGAAGACGGCAAGGACATCTTTGAGGAAATACATAAAGAATATGCGGGAATCACGCATCCTCAAGAACAATAGTAGGCAAAGCTTTTAGAGCAGGATTTTATTGGCCAACTACGCTAGCAGATGCAGAGGAACTAGTCCGCAGATGTCAAGGCTGCCAGTTTTTTGCTAAGCAACAACATGTCCCTACCTACAAACTCATCACCATACCTTCAACATGGCCTTTCACATGCTGGGGGCTCGACATGGTTGGTCCGCTCCCAACAGCCTCAAGAGGATTCAATCGAGTACTCGTCGCCATTGATAAGTTCACCAAATGGGTCAAGGTAAAACTAGTCACCTGCTCCAAGGCTGACAAGGTTCTCGACTTTTTGGATGAAATAGTTCACCACTATGGTTTTCCAAACAGAATTATCATAGACTTGACTCAAATTTCAACAATCACGAATTCTGGGAGTATTACGAGAATAGCGGAATCGACGTTTGCTACGTCTCCGTCGCTCACCCAAGAGCCAATGGCCAGGTTGAACGTGCCAACGGCATGTTACTTGAAGCTCTCAAGAAAAGGTTGTATGACATTGGCAACACCAAAGGAGGCAAGTGGCTCAAAGAACTATCCAACGTTCTCTTGGGGCTACGTACTCAACCGTGCAAGCCTACTGGGCAGTCGTCTTACTTCCTCGTTTACGGGTCAGAAGCCATACTCCCTGCTGATGTCATGTGGAGGTCCCCTGTGGTCGAGCAATATGACGAAGGGGCAGCAGAGGAAACAAGGCGCTTAGACCTCGACAGCTTGGAAGAATCACGCTGTGTAGCACTCGTATAGTCAGCAAGATACCTTGAATGACTACGTTGTTACCACAATCGCAACGTCAAAGAACGTTCTTTCAACATTGGCAACATGGTCCTCAAGTGCATTCAAGACACAACGGGACTACACAAACTCAACTCACTATGGGAAAGGCCTTACATCATGTCCAAAGTCACAGGACCAGGATTGTACAGGCTACAACAACTCTCCAGCGAAGAAGTCACAAACTCCTGGAACATTGAGCACTTGTGTCGCTACTACCCATAGTTAGCAGACTAAGCAGCACTGTACTCAGGACACCAGCCTCAATCTTTCATTTTTAATTAATAAATTTCCTATCGGCAACTACCGACTACTCATCTTTGCCTACAACTACGGCTTGCAAAGGCGGGTCAGCTGCAACTTGAGCTACTCAGCTCTACGAGCCTCTGCGCTCTGACTTCGACTTGTTTTCAACAAGTCTAGCGGCTCGCAAAGGCGGGTTAGCTGCAACTTGAGCTACTCAGCTCTATGAGCCTCTCCGCTCTAACTTCGACTTGTTTTCAACAAGTCTAGCGGCTCGCAAAGGCGGGTCAGCTGCAACTTGAGCTACTCAGCTCTACGAGCCTCTGCGCTCTAACTTTGACTTGTTTCAACAAGTCTAGCGGCTCGCAAAGGCGGGTCAGCTGCAACTTAAGCTATTCAGCTCAATGAGCCTCTGCACTTTGCCTTCAACTTGTTTCAAAAAGTCTAGCAATTCACAAAGGCGAGATAGCTACATCTTGAGCTATTCAGCTCCACGAGCCCCAACACTCTGCTTTTGACTTGTCAACACAAATCAATACGAGTTCTCTACAACTCATACAGTAGCTTACACCTGCAATTTGAGCTATTTTGGCTAACAAGTCTGCACGAACTATTCAATTCCATAGGCATCAGTTTGTCACAACAGACAGATAAAGAGTACACAAAACTACTCATTTCATTTTTCACATGCAATCTTCATATTAACAAAATTTTGCAGGATTACAACAGATAACTCCACTTTAAGAAGTCGGAGTGTTCAGAGTACAACATAAGTGCACAACAACAACTGGAAGCAACTGCCTACTGGCAGTTACAACAGAAGTTCTAGGCTTTTATTATATCACAAGGATACACTTGAGCCTAGTCACTACTCATAGATCAGGAGGAAGAGACACCAAGAGGTGGGGAGTGCATGCAAGGAAGCTGCGCTCTAGGCAGTTGTGCCCTTCTCCTCCCATCGGTGGTGGCATAGACAGAGATTGGGTTTCCGTGCACTCCAGTCCCGTTACCCTCCATCAACACCCTTTCCCCTCTACAAGTACACGGAACTAGACTTCAAGTACACATCGTGTACTTGAGTCTCATCCCGAGACGTTGCAGAGAGAGTGAGCAGTCAGCACCACGCCTCCATCCTCGACTAGACAACTGGATAAAGACCATGAAGCTCATCATGCTTCACTCGTGAGCTCCAGCACGGTTACTACCAGAGAGCAGGGGGGAAGACCGAGCTCATGGCAAATCCTCCTACGAGGATTCTTCTAGCATCGCAGTCATCTCTCCTAGTGAGGAGATTTGTGGAGGGAATGTGGAACCTCGCTACGAGGAATCTTCTAGCACCGGGGCGCTCATTGGAAATTTGCTATTGTCAAAGAAAAGCAACCTAAGGCCAACCATTGCTATAATCGGATCTATATTTCAGCAACGGCAGCTAGGGGGGCTATTTATAGTCGGAAGGCCAGGCAGCATAGCACACCCATGACTATACAGTAACTCGACTTGTCCTTCACAAGGACAAAACCCACGTGAAGCCTTCCTAAGAAGAATCAAAGCTTGCATGTGAATCACTCAGGACGCAAACCGTCAAGTCCTTCGTAGTACACTCGTGTGTCCTTGCAACTTCACAGCAATAATGCAACAATTACCACAATCACATGCACGCTCTCCGCAACCATCTACAACAATTGGGGTCTACATGGAAGTCTAACTGCCAACTCAATGATTACTCGAAAGACTAACCATTGCGAGATTTGAAAGCAAGTTCTCACTACATATACAATGATCAACAACCGAAGAGAAAAAATAGATACCTGTTCAGATACATAAAGGTCATCGGCAAAATTACAAGTCAATACAACAAACTGAGACTACTCCAAATTGATAAAGCCCGCTACACGCTCTGTGACTGGCTCTAGATCCTCCAAATATTGCGTGTACGCTTCATCACTACAATCTCCAGCGATACCATCTGCGACCAGAGCCAAGTTTGCCTTTGGATAAAAGGACTTTACGATCGCCAGCACCTGCTTGCAAACGGACTTCACCATATTGGTGATCTGGGCCAGTGCGTCCCTCAATCTCGCGATTAAAGGGCGGGACTCTAATCCTTCCTCGGTGGGCTCCATCACGTCAACAAAGGCCTGTGCTACATCGGATAACTCTTTGAGATCTTTCTCCTTCTTCTTCAAAGAGGCTTCATGACTTCTGATAGCAAGCATAGCCTCGGCCAACATAACCCCGAAATCTTGACGCATATTCCTCTATTTTTCACGGTCTCTCTCTGATTCCTCTAAACGGGCTTTGAGTTGCTCATTTTTGTCGGCAACACGACTATGAACATTGCTCCAATCCAGCACTTGGCCGCTGAGCTTGGCTTCCCAACCTTTGAGTTCTAGAAGGGGCAACAGTAAAAGCAATCAGAGAAACTGATACAATACAGCATTATGGTAAAAAAGTCAAGGGTATAAGTACTCACCCTCCAGTTTTTGCTACAAGGATTTGTTGCGCGTCGTCATACAGCTCCTCTCCACTTCAAATTCTTGCATTTCAATTTGAAAGGACTCAACGGCATCTTCATACTTCTTCAAGAAGTCAACAGTGCAATGACGCTCCTCAATAATGTCCTTCTCCAACTGCGCCACATGGCGCGCAGCCTCACTCCACTCCTGGACAACCTAGATATTCTTGCGAGATTTTTCATATAAATCCTGCATAATCAAACAATTAGTACTCTTCACGAGTGCAAATGGCACTAGGATACAAAATTAATTACTCAAACACAATACTAAGAACTCACCTGAGTATAAGCCATCAACTGCTGATTCAAGTTCACGAAGTCTGATATTGGCAGCAGCTCTTCCATGGGACTCTAAAAAATTTTAACTTTCTACAACAACCTTGGAGCCTTGGCCGCCACACTAGCCCTCACACTCGGCGTAAGGACTAGCTATTGAGAAAAAGAAGCTCAAGCCTTAGAAACCTTCTTGCCTGCCGCTTGCTCAAGCATAGCAGTTGGCACAACATTTTCCTCAGATGCCTTGCCACTCTATGAGACTACTACAGCCCCCTCTTCGATACTCGCCATTGTTGTAGTCACTGCAATCTCGGTTGCGGGGGGAGGATTGTCATTGACAACCTCGGGGGTTGGCAGCGCCAGATCCTCAAGTGAACAAATTACATCCTGCAGTATGGCGGCTGCGAGAGTCACTGCACCTGTGTCACTAGTTTGCGCCGGGTCTTCACTTGTCAAATCGACAATGGGTGCCGCAGCAGAGTCCGTGCCAAATGGATTTTCAACTTGCTCCGCGCTCACCCCTTCGAGAACAATATCCTCGGAAGTCCTGATATCAAACACGATTCAAGATTAAGAAAGCGACTACTGATCATGAAGTTGGTAATCAAACCATTACAACAGAGTACTAACTTGGCGGACCGGGGAGGAACTCAATGACGTTTCTTCACCACAGGAACTGGCTGTACACTCGAAGCTGGCTCACTAGCCGGTACGGGTGGCAACTCTTCGGTGTTTTCACCAAGACCTGAAAGAACCAACTCAGAGACAATGTACGCGCGACTACTACTAGTACTCGTGTACTCAGCGCTAGCGGGGACTTTAGGCAAAATGGCGTCAGAAACTGCTTCGGGCGTTTTCATAGTTCCACCTATGGAAGTCTCTGACGGGTCGCTCGCTCCACCACTAGCAACTTCAAGATCAACTGCCACTTGAGTAGTAGCCATCTTGGGCGTCATGGCTGCATCTTCAGCAGATGTCTCCAAAGAAATCACACTAGCAGCCGCGTCCTTAGCTATCGTGACTGCATCATCAGAAGTAGTCTCAGCAGCTCCATACGTTGCATCCACGGCATCCTCAATATCTTCACCTGCATCATCAACAACCTGCAAACACAAACATCAAAACAAGTCATTTCGACTACTCAAGGAAGCTATATAAGTACTCATACTTCAGCACATTGCTCTTCTGCAAAGGTAATTACCGGCGGTGGAGCTTTGAACGTCTCCAGTGCTTGCTGACTGATTGTTTATGCACTACGGTCCGTCTTTTCTTCGGCATTGGAGCCTGGACCTCTTCATCACCAACATCTCCCGCTGGACGCTTCAAGGTGTCGGTTCCAAATATATATCCTTTGAGAACTTGAGACTACACAGAAACATGATTAGACAACTCGTACTCAGACGACGCAATATCTGAATCACCAAGCAGCTCAGATTCCCCATCCTCCTCCTCCTCTGAGGGATCTTTAGGAAAGCGCACGTAGTGCACAGATTTCGCATTTTTTATGCCATCAGCATCAGGGGAAGGAGGAGACAAGTATAAAAGGACATACTCCTGCATAAGGAATTACTGTTTGGCAAACATAACGACTACTAATTATGAGTACTCAAAAAGAAAGTAAGTTACCTCTCTAGGTTTATACCATCTATCAAATTCCTGAATGGATTCATCGACTTCGGGCACTCCTTGGAAATTTTTGAAAAATTTGCCTAACAAGTCCTCAACTGTATCATTAGATATATTCTCAACTGACATCCGTGATGTATCATCAAAGCCTAAGTACTCATAGCCCCAGGTCTGGTGCAGCTGCAATGGTTGCACTCTTCTCTTCAAGAAGCTGGCTGCCACGTTTATCCCAGTCAGCCTTGCTTTGTTCAATGCTGCGATCCTCTGCAACAACTCGACAACCTGATGACTATCTTCAATGCTAGACTCTTCAAGCCACTTGCTCGAGTACTTAGGGCGATACCCGGTGATCACTGGCATTGGAGGCCCATGGTTCTCGATGTAAAACCACTTCTCTTTCCAAGCGCCATGGGACAATGGAGTCTCATACTCCAGATACACATCGGAGTCCCTCAGCTGAAATCCCGCACCTCCGAGTACTGCCATTCTATCTTGACTAGGCTGAGGTTTGCAGCGGAAAAGCTTGCGAAACAATTGAAAATAGGGTTGTATCCCCAAATATGCTTCACAGAGATGCACAAAGATTGCAATGTGCAATATCCCGTTGAGATTCAGATGAACAAGCTGAATGTCGTAAAAGTTGAGGATACCTCTGAAGAACTCCGACGTCGGAACAGCAAGTCCTCTCTCCACAAAATGAGCCCAAATCACTATCTCTTTCGGATGGGCCTCAAAGTTCCAGGCATTGGCATAGGCGCACCTCCAATTTACGACGACCTTCTCCTGCAGCAATTTTTCATCCACCAACTCTTGGATTGCTTCCTTCTTCATGGTGGACATCTTCCAAGCGGATGCTTGATTTGGTGGAGCGATCTACTCGGTTGGCCCACATTTGGGTGAAGGAAGCTGTGGCTCCTTCCCCTTCTTGGAATCTTTCATCAATTCTTCCACGGCTTTTTCCTTAGACTTGTCGGTCTTCTTCCCCATCTTCTTCACACGCATCACCTCGGGACGCGTAAGGGGAGGAAGAGAAAAATACTATGACACTTAAGGTCGCTTACTTCGGCTGATGGTGGTGGCGGCGGCGCAAGTGGTAGCGGCTGATGGAGAATAACAGATGCGAATGGCTGGAAGCGTAACCCATGAAGGCTACCGGCTTTATCTTTTATAACAGCGCAATGGATCTAAACAGCTCCGAGATTGTGGGAACACAGACGATAATCTCGCAACAATCTGATACTCTTAAGATTTATTGCGAGATCGAAGTCCAACAGTCACGTTGATCATGATTGACCCCTTTATCGCCTGGACATAGTCGATCAAGTGCTTGGAGGCTGCATACACCTCACCCGTTGGACAAAATTTTCTTTTTCTTCAGGGATTTAGGAAAGATGAAGCAAATTCAGTTTGACCCTCAGCCTGATTCTATGATTCAACCTAAGGCTCGGGGGCTACTCTATATGGAGTGCAATTTTCATCGCACTTCCATATAAAGACTTAAAACTAATCAAAACCAATGTTAGAATGGGGCAGGAGTACCTTCCAGCCGCATGACAGTATTTAGGTACTCGAAGACTAGCCACGACAGAAGTACTCAACGAGCACCAAAGACTAATCGAGCAACGTCTGCTGAGTAGTCGAAACTGTTTCATTTGACTACAAAGTACTTGGGCGCTTGTCGACCATACATCCCCGGGCTCACCAAAAGATCTATACGGACCCACTCAAGGGGACGTACTCGAGACATATCAGGATATGAAGACTACGCTATAGGGCAACGTAGACTACTTGGAACTCCTGAAGGACTAGTTGGAATAAAGGAAACTACTCTGTCGAGTTAGAGTAGGACTTTGTAGTCGTATCCGACTAGTGCTCTTATATCAAAGACTACCCTGTAACCCTACTCCCCCGATATATAAGGGTGGGCAGGGGCCCCCTCAAGACAAGTTCAATCGAATACAAGGATACAATACACCGGACGTAGGGTATTACGCGATCTAGCGGTCCGAACCTGTCTAAATCGTGTTCCCGCATCACCATCAACTCCTTGATTTCGGCGACACCCACCAACCAAAACACTATCTCGGGTACTCCCTTGATAGGTTGCTGGGTTAAAACATCAACAGCTGCACCTTTGAATGAGCTTACGAAGAAGGGAGTGCCTTTTAGTTGGGGCAAAATACAAGACAACACCTTCAACATGCTGAAAGATAGGTTGACACATGCACTCCTACTCCAACTTCTTGATTTTATTAAGACTTTTGAGCTTAAATGTGATGCTAGTGGATTTGGATTGGGTGGTGTTTTGTTACAAGAAGGCAAACCTGTTGCGTATTTTAGTAAAAAATTGAGCGGACTAGTTCTGAATTATTCTACTTATGATAAGGAATTGTATGCTCTTGTTCTCATATTAGAAACATGGCAGCATTACTTGTGGCCCAAAGAGTTTGTTATTCTGATCATGAATCTTTGAAGCATATTCATTATCAAGGAAATTGAACCGTAGATATGCTAAGTGGGTTGAATTTATTGAATCTTTTCCTTATGTTATTAAGCACAAGAAAGGGAAAGAGAATATTATTGCTGGTGCTTTGTCTAGGAGATATACCTTGCTAAATCAACTTGATTACAAAATCTTTGGATTAAAAACAATTAAAGACCAATATGTTAATGATGCTGATTTTAAAGATGTGTTTCTACATTGCAAAGATGGGAAAGGATGGAAGAAATTCATCGTTAGTGATGGGTTTGTATTTAGAGCTAACAAGCTATGCATTCCAGCTAGCTCCGTTCGGTTGTTGTTGCTGCAGGAAGCGCATGGAGGTGGCTTGATGGGGGCATTTTGGAGCAAAGAAAATGGAATACTTGCTGGTCATTTCTTTTGGCCAAAGATGAGAAGAGATGTGAAGAGATTTGTTGCTTGTTGCACAACATGTCAAAAGGCTAAATCACGGTTAAATCCACACGGTTTGTATTTACCTTTACCTGTTCCTAGTGCTCCTTGGGAAGATATTTCTATGGATTTTGTGTTGGGATTGCCAAGAACCAGGAAGGGACGTGATAGTGTGTTTGTGGTTGTTGATAGATTTTCTGAGATGGCACATTTCATACCATGTCATAAAACTGATGGTGTTACTCATATTGTTGATTTGTTCTTTTGTGAAATTGTTCGTTTGCATGGTGTGCCCAACACAATTGTTTCTGATCATGATGCTAAATTTCTTAGTCATTTTTGGAAGACTTTACGGGGAAAACTAGGAACTAAGCTTTTGTTTTCTACTACATGTTATCCCCAAACTGATGGTCAAACTGAAGTTGTCAATAGAACTTTGTGTACTATGTTAAGGGTTGTTTTAAAGAAGAACATTAAGATGTGGGAAGATTGTTTGCCTCATATTGAATTTGCCTATAATCGTTTGCTGCATTCTACTACAAAGATGTGCCTATTTCAGATTGTTTATAGTTTCTTGCCTCGTGCTCCTATTGATTTGATGCCTTTGCTATCTTCTGAAAAACTAAATTTTGATGTTACTAAGCATGCTGGATGAAACTGCATGAAATAACTAAAGAAAATATAGAGCATATGAATGCTAAATATAAGTTTACTGATGATAAAGGTAGAAAGGAACTCATTTTTGAACCTGGAGATTTAGTTTGGTTGCACTTGAGGAAGGATAGGTTTCCTGAATTGAGAAAGTCTAAATTGATGCCTAGGGCTGTTGGACCATTCAAAGTGTTAGAGAAAATTAATGATAATGTATATAAGCCTGATCTGCCTGCAAATTTTGAAGTTAGTCCCACATTTAACATTGCAGACTTGAAGCCTATTTGGGAGAAGAAGAAGAGCTTGAGTCGAGAACGACTCAAGTGCAAGGAGGGAAGGATGATGAGGACATCACCATCAACAATACATCCACGCTAACACAAGTACCAGTTTCTGGTCCTATTACTCGTGCCCGTGCTCGTCAACTTAATCATCAAGTAAGTTTACTCTTGAGTTCCTATCCATCATATTTAGACTATGGAGACGCGTGCACTCTTATTTTGGTTAGTAACCAGGGAGAAGACTGAAAGGGAAAAGGATTCGTGCAGGTTGGATTCGGACTGTCAAGACATCACCAACTTGTGATGGTCACCACAGTCGCATACGGACTTGGATTGGGGCGTTCAAGTACTTCATGGAATCCTTATGAAGTGTATTTTCATATGGATCTAGACTCAAGTCTATATATGTTCTGAGGCAGTCGCAATAACTAAATTACTACTGAGAGGTTTTCTATCCAAAGGTGCCGCGTCACCTTATTTTGGCCCAATGGGTCGTGTATCAAGTCGGGACCATTAGGGACACATCCTAAGGTTGGAGCATGACCCCAATACCCTGGTGATCATCCTCCCACCTTCATATACCCCTTAGCCGCCACCAAGAGTGGTTGAGTTTTGTTTAGATTAAATTTAGCTTCTGCTACTTGCTTGTAAGCGCGCGTGCTGGATCAGCCGCCCGTTTTCTTATCTTTGGAACCCCACCATTATTGAGATTGAGTTTGAAACCTTCATCTACATCTAGTAAATTCAGTACTTGTTATACTTGTTCTTGCTAGTTCTTCGATTGCTTGCAGGACGAGTGCCCTAGTGACCGAGTGACGCGCTCCACAAGATCGCGGCAACCATTGGAGGTGGTGTATCGGTTGCTAAGGTGCAGCGTCCTTGGAAGGCTGTAGTCGGGCCATGAACGTTGTCTCCATCCACCAATCAAGTTATTCCCATTCCCTCTCATCAAAAGATCGGGAATCAACCCTAGCGGGTTCCTATCACAGTTGATCTACATGGCGATCTTTACCCAGAATTCTATCGACATGTGTAAGGTCATGTGGTAAATTCTCTGTTTGCCTTTGGGGTTGTATGGAGATCTTAATTTGTAATCGCTGAACCTCTTGTTTAAGATTTGTTTGTTATTTATCATATCTTGACGATGCTCTTTCATGTAATGGTTGGCCAACGCTACTTTGGGTTGTTGTGGGGGATCTATGGGATGTAATGATACCTCCTGACCGGGGATGATGATGTAACGTTTGTGCCATACAATGATACCATGAAGTGCATCTCCTAGTGTACTTTCCCCGTCACCTTCTGGGAGGTAAAGCTCTAGGCCTTCATATTTACTATCACAAATCTACTCTACCCTAATAGTGGAGTAGCCAGGTGGAATCGCCATGCCCTATGGCTTGTCTGCCCTGGTAGGATTGGTAAAACACTTATATACGCCACCTGTACATATAGGAGAAATAAAAAAGTTATTAAATTCCCAAGGCGTGGATGAATTGAGATAATTGTATATACTCCCTCCGTTCCTTGATGTAAGTCATATAGATTTCTAAAGAAAATTCCAAAATACAGGGTACGTATCAGCTCCCAATGCTAGCTTCCCACGCGTATGGAACAAAATCTCTTTAAAAAAAAGGAGCCGATTAGTTTGGAAACATTCCAACTGTATATAGGATATGCCCCAACTAATCTCTTAGATTTAGGAATCTTCTTTTTCTTAACAGAACATATATATGCATCTGATTAATTTGGAAACCTTCCATCGTGCATATGCATCCGATCGAAACCTCTCTAGCACGCGTATCTCCGTAGCGTTGTTTCTCTCCCTCTCTCTTTCACGCGCCAGACTTCTATGCCCATTCCATGGACAACTGCAACTCATCTTCCATGCCCAAGGAGAAGAGAAACCAAGCGATCTCGCTTCCAATGGTCAAGGACACGAAGACGGCGACCTTGCTTCCATGCTGAAGGAGGAGATCAAGCTGGTGCCATGTGTGACGTGTCTTCAATTGCCCGAAATGAAGACTTACTTCTCGTATTGGTTCAGAGAGATGGCAAAGTATGAGTGTTCTGGGTGCGGCGAGATGCGCGCTATGTTTGAGCCACCCTCGGATGGATCTTCAACGAACAGCTATGTCGGTAGCGATGAAGAAGACCATGGGAGCGACCCGGAAAGAACATGTAGGAATTGATCAATTAGCACGAATAATTATTTTTACCCTTGTCATTTCCTCCTTTTGATCATTTTGAGCATGTACGAGTACTCCTTTTGATCAATTAAACTTGTACGACTACTACTAGTTCCAATAAATGATCCATGCATGTACGAGTTGTAGTACTAGTTCCAAAATGAATAAACTCATGGTGTAGCTTGTCCATTATCGAGTTCAGGACTAAATAAAGCCATCAGAGCTGAATGGAAAACAATAGAAGTTCAACACAAGAATAAAGGCCTAGTCTGATTACATAAACTAAGCGTCCGGCAAAAATTCAATGGCATCTCTAACAACAGTAGCAGCGCATTCTAATGCCGCCGGGAGAGCACCGAGCCTCTCTAGCACAGCCTTCCGCATGTGCGGAACTTTGTAGCAGTTCCCTCCCAGTTGCTTTAACACTTCGCGCATGCATGCTTGCAAGGTGAGGAATATTCTATTGTTTCGCTTGGCTGGGTACTCGTCAAAGGCATGTTGCACCTTCATCACAATGTCTTCAATAGAACTTACAAAAATAGTCAAAAATCAGCACAACTCACAAGTAAACATATTTCAAGTACGCCTGACTGAACAATTACCTAGAGACAACTTGTGGAAAAGTGATTGAAGCGGCTGCAAAAAAAACCTAAATCTAGAATATTTAGGTCTGGAGAGTTAGGAGGCTGGCATGTGAAACGGATGTCCCACCCTTCAGCTTGAGCCGCAACGACAAACTCCGGGTCATCCACAGGGATATGCGTCTTCGCATTATCCTGTTAGATGTATATTGGCATGCCACGCTCGGCCGCAGGCCATCTCGCCCTTATGGCACAAAGTAAAAAATTTAGCATGTACTCCTAACTTACATCTTGAGTAACCCCCGGGAGTACTTTAGTGACCTATGCAATCAAATTAAGCACCATGTCAATAAAAATGAATTACTCATCATGAGAATAATAGATTAAACTTGGTACCATGGTTCCCGCATCTCTGTTCTTGCTCTTCCTTTTTGCTACTTCTTTGTATGTGAACGGCCAAATTCCTAGTTTTCCATCGAAGATCACCGTGCTGTTAGCATCAAAGCGTGGGCGAGCCACCGCAGCCAAAAACATCACCTACACAATAACATCATCATGCCATTATTAACAATTCATTTAAATTCTAATCAGGCGAATATTGAAATTTAAAAAATCCATTGCTCACCTTTTCAATGAAGTTTTTGCTTTGGATGCTATGATATGGCTCCTCTTCGCCAGGCGCCAAATAGTAATTCTGGCAACCGCACGAGCGGTGAACCATTTCTCTTCAATATGAATGACATTGTACATCACTTTAAATTTTGGATCGTGCAGGTCAGTATGCTCGTCAAGCATTGACAAGCAATTACCCGACCTACCTTGTTATCATCTGTTAATGTTGACTTGATGGCGTTTGTGTGACACCTCAACAAGCCCTCCTGCAAACGTCACCATAACGTGATCGTCGCCATGTTCAACTCATTTGCTAGATCCTTAAGAGTGGTTCTTTTCCGCAAGTCCACCTGTTTGATAACCTCCGGATCGAAGGCTATCCTTGTCCGCCCACAGTTTCTTGACTTTTTGTTTTCCAGTCCGTGCATTCCACTGACATCCTTGCATTTCTTTCACCACTTCTGCAATGTCCCCACAGGTATGCCCATTAGTACAGACACTTCTTCGGACACTCCTCGACTCCATACACCAGGAGCTGTCCTCTCTAGAAGCATTGTGTAGGCAGTTTGCTTCTCATAAAGTCGATACCACCTTCTTCTCCTCCTCAATGTACTGTTGGCACCTGCAGATTAAAGTGAAGATAGTAGTTAGTGTAAATTCATTACTGCTACATTTAAAAACGGAGACTACAAATCAAAGTTCAAAATAATCCAGTACCAAGATGCACTAAAAACTGATTGGCTAGTTTTAAAAATGCAGGAACAAGATGCAAGATTACCAGTGGCTTCTCCGTTCTGCCTTCCTTCCTCATTGGTGCCTCCCTCGGGTTCAACCTCAACATGCTCGTCGGTGTCGCTGAGTCCGCCGCCTCCATTCGCACCTAAAATACTCAGAATTATGAATGAGTAAACCGTACGCAGAGTTATGCGAGAAAGTGTACAAAAAATTACTCCATGCATACCTATGCCTTCATCAACTTGTTCATCTCCCTCAGGACCATCTACACTCGCATTGCCGTTAACATCTAGACCATCTCCATTGGCGCCTACAAAAACTTCATCATTCATAATTGGCGTCTCCCTTCCTCATTCCTAGTGCGTCCTCCATGATCTGAACAAAACATGCATCAACTCGAGTAGCAGATTACCTTGAATAGGAAGATGAGGATGCCATCGTGTCACAGGTGCACGCCCACGGCTACGACCTGTTAGTCCTAGGCGAGCTCGCCCACATAACTGCAGTGCGTCCTCCCTGCTGGCGCCTACGCCATGAGCGCCGACCATGGCGCTGTTGACGATGGACCGCACCCAGTGCGCAAGACCATGGCGACCACTGAGCAGCGGGCCACCGAGTCCTTTGCGGACGCCAAGGACATGTCCGTGTTCGTGACATGCTTGTCCCGCGTCGTTGTGACCACCTAATCCGCCATGGCCATCCCATTTTTGTCCACCATTTGCCATGGGCTGATCGGCTTCCATGTAGGTGTCCTCCTCTACCTTCCATGCGCCCAGCTCGGACACCTTCAGCCAGGCCGAGCCTGCCTCCACGGCGGCGATCAGATGACTCTGTCACTTCTAACTCTGTGAAGATACCAAATTCGAATGATCCACAGATCGCGAAACGAATGAAGAATCGATTGCAGAAACGATGAATCAAAGTGGGAAAACCTGGTTCAAGCCACTCGTAGTCGTAGTTCAACTTGGCAGCATCCTCCTCCACCTCGTCGCCGAGGGCATCCCAGTTGATCCACTCGGAGCGGCGACCAGCCATTAGAGATGTCGAGCTCGAGAGGGAGACTAGTGAGATAGCGATGGGGAGGGGGGGGGAATTTATAGCTCCAGGGTTGTTGTTTACAAAACAAAAATTTCTGATCATTGGCGCCATTGTGATTCCCTCCTCTGCTGGAATTTTTGGATGAGCCAAAAAATTTCATCGGTTTTGAACTTGGCTGAGGCTTTTCGCTCTGCATGCCGCACGGGAGAGAGAGAGGAAAATAATGCACATCTTGTCGCTCGCGGGAAACGTAGGCGGTGGGTTGAGCGAGGAAGAGGGGATACCGATCGGGGGAGAGATGATTGTGGGGTTTGTTATGATGTGTTAGGAAGCAATCTGATCGGGAGAGAGAAGATGGCCTGAGTTCCCTTATTTTCCTTGGTCTCATGTCCTTCCCCAAGGTCCATTCACGTACAAAAGCAACGGATTTTTTCCTCCCAGGTCGTGCATTAATATTGGTGCTAAAAACTAAATGGCTTATATCAAGGAACAGAGGGAGTATATATATATATATATATATATATATATATATATATATATATGTATGTATGTATGTATGTATGTATGTATGTATGTATGTATGTATGTATGTATGTATGTATGTGTGTGTGTGTACCTTAATTGTGAAGTTGTCAAATGGTTTGTACAGCTCACATGCTGGGGACCCATGTGGAAGCACAACTGCTTCAGCGTTGAGAAGGGCTGACGACGACGTTGGGATCTGGCAGTGGTCCAGATTGGACCATCTCATTAAGTGCTAGTGCCACTCACTGTTGAACCTCTTCCTGCATTCTTTCATCTTGTTCATGTACTTTCGCTTCTAACATGCGCCGCCACCTCTCCTCTTGCAGTTCCTTTCTTCTCTTCCGACTTCTGTATGTGTCGATGTCCCTACGGAAAGCATACTTCCACAGAACCACCCCGAAGCCTCGACAATGTTCTAGGTGTTCGAGATCCCCGAGCGCCAAAGTCAGCTCATCATTCTCTCTATCAAGCTTGAACTTCCCCGCTTTAGAATCTTCAATATTTTTAATAAGCCTGAGGGTCTTCTCACGTATTGTTTCGTTGAAAACAAGTGTCCCATCCTCAGGGCTAAGGGTACCTTCGTGAGTGTAATACCAATTCTTTGATCGATTGGGCCAGTCAATAGTCGTTGGTACAATACCTCAATTGATTAGGTCTTGTTCCATCTTTCTCCATCTGGGAATTGCACTCCTGTAATCACCTTGCACTAAATGATGATGGTACTTCTTCTAGGCATTGCCTGAGTTGATACAAACCTTGTTCGTACTATCTTCACTCTTCTTGTATTCCGGAAATGAGTTCCAGTGATCTTTTAACTTCGGCTAGTCATTGAAATCTAGAGTTTGGCCCTTTTCAATATAGTTGGTATCAAGATTCTTCTTGAAGGTCTGAAATTGGGTTGCCATCTTCTTGAGTGTCCAGTCTTTTACATCTTTTTCATCGACGCCGTTAGGAAGTGTGAAGTATTTCTTGACATTTGCCCACAACATATCTTTCTGTGTCTGCGGGAGCACGTATGGATCATCTTTTTTACTGGACTTCCATTCTCGAATGTTGATGGTCATGTTGTCCCTTACAATATCCCTGTATCTTTCTAGCAACTTTTTTAGGAGCAATTGGCTGGCCCTCTTTTGTCACTTCGGTGATATGAAGCCTTCCCTCCATTATCTTTGTACGACCCCGCGGCTTGTACAATAGTTATACACACATGTAATCATAGATACATTAAATTAAATATTTTCTCAAGTTGACATATACATATAATCATTAAAGAAACTTATACATGGAAACTTATACACATGGAATCATAAAAAAACTTAAACATTGAATTGAATGATATATACACATGAATGAAATATACAATTTTTTAAGCAGTTATACTATTTGCCAAGCATTTGTACTAATTTTTACTAATTTTCTAAGCATTTGTACTAATTTGTACTAATTTTCTAACCATTTATACTGATTTTCCACTTTTTCTATAAATATATACTTATTTTTCTAAAGAATCATTCTAATTCATACAATTTTTCTAAGTATTTAAACTAGTTTAAAATAAATTATATACTAATTTTCTAAGAATTTGTAGTAAATTGTACTAATTAATACTAATTTCTACTAATTTCTACTTATTTCTACTAATTTCTTCTAATTTGCTAATTTAAAAAAATCCGGCTAGGGGTTTGCGTCAACGCTACCTTGCGAGGCGGCGGGCCGGGGTATCGTGCAACGACGTACGGGGAGGTGGCGCAGCGGAGGTCGGGGACAAGGATGGCGCACGCGCGGCGACGAGGAGGAGGCAGCGGATGGAGGGGATGGCCGGGGTTGAGGTGGCGATGGCGATGTGGTGGTCGGCCGGCGGCACTGGAGGGGTGGCGACGAACGAGGGGCGACATCGAGGGAACAACATCGCTGGAAGGGTCGGGGTGCCACGAGACGCCGCGCGCGGAGGAGAAGGCTGGTGGCGTGGTCGATCGACGATGACGGTGAGGTGGGGGGCCGGCCGAGCAGGCGCAGCGGCATGGTCGGGGAGGAGGACGGAGAGGCATGGGAAGGGGCAGCGGTGGAGGATGACGCGGCACGGCATGTCGACTGGGGCTAGCGGCGGATGTGGCGGTCGGGAAGGATAATGCGGCGGAGGAGACAACGACGATGAGGTGGCGGATCGGGGAGTGCAGTGAGGAGGAGGAACAAGGGGGGTGACGAAGATATTTATTCCCCCCTTTAGTCCCCGGTGAAGTTTACAACTGGGATTACCACTCGGGACTAAAGGGGGCTGTTAGCGCGGGAGACAAAAAAGGACTAAAGGCCCCTCCTTTTCGTTTCCCACGGTAGTTACAATTGGTTTTGTAGTTGTAATTTATATACGTTTTACGTTGTTTTCTCTGCTGTTGTGCAAGAAAAATTGAAAAATTCAATATTTTGATCATGCCAAAATATATTAAATTATCAAATATATCTAAAATAACTTTGAGTAAGTCATTAATTCTATACTAGTTTATTATAGTTCTATAATAATTATTTTAATGAATCAATTGATCAACAAATTCTTGTATTAAATATTTGAACATGCAAAAATGCATTAATTGGTATATCCTATTAACTTATGTGATTAAGTTAATATTTTGACCATATAATTTTGTTGAACCTTTTTAATGTTGTTCATATTGGTTGAATAATCATGTGATGAGCCAAAAACTCTCATAAAGGATGATCATATATAGTGCATTACATAAATGAGTTTTACACATCACTAAAATATAATAGAAAGGTTCTGATGACCATAGAACATTACAATGTAACGTTAAAAAACTTCTTCTTGATGAAAGTTCCATCGCGGCGTAAGTACGAAGCCTCTTTTTTAGCTAGCATGATGCTTGGGTCAACTTCGACAGCGAATGCAGGCATGCCGTCAAACCGATCATAATCATCTAACTGGTCTATTTTGTCCTCGACTCCCACAATTACTCTTTTACCTGGAAAAACTATGTGGTGCTTTGGCTCCCATAGTTTATTTTATCTTCTGAATTATTCTTGGGTTTGCTATACATGTCCTTCACATAGAAAACATGATGCACATCATTGGCAAGGACGAATGGTTTATCTTTGTATCCAGTCTTGGTTAGGTCCACTATTATCACTCCATACTGATCTTTCGTTACGCTACCTCTAGTTAGCTTCACCCATTGGCAATGAAACAGAGGGATGTTCAGCAGTCCGTAGTCGAGTTCCCTGATCTCCTCTATGAAACCATAATACGAGTCCTTGCTCCTATTGCTATCTATGACATCTATACGGACACCACTATTTTGGTTGGTGCTTTTTTGGTCTTGGGCTCTTGTGTAAAATGTATAACAATTTATCTTGTAACCTTGAAATTTTACGATTGTGCTAGAAGGTCCTCTAGCTAACCAAGCGAGTTGTCCGTGAATCGTGGAGTTACCCATAAGGTGTTGACACAACCAAGAGGGAAAAACATCCATGTGATGACATATAATCCAGGCATCGAATTTCATCGGGTATTGGGAAAATAGAGTCTGCTTGTGTTCTTCGATATACGGAGCCACCAAGGATGATTGTTGCAGAACCATGAAGTGTGCTTTAAGGAACAAATCACTATTAATGCTCAAACTTGATTTCCTTACAATGGTTCCCTTTCCCCATAGCTCCCCTCGTGGTGTGACACTGGAACCCCAGTCAAATTAATTGAGTTAATAAAATCAATAAAAAACTCAATGACCTCCTCTGTTCCATATCTCTTGGTGATACTTCCTTCTAGACAGGCATGATTAAGAACATATTTTTTTAGAACTGACATAGACCACTCGAAGGGCCACATATTGTGCAGGAATACTGAACCGAGAATAGTAATCTATTTGACTAGGTGAAGCAAGAGTTGCGTCATAAAATTGAAGAAGGATGGTGGAAATACCAACTCAAAGCTGACAAGACGTTGTACCACATCATTTTGTAGCTTTAGTAGCTTGGTTGGATTGATTGCCTTGTACGAAATCGCATTGAGAAACGCTTTACGAGCGCCAATTATACATTCTCTGGTAGAACATCCCTCAGTGCAACCGGAAGCAACTGTGTCATCAACATGTGGTAGTCATGGGCCTTTAGATTTGTGAACTTCTTTTTTTATTATTCCCTTTATATTCGAGGAGTACCTAGGCGGAACCTTGATATTATTCATGCAATCAAACATGCTATCCTTCTCTTCCTTGTAGAGAGTGTAACTAGCAAGACGTAAGTAGTGCTACCATTCTGGATGTAGGTCATCTCATTGCGGAGTTTCTTCTTCCTGTATGAAACTAGCTTCAATGAGCTTTTTGCTTCATACGTTTTAGGTCCTGTCGTGCTTCCAATGTATCTTTTGAATTCCCATAACAACTCAGGAAGCCTAGCACGTTCATGCAAAGATTCTTCATCACGTGCATCACGTCAATTGTGTTGCGGACCTCTAGCATTTCCCAATAAGGTATCTCTCAAAATATGGACTTCTTTTTCCACAGGGGTGCACATCCGTTATTGTCGTTCATAATAGATTTTCTACCAAGATCTATCCAAAGACTACCCTTACATCCTTTATCATCTCAAATACACATTTTCCATTACAGTGTGCAAGCTTATTATGATTGTCTACCGCTCCTTTGAAATGCATCCCTTTCTTTCGTAAGGGGTGGTTAGTAGGAAGAAATCGATGATGACCCATATACACAACTTTCCTACAGTGTTTCAAATACATGTTGTCTATTTCGTCTAAACAGTGGGTGCAGGTCCGATATCCCTTGTTTGCCTGTCCTGAAAGGTTACTCAGCGCAGGCCAATCATTGATGGGTATGAACAACAATGCTCGTAGGTTAAAGCTCTCTTGTTTATCCTCATCCCACACGCGTACACCTTTTTCATTCTTGAGCAGTAAAAGTTCTTCACCCAACGGTTTTAGATACACATCAATGTTGTTGCCAGGTTGTTTTGGGCCTTGGATAAGCACCGGCATCATAATAAACTTCCGCTTCATGCATAGCCAAGGAGGAAGGTTGAATATACATAGGGTCATAGGTCAAGTCCTATGACCACTACTCAACTTACCAAATAGATTGAAACCAACCGTACTTAAACCAAACCTTATGTTCCTTGCATCCCTTTCAAAGTCTAGAAATTCTCTATCAACTGATCTCCACTAGGCCCCATTAGCGGGGTATCTCAGCATGTCATCTTGCTTACATTCTTCTTTATGCCATCGCATCAACTTAGCATTTGCCTTGTTTCTAAACAAATGCTTCAAACAAGGTATTATAGGGAAATACCACATCGCCCTAGTGAGAACTCTTCTTGGGAGGCTGTCCTTCGACATCACCAGGATCTTCTCACCTGATCTTATACCACATCGCACCACACACAGGACAAGCATCCAATTTCTCGTATTCATTATCACGATAGAGGATACAATCATTCGGACATGCATCTATCTTCTGAACCTCCAATCCCATAGGGCAAACAACTTGTTTTGCTTCATATGTTGTGGACGACAATTCATTATTCTTGGGAAGCATGTTCTTTATAATTTTCAATATCCCTTGAAATGCCTTATCGGACGCACCATTTTTTACCTTCCATTGCAGCATTTCCAGTGCACTACCTAGCTTTTTATGCCCCTGCTTGCAATAATTTTTTTATGGTCATCTATCATACACTGCAGCTTTTTTTGATTCCAACTCAGTTTCGCAATCTTTTTATGCATCCCGTAGCACCTGACCAAGATCATCAATAGGATCATCTTCTGCAAACTCTTCTTCGTCAGCCTCGCCCATTGTAGTGTATGCAAAGACTTGGCCTGCAGCCTAGTTCAGAATGTTGTTATCATCCTCCTCTTCTTCGTTGTCTTCCATTATAAACCCTCTTTTGCCGTGCTTGGTCCAAACCAAGTAGTTAGGCATGAAACCATAACTAAACAAGTGACTGTGAAAAGTCCGCTAGGAAGAGTAGTCCTTATTGTTACTGCATTGGAAGCATGGACAATATATGAATATCTTCTCTGGCTTGTTGGCTTTGGCCACTTCAAGAAAATAATGCAAGCCATCAAACAACTCCTTGGTCCATCCGTCCACGTTGTACATTCATTGCCGGTCCATCTGCATCATATTACGTGAAAAATGGACATAGAACTTAATCAATATTAGGTAGGGTAAAATAGAGTAAATGTGTTTATAATATTTAGTCCTTGTAATAAATATGAGATAAATAAATTATTGGTCAAAAAAATAGAATTATTGTTAAATTAGAGTGACATGAAAATTACACTAGTCAACCTTCATATCATTCACTTGTTCGACAAAAATAAAAATGCTAGAATTCTGGAACAAGACAATAAAGATACACTAAAGACTACACACACTCCATAGTGGACTTCACGGAGTCAACAATCCTAAAATAATGGTACAACAGAAGATCTTCGAGTCCACATACTCTGGCTGAATATCATAAAGGAATCTTGAAATAATTGTCCAAACATCTTTTGGAGCAAGTGCCACATTTTTAAAATAGAAGATCTGTTCACCGAGCATGGCCCATTTTAGCAATTCGAAACCAACCAAAAGTTGATGGGTCAAGGTCAGTGAACTAATGTGGCTCCAAAAGACATTTGGAAAACTATTTCAAGATTTTTTTAAATTTAGCCAGAGTTTGTGGACTTGAAGTTCTTCTGTTTTACCATTATTTTAGGATTCTTGACTCCGTGAAGTTCACTATGGAGCTTCTGTAGTCTTTAGTGTATCTTTATTGTCCTGTTCCAGAATTCTAGCATTTTTATTTTTGTTGAACTAGTGAATGATACGAAGGTTGACCGGTGTAATGTTTATGTCACTCTAAAAAGACATTTGGAAAACTATTTCAAGATTTTTTTAAATTCAGCCAGAGTTTGTGGACTTGAAGTTCTTCTGTTCTACCATTATTTTAGGATTCTTGACTCCGTGAAGTTCACTATAGAGCTTCTGTAGTCTTTAGTGTATCTTTATTGTCCTGTTCCAGAATTCTAGCATTTTTATTTTTGTCGAACTAGTGAATGATACGAAGGTTGCCCAGTGTAATATTTATGTCACTCTAATTTAACATGCAAACTATCCAAAAAATTGTAGTAAGGACCAAATTCTAATTCTTTAACCTACAATTTATTTACTTCATGTTTATTGCAAGGACTAAATATTATAAACACATTTACTCTATTTTTTCCCATCCCTAATATTGATCAAGTTCTTTATCTAATACGAACCTATCCATCAAATTCTAGTTCAAAAACATGTATAAATAAAAAAATCCTCTCCATTCTCCCTCATTCTAAAAAAAACTCAATTTTTTCTATCTCTAAAGCATTAAACAAAGCATAATAGGATGAAGTAGGTAACCTTTACAACCCTTTGGATGAGTTAAATCCCCACGAAATTGATGAAAAAAAATCGGGTAGCACCTCCCTAAGCTTGCTTGTACTACGGGAAGCAGAAGGTTTGCCGTGTGTCTAGGGCACACGGTAAAGCCCAAAAAACACTCGGCAAAAGCTTTGCCGAGTGTTACACTCGTCAAAAGCTTTGCCGAGTGTTACACTCGTCAAACAGCACTCGACATCTACTGACTCGGCAAAAGTTTTTTTGTTGAGTATTTTTTATCGGGCACTCAACAAAGATTTTGCCGAGTGCTAAACTAGACGCTCGACAAAAAAAACCAATCTGACAGCACGGAGACGGTCACAGCACGTTTACCGAGTGTCTAACGGCCACTACACTCGACAAACATGCCCTTGTTTGCCGAGTGTCCTAGCCCTGGCACTCGGCAAACATGCCATTCTATGCCTAGATTTTGGCCCCTTTGCCGAGTGTCATCGGCCCTAACACTCGGCAAACATTCCATTTTAGGCCCAAAATGCACAGATTTTTGCCACGTGGCCTCTTTGCCGAGTGTATTCCGCGTGGCACTCGGCAAAGAGGGCTTTTGCCGAGTGTAATATTCGATAAAGCTACCATATTCATCCATTTTATTTCGTTCGGTCACATATAACATACCACACTCAAATAAACATTACGTCCATCACAGATAGTTCACAATAAGCATCACAGGCAATTCATATAGATATATCGATAACACATAAATGCAAATAAACTTCAAAATCACAAGTAGGTTTGTTCACAATAACAAATGCAAATAAACATCAGAATCACAAGTAGGTTTGTTCACACTCCAGGCTCATCATAAATGCGAATAAATGTAGTCACTGTGACCACGGTCGGTCATAAGGCTCATTTGATGCCGCAAATTGATTCTGCGCAAAGGAGAAGAGATAAATTATTCACAGTGATTGAGAACGAAACATACAAATATTAGAAATAAATTAGCAACTAGAAATAGTGATTAATTTTGCGAAAACTGAAAGTAGCTAAGTTAAAGCGATTGAGAAAGAAACAGTGATTACAAGGTTAACTACAAACTAGAAATAAACTAGAAATTAGAAACTAGAAACATACGCACATCACAAAGGAGAAAAGATTAATTCTGTATAAACTAGAAACGGTGATTATAAGGTTGTGAAGTTACTCACAGTGCCTGATGGAGTATTTGGAGTAGGTTGAGAAGGGACTGGCATCGGTGGCGGAGGTTGACCGATAGCAACGTAAACACCCCTCATCATTTCAAACATCTGCAAACACTCTGCCTCCATCCTCTGCTCGAGCTCCTGCCGTAGCCTCCTCTCGTGTTCCAGCTAGGCCTACAATATTTCATCCCAATGTTACAATGCAATGCAAAAGTATGTAAAAATCAATGAACGGTGAATAAAATAGAAATAACCTGGAGTTCATTCATCTGGAACCCTGTAGAGTCCGGCTGAGGGCGTATCGCCGAGCTAGAACTCATGCTCCGTGCTCGAAGCTGGGAGAGAGTTGGAGTACTGGTCGTGTCGATTGTGCCATCGCCAATCCAGAATCGGCCATACTGCTTGCCTCCTCCCACCCTCATGACCACTTCTCCATCAAGGTCATGGGCGCTTGGATCGTACTCTAGGCCATGGACCGCCCTTGCCATCGATGTGTATCCATCGAGGCGACTGTGGACGAACTCATTGCTATACGTCGAGGGCGGGTCATCCAGGTTGTAGGCGATGTCGGCCGTCGCCTTGCCCTTGTGGGCCAAAGCATATGCCATGAACCTGGAGAAAGGCTCGCCACCATGTGCCACCGACTGCAAAAAAAAGCAATATGATTAGAAATTATGCAGAAATGAGCGTTAGAATAAAGAAATGCATTCGCATACCCATCTAGCTGCGTATTCTGAGAGTTTGAGGTTGCCTTGATGGTGTGGTGCACCCCTCATCCGCAAACACCGCTCCCGGCAAGCGTTGTGATTCTCCTCCCACGCGGGGTCGCACCACCTATCCACCATCCGGGCCCAGCACTGCAAATCGTGGGTGCACCACCACGGAGGCACCTACGTCATCAATTATATGACATATAAGAAGATGAAATTAAGCATAATTAATCTAATAAAAATAAGTATTAATGTTCTATTTTTATCTTCATGTATTGTTCCCGGGTCAGCTTCATGGTTCTTGCCTCACTTTTAGGGATCCTCACTCTACGGATGTCCACGTGGTATTAGATCATAGCCTGGATGCGCGCCTAGTAGTGCATGTCCTTGACAAGTTTCTTGGTGGCTTTGTTAGCCACAGCATCCGCCTTGGCCTCATATCCCTCCTCGCATCTAAAGAAATCTTGCATATAGACACGATGTATCCGGTCATTATTTCAAGAATGTCCAATCAATGCCATGTATTGAGCAATGTAGTGTGAGAAAGAGTTACCCAAAGCCCGGCCTTGACACGCTGCACCTTGTTGGCGAATACCCTGCCATCCTGATCAGGGGTGTCAGGGATGACGGCATAGTGGACCCATGTGTAGGCCGGCTCGACAGTTCCGTCAAACTGCACCAGGCCAGGGAACTTTTCCTTGATCAAAAGACCAAGGATGTCATTCACATGGCATGCGTGATCACCCCCACCAACCTTCCTCCAACCCCTACCAAAGTGATTAAGATAAATTATTAGTTTCTATTGTAATTTTGAACATATCAAACAAAAAATTAGTGATAACATCTAAAGTTACTTACTTGTCTCCATCGGGTCGAATCAGCGGGCATCTCTCAGGAGGTATCGATCACCTTGGGAGGGTCGAGGGACCTCGCAACCACACACGCGACGAAGTAGAGGAAGAGGTACCCCATGCCTCCTCCTCCAATTGTACCTCCTCCTCCTCAGAGGATGCGTGAGCGGAAGGTACCTCCTCAGACTCAAACGTCGATGAAGGTACAAGCGACTCTGGCCTCGTCCTACCTCCACCCTTCCCTCGACCCCTACCTCCACCCCTGGGTCTACCCCGAGGTCTCCTCCCAGACCCTCAGTTGCATCGAACCCTATACGCGTCGCTGTCACTTTTGAGTAAAGCGACGCTATCCTCCTCGTATCGCCCACCATTGTTCAATCACCTATAATTAAAAAGAGTAAACCAATTAGCATAGATAATACAATGAAATAGATGCAAAATAAACAAAACATACTTAGAAAGATGCAACAGCTATAAGAACCAATGTAGCCTCCACAACCAAGATTAGTGTTCTTTCATAAGACAGTTGTTTACCACATAAACTAAGGAGACATATTTCTATGAAAAAAATGCATCTTTGTAAGTACTACCACTCAGATTACATGTTTGCATAGTAAAAATTCAATTTCATAAAACTACATGCAATTCAAGAAAACTATGAAAAAGCATCCATTTCACCATGCACTGATTTTGCATTGGTTGGTAACTCCAGCATATATATCAATCAAAATAATGACATGTGCATTACTGAAATCCTGAAATCCTTCTCCTTACAGCCTTACCTGTCCCTAGCAGTGGTGGTGTGGCAGTTGGGTTGGGGATGCGGTGGTGGCATCCTGCTCGGGGTCTGAGGGGGAGGTGGGGGCTGGGGGCAGGGAGCAGCAGCGGGGGCCGGTGGCGGCGGGGGCCGGGGGCCGGGGGCAGGGTGCACATGATAGACAGATCCAAGGAGGTGTTTCCCTAAGGGAATTGAATTCCCCATCGACAGCGCTTCGGCCAAGCTTTGCAGATTGGTAGTTGGTCCAGCCGATCTTCCACAGAAAATGAACTTGTCCAGCCACATGTTCAAGAAAGCAACATGTTCCTTAGCATCGATAGTGCCCGTTTTGGCATGACGACCGATGTAGCCTTTCCATCCGCCAATGTTCTTTGTTTCTAGCCGATGAGAGGGCTTGGCAGGAAGGGTGAGTGTGCTATCGGCAGAAGTGATGTCTAAGCCCGTCAGCATCAGAACATCGGCTAGTGTGGGCGTCATCGGCCCGTGACCAAACAAAAATGCATTCAGAGCATATGATGCAACAATTAGCATAGACTTGTTTCTGGCCATATTTGATAGGGAAAGGGTGATGCACTTGTTGATGTTGTATTGCTCCCAAAGGGGTCTTTTTGAGGCTACTATTCTGAGATACCAGTCTTTCCATCCTGCTATATGACTAGGTCAGGATCTAAAGGCTTGACTCCAGTCAGATAAATCCATGGATGCAAGCTTGAAGGGGATCCTATTGGTTTCTAAGTTGATCAGATCTATTGGGTCAGGATTCCCCATAGGGCCTAAGCAAACAAATTTGGGCTTATCATCTATAGGAATGGTAATCCTATTCCTAAGTTCCTGAGAATGCGGACATTCCTAAATCAAATGAGGAAAAACAAGAATGCAGAAAGAATGATGGGAGATAGGAAACATACCTCAGGGATTGAAGAAAGGCTCGCCATGGATGGAGCGGACCTGTGACTTGAAGCAACCGTTGGGGAACACAGACGGGTCGCCGCAAATCACTTTTTTTCTCGAGGAAGGAGAGGAACAAAATCTGCTTTGATGTGCGAAAGGGTGAGCTGGCAGAGGAGGAAGATGATGGCCATGGACTTATAGTCTTGCCTGTGAAGGGTATGTATGGCATTTCATCCACCGTCCGTGAGGAATACGAGAAGCTATTGTTCGTAGATGTTTTTTCAGGAGGGTGAATCATGGCTGACAGAATTTCGAAGCAAAAAATATATTTTACTCTGGAACCGTTGTTCGCCGGCGCTTTCTCAGGAAAGTAAATCATGGCCGAGAGAATTTCGAAAGTGAAAGATATATTTCACTCCGAAACTGGGGGCATGTGTTGACACCATTTTTTGACATGTGTCAAAACTGGCGTCAAAAGGAAGCAAAGATGTTGATGCATGACAGAAGGGCAATGGCTAGTGAAAATGGTTGATAGAGTCAAAGAGGTTCAGCCGACAAAAGGTGACGAAGACCCAGCCAATGAGGACGAGAGGTGTCAGCCGATGAAAGGTGACAGAGACCCAGCCGATGAGGACAGAAGGTGTCAGCCAATGAAGGGTGATGGGGACCCAGCCGATGCGAGTAAGAGGATTCCAGCCAATTGGAGATATTGGGGTTCGACCGTTAAAAGGCAAGAGAGTCTTGATCGGCGAAGATATTGCGAGACAATGGATGTAGAATTGGTCGAGGGAGGCCAAATTCATTTCCGACTCTTGTACGAGTCATTTTATTTAGACAAGTTTGTTTCTTTAGTTACTAGTATTGTATTGCATCGTAATCGACTAGGACTAGGAGTCTTAAGTTTAGGATATAAATAGAGACCCTGCGAGGTCTGAAAAATATGTACACACAAACAAACAAGTCTACGTTATTCATAATTTACTTTTAAGTCGGCGACTTCGCCAAAGTTCTCATTTTCTTCACGAGTTCTTCCAAGCTAGCACGGCTGCATCATCTTGATCTCCGGCTGGATTGTAAGTTCCGCGTTTATCGAGTAATTTCTAGGCTTTAATTTCCGATGCATTGTTATTGTTTCTTCTAGATTTATTCATCAAGTTATTAATATTTGCTAGATCTCCAAGTTTATTTGTTTAAATTTTGTTGCTTTAGCTTTATCACCACTATCCAGCTTGGAATAGGTCCTGATCGGCTTCTTATCCTATTTTTTTCAATCAAGAACTGTTCTATAGCCGATTAGATTTGTTTCAAGTGTTGTTCGCATAGTATTATTTAGGTTGCATTTCAATAGTTCCTTTGCATTAATTACGCACACATTGACTAACCTAGCCAATCGTATTTTTCTGTATCGGCTACCCAGCCGTTACGATCTCCTGGAGCTAATCGGAACATCAGCCGATTCGCTCTCGAATTTAACTTCTCCTTTGCCCTTGTCAATTAGCAGGTCAAATTGACAGGCACGCCTTGGATCGAGAGGGTTACAACTTGTACATGAGCGAAGCAGATCTCTCAGGTTTCGTGTGTAAGTACGCAAAGGTCACCTCCCAATTTTTGCGTCAACACTCATCAACCGGTGTAGCCTCCACCATGTTGACTGCTAGGAACGGATGTTTGTCAACCTTCATCGTCTTTCTTTGAATCGTCAACTTTAAGCCTTCCTTGCTCTATAGCCATTTGACTTTGTTGATGGAAAGTCTTGTAGTCGTTAGTATGATGTGTAATAGAGTTGTGCAGCTTGCAATACATCCTCTTTTTGAGCTCCTCAACCGACGGTATCTTGTGACCCGGAGGCAACTTGATCTGTTTTTCTTGTAACAGCAGATTAAAGATCTTGTCGGCTTTGGTGATATTGAAGTCATATATTTCTGTGTTGGTTTTGATCCATGGGCATGAGATTGGCTTCTTGCTCTTAACCCACTCTGCAACACTGACCTCTCCATCTGCATCAGAATCTTCATCGGATGAGTCATATTCCTTCAAGTGGGAAACTCCATACTTGCCCCTACGCGTGTTCTGGAATCGACTCTCATGAACCAAAACCTTGTACACAAGATGTGCTAGACTATCAAAGTCTTGAGGAGCAAACTTTTCCTTAATAGGGTCCAGCAACCCCTGATAAGCCAATTCTACTAACTGTCCATCAGTTAGGTACATGCTATGGCATTTGTTGCGCACTTCCCTGAACCTCTGAACAAATGCAGCCATTAGCTCTCCATTTCTTTGCTTCATCATTATGAGATTGCTCAGCTTCATCTCCTGAGCCTCCACATAGTAATGTTTATGAAATAACATCTCCAAATCTTTTCAATTATTAATGGAGTTTGGTGCTAATATCGAAAACCATGTGAAAGCAGGCCCTGTCAATGACAACGGAAACATCCATACGTTAAGCGCATCCATGGTAGCTCCTTCTTCACATTGAACCAAGAATCGGCTGACGTGTTTCCTTGTAGACATACTGTTCTCCCCAGAGAATTTGCCAAAGTAAGGAACACGGTACCGAGGTGGCATTACCACTTGATCAAACCAGCCAGGGTAGGGGCATTGATACATGTAGGATAGTTCTTTAGGCTTCAAACCGAGCTGACTCCTCATCACTTCAACAATCTTTGTAGCCCAATCTTCACTGCTCTGCCCATTTCCATCATGTGAATGTGGAGAAGCTGGAGGCATAAAACCATCTATGGTTTGAGGTTGGTGAGTATCAAACACTCTGTTCCCATCGGATGTAAAATCTGGATGTCTTGGCGACGGCGTTTGTGGGTTAACAGTTCTTATAGGAATTGAACATAACGCCTACCTTGGTTGGCCATCAGATGGGCCGACCGTAGGCCATCCTGCCAGCTGTCTGAAAGATGAGTCACCTCCGTGACCATATGTGTTAGCCTTATACCTTTTCCAAAAATACTTAATGACATAATGATCCGCAACCTGCTGGATCATCTTCTGAATCTCATTTGCCAATACCCCAATTAGGCTGATTAAAGCATTGTTGACCATTGAGGTGACCTTAGAATGGAGCTCATTGTCATCTTCTTCAATCACCACATTCTCATCTCTGGGTGGTGGCATTGGCACTGGGAGAGGATGCTTCCTGTGAGCCTTGTTGCAGTTCAAACTGAATGATTGCAAACATGCTACCACGAATAGATCCCTGGTGTCTTCAACTTCTTTCCTTTGTTGTTCATCAAGCTTGCAGGGTGATCTCAGCAGCTGTGAATTCCTTGGGAGCCTTGGGATCACTTTGATTGTCACCAGGTTCACCGACCATCTAGTCGAAGTTGAGGCAACGATGAGCACTAATGACGTTCGTTGATTGTTGTCCCACCGGGCGTGCCAAGAGCGTGTTGACGCAAAAACTTGACTTCAAGCTTCTACGTTGAATAAAATGAAGAACCTGGGAGATCTGCTTAACTCCAGTGCAGGCTCCAAATCAGCTCACGAAGGTGCAAGGCGTGCCATTCAATTTGACCATAAAAAAACAAGGTAAACGTTAAATTTCTGAGCCGATCGGCGGCGAAGCCTTTCGAAGTCATGGGTAGGCATTCTTGGAATTTACCACGATAGATAAATATTCAATGTAATCATGTGGTGTAAATAAATAAAGTATTAATGGCATGTGCCATCGGCTATATG
Source organism: Setaria viridis (assembly GCF_005286985.2). Lineage (NCBI taxonomy): Eukaryota > Viridiplantae > Streptophyta > Magnoliopsida > Poales > Poaceae > Setaria > Setaria viridis. The sequence continues at coordinate 23,715,579 of NC_048267.2, read as the reverse complement.
AGCCGACGGGCTAAGAAAGAAGCATCGTAAAGTAGTAGACATACAAGGAGCCCTTTCTAACCATACGCATATCAGATAGACTAACAGATCTAGTTAATTTCTTGATAAGTGTAATTGAACGTAGACAATGTAACATGAATGAGAGGGCATTGGCATCAATATTTTAGCCTAAAAGATTAGAACACAACAACAAGAACCTCTTGCCTACCGCTTACAAGCTAGCTAAGCTAACAGATCTAATCAATGTCATGATAAGTGTATTGAACTTAGACAAGGTAACACGAATGAGAGGACATTAACTTTGGCCCACTAACTTAACAGACAAGCTCATGGCAACAAGATCTCGTATGCGCACTTATCAGCTCAATGACATCATCAAGCTTCTGTGAGATATGGATGATACCCAGCCGATGCATCGGCTCTCAACAGTAGTGTTCTGATGTTAAGGATCCAATGGCTAGCAATACGAGGGGCAGGAGTAAAGATTTATCGGACCTAGCATATGTAAAGCAATAAAAACATGCAAGATACAACCAGCCGATACGATCAAATAACTGGTGAACGCTTAAACAAGGTCAAGGAGCCGATGAAGACAACCTAACCAGTCTAAGTCGTTCGATAATTGTGAGCGCTTGATAAAACTAAGAGATCGATACGATGCAACTTAATAAAACCAAACAACTTAATAACTGTGAGTAACGTCAAAGACAAACAGAATATTGGACAAAGCCTAGAAAGTTCTGCTTACAATCTAAGATAACTCGATAACTAGCCACACGTATGAATATATGAATATAAGACTTAATTTAGAAAGTTCTAATAGAGCACGTGATAACCGGGTGACGATACGTACAAGCTCGCCTAAGATCAAAGCTGATGCAGTCGTGCACGCAGGAAGGAACTCATTGAATCTACTCTACTCCTACTCCTAGGGTTTTGGCAGCTTGGCGCCGAAAGGTTGTATTGATTGATTGATAATTTTTCTATTACAAGGCTCATGGACTTATATTTATACCCTGGAGCAAACTAAAATCCTAGTTGATTATGACATAACTATTACAACTATTCTAAAAATTACTAAAGATAAATCTCCACACTTTCCCTTATTTGGTGCAGTCGATTTTGCTTTGAATCGGGTCCCCTTCAGTCTTTTGTCGGCTTCTGGAACCCTAGTCTCCCACGGCTAGTCTTGGTCAACATGGAGTCATCAATGGTATTTTTCTCTCTCCTTCATCGACTATCAGAAGCTTATCCATAGTGGTTGATTCTGGTCAAAAATCGGTGTCAACAACTCTTATGGGCTGGGAAGCTACTGTGGAAGAGAGAAAAGAAATAATCAAACATGCCTACAAATCGATAAAGGAGTCGCCACATAACTGGTGAGAGCATTTTAGAGTGAACTCCCCAAGTGTGACATCCTCTGCTCATGCGAGGTAGGAGGCACAAGCTGCCAAGAAAGAAAAGAAAAACTAATTGTCTTAATTTGCTTGTTTTTATGAACTGAAGTTTGTGTTATATAAAATGGTATTCCCTCCATTTCAAATTGTAAGTCATTTTGATTTTTCTAGGTTCATAGGTGTTTGTATGCATCTAGACATATAATATATTTAGGTGCATACAAACATCTATGCATCTAAAAAACCAATTTGGGACAGATCGATGCCTTCAGTTTCATTGGAGCTCTTATTGTTACGTAATGCTTAAACCTGCTAATTTCTATGGTTCTAGATAATTTTATCCTAGCAAGTGTGCTATGCCTGAGCTGGCCCCGCACCTTAATGGCTGAATCTCACCATCGCCGGAGCAGCTCAACCTCGCCCTGCTGTTTAAGCTCACCCATATTCACCACTGCCGGAGCAGCATGCCACCAGCTTAGAAGGAATCCGGAGTGAAGCGCCTCCTTTTCAAGGTTCAGTTCAAATCAAACTTCAGGACATAATAAGCTTCAATATGAATCAAGTTTTAAAAAACTAATAAGCTCGGTACATGTTTGAATCAAGACGCACAATTTAGACCTCCTCTGCATGGATTTTTTTAAGTGTTTTGCTCAGTTAAATTAATATTTGGCAGCTTAAAAAGGAAAAGAACAATAGTAATACCTAAAAGAGTTACAAAAATAATACCTAAAAAAGGTCAAAAAATTATGTAAATTAGCATGGAGTCATTGTTTATGTGTGTAACTTTGTCATGGAAGATCCAAAACATTTTATAAAAATTAGCCTATACATTATTCATAAACTCATACATCTCTCACACTAACTCAAGCCACACTTTGAACTTTGTACACTCTTAACCCTTATATGCACTGAAATAGGCTAAGCTCATTTTTTTCCATGTGCAAAAGAAGAGAGGAAATTAGTAAATGGGGAGGATCCACTAACCAGAGACTTTCTGGATCCTCTTTATGAAGAGTTTGAGGAGTCCTCTGATGTAAATTTTCTGAAGCAAGTGCTTTCAGGTTGGCTCTTCTGATATATGTATTTGCTACCCATAGGGAACAATTTCATTGATGAAAGATGGATGGCTATATGATCAAAGGACTGGAAGACAGTTCTTTATTATCTCCTTCGAGGGGTTTTTAGGATCGTTTAGGCTATATTCAGTCCATTTTGACTTTTTTTGTCTACTCTTCTCAGGTAGATGGTTAAGGATCTCAGAACAGGCGTAGATTTCCAGAACAGGCGTAGATTTCCAGAATACTTCTGCGGGGAATGCATTTTTCAAACAGAGATTAATTCTAACTCCCACATGATAAAAAAAGTAAAAGGTCTCATGAAGAGAATAATCCTTGGGCTCGAGGCCTTGTACATCTACATATCTCATTTACCATATATATAAAAAATATAGGTAGGGACCTCTCCTACTGATTTTCCTAAAAAAAAGAGAATAATCCTATTTGACTGCTATACATTGCAAGCATCAGGAAATAGAATAATCACGAATTCTGGGTAACCGGCCAAGCTGCTAAAGTAGCTAAAGTAGTGATAAATCCTGTCAATCAAATGGATTTAGCAAGGGTAGAAATGGAATAAAAATGAATTGATAAAACAGTCCTAAAAAAATTCTGCTACTTAAACTTTATGATATTCTGCAAAGATTGGATATGCTATTAGTCTGGAACAATTACAAAAGTCTACAAATGAAACCCTTTATTTTGAAAAATAAAGAAAAATAATACGCGAATATACTATAGTAAAACAAAAAAAAAGTAAATGGAAAAAACCTACGAATCTTTCATGCTTAAAAATAGCATGAGGTGCTTCAATCGAGATCCTTAAAAAAAGAACATAAAAAATTTTCTAAGAATAAGAAAATAATATAAATGGAAAATGTGCGATATGTTGTGAATAGCTCCTTATAAGAAAGTTTAATTTTCTTATGTATAGAACTTTCTTGCGATTACTCGAGTCTCTCCTCAATTCCGCAGTCCCTTCCGGCTTAGGGTGAGTAAGTGGCTTGAGCCCATATCTCCTGGCAGAAGCACGAAATTCCTCTTGTAGTGAAAATCAGATGGGTTCTATTAAGAATAGGTCGTCCTATTGATGACCAAGAAAAGTATGGAAAAGAAGCAATCTTCAACGCTCCCCAAGACAACAGAGCCCTCATAATGGGGAGAGTAAAGAGTATCCAACACAAAGCGACCTTTCATTCCCTTGTTTCGTCGTGGCACCCTCCCCCCCCAAAAAAAAAAATAACACCCCCAGGCGAAGGAGAGATCAGGAAACGCCTTTCATTTTCCCTCCTTTAGCATCCCTAGCCGTCTTCCTCGACAAGCCCTTAAGCCTCTTTTGTGCCGCCTTCCTCATAGAAACTGTTGGGTTGATCCCGAAGGCCGTATTCAATGGTAGAAAAGGCTTTAATAAGAATTTGGCCATGAGAGACCTTCTTAAGTATTGCAAAACAAGGGGCCTACTGATACAGCTGGGTGGGGAGGCGATACTAGTTATCAAGTTAGAGAGAGACCTGGCCGTAGAAAAAGAGTTTCCACTATCCTAAACTAAGAATGGGAAGGAAGAGGACGAGCGTATCTTCTAAACTGATCATGCTCAAATTAGAAACCGTACTTTCCAGTTTGCTACTATTTTTCTTTTGCTGCTTTCATAGTTGCCGGAACCATGTGGCATGGATCGGGAACTACCCCAATCGAATTATTCCATATTGACCTTGGACATATAAGAGTTCCGAATCAAATCTCTTTAGAAAGAAGATCTTTTTGTATCATAGTAGCCTGCTCTAGTCCCTACGAAACTTTCATTATTGGGTTAGCCATCCACTTCCACAAAAGGAAAGAGCATACCCAAGTTCAATAGCTTTACGTCCGCTATTCCGATCATGATTTTCCTACCCTCAGGGAGAAAGTAAAGGTCCTTCCCCCTTTGGAAGGTTGTGGGCAAGGAGGGATTCGAACCGCCGACACCGTGGTTTGTAGCCACGTGCTCTAATCCTCTGAGCTACAGGCCCACGCCATCTCCCGCTCACCGAGGGTCCCTCCTTACTTATCTAAACTTATCTTTTTCCGGTTTCTTGAGAAAACTATACTACTTGAAAAACCAAATCATAGAAACTACACTATATATGAGTTTCGTTTTAATGGGACTCCCTGGCAGTACGGTGCTGAATTCTCTGGCTTTTCTAGCATGCACGACCTGTTTCATAAAAAGGCTATCGAGAAAAGTGGTGCACCACAGAAAGTGCAAACAAACTTATCAAAACCCTGTGAGTGAATGCCAGTGCCTATGAGCTTTTACGAAAGGCTAGGCTTTTCTCTGATCCAGTGAGTGAAATCCAACCCTATTCAAAAGCCTATTGAAACTTTCCTTGCTTTAACGCCTATGATCACCTAATAGCATGCTTTATACTTCACTATAACTTGAGTGTAGAATTTTATTTTTTAAAAGTTTTTTGATATTTTCTACAAGAATATTTGGCACCTTAAAAAGGAAAAGAATAATATTAATACCTAAAAGAGCTCAAAAAATTCTGTAAATCGGCATGTAGTGATTATTTAGGTGTGTAACCTTGTCCTAAGAGATCTAAAATATTTTACAAAAAGTACATTATACATTGTTCATAAACTCAAACATCTCTCACACTATCTCATATAACTCAAGGCAAACTTTGAACTTTGTACAATCTTAACCCTTATATGTACTGAAATATGCTAAGCTCATTTTTTCATGCTTTATACTTTATTATAACTTGAGTATAGCAGTTTCAAATTGTTTTTTAAGTGTTTTACATTTTTCTGCTAGTTAAATGAATTTTTGGCAGCTTAAAAATGAAAAGAACTATAGTAATATCTAAAAGAGGTCCAAAAATTCTGTTAATTGGCATGGAGTCATTGTTTAGCTGTGTAACCTTGTCAAAGCATACTATACATTGTTCATAAACTCATACATCACTCACACTATCTCATGTAACTTGAGCCATACTTTGAATTTTACACACTCTTAACCCTTATATGTAATAAAATATGCAAAGCACATTTTTTCCATCTTTTATACTTCACTATAACATGAGTGTAGGAGTTTCAAATTTTTTACGCAGTTTGCTATTTTCTTCAAGTTAAACAAATTTTTGGTAGCTTAAAAATGAAAAAGCAAAAATATTACCGGTGCTCATGGAAAATCGTTTCCAAGGCCGGTTGGAGGACTTTGCAAATCCATCCATGTTGCCGAAAATTTGACACCTTGGGCATCACCGCCGCACAACAACCACTGCTGGCCCCCTCCCCCAACTGCACCTCGTTGCGGGCCCTCCTCCGCACTAGCTCCCTCCTCTGTGAAGGCCCCCACTGCTCCGTCTTCCGCACTAGCTCCCTCCTCTGTGAAGGCCCCCACCGCTCCGTCCTCCTCTGTGCCTGCCCCCTCCGCTCTGTCGGCCTCCGTGCCGACCGTCTCCGCACTAGCCCCCTCTTCTCCGTCCGACTCCGTGCTGACCCTCTGATCCGATCTGCCGATTAGTTTTTTATTTCATCAATTATAGTGAAATTTATTTTTTTAAGGTTCATGTATTTTAGTGCAATTTCATTTTTCTATTATGATTTGTTTTAGTGCAACTTCATTTTTTTGAGACGTGAATGGGATAAGTTTGACCAAGTTCGATTCATGTTTTCAAATAAATAGTCTTATTTCAATTCTATTTGAATAATTTGGTCTACCTATGGCGAGTTGTCATACTTTTGGCCATGAGGGTGCCTGTGGGGGTGACCAACGCTATAGCTTCAAGCTTCCACCTTTGGCTCGTCCCCCAGGTATTCACTTCTTTAATGGTGTCCTTAGCTTGCTAACTGGCGTCCAAAGCATAGGAGTAAAACCCTAATATTATTTTCTTCTTTTAATTATTTTTTATGGTACACCATAAATTTAACTTACATATAATGTAGGTTATCACCCCTGTTAAAATGGCTCAAAGATTCTCAAGGCTCTAGGTGGTACTCCTCCTTTGGTGGAATCCAAGCTCGTCGGTGAAATGAACTTTATGAGATTAAAGATTTCTTTTGACATAATTGTTCAAGAAGATACGAGCTTGATGGTATCAATTGTGGCATGGGGTGTAGAATCACCAACTAGATTGACTTTCAAAGATCCACTGTGTTGCCTACCTATTACAGATCAAGGATCATGGGTACTTTGTGCTAGACTTCTCATATTTTCAATAACGATGCTAGAGGAGGGAGAATGGAATGAGCCTTTGTTAGCTGAATGAAAATGACATGGTATTGAGCATATCTAATCATCCTTTTATCTTTTGTTGTGGCACACGATTTAAGTTTCATCATATTATTCTCATCTTTTATATTATGATATATTTGGTCAAACCATTGTGATAATGAGCTTTCATATGATTCTAGCTTAAGTTTTGGATGTGTTGAATTATCGTTACATCAATGGAAACCCAGAATGCACCAGAGATGGCAAGGGCCTGGCTCATCTTAGTTTCTATAGGACAATGAATTTTACCTCTCCATTATTCAACATTTATGGCAGAGCATGTGATGGTCCATGTGAAGTGATGGCGAGTGCACTAATTCATACTTTAATTTATATTGATGACGTGTTAGGCTTTAGAATTGGATATATTAACTATGTTCCATATTTAAGGAAGCATAGGAACATATGAAACATGTAGCATGGATGTACCATGTACCCTTTTCATCTGAATTTGACCTTATTCTCTCTGGACATTAAGCTGCACTAGTTCCTAGCTAGGCTAATAACTTTAACCCAGACCAATTTTGACCAGGCTAAATTAATACAAATCGCTCGTGATTGGTTGGGTGGCTAAAGATATCCTAGTTTGCTATGCTCGTGTTTGGTTGGGTGCATAGTGTGATATGGTGACCTTGTGTTGGTTGAAGGTGAAGTTACCATCCCATTTCTCTTCTTCTCAATCATCTTTACCATCGGCTGTTGCTTCCTTGCTCTCATCGTTCTCACCATCGGCTGCAATTTCTTTTTCGCTTTTAATTTGATACATACAAATTTAGAGAAACATTCCTCTCGTCAGGTCAACAATGAAGGAAAAAACAAACAAAGACCAATCCATAGACATTGCTCAAATCAGTCAGTATTGAGGCAACAACTTGGATCTAACAAATCATAGCATCCAACTTTCGTTACCCCCAACAATTAAAAAAATCATGAGCGTAGCACCAAATACTCTAAATTACCAATCGGGAATGACCAAGAAAGGTATGAAAGGAAGAAGCTTCATCAATGAGAATCTACATTCCTTCACAGTGGATGCCCTCAAGATCTACTGTGGCTAGAAGCTCGAGCTCCATGTGGGCGCAATCCTCACCGCCGTCGACTTGGCCGCAGCAGTGTCCTTTCTCGCACCCACGGTGCAGCTAGGTGATGAGCCTGAGCCCTAGTGGTTCCCCTCGCCGTCGTCGTTGTCGTGGGCCAATCAGCAGCACTGGCGTCATGATGGTGCCGGCACAGCCTCCAGCGGTGTCGAGATCTTGGCTGGGAGACCAACGAGCGCCACCCTTGCGTAGCCCTCGCGGCCGCCGTCGCCGAGCAAGAGCAGCATGGCGAGCGCAACCATGGGAGCCGCCAGGAAGGTGAGGAGACAGAAAAAGGGGATGGGAGGGAGGTGAGACGAGTCATCAACTTGGGCCACCCAAGCTTGTGCGAGCCTGCATTAGTGGAAATGGTCCCTCACTACGTTCCCAGGAAGTCAGGCAACTGCCCCTCTTTTGCACTATCAGGGCCAGGCTTAGACGCTATACAGTTTCCTAACATGACGCATGCTCTGAAGCTAATCAAGGATCTATGCAGCCTACCAATCACCATGTACGAAGTTGTGAGACTTGTTATATATATTTTATTTTCATATTAAATAATGTTATGTTTGTATATTTATTTGAGTAATGATGTTATGTGAGTGTTGAACTTATGAACTTGAATTCGAATAGGTTGATACTTGGAAGAACAATTTTTTAAAAAAAAATAGCTTGAAATAGTCCTAAATTTGATAAGAAAATGATTTCTAGAAGCGGACCGTGTAACAAGCCACCCTTGAAAATGCATTTCCCGGGAGAGGTCTTGCCTTCGCCTTCACCCACTGTGGAAATCCATTTCCGAGGCAAGCAGTGGCCCACTCCTGCAAAAAGCTATTTTTAGCTGTGAAAGGTAGGAGCGACCCCTCTCACGTGCCCCCTACAAATGTCGTTTCAACCGACCCTAAAAATCGCTTCACTTTCAAGCGAAAATAGTTTTAGTACTTTGTTGGGGCCTTCAGGTTCGAGCGGGGGGTTTCCAAGGAGACTGTGCTCGGTGACTTTAGAGCAACTCCAGCAGTAGCCTTCAAATCAAAGTCTCTAAAGATAAAATGAGGTTCTCTCTATTTTTTATGGATGACAAAAATATCTCCAACTCCAGCAATAGCCCCATGGATAGAAAGCTCCTTAGAGACCCCAGGAATGGAGGTGGAGGGGAGAATTTGGACACTTCCCCAAAATGGGAGCCTAGTAGAGGGCCTGCTGAAATGCTTTTTTTTTTATGTGACCTTCTAAGTTAGGAGACCATTTTTTTATGTGACCTTCTAAGTTAGGAGACCATTTAGAGGGTCTGCTGGAGTTGCTTTTAGCAAGGAGCTTGAAGAAGCAGGCCTGCCCAATGAAGGAGGTAGGCGCCATCGGCCATGGGCAATCCGGAAACAACTAATGGATAGGAACGGATATAGCAATGAGCCGATGATATCGACGGAGCCAGTTTAGTGTGGTCGTGATCGATACTGTGGTTCGTAGCCACGTGCTCTAATCTTTTGAGCTACAGGTCCAACCCGTCTCCACCGGATCGTTTCCCAGGGTGCACCTAAGAACGTTCTGAGGTGTGAAGTGGGAGAGAGGGATATGATGGTTGAGGTTTTGCGTTTTGGAATTGGATCTTTTTCGTATTTTAAAATAGTGAAAAAGTCAAATAAGAGGTGTTAAGTTTTTTTTATCATTCTAGCATCATGGTGGCGGAATCCACGGCGATGACACGGCGGGGATGGATGGAGGCGAGCGGGAGGCAGGAGAGCGTGAGATAGGCTCGATCGACATCAGTTGCATCGAAACTAAGAGATGCTGCTAAAGGAAAAGAAAACACCATTCGCCGGTTGAGGTTGGTTGCCTGAAAGAAAACAAGATCTGAGGCAACTCATAAATAGTATCTTCCAAATAATATCAAGATCTACCACATCAAACTATTATTACAAAATCAGTTACGATGGTGTACGAATTTTGTGATGTAGATATGACTATTTTTTCTTATATAAATTTAGTCAGATTTGAATAGTTTATAACTTAGATTAATTATAATAATATTTTGAGAATGAGAGAGTTTCAGTGTATTTTTAAGAAAAAAGTTACTAAAATTCGTAGGTTGGCGAAAATCTCACATTGCCTAGTGTTGACAATCTTACAGATAAACCCCTATTCCCCTGGTGTCGAGCTCCAACAGGCGGCGGCGGCGGCGGCGGTGGCAGCAGCCGGGACCATAGCGCAGTATGGCTTGGACGGCCACGGCCACACTGTGCTGCCGCCTCATCCGCCTCCCCTCCGCCCGCCGCCCTCCCCCGTCCCGGGCCCGGTGCTTTGCCACGCAGAGCCCCGACGCGGTGGACAAGGAGTACGCCGACCTCAACCTCCGGCCGCTATACACCAATGTCTGCACTCCACTCTTCTTCACTTCATTCCTAATGCCTGCTCTACCAATCTCACCGCTCATCCGTCTCTGTACGCAGAGGGGCCAGCACCTGCGCATCCGGCAGCACGTGAACCCGCTTAGCTCATCCTTCTCCGTAATGTCCTCCCAATTCCACCAATATTTTAAGATTGCCAAGATAGCACATGCCCTCATTGCATTCCTCTAATTTGTTCTCAATTGCACGGTGCGTAGGAACCCACGGAGCCACCAGACTGGAAGGAAGTGTTCGAGGACCCCCTGCTGCCCCTCATGGTTGACATCGGCTGCGGTGCGCAATTTAATTTTGTTCGTTTGGGGGTGATATATTGCTTGAAGAAAAGTTCTTAGGGAATATTGATGTTCAGGGAGTGGGAGGTTCTTGATTTGGCATGCAAAGAACTCAGGCCAGAGGCGGAACTACCTTGGGCTGGAAATCCGGGAAAAGGTTTTAGTGATTCTAAGGTTTCTTGTTTGCTTTTGGAATGGATGGCACATTATTGAATTTTTTAGTTTGGTGATGTTATGCTTTCTCTGTTTGTGTAGTTGGTGGAGCGAACACAATTTTGGGTGAATGAATTGGGGCTTAGGAACATGTAAGTTTCCTTACATCTGAATTAGGTATTTGCTCTTTCTTATCATGCAATAATAATTCCTTACACTTGGAATTATTCTCTTTTCACAGCTATTTTATGTTTGCAAATGCAACGGTGTCTTTTGAGAAAATCATATCGTCATACCCTGGCCCCTTGTCACTTGTTTCAATACTGGTGAGTGTAGCCAGGTGCACCATCAGTCTTTTTAGTTATGTCTGTCAGCTCAGTGAGAGCTATGCTGGTTCAGTGTTTCGTTGTTTCCCGGTGTTATGGAAGTGAGATTCGAATTGTCTATCTGCTGGTTTTGTAGTGTCCTGATCCACACTTTAAGAAGAGACATCACAAAAGAAGAGTTCTACAGCCACCATTGGTCGATTCAATCACCAAGAATCTCTGTTTAGGAGGGCAGGTATGGCAATTCTGTACACAGTTCAATAATGGATGGTTTTTTCATGAAAAGATTTTTCTGTTTACTAAGCTGCATTCAGGTTAGTGCTCTTTGTGCATCAGTCTTTTCCAAAAATGAACTCCCTTAGATTTGGACTAATATCAATTTTGTCTGTTTTAGATTTCTAGCCATACTTGTGGAGATTTGTAGGTGTGATGTGTCATCTGATTTTACCTAGAGAAAATGCTGTCAAACAATGCAGTGTAAATTTTCCCTAGTAGCATTTTTTTTAAGTTATGTCAGTCTTCAAACAGCTGTCATTTGCAAGAGAGGCCTTTGATGAAAACTATATTCTCAAGGGCTGTTAAAATACATTACATTGAGTATAGTTTAACACCTGTACATTGAGTTCTTTCGAGCACACTAAACCAGGCATGGTTTAATTGTAAGATCATCTTAATGTTATGCAGCATATTTATCATCTCAACTTAGTATTCAAGCTTTGCCTTGCCAATCTCAAAGGCATGATCCATATAGTGTTTGTTTGACTCCTTTCTTAGCTGTAACCTGTAATAATAATTATGGTTTCTCCGCTTATAGTAATACTGCATGCTCTATGCATTGCACGGCACTGACTAAAACTTTGATAACACAATGCAAAACTATCTATTCAGACCAATATGCTTTTTTACTTTAAACTAAGGCTAGTTTTTGTTGTCATTTTGATTTTGCAGTTGATATCACCCGTTTGTCTATAATGTCTGCAGACGTGTTCTTTATTTCATCAAGTTGACATCTCAGTGTATTTGACTTATTAGGTTCTCATACAATCAGATGTACTGGAAGTAGCTGCAGACATGAGAGAAAGATTTGATGGGTACTCTGACATTTTGGAACATGTTGATTGTGTTGATAAAGATCTTCACTGTGACAATGAAGGATGGCTTCTGGACAATCCAATGGGAATCCGGACAGAAAGAGAAATCCATGCAGAGCTAGAAGGAGCTACCATATACAGGAGGATGTACCAAAAGATTAGAGATGCTTCTCACTAATAGCCCAACCATATACAGAGCTAGAAGGTTCATCAGTCCAAGCAGCAAGGACTTGTGTCTTCTCGCTCGAATCATGCATCACAACAACCATTTTTCACTGTAACCAGCCTATTCTAAAGCAAGTTGCCTTTACGACATCAAGCTGCATTACACTTCTGACAATCAGAAGCACAGATCCTCATCTTTGTTGACCTGATGTAATGAGTCAGATTAGTCAATACTTGCTGAAGATGACAATTGACAAGGCAGTTCATTTGTTATGCCAAACCATGGGCATGATGTTTGGCATCTGCTAATGTCTATATTCTGTCCAGCATTCAGGTCTGGGAGTCAATCACTGGAGATCAGTAGGTATACAATTTCTAGAGGCAATCCAGATGAAGCTATTTGTTGTACAGTAGGATTGCTGAAACATGGCTCACTCAGGTCATGTACCTTGGGTTTAGTATAGAAAAGGAAAGATCAGATCATGTCGCATTAAACTTATTTGTTTTTTAGGAGCAGATCTGTTTCGGTTCAAAAAAGAGTTGTAGATCTCTTAGTTTCTTCTGGTGCAAGTATATGGTGGGATCCTAGACATTTTTACCAGTGAACTGGATCACTGTTTGTTGTATTGTATTGGTACCATGCTACCGGTTATTAAACATTCTTGTGTGCAGGACTTGGTTACATACGCCTCTGGTCCATGATGGTTGAGACCATCTCTTCTATTTAGTTCATTTAACTTCTGTAGACAAATTACTCAAGATTGCCCAGTTTGGTTGATAACTTTATGCGAGCAAAGATGCACTTAACAGAAACTATGTGTGCTTGCGTCTCACAAATTCCATATTCTGGTCCTTAACCAAATTGGCATTATAAGCAGCCAAGAGCAGGTTTGGTGCTGGAATTCTTTTCAAGATGCGAAACCATGAGATTTGGCAGCTGCGGAGATGGATTCCTGCAGTACAAACTTTGGTTAGCCGTGAACCAGATATTCATATTGGGTCAAGAAAATAATGCAGGTAGTGGGTCAGGAGTCGTCTTCGAGTGAACATTTGCTTGAGTATTAGGCCTACAGCTCTGTTGATGGCAAGAACAAGTAGAAACAGCAGATCCAGCAACAGCCTCATGGTACATTAGGAATCAACATTGTGTTCTATCAACATGTAAAAATATGAATTGACATTCGACACAGCCACACATGACACATTATGGAAGTGTTTACAATTACAACCAAGCGATGTTTTCAACTAAATCTACAGACAGTCAAACACATCGCTGGAATCTTTTTTCCGACAAGCTGAGGTAACGGAACCTCTACAGGATGGGCCTTTTTGTACATGGGGACTCTCAATATACAATCACGGCATACTACTCGATGACCAACTCCTAGAACTATAATATTAGAGATCAATTGTGATACACTTCACAGGCACTTCCACTCATCAAGCCCATGATACTTGATATCAACACAGCACTAGATTATGCATGACACCTGAAACAATTGGAGAACACAATGTAGTTAGAGATAAATGATACAGGTATGTAGATGTCAGATGCAAAATTATGGGATTAAAAGTTGAAAATGGAACAGGAAAATAGCATACGAATGATGGATGTTGAGGGCAAATTAGCACTTCGATGACCGCGATATCCTTGACTTGCCCTTCTCCATTGGAAATTTCCAGATGATATCATCTAATTTACTGCAGTAGTTACTTACAAACTGTGATATAAAAAAAAGTAGCAGAGTTAGCGGAGCATGTCCCTGGATCGAAAGTAATTAAACATGCCAATTTGTACTTTCACATTTTACATTTTTACAGACTAATATGTGCAACAGGCCTCACCATCACATAATTACAGGTATTGCTGTCCTATGTAAATTTGTCCCTATTTCATGTGAAAGAGAGAGAAGTGCTAAAGAAATTCTCTGACCGTGTTATACTCTGAAGTATCTCCGGCTGCTCTTTGTAGATCTACCATGAAGATTGATGGAGCCACTTCGAAAACCTAAAATCAGAGAAAACGGGGGTAAAATACAACAGAAAGCAATAAAACAGAATTATACTTGAGCACAGAAAGAGGGCAAGACTCACTTCAACCATAATTGAGAGATGACTAGTCTTGTTCGCATTTAGACCTTCCACCCTCATCTGAATATTATAGTAATGCAATTAACCAAAGTAATGCCAACTGACTAGAAACCAAAAGTAATTTGTAACATAATAATCTCGAAAGAAAAATCTCCTGATAAATTATGTTACATAGAAATGAACTTAGCCTTCAATTTTTCATCAAAACATCCTGCATTATGCCGAAAAAAAAACCAATGCAACTGACCAAAAAGAAAGCCAAGTTTATTAACACTAGAAGGCAGTCAACTGTTAGCAATTACAGAGATGAATGGAACAATAGCTTTGCTTGTCAAGGTCTAATGCCAGAAGATTTGCATGTCAAGGGAAAACAAAATGTACCTTGTAATTGCGAATATGTGTCTTAAACCCCATTGATTGCGCAACGACCTCCATACTTGACAAGATAACCTTAGCTGGTTTGCAAGACAAGAATCTATTTCGAAGCTTGTCATAGTCCTGTAGATCAAGCAGTTATTAAGTCTCAGAAGAAAAACACAAAATTGATATTATAAAATGCTCGCAGCATGACCATGGCATATATAGGATCATCGCTTAAAATGCTCGTAAAAGTGAGTAAACGTTGTGTTTCCACAAATATAGCAGCAACTCTACCCCACTTAGGATACTATGAATTACATCGGGTGCAACACCATTCTTAAGGGCATTTACTTCCCCTTTTAGAAATAGTTGTCCTTTAGGACACATAGGCAATCAAGATCTTTTCAAAGATTTGCATTGCAAACAAGATGAGGTGAAACAACTCAAAATGCCGAGTGGACAAGGAAGACATATTTCTTGCTCTTGGTCAGATGAGCCAACATTTTTCACCTTTTCCTCCAACAATTAAACATTATTTTGAATAAGAATGAGTCATAATTTGTGCTGTCTAAAATACAAGAATGCAGAAGATACAAATTTGAGTTAAGTCAGGTTTACTTATACAGTCATACCTGGGACTTTATATTACAATTATTTTATTATAAATCATTTCTTTGTCAAAACATTAGTTACAATAAAATCACTAGCACCCTACCTGTCTTCGATCAAAGAGGGCTGCAAGATTCAACCCTTGCGAAAGAATGATTAGGTCAAATGCATTAAGTGTCAGAGGACCTGCTGCTTCATCAAAAGCATCCTCAGTATCCTCCTGAAATCACAGAAAATAAATTGGCAAAAAGAAATAAATTACTAATGAGTACAAAGTACACCAGAGTTAAACCTCAAAACACTGCTTTCTTATCAGTTTACAAAGTAGCAGAACGGAAGATGATTCCATCAGTAGTGTCGCCTTACCTTTGTATTTCAATTCCATAATTAATTCGTAACAAAGCAATGGAAAAGAATGATCTGGCAAGTTCTGACAGGAATTCTGCCTACTGTAGGGTTCAGGAAGATAGTGGCAAAGAAGACAAGATTACAATCAATAATGTGCAAGGTGATGGCAAGCACACATATATGCTAACATGGAGTAGGAAGTTTTTTTCCTACACAGGTTTTTTTTTTTTTTTGGAAGTGGCCCAGTGTTCCATTTGGCTATTGTGAAAGGTAGAGGGCTACTGTGAGTTTCTGACGTGTATGGAAACACCAAGCCTTATTTTGAGACCACAACTACCCCATGGTAAAGAAATGAAAATGCCACTTATGCGTTACTTTCTCCAGTTAGCTTATGAACTCACAAGATTTTGACTCTGTCCCCAGAAAATATCAATTTAAAGATGAGTAGGAGGGAGCTGAAGTTGCAAATGGTACAATTATCACACATATTTGCTAATGAGATATAGAAATATAGAAAGAAAAGAAACAAGACCATTTAGATAACATCATGTATGGATGTTGCATTAAAAAAAACATGATTTCAACAAAAAATTTGCCAGAAAATGTCAGCTATTTCTTTACCCAAGCATAACATATAGACAAAAAGTTAAAAACCACTACAGTTCTCATAAAAATACATATAAAAAAAGGTTTTATAAGGACTTATCGGTAATGGAATATAGCAATTACTGAATAATTGACAAATTATGGGGATTGAGGTTATTCTTTAATGAGAAAAGTGGCATTTCTTGCAGGTAAGATTGCTAAAAATAAGCCAAACTTTTCTCAAACTAAAGCTTGTTTCTCTTTCAAGGTTATCTTCCACTCTTTTGACAATATGGTGTGACAAGGAAGACAACCTGTGGGCAGAATATATAGCTAATGTATTTTGGTCTTCTAACTCAATAATTGTGAACAAATAAAAAACGATTTATTACTGCATTGTCTAATAATTCTCTATGACTAAGTACATAAGTACACTAAACTCAAGAAAGCACTGGAGCGCAAGGATAAAACATGTTTTGAATATACATAATCACGTAGCTTTTTCCTTATGAGTAAGATTGGCAAGTGAAACATTTTGCCAGGGTATTACTGAAACCAAACGATGAGATTTAAGTACACTGCATGATACATCTAAATGCATTAATGAATTCGAGGTGAAGGTCTATACCTCGGGATCATCAAAGGCTGCATTAACATCATCAAGGTTGACTTCTTCATTTTCTATGTCTTTGATAGGTTCGTAATTCTTCTGAAACCATTCATCATTTCTGATCTCTTCTATCCTGATTCGCTGTTCCAAGTCAGAAAACATATCTACTCAACAAACCCCAATGATGATAGCAACCATCAAACATTTAATGTCCTTGTATAGCTGCATCTTATATGGAAGATCATCCCTTTTCATTTAACTTATATTTGTATTTTATGTCTCCCAACAGCTATTTTAACTGAATCCAGTAAAAAGTGTATCTTTAGTGGAATGAAATCAAAGCAATTACAAATTGACATAGTTAAGCTGAACTATTGAACGATATCTGTCAATTAGACCTAGCTAACATTACTAAAAAGCCAAGATTTTGGTTAGTAGTTCAATTGGTCAACTATCTATACATGGAGTACATAAATCCATACCTTTAATGATGTGAACTCATATAAATGTCTGATTTGGGTAAAATTGGCAACATATGACATACCAAACAGTAGTTGCACTTGCACTTGAGCAAACTTTATGCCAAATTGCTAACATGTTATATTTTATTGTCTGTTAGTATGTGAATGGATATACTGAGCACTTCAGAATTGCTGGAACAGTTAAAAGCATAATTATACCCAAAGTCACAATAAGGTATCAGCTCCTAGTGAGTTTCTTCCATCTAAATAATTGTAGAGCCCAACTTACTGTATCTGGATTTGGATCAAGAATTCTGCGAATCAGTGACTTTGCACCACCTGAAAACCAGGGTGGGAATGAATATTGTGCACTCTCAATCTGTGTTAAGAAAAGAAGACAGTAGGATTTAGAAATTCCATTCCACAAGAACCACCGATTATCTAAGATAAAATTTCTTGTCAAAACCACCACGAAATACATATATGGAATTGAATACAAAGGGTGAAAGTAACAAATAGTGATATACAGTTCAGCCGCAAAAGGCAATAAGAGGTACTCTTATAAAAAGCATCTCTTCTAAAGAGCAAATGTTTATTTCCTTTAAATCTAAACAAGACAAAGTTACAAGAAAAATAAGAATTGTTCTAGTTGTGAGTTCATGTAAGCCAAGCTGTAGTTGCGCTACTTTACCTCCCTCTCTCTTCTATTTAATAAGTAGTACGTGTCAAACCAATGTTAGATTAGTAGATGTTTAAGCTCATTTACCATTTACTTAGTCTATTTATTTATATAGTGACTGTACGGTCATGGAAAAATTAGGATTATTTTACACTTACCACATCCAAGCATGTCACAGGTTAGACTACTTAGTTCTCTATGCACTAATTTGGTAATCTTGATGGTAGTTGGACCATACAGTCCACTCAAACTCATTTTGGAAACCTATGCAGATCATCACATACTATAAGAAAACTAAAACAAAACATCATGAGATTTGACATATAAAGATTCAATGCAGCATTTAAAAAAACCGTATATAGTTCCTTTTTGTAGTCCCTAATCCATATGCATTTCATCTTACTCAGTGACTTGTGGTTAAGAGCCAAACCTTTCCATAAAGGGTAGTCAAGTCCACTTCATCGAATGGAAGATAACCTGCTAACAGCACATATAAAATGACTCCACATGACCATGTATCGGCAAGTGCTCCATTATATCCCTTATGACTCAGAACCTGGTCCATTGATGAAATGAACATGTTGGCGCAGTAAATGCACAAGAGAATATTTGTCATGTATAGGAAGCTGAATTTATCATGAAAAGAATAGACAGTAATTGATTAGTCGTATTTGAAAGAATCTAGTTTGGTGCAAAGAGATGTTTGTATTGACTACTGAGTACAATTGAGCACAAAGGTACAAGTTCTCTACACAAAAATCACCAGCAGAACAGAAAATCTCGTCTCTCCTTTATGCGGTTAGTTCAGTATATAGATACAGGGGTGGCTTTCGTTATTGCAATGAATCATCACTTGAACTCCCTACCAGCAGGTGATACGACCGAAATAAAACTATCATGACATGTTACATAGAAGAATGGCATTTTGTAACGCATGCTCGTTAAATGTAAGTACTCAGTGACATAGTTTCTTTTTTTCAAATTGACACAAAAAGGCATAATAAAAGTTCTTCACCCTATTAGCATCTGGTCCAGTATCCACATACGAGAACTACTAATTTCTAAGATGGAGGAGTTATATCTTCAACACCCCACTTTGTTGCATGGGCTGGTTTAGTAAATACTAATTGTTAAAAAAAGAACTAAAATTATATGCTCAGATGTAGTACCTCTGGGGCAACATAATTCGGTGTTCCACAGGTTGTACGTAGAAGGGAAGATCCCTGCAGTTGACCAACTAAGCAACTTAAGAAGGAACTAAAAAATGAAAGCATCGTGAAGCTTTAGAAAGATATGCACCTGGGCAGGCCAAGCACTCAATCCGAAGTCTGAAATTTTAAGATTGCCCTGGGAATCAAGGAGGAGATTTTCGGGCTGCACGTGTGCGAAATGAGATCAGCAAGCCCATAAATTATAAAATGCAGATTAATCATTGTTCCTATCCAATGTTCACCTTCAGATCTCGATGGTAGACTCCTTTGCTGTGACAAAAATCAACACCATCAATAAGCTGCTGGAAGTATCTGCGTGCATCTGCTTCATTGAGTCTCCCATGACGAATCTGAAAATGGTATGTTTCACAGTATTATTAGCTTTCTGTTTCATGTAGACATATTGTTCGAACTGAACCCAAGTAAGATAGAGCAAATACAGCAAGTGTGCCTTCAAATTTAACTCCTTGGGTTTCTACATATATGTAAGGGTAACACATTTCAAATGGAATTAGAATTAAAGCCTATACCATCCAGAATCGGTGGACATAAGAAACTTATAGTTACATCTTCATTTTTGCAAATATAATAAAAAATGCAAAGACTCTGAGGGGAATGTGTGTCATATTGCTGTCTTTTCCGTGTCCAAGGCATTTTCCTCCTCTTAAAGAAAAAGCACAGGTGACAATTGAACATCCAAGAAGGACTGCCATAGGCATATATAATCTAAACAACAAACTCGTGGAACTATATTTATTTTCCATAGGTCATATCTAAAAGTGAAGAGTGAAAAGGACAGTTAACCTCTTACAATTTTATCAAATAGCTCACCACCAGTGATGAACTCCAGGATTATAAATATCTTCTTCCGGCTTGCCAAAACCTGCACATAACAGAATGGACAGCATGGGTACTTTAAAAAAAGGCAAGTGATAAGAAAGAAGTTAAACAATCGTTATAAGCAAGAAAAAGATAAGCGTGCCTCATGTAGCCTAACGACATTGGGATGCCTGACAAGCTTCATTATGGATATCTCCCTCTTAATCTGCATAAAAATATTATGCGCACGCAGATTAGTCATCCTCGGAAATCTATCATTTCAGCTAGCTTATGCAGCTGTACATCACAAAGCTAGCACAGGTATTTCTGTTTAGAAAACATTTCGATCCACATCATCGAGCTTGGCACATCAATTTATTTATTTATCCATTCATTTATCGAAAGAAGAAGCCACGGCGCAACAGTTCGCTAAGCTTCGATCACGGAGCAAAGGAATGCTTCCGCGATCCATTCCAACAGCATTATTTGGGGGAGCAAGAGCAGTAGCTCCCAATCCTCGATCAACCCAACCCCCAAACAACTGAATAAAGCTAGGGATGCGGCCGAATAATCCGAGCATCCAACCCAACACAAGGGAACAAAAACGTGGGGAGCTCGGGTGGTCACCTGTTCAGCCATCTTGTGCTTGAGGATGGAGGAGCGGTCGAGCACCTTCATGGCGACGCTCTCCCCTGTCTCGGTGTTCTGCGCGAACTTGACCTTGGCGAAGGTGCCCTCCCCGATGGTCCGGCCGACCTCGTACTTCCCCACCCGCCTCAGCGCCCCGCCGCCGCCGCCTCCCCCAACCATCTCCGCCGCCTCCCTCCTCCTCTTCCGCCTCCCGGTGGCGAAGAATCGCGAGCCCGGTGCCGCTGGGGAGCTGCTCAGGCGGTCGACGCCGCCATTGATGGGAGCGAGAGATTCCGGGCGGAGCAAAGCCTGCGTGTGAAGCGGAGCAGCCTCCTTTTTGAATGGGGAATTTCTGTGGGCAGACACCAGACAGGAGGCCCAGCTGGTTCAAGTTTTCTACTGGGAGTCGAGATGAGTTGGCTTCGGAAGGAAAATCCGAAGGCGGAGGTGTGTTTCGTTCGTGGAGTAGGTGTGTTGGTACGGCCCGCTTCTTTTTTGAGGGAAAAAAAGGAAAATTGATTCTATTTCGGTGGGCGAAAGCTTTTTGCGCGCAGTAGAAAATCAGATCGGGTAAAGACGCGACGGCCTGGGGCTGTTTGGATACGAGGTGCTAAACTTTAACAGTGTCACATCGGATGTTCGGATGCTAATTAGGAGGACTAAATATGAGCTAATTATAAAACTAACTGCAGAATTCTGTGCTAATTCGCGAGACCAATCTATTAAGCCTAATTAATCCATCATTAGCAAATGGTTACTGTAGCACCACATTGTCAAATCATGGACTAATTAGGCTTAATAGATTCGTCTCGCGAATTATACTCCATCCGTGCAATTAGTTTTGTAATTAGCCTATATTTAATACTCCTAATTAGTATCCAAACATCCGATGTGACAGGTGTTAAACTTTAACAGGGTGTTCCCAAACACCCCCTGTGTTGTTGAAAAGAAGACTCGCCTGGCCATCACGAGTTCACCATCACATCCAAGGAAAGAAGACTCGCCTGGCCGTCACGAGTTCACCATCACATCCAAGGACGGCCGGGTTGCGTTTAGGGGTGTTTGATACCCCGAATTAAACTTTAGTTCTGTCACATCGGATATTTGCATACTAATTAGAAGTATTTTAAGCTTAATAGATTCGTCTCGCGAATTAACACTCGTTTATGCAATTAGTTTACATTTAGTCCTTCTAATTAATATCAAACA
The DNA here is from genome assembly GCF_005286985.2 of Setaria viridis. NCBI lineage: Eukaryota > Viridiplantae > Streptophyta > Magnoliopsida > Poales > Poaceae > Setaria > Setaria viridis. The sequence goes on along the minus strand of NC_048267.2, from coordinate 23,693,766 downwards.
TCCGAATCCTTTTTAGTCCACTCAATCAAAGGCGCGATCTATTATTTTCTAAACACGTGGTCTCCAACTTTTTCCACTTCCGTTTGGAGTTACCCACGGAGGCTTGTCCATTTGTTTATGTTACGAGCCATTTGCATTTTTTTATCACTGCTTCACAATTTTTTTGTTAGCCGAAACAAAGATTAGTCAAATTTCTCCACTATAAACTACATGTCATTTGACTTTCTAAATACATTATATATATATATATATATATATATATATATAACGAGGCTAAAATATACACAGATGCATTTTGTGCATCGGGTGCATAGAACCACCCTCGGCTGACCCGGCGCGCCCGCCTGGACCCCCTGGCTGACCCGACGCGCCCGCCTGGACCCCCTGGCTGACCCAACGCGCCCCTACCCGCTCAGATAAAAAGGATTCCCTACTCCCCCATCTGAATTCCAACAGAAAATAAGTTGTGCCTCCCCCTTCCTTCCCTCGCCCCGTTAATCGTGCCACCAAATCTTGCCCCCTTCCTTCCCTCGCCGCCGTTAACCTCGCCCCCAGAAAATCTAGCCTAGGAATTCAGTTGATCTGCGCTTGCACCCATGGCCGCGCCATCGGATCGCCGCTTCCAGTTGAGCAGCCCAATCTGCAGCAATAGATGACGATGGTTGTCGCGGGCGGTGGAGATCGTCTCCAGCGACGGCTACATCTGCGGCCGCAACTCCTCCGGCTTCGCCGATGATCACGCCCATCCCCCGCGGATCGGATAATCCCTTGCATCACACGACAATACTGACGCCCCTCATTTCGGTTCCTGCTGGAGCACTAATCATGCCTAATCCTGGCTAGAGATTCCACCCGGTGAGCATCTCCTCTTTTTGCAACTGCGATTGGGGAGCTATCTGGTTGCAACAGGTAAAAAAAAACAGTTTGCATCGTGGTGTATTGGTTGTTTTGCACCTGGTTAAAAAAAACTAGCGTGCTTGATGTATGTTGCAGCTTCGGATGCATTGATTGTAACTTCATATTAGAATTGCAACATTAGTTGTAGTTTGATTGCAACTAATAGCTACAGTCTAATTGCAACTCTATCTATGAGGTACATGCATGCAACTAGTGATAATTGCAACTTCAGATGAGAAATGCAACATTATATATAGTTTGATTGCAACTAGTGGTTATATTGTGATTGCAACGCAACATTTGGTAATGACCTGGCAAAGACTTTTTTAGATGCAGGATTGCAACATTAGTTGTAGTTTGATTGCAACTAGTTGTGATATTGTGATTGCAACTCTGTCTGTTTTTAGTTATGTGCCAGAATTCATTCGTATTTACCGCCGCGTATTTTTATTCGCGGGATCCAAACATACTTGATGTATTTATCCTAAGGGTGAGGCAGACATTTGAGACAAAAAAAAGAAGCCTACCTCTTTTACTGTGATTATGCAAGACTGGTCGGGTTCAGTGTAAGGGTGAAGAGAACTAGTAAGGAGACTACACATTGGGTTTGCAACCGAGAGGGGTTTCTGAAAACAGATAAAGAGAATAACCAACCATAGATTGAAAAGACATCAGAGTGGACTGTCCTGCATATGCTAAGGTCAAGGAAGGTAACAAAGGGAAGCAATGGTACTTTGACCATATTGAGGAAGCACACAACCACAAGCTGCACCTGTCACCCAGGATGGTGAGGTACATGCATGCCCACGAACAAAGAGAGGTGGTGATGGATGACCTGTTTGCTATCATGTCAAGGAATGGGGTGGTGCACTAGGCTGCAAGGAACATGATGTCCGAGCTATTTGGTGGCCGTCAAAACTGGCCATTCACAGAGAAGGATTTGAAAAATATGTAGGTCCCTCTATGCTCAATCCAAAAAAAATCCCAAAAAAAAAGAAACAAAACCTCATGTAGCATAACTAAAAAGAATCCTAATAACTGCAAAAAATAATGTATTTATTTCTTTTTATGTTCCAAGAATGCTGAGCAAGCAAGGGAGGGTAGGGATGGTAATCTGGACAACCTTTTTCATTGTTTAGAGAGTGCAAGGCGAGCAACAAGTACTTTTATTTTATTGGGATGTGGATTTTGATATCTGGAGCCACGGGAGCCAAAAAGCTGAGTGCAAGGGTTTCGGTGATGTGATCACGTTTGACACGACTCACAAAATAAACAGAAAAAACATGCCGCTAGGCATGTTTGTGGGGGCCAATAACAACCCGAAGAATGTCAGTTTTGGACAAGCTGCCTCGGGACGAAACAATTAAATCATTCAAATGGCTGTTTGAAACTTTCAAGAACTGCATGGGGGGCACTAGCCCTATGTGATCCTAACAGGTATGACTTTTACTTCAATTGCGCATATAATGTATTCCTGGTTACAAACTTGATAATTGAACAAATATAATAAAATAGAGTCTGCCTGTTGCAAACTAGGTGTTGTATGGGGTTGCAACTCTATTGTATTGTTGGTTCTTTTGGAAACTGTTGTTTGATATTTCTTTATGGCTACCACAGATGAGGATGCAGCAATGAGAAAAGAGATAAAGATAGTGTTCGACAAATCACAACATAGGAGCTGCAGATGGTATATAACAAGGGTCTGGGAGTACGAGCTTGACCAACTGTACACACAACACAAAGATAAAAACCTGAAGGAGAGGCTGGAATCTCTGATAAATTATCTGCTGGGGCCTACACAGTTTGAGGTGGAGTGGAAGAAGCTGGTAGATGAGTGTGGAATTGTTGATAACCCCGCAATAATTGCGCTGTGGGAAAAGAGGAAGAGCTGGATTGCAACATACTTCAAGGGGATGTACTGCGGGAGAATGACATCCACACAAAGATCGGAAAGCCAGAATAGGGTGCTGAAGGATGGTTATGTTAACAATAATACAACCCTGCACATGTTTGCAAAGAGGGTGCTTCACTCGCTTCAGCACACAAACCACATGGATGCTGAGGTATTTTATTCTCATAAAATAACAAATCATTCCCGTTGCTGGTTGCATCTTGATCACAAAAGAAATTTGTGCAGGCTGAGGTCATTCGAGCTTGCAAATCAAGGTTCGATGAGCAGCTTAGCAAGGTGTACAAGACTGTGTACCAGGAATACAAAAAGCAATATGGTAACAGCACAACATTTGTCATAGAGCCTAATCCTGATCTAGAAGTGAGGAATGGTTATTTGGTGACACATGAGAAGGGTATGAGGAGCTTCTGCTGGGCGCGATATGCTTTCAGGGTGGTGGCAGACAAAAAAGCAGGAGTGTATGAATGCAAATGCAAGCAGTGGGAGCACACAGGTAAGCTGGTTGCAACCTTGTTACCTATCCAGTTGCACATCAATGTCCCTGGGTGTTTCTGTATATTAAACAAAATATACTGCAAAACTGAAGGGCTATTATGCATGCACATCATAAAGGCATTCACCCACCTACAGGTGCAGAGCATACCAGGAAAGTACATTCTCAAACGATACACGCGTGATGCGAAATCTATGGTTCCATAGGACAGACATAATGTTGTGCAGGTTGGGCCACGAGGTGACACGGAGTAGTCACGACTGTTGAAACTGCTACCTAAGTTAATGAGGCTGGGTAGAGTAGGAAGTAAAATAGATCGCGCTTACGCTGAGACAGTAAGACAAATAAATAGGATCACTCCTGGAATTGAGCTTCTCCAAGCCATAGAAGTTGGTTCTTCTATGCATCCATCCAATTCGTCAGGGAGGGCAAGTGGTGAGTTGCAATCTGTTGGTGCAATCCAAAACGCTGGTGCTGCTGCATCGACGCTAGAGTGTAGTGCAGCTGTTGTGGAATCCAATGAGCCTAAATCTTGGTCGAACCTTGATCCAACCTCTACAAACTACCTAGCTGGTATATCACTGGTTGAGCCACCGGTCACGCACAAAAGGTAGGAAATCTGGCAAGGAAAGTCAATCTGCTGAAAAGAGTAAGGAAGTTGGGAGCAAAGTGTGCTAGACTTGCAATGTTACTAGCCACTATAGCACAACATGCCCATTGAAACTAAACAGGAGCAGAATAGCAGAGAACAGAGCGAAAAAGAGGGGTGCCAAAACACAAGGTGGGACTCCAAGAAAGAGAGGTCGGCCAAAAATACAGAGAGGACTGAATGAAGAACAAGAGGGGGGCTAGAGTGGGTAGGATGAGATATCTGGCTGTGTTAATTACCAAGAAAATAGTGATGGCAACGACTATGAATCTAAATGAATCTGCATGTACTTAAATGTGTGTAGCTACATGTTCCCCCATAATAATGTTATTGTTTATCTTGTTTTCTTTCCGATGACAAAAAAGGTTGCAACTGAATCTGAATGAATCTGCATGTACTACCCACCAGTTGCAACTCTAGTTGTTATACCAATTGCAAAAACTCTGAGTGGTAACTATTATTATGTGTGCAGATGATGTGTTCAGATGCCCCGGTTGCAACTTTTTCAGTCGTAAACTAGTTGCATTTCGGTCGGGTAGGCCAGTTGCAACTCCACTGGTCAGCTGGTTGCAGCTTTGTTTATACATCAGTTGCAACTTCTGTTTGCTAGTTTTAGAAAACAAAACAGTTGCAACTCAGCTGGTCAGCCGATTACAACTTCCGTCGTACACAAAATGCAACTACGATGGTAGCACCCTCGGTTGCAACCCCGGTTGTAGACCAGTTGCGACTCGTGTGGTAGGCTGGTTGCGATATCACATTGTAGACTGGTTGCAACTCGTGTAGTAGAACAGTTCCTGGATAAAAAAAAACAAAAAACAAAAAAAACTACCTGGATAAAAAAAATAACTTGATAACATAAAAAATAGGTAGATGCTAGATAGTTCAACGTGATTACATAGTTCCCTGCCCCCCCAATTAACATGCGAAAAAAGTGCAGCACACCCAAGTTTATATACATGATAACCTACGTTAGAGCGCTTGGAATTCAAAAGTGACATGCGCACTTATATACACAACTAACATTTTTATGGCACCACTATCATTCTGCACAACTTTTGCAGACACAGACATTAGTTCCACCAGCCACCTATGCACCATATTAAAAAAAAAGAACTGAAAAGTTCTATTGACTGCCACCGTTGTCCCAATCAACTCGACGCCCCCCAACTCTAAACCTGTCCAGCAAAATCTCTACTTGGTTGAGGGGATGGAACAACTGGTAGTGCATCCGCTCACATCTGTATATCGTCCTCTTGAACTACATGACCAAACAAAAAGAAAAGAGGAATTTGAAAAGTTAATCCACATATTACGTAACAGACCAGCTAAAAAAATGCAAAATAAAACGAGATAAAAAAGTGGTAGTAATGTAGCTCACCAGGTTGATTTCCTTAGTTAGGGACTTCCTGTCCTAATACTCCATGTACTTCCAAAGAAAGAACAAGCAATCATTCGGGCCCCCTGCTTTGGTACATCAACAAATGACCTCTTCCATTTGTGAACTTGAGGTAGTTTCAAGTTGGAAACCTTCTGGAACGCAACATCAATAATGGGGATCTTAGCAAAAACAGACTCGTGACGCTCTAGCTGGTCAGTGCACTTCAACAAGTAGTCGTTCAAATCTAGGACGTCTATGTGCTGGAGGATCATGTTGAAGCAGTAGACAAAAAAGTGATGTCCATCTCTGATTGGAATGAATATTTGGAAAAAAAAAAGCAAAGTGATTATCCCATGAAACACACACAACAACAACAAAAGTGAAAAAAAAAGATGTCAGTTGCATATGTGTGCATAGAATGATTGCTACCGGTAGTGATGCTAGTGTATTGAACAACAAGCAGAGTGTAAAAAGACTGCTAACCAATTTTACCTTTGATAAGTCATAATTCTCCAACTCAGTCTACAGAGTTTTCCATGCGAGAATGAACTCATCCGTCTCAGTTTTGTCATCGTTCAAAATTCTTTCAGTTTGTGAGACATTAAACTGTGTTTGGAGTGAAAAAGAAACATCATTCAAAAACGGATCAGGGGGCTGGTCATAAAAAAAGCACACATAAAATATTAATTTTTATGTCACATGGATGAAAAAACCCAGAAAAAAAATGAAGCGAAGCGTAGAATATAACTCACATAAAAAGCAGTGGTGACGAACACCCTATAGCCGACAGAATCCACCTTGTGTACAATGTCATCGTGTCGTAAGTAGTGGACAAGGAAATCTATGATCCCCGACTCGCCTTGTGCATCATCAGCGAAGGTAGCTAGGAGGTCCTCGCCACTAAAGTCACAAAGGAGGCCGAACTGTATCAAAGTCTTACTGTAAAAAAACAAGAAAGAAAAAACATAGATGTGTGAGTGTGAATTGCAAGGATAATTACTAAGAGATATAGTGTGCACGAGTGTACCATTGCAATTCAGGATCTTCGGCAACTTCCTCCTCAATGCAATAGCCTTTTCCAGGGGTATGTCGGGCCAGCTACGTGGGATCTTGAAAGGAGATATGTATTGTCTTGGCCTCTTCAGTAGTCTATTACCAAGCCACTTGAAAATTAGCCTTTGAAACTCACTGAAATCTTCCAAAACTTGTGATACTTCTTCCTAGGAGAGTCGAACTGGTGGTCTCAAGTTGTTGATGTCATCATCGGACTCTCCTAGGAACTGGATCTCTTCTGCAGATGAGCTGGGGCTTGCCTGGTGATCAACATTCTTGTTCAATTTAGCAATGTCTGCTTGGGCTTCGTAGCGGAGCATCTCCAAACATTTCTCATATTGTTCACGCTTGAAAGCATATTCTCTTCCAATTAGAGTTTGCAGCCTCTTATTTGCAATTGCCTTGCCCTTCGCCCCCACTTTCTTCATACCAGCTGCGTTCTTCTTTAACTCTTTATCAACTTCAACTTGTAGCTTCTTCTCCTCTCTCTCTCTCTCTGCCTTCTTCATCTCAGCTGCCCGCATCTTCTCCTCATTCATCTCGGGCTCCTTCCTCTCAGCTGCCTACTTCTTCTCCTCCATCTTTTCAGATTCAGCATTCATTGTGTTTGCAGCAATAGTAGACCTTGTGCTTCGTGTAGATCTTCTTGTGTATGTAACTGCAGCCTGGGCAGGTTGCTTGGATGGATCCTCATGCATCGTGGGCAGACCTAGAATTACCTGTTTATACACAAATTGCAAAAAAAGGATATATGAACCCTGGTTGCGACTCACTAATCTACTGGATTGCTTGCTGTATTTGGTCATGCTTACATTTTTCGTGCTGATGCCTGAAGATGTGACAATGACCTGTCCATCACCTTGTTGGGGACCAACATGGGCGGGAACCTTGTTTGTGAGGGTAGCTACATCATCTGTATGGGCTCCTTGTTCGCATGTGTCCATCTCAGGTGCGTTTGACTGCTTCTTAGGTGAGACATGCGGGGCATTAACTTCCTATTTTTTCTCAAACAAAAAATGCAAAAAAAGGTCTGTAAGAATATGAATTGCAACCCAAATATCAACTGAGTTGCATAGGAAGTGTATCCATGATGTTCACTTTGGTTTTCTAAACTTTTGTCTTCTTGCTCAATTTAGTTTTCATGCGACGCATCATGCTCCACTATCTCCTGGTTTGTGTCTCCCTAAAAAGTGTAGAATAGAAAGTTGTGATAAGTAATAGAGGATGACAGTTGCAACACTAGAAATGCTTTGGTTGCTAATCTTGGGGGAAGACGGTTGCATCTTAGTATGCACTTGAAAAAAAAGTGTGTGCGTGGAAAAAAAAGGTTTCATGAAAAAAATGTGTAGTTGCACACTAGTAGAAGGATTAGTTGCTAATCTGGATGGAATCAAGTTGCATCTCAGTATACAGTTAGGCAAAAAAAAGAGTGCAACATAAATGAGTGTGTGATTGCACAGTGATAGACAAGGTTGGTTGCAACCCAGAACAGATAGAGGTTTTTTGCAGCAGGGGCTTACCTCGGATTCGCTCTGGTGCTTATTACTAGGGGTTGTAGGGGCCTTCCTCTTGGCAACTACACATCATGGTGCACGTGCCTCCTCGCCCATCAGTAGGTCCTGAGTGGCATAAAAAAATATATCATGCATGCCTGCAGTAAAAAAACAAAGAAAAAGGGAAAAAATGAATGTTTTTTTAAAAAAGAACAGGGTTGTTACAGTGTCAACGGCATCATGTGCATCCCATGAAAACAAACCCTTCGCACCAGATGCAGTGCCATCAATACCAATGTTTTGCTTCTGAACATCCACATCCTGTGCGCTTGTATTAAAAGGTCGTTTGGAGAAAAAAATGAGGAAAATGCAAAAATAAAAGAGAAAAAACCTAGTCACCCTGACTGCCACAGCGTGATGGAGATTGGAACATGCCCATTATATCTTCCACAACCTAGGATTCCCCATGTAATGCAGGAAGTGCTGCCAGAAAAAAAACAAAAATACAAGAGTGAAAAAAATATGTAAGAAAAAAGATTTGTGATGCCGAAACTAGCATGCAAATTTATTAAATTGGGTGCATGGCAAATCAGCCTTACTTTGTTGTTCAGTGCTGTTATCATGCACTGGGGTATTGGGGATATCTTGATGCGGATCTAGGCTGGGTGTCCCGAAAAGTTGATGAAAGATTCCTCTAAATCTTGGTTTTCCTGGTCTTCCATTGAAACATCTGCTTTCAGTGTGTGATCTCGAGGGGCGCTGTTCACCTTCAGTGTGTGCTGAACCAGATGCTTCGCCATGCTACGCTCGACGTCTCTACACTCCTGAAACACGATGCTTCTTCCCCTTCTTCCTCGGAATGAAATTGGCTACCAACCTCGCAGCACGAGCATCTTTCAAGAGTTTGTTAATGCCAATGTAACACTCATGGTGGGCTTTTGCCATTAGCTCGTCAGCCATCCTTGTCAGATTATGAGCCTTCCTTATCATCGACTAAGCCTTGGCAGTGCTGGCATCATAGCTCCTCAGCATCTTCTCAGCCTGACTGTTCTTGCTTCTTCCAACTAACTCACATAGGCTCTGGCCAAAACCGGAGAAGAAACTTGGATAGTTGAACAGAACAGGTGTGTCCATGGTGCTGCTAGAAGGGGTAGAAGGTCAGGCAGTAGCTGCAGCAGTAGATGGGGCACAAGCAGGTGTGGGCGCAGGGGCGGGTGCAGGTGCAGGGGTGGTTACGGGGGCAGCAGCAGGTGGGGGAGCATAGCAGGTGCTTGATAGACTCCTCAACTGAAGTCAATAAAAAACACACAGAGGCATAGTAAGTGCGGTGGAAAAATAACAAATTTCAAATGTAAAAATACAAAAAGCAAGTTGCAATATACAAATGCTAAGCAGTTGCAAAAACAAACATGTACATGAGAAAAAAAGAAAATCACCTCGAGATTGCCGTACTCGATCGCTCCAGAAGGTACATCTCCCCTACGATCCATTGCTGCTATTCTGTCAATAATCCTGTTGTCCAGCACAGAACATCGAGGTAATCAGGCCTGGTCTATGTCTAGCCTAAGCTGGAGGCGGTCAACATATAGCATCGGTATTTATGTTTAAAAGAAACAAAAAAAGTAAGGAACCCAATTACAACTGTAAAAAATAGAAGTTGCCCCAGAAAATGCTATGATTGGGGTGGGGATAGTTATGAAGCTATAAAAGAAAAACTAGCAGATTGCATATATGCGACAACTACAAAACAAAAAATTGAGTGTAAAAGACATAGCCGGTTGCAACTGTAATTCTGCAACAGTTGCAATGATTTATGTGAGATAGTTTCATGTGTGGAAAGGAACATTCCACACTGAGTGATGGGTGCGTTGGAGCCCTTTGTCTTCTTTTCAAGCTTATACAGCCGGGCAGGAACCCTGAGGCTGTCAACAACTGCTTTGCACCAGTTGATGCCACAAATTTTGTGAATATCCTCAGTCCAAGCCACATCATCCAGCCTGATATAGTTGTCAGTGTTTCAAAAAAGTAATGTGCAGAATGCATGCATCAGAAAAGACCTAACTGCCAAATCTCCTGCAATAGTCCAAAACTTCAGCTTCTCCTGAATTAACTTGGGTAGTATCTTACTGCCTGGTTGTCCATATAACTAAAGCCTCACATCATTGCGCATCTATCGTGCTTCCTTTTGTTCCTTGAATGGGGGTCATCTCCTTGCTGCTTTCGTGTCTCTTAAGGTTACTATGGCACAACCTCATGGATCTGAGGTTGACGTAGTAACAGAGGTAGTTTTTGTTAGTTCAACATATGTAATTTACTTCATCCATATGAAAGAATTATATTTTTGTGACGCAATGTTTTATTTTCAGTTCACTAATAAGTAATAACGAAATTGTGTTTTTTTATTGTAGCGTCCTCTTCCTCCGTCTATTATAATAACCTAACATTCCCCGACCTGGCAATTTACAATTTAAATGTTATTTATTAGAACATCTTTGATATATAAATAATAATAGATTTATGTGTTTATCATATGTGTATTTGATATCATAAATCATAAATAATGATAGGTTCCAATCATTTTTTTTAAACTCGTGCCACTCCACTAATATGTTAAGAGAAAAGCTATCATAGCCGTGCGCTTGCGGTTCTTAATTGCTATTCTCTACTGGTTACAAAGAAAAGAAAAAAATAGGAACCAACACGTTAGGACCACCTTGACGTATTAATTTACCGCATGGAACCTGCTTGCATGGTGACAAAACATAAGAAATAACTTTATAGACACGGTGTGGACATCCAAAGAATATAAAGGAAAAAATAGTTGTCCATCCATGCATGTGAAAGAACTCAGCGTGGAAAGGTGGAGTTGCATATTTTAACAGTCAACAGCCATATTCCCTCAAAAGAAATCCGGCAAAGCAATGCACGCGTTACCGTGGACTCCATAATCACAGTTGTCCTTATGGTCCAATTGCAGTGAAGTCCATAATTATTTTAGAATACGTAACTAACTCCTTCAGTTCCTATATAATATATTCGCTTTAGCCCCTCCTAAAAAATTAATGTTGACTCAGCCCTCCCCATTCAAGCATTTTTTTCTTCGAAACACAATACAAATGCTCGTATATACGCATGCATACCCGTCCTGCATCTATGAGCATCTTTGGGAGACTAACCTAATAATCTTAAGACTGATGGTACCTTGTTGTCAACAGTCGTGACGCCTACCACTAAAGAATAGCACGATTAAGTTTACCGTAGAAATAGATTTAGAAAAATACGAGCATCTATACTGAGCTAAAACTTTCCGGGTGGACAAGTTTCACCATAAAAAATCTAACTAGCTCTTCGCCTAATCAAACTGCAGCAAATATATTGACGTGTTGATGTGAACGAATAAAGAATGATAGATGAAATCCATAACCGGGTTAATTATTTCCTGGATGCCATGGACCTGTTGCTACATATTCTCCTGAGAAAGACTACATACAAAAGGAGTAAAATGTACGTGTTTCTAAAGAAGACAATAGTCTATCATTTAGAGGAAAAAACTAATTAGAGCAATTCTGATAATACATAGTCCAAAATGCAGACATTAGTGATTGAGCCATTGAGGTGATGAACTTATCATAAGTGAATTTAAGCGTTTACTTTCAAAAAAATAAAACATTTCAGTTGTCTTATGTCAATTTTTTCTAACTTTGACTGCATTTATTGAAAAATACAACAATATGTAAATTGAAATTAGTTCATGATCCACCATGAAATTAATGTGATAGTGCATTTTATTTGTTGGTGTAGATGTTAATATATTTTCTACAAATTAAGTCAAAGTTAAAAAAAATTGACTTGCGACAAAACTAAAACATAATGAACGGAGCAGATTATACAAGGCTGAAATGTTAAGGGTTTCAAATAAAACAATATGAACTTCATAGGTTTGATGTACAAATTGAATTAGTTCTAAGGATGGTAGCGCTATTGTGCATCTCATCATTGAACGCGCAGCGGCGAATTAAATAAACCAGTATACATTATAGATTTCCAGATGGACCGCCCGACCCTAGCCCGGCCCTAGCCCAGTATGGCCCGGCACTAATAGGCTCGGCACTAATAGGCCCAAAGGTTTTTCTGTGCCAGGCTGGGCTGGCACGACGTGCCAAAGAGGCGGCCCAGGTCCGGCCCGACGTCCTTTTTATCGGGCCGGGCCAGCCTGATGGCACGGCAGGCCCTACCGTGCTAGTGCCGGGCTAGGCACTAGTGGCGGCGGTGGGCGCCCCTCCAGCAGCCCCCTCGCGGCGGCAGGGCGGCTCAAAGCGGCGCCTCTTCTCCTCCCGGCGGCGGACAAGTCTTCCACCAGCAAGCGGACGAGTCTCCCGTTCTCCTCTCCTCTTCTACCAGCACGCGGACGAGTCTGACGCAGGAGGAGGAGATGGCTTCGGCGGCCGCGGCGGTGATCCCTGATGGGCGGTGGTGGAGCAAGGGCGCGGGCTCCTAGCGGCGGCCCCCGCCCCTCGATGCGGCGTGCCGGTAGCGGCGGCCTCGGCGGCAGCTCCTGGCCGCGCCCCCGCCGGAGCACCTCCCAGCGGCGGTTGCAGCGACCTGCCGCCGGTGCGGCTCGCAGCAGGGGAGGCAAGGGCGGCGACCGGCCGTGGGAGCGGCGTGTGTGAGGAGGGGAAGGAGCCAGGGGCGTCGCGCGTCGCGTGTGTAGGGGAGGGAGGTGGGAGACTGGGACTCTGGGAAGGGCGGCTAGTAGGTGGGGTTGGGGAAAAATTGAAAGGATAAGAGTTAGGGTTTCGGTAGGTAGATCGGGCTGCATCGGGCCGGCCCAAAAATCGTGCCGGGCTCGTGCTGGCCCAGCGTGCTAGGGATGCGGCTCAGGCCCGACACTATCATCGTGCCGGGCCAGTCCTGGCACTATTCACTTTGTGCCGGGCTCGTGCTCGCGTGCTTTTTAGTGCCGGGCCTCGGGCCGCCCAGTGGGCCTGGCCCATTTGGAAATCTTTGGTATACATACATGATGAGAGGCACAATATATAGCGCTTTGGACCGTAGGTCAATAGTAGGTACCAACCAATTGAACTGTAGGTACACAAGCCCACCAGCCACCATGCTCCTCCTCTTCCTCCTCCTTGTCGTGGCAACATCATCAACGTCACCCGTGACCGGAGTTGAGGAGGCGCTGCCGGTGGTGAATCCCATCTCCTGCTTATGCAACTCGACGACCAGCGCTGCGCGCACCTACCTGCCCAGCAGCAGATTTGCGGCCAACCTCGCAAGAGCCTCTCTTTCTGTCCCGGCGAACGCTTCGGCGTCCGGCGGCTTCTTCAAGGGATCCATAGGTGCCGCTCCGGACACGCTCTACGCCCTCGCGCTATGCCGCGGAGACATCCCACCGGCAGACTGCGCGTCGTCGTGCCTCGAAGCGGCGTTCCAGTACCCGCAGGTCCTGTGCAACCGCAGCAGGGACGTGACCTTGTACTACGACCAGTGCCAGATCCGGTTCTCCGACCAGGACTTCCTCGCCGGCGCCGGGAACGAACCGGAGACGGCAGCGACGAACATGGACAACATCAGCGTGCCCGTCTTCCCCGGGTGGGACCCCGGGAACGGGGACAGCGTCTCCTTCATTCGTCACCGGCACCGTGTATACGTTGCTGCGCGAGACGGCCAAGCGGGCGGCGTACAACTCGTCGGGGAGGTTCGCCACCACTCGCATGGTGGCTGGCGGCACCTTCCCGACGCTCTACTCCCTGACGCAGTGCACGCCGGACTTGTCCCCCGATGCTTGCTTCGGCTGCCTCGAGGACATCATCCAGCAGTCTTTCAAGTGGTTTGATGGGAGGCAAGGAGGGCGGATCCAAGGGGTGCGCTGCGTTATCAGGTACGAGACGGACGCATTCTTCGTTGTTGACGAGCACACGCGCTACATCGGGCCCACCAAGTCAACCTCAACGTCGTCGCCACTAGCAGAAAGCACGGGTACGCAATTAAGCAAACCTTGTTGAATTAGCATAAAATCCATACTCTATTTCTAAGTATTTCTCCATTTTTTAAATGTATGACGTCAAATTTAGATACTACAGCCGGTGGACGAATCTGAAATACGAGTAATGAAGTTTACCAAAGACAGTAAATCAGAGAGTGGTTTTTTCACGATCTCCATCGCTTTCAAACAGTCCCTATATTTGATTTGATTCTTTTAATCAAATTCTGAACTGAAAATTTAAATAGCATTGTAACTTTAGGCTGTACAGGTTTCATGTTAGGGGTAGTCCGATGCTAGTCCTAGTCCGTATATGAATAAATATGTGAGTTAGGCTACCATTTACTGTAACACTTCTTTCCCGCCAATTCAGTAAGCCTACCATTATATGGGATGTAACTATTCGTTTCAATGTATTGCTTTAATTTCATATTGCTACATCTAGGAAATGGAAGCAGAAGCAAGATTATGCTCAGTATTATTGCAACAGTAGTTGCTTTGCTGATGCTTCTATTATGTTCTATCATTGGCTTTGGTTGGATCAGGGCACATAGAAAAGGTTAGTTGTTCAAAGGTTCTTTCTTCCTCCTTATTCCAATGTTCCGCTGAACCAACAGTTTTCGTACCAAAGACAATTCTCATATAAAACCTTGACTATGCCAATTCCCCCTACATATATAGGAAAAGTGCTCTTGCAAGACAATTCAGTGGTGAATTTGCAAGAAGAAGAAGCATTTGTTTGGACGGTGGAAGGAAACATCAGTTCAGAGTTCTCGTTGTTTGACGTTGCACAAATACAGGAGGCTACAAGCAACTTCTCTGAAGACAACAAACTTGGTCAAGGTGGCTTTGGGCCAGTTTACAAGGTATTGTCCGGGACATGGGATCCTTCGACTCAAACTTTTCACCTTGGATGAATATTTTTTTATCAGAAACAATATAATAATAATGATCATAGAGTTTCGAGACAAAGCTAACCATGATTTGCTTAAGCATACATCACTTATGAAATATATTGTGATAAGCACTTGGTCTTGTGAAAAGTTTTCAAAACTAAAGTAAATATTTTTTACCTGGTATTGTAAATGTTTAGCTGAGATGCAATGTACCCAAGGGTGGTAATGGATCATGGCCATGCTTCCTTCACAATCTAACTCAGCCCTATCTATTTTTAGCTCAAAATCATATATTATTTTAGCTTGACCCTTATTGAGCCCGATCCTTAAATTTGCTAGGCTAAATTAGAGGACCCTTTACCACTCCTAAATGTACCTTAAGTGATTTCATACAATCCAGCAATAATATCAGTTTTAACATTTCATTTCAGGGGAAATTACCTAATGGACAAGAGATTGCGGTTAAGAAGCTTTCCACAAATTCAGGACAAGGTTTCATAGAGTTCAAAAATGAAGTCCAACTTATTGCCAAACTACAGCATACAAATCTGGTTAGACTTCTGGGATGCTCCAGTCAAAGGGAAGAAAAACTGCTAGTCTATGAGTATTTGCCGAACAAAAGCTTGGACTCATTTATCTTCGGTGCGTATTGATAAAACATTGCCAGTCATATGTTGACCTGATTATCTAAGTATTAAAATTATTCAATCTAAAATAGTTTTTACAATTGGAAAATACATATATGTGGTAATAAGTCAGATATATACTCTTTGCGCTCTCAAATTGTTGTCAATTTTAGAATCAATGCTCTCAAAACTTTAAAAACTTTAACCACTAGTACATGTCATATATGGACAAGAGTGTGAATTGGAGGCTGCTGATGTCCAAAACGACTAGTGAAAAATAACACAGTGAATATATGTTAAATTTGTATGCTATGCATGTAATTACTGAAGTTAGTCATTGAGTTCCTCTGTATTGTACCTATTTGGCAAAAAATTATTCTTCAGTTATGCTATCAGTTTAATGTCCATTTTGCATTTTCTCTTCATCTCATGTACAAGATAGTGCAGTTCCACAAGACATTGTTACAGAAAATTATTGTTCTTTTCTTACATACTAATTGGGGACTAATGTGCAGATAAAAAGGAGAAAAGGGCTCTACTTGATTGGGAAAAACGCCAAGCCATAATCGAGGGAATAGCACATGGACTCCTTTATCTGCATAAGCATTCCCGGTTGCGTGTAATACATAGAGATCTAAAAGCAAGTAACATTCTACTGGATAAGAATATGAATCCTAAAATCTCAGATTTTGGGTTGGCAAAAATTTTCAGCTCAAACAACAGCGAAGGAAACACGAACAGAGTGGTGGGGACATAGTAAGCATATCAATCTTGTTAGAGTTACATAATTTTTGGCAGACCCTAAAACCAGAATTTCAAATACTTTATTTAGGTTTTACTAGTTTGTTAATGCTTTCCATCCCCTACAGTGGTTACATGGCTCCTGAGTATGCATCCGAGGGTTTCTTTTCAATCAAGTCCGATGTGTTCAGTTTCGGTGTTCTACTCCTTGAGATTGTGAGTGGAAAAAGGAACTCTGGTTTTCGTCTAAATGGCGGTTTCCTCAATCTCCTAGGATATGTAAGTGCATACTAGAATTCCTATTGAAGAAAGCATATGTCAAATTACTTGGGAACATGGTTCATGTGTCTAGCGTTCTAAATTGTACTACACTACTACTGCAGGCCTGGGAGCTGTGGACAGAGGGAAAATGGCATGAGCTAGTAGACACGTCACTGGCCATGGAGCATTGCAAATCAGAGTTGTTAAGGTGCATTAATATTGCATTGTGTGTCCAAGAGAATGCAGACGATCGACCTGCCATGTGGGATGTTGCTACAATGCTTAGTACAGAGGGTGTGCCGCTGCCTGAGCCAAAGCATCCAGCATACTACAATGTAAGGGTGACAAATACAGAGGCACTGGATATAGATCTTGAGCTATATAGTATCAACGAAGTGACCATCACAGCCCAACAAGCCCGATAGTCATCTCTTTCATTTCATTGTTGATGATTTTGGTCCTGGATGCCGTTGGAAATTAGGAGATTGTATCTTGA
The DNA here is from genome assembly GCF_005286985.2 of Setaria viridis. Classification (NCBI taxonomy): domain Eukaryota; kingdom Viridiplantae; phylum Streptophyta; class Magnoliopsida; order Poales; family Poaceae; genus Setaria; species Setaria viridis. Next base: position 23,676,882 of record NC_048267.2, on the reverse strand, counting down.
AGGGTGATTATGAGTGTGTGATCGATGCTAAAAGAAAGCAACACCATCGGAATTAGGAACTCACATGGAGCATTGTGCATAAGCCTTCTGACATGGATGATTACTGTTCAACTTGAAAATGTTGGTTTATCATTGTGTGCTAACTAAATTAAGCTGGCAGTGGGGAAATTTTGGTGTAAGTAAATTGCATCGGAATGCACCCTGATCATTTTATATTGAATGTGTTGTCCCTTAGTTCAATTGGCATGGCATTTCAGCTATATTCCCTCTATCTCAAAAAATAAATGTTTATTTAGCCTTCAAATTCTATCCCACAAAGCATGTTCTTTTAGCTCAAAGTAACCCTCGTATAATTAAAACAACACTCACATCAATAAAAACATTGTATGGAGAAGAGCGTAAAGCCGATCAATGATCAAATTGATGTTATTTTTCTGGTTTTCAATGCACGTGTATTTATTCAGGATCCAAAAAACTAAACAAGCAGCACGATTTTCAATCACAATTAGTATTAGTTATTAGAGGCAATATTTACATTTCTCAAATCTACTAATGTGTCAAAAAAATTTAAGTGGACATTTATTTTGGGGCCTGAGGTAGTATATCTTTGGTCTAAACATGATTTTGAATTTTAGGTAGTAGCCTAGTAGTCTTTTTAGTTATTGGTTTTAACGAAAGCACCTGTTTGCATTCGCTGGGAATACTTAATTTTTTTTAATATTGTTGACCACATCTCATAACTCCTTGATCAGAGACTTCGTACTTCGTAGCCCTTCCCATATCCTTTCCATAACAGCCTCCAGATAACAAGTTCTCGCTCTATATTCTTTCTCTCGGGCAACAATATGAGCGTTTAAATGGATTCGCAAGGGCTATCTATATTGTTTTTCGAACTATCTTACTTGTCATTGCCAAAGCCAAACCCGCGTCGCGGGGCTCCATATAGCCAGCTAAGCTTCCTAACTTTAAAGCCCATTAGGTCCAATTAGAAAGTTCAAACCAACGTTTTAACAAACGAGTTCAACATTTTCTAAAAGTCAGATTAACATTTAAAAATACTACATTCAACATTTTTTTTAAAAGAAGATCAACATTTTCTAAAAAAATACAGCATTTAACATTTTTCATTGCCATTGTCAACATTTGGACAAAGCGGGGTTCAACATTTTTAAAGAAGGATCAACATTTCTTTTTTTTTTCTTATCTTCTTCAACCTCGGTAAAACTGGTACACGGCGCGTGGCCCGCGAGCTTGGGGAGCGGCAATGCATGGGCCGGCGCGCTGGCGGCCGCGGCCGACGGCGCACAATGCCAGGCCGCCAGGGGGCGGCCGCTGCTAGCGCGCGGAAGCCGGCTGAGAACGAGGGCAGCGCGGGGATGCTCGGGGCCAGCGATCGGCGGCGTCGGGGTCAGTGTCAAGGGCGGAGTGGCACAGGAGGAAGCTTGGGTTGATGGAAGGACACGAGGTGCATCCAGCGGATCATGTTGTGCGCACATCCAAAGTACTATATAGGTTTTCCACGCCCGCCTGCTAAAGAAAACCAAGGCCTTCGCCAAAAAGGGAAAAAAAAAGGCAACAAAGCTCACGTAAAAGGAGGCTCGTTTGTCTGTGGGCTGCAAGGACACAATAAAAGGGCCCGTCAGGTTTCGGCCTGTTGGGCCGTACAGGCACTTCGCAGTCTGCTAGCGTTTTTCCAGTGCTGCTTTGTGGACTCCTTGTTTGCTGCATAGTGTTCGCCGGACTACACGAGGGGGAGGGAGAGAGAGAGAGAGAGTCCGCGAGCTCTGTCTCTGCTGCTGTGCTGCTAGCCTTGCACATAAAAAATGTTTCAACGTGGACCGCACCGGCTCATTGTGGCATCGTATCTTCATTTACCAACCAACTTGTTCCCATGGTCTCCAACAAGCTCGTTTTCTAATAGCAACATGTACGTAAATATCCTGGGGGGTCGATTTTTCCCCGGTTCTTAATGCCACCATATTTCTCCATCTGACTAAACGCCACTCTGGATCCATCATGCTGGCAACCAGCCAAATCGTTCGTTTTCGTCCACAAATCCGCCGTCCAAGGGGATGACTACTATATACGTCCATTCCGTGGAAGAGTAGACGAGCAGTGGGCGTCGTTGTCGATGGCTGCTCGTTAGCCAGCAACGTCGCCATCGACCTGACCTGCTAATCAACTGGTGGGTCCCATCAACAGACGGCGACACAGAGGTGCATGCAGCGCTCTCATCAGCTGCTGCTGCCGTTGTGCTTCGACAAAGACGCGGCTGATATTTCCATGCACGCCAAAAAGGGCGGATAAAAGGCCATCGATTTAGGGCCCAGCCCATCTGTCAGTTGTGCTCTGGTGTTCTGTTTGGTTTGGTGATGGTACAGGAGGCCTAAACGGCGGCCACATGACCGACGCAACGAAATTCAGGTAGTACGAACATCATCTGTCCCTAAAAATGATGCACGCGACGGGGTTGTTGAAAAGGAGTGGAGTCACATGGTCACACCGGAGGCGAGGCCAGGCGAGCCGCGGAGCCGACAGCTAGTTGGCGAAACGTCCCTTTTCATGCCCGTATAGGTATAGCTCGCGCCAAACAAACCCTCGCGCCGCTCCCCGTACCCTCACAACTTGTCACGTGTGCCGGGGCACGTTGGGTCGGGAGAGGCGGTGGTAGAGCCGCAGAGCCGGGAACCCGGGCCCCCCGACCCAACGGCCCAAACGCTCCGCGACCTGGAGACCACCAAAAGTCATGCATTGCCCTTTGGAGCCCACGTCGCGTCTCACGTGGCTAACAGTGCCGGGTTCCTAGACCTCGTGGCCATTTTTTCCTTTCCCCCTCCCCGGGAAAGAAGAGGGAACGAAATTTTATTAGAGATGTTTGAATCCTGAAGTTAAAGTTTAGTCTGTGTCACATCGGATATTCGGATGCTAATTAGAAGGACTAAACATAAGCTAATTATAAAATTAATTGCAGAACTCCTGGGCTAAATCGCGAGACGAATCGATTAAGCCTAATTAATCCATCATTAGCGAATGTTTACTGTAGCACTATATTGTCAAATCATAGACTAATTAGACTTGATGGATTCGTCTCGCGATTTAATCTAGGTGTTGTGAAATTGGTTTTGTAATTAGCCTATGTTTAATACTCATAATAGAACATTCGATGTGACAGGGACTAAAGTTTAGTCCGGGCATCCAAACACCCCCTTAGCTGCCCCTGCAGTACAGGCTGAACGTTTCTACAGTAACGTTTACTATGCAGTAATATGGCAACCAATTAAACCGTCCCGAAAGGAAAGCTGAAATGAAACTGTAGGGGAGTGCTAATGTGCTACGATATCAGTACAGTTGACCGCGTCACTGATCTGTGGTCCCATCAACATGCAGGGTGTAGAGTACTGAGTATCCGACTTTTTTTTATTTTAGCCCTTTTCGCGAAAAAATTTCACAAATAGACCTCTGGTGAAACCAATTTCAAAAGTGGACCCTTAGCTTGGCGCCAGGATGGCGCCAAGGTATAACGTCTTGGCGCCAGGATGCCTGGCGCCAAGGTCCCCCCCCCCACGCGCCTCCGACGTGGCGCCGGCCCCCTGACGTGGCGCCGAGGCTTGGCGCCAAGATCTATGGCGCCATAGATCTTGGCGCCGAGCCTCCCTAGCGCCAAGCCTTTTAACACAGCACCGGGAATCCTTTCCTTTTGCGCGTCCGTTTCCATTCATCATTTCAAATCGCGCCGCCACCGCCCTCGGAGACCGCCGCCGCCGCCGCCGCCCTCGTAGTCCGCCGCCGCCGCCCGAAGGGTGGCCGCCCCTGCTCGGCGCCCGCCTGCTCGAAGGCGCGCGCCCCGTCTCCCGGCGCCCGCCCGCCCAAAGGCCCCGCGCCCGCGCCCGGCCACCCTCGGAGACCGCCGCCGCCTCGGAGTCCGCCGTCGCCGCCCGGAGGCCGGCCGCCCCCGCCCGGCGCCCGCCCGCCCGAAGGCCCCGCGCCCGCGCCTCGCTGAAGGCCGCCTGGCGGCCGGAGCCGCCCCGGCCGGCGCCCCCCGTGCGGGCCCCCGCAGCCGCGCGCCCCCTGTCCGGTGGCCACCCGCCTGGAGGCTTGCCCGCGGCCGCCGGCGCCCGGAGCCACCCGGCCCGGCACCCCCCGCCCGGGCCCCCGCGGCCGCCCCCGCCGGTGGCCCACAGCCCGTCGCCTGCGCCCTCCACGGCCGGAGGTCGTCTGACCCCCGCTCGGTGCCTGCCCCAACGCCTTGCCGCCGGTGTTCATCAGTGAGGTAAAACTCTAAGAAGAGTTATAGTTAACTAGAAGATAGATAAATTAGAATTAGATTGTTAGGTAGAATTTAGATAGGTAGGTAGAATTGGTAGATGAAATAGTTAGATACGTAAATTAGAATAGTTAGGTAGAATTGTTAGATATGAAAGTTTATCTTTATGAATTGCAATGATAGAAAGATTAGAGGATACTCATGACACTATTTAACTAGATGCATGTCTAATTTTCTTTACGTAGTTAGATGTATAGTTAGTTACATAGTAAACTAGTTATTTTGTTAAGTAGTTGTATAGTTAATTACATAGGTACATATTAGGTGACATAGTTAGTTAGTTGTATGACATAGTTAGTAGGCAATTGATACTATCTCATTTCATACTAGAGATCTTGTACTTAGAATGTTTGATTTATTATGGATTAAATGAATTATGCGTCGTTATATTGATATACTAGATGGAGAACGTAGTGAGCATATATCACGGAGGCACCGTGGAAAGGGATGAATATGGATGTGTTAAGTTTGTTGCCATGCAGTGTGAGGTTGTCATATTTGATGAGAAACCCTTGTTTAGTGAGTTGCTTACAAGGGCTCGGGAGGAGTTACATTGTTATGAAGATGATGAAATCACAGTCGAGGGCATACTTCACCTAGGTTCCCCTCTCAACATTCAAAGGAAGATGGTCCCAATTCGGTGTGCAGGCCAGTGGGAAAAATATGTGAGGACAGTTATGAATGGTCATTCCCCAAGTGTTGAAGTGGTTGTTCGTTGGGTGGGAGTTGATCCAAATCCTCGTCGATTTTCCCGACCAATGGGTCAACGGGGGCACACTTCGATCCTCCCGTCCCAGAACCTGTTATGGACGTGGATGTTGCACCTACTATTCCCGATGCTGAATCTGCCCCTAATGAAGTAGTTGGACATGGTTGTCGGATTGTTGATGATGTGGCGGACTCTCCTAATGAGTTTCTTTTCACTCAGAATGATCCGAGTAAGTGTCTTACTGGTTTCTATTATTGAGAGATAATCCATTCGTTCCATCAATTTATTCTTTACTCTTATTTGTACTTGATGGCGCAGGAGATATTCCAGAAAATGTGGATGTGCCTCTAGTTGATGCGCAAGTGCAATGTGGAGATGGATTGCGTGGCTCTAATAGTGTTGAAATTTTGAATGATGAAGATACATACGAGATGGGAGTGGATCTTGATTCTGATGATGATCGTCCTGTTGGAGAGATGACAGAGAGTGATATTGAGATGTTCAGGCGTATCTTCCCTAGACGTCGTGATCCGATAGTTCACGAGTTTAGCGATCTTACTCTTTTCGATCAGGCGTTTGCAGAAGGACGTGATGATGAGCTCCTAGAAGCTCCTGAAGCTAGTCCTAGTATAGTTATTGAGGAGGAAAGGGTATTTAAGGACCTTCCCGCATTGAAGAGATGGTTGCAAGCTTTTGCGGTAATACGGAAGAGACCGTACAAAGTGTTGCATTCATATGCAGAGCGCCGTTACACAGTGGTGTGTGACAAGGAACGATGCCCATGGAGGGTTTGTGCAAGGAAGCAAAATATCACCGGGAAGTGGAAGATCACAAAAGTTGTCGGTCCACACAATTGTGCTGACCATGAGCTTACAGTGAGACATCCGCAGCTAACATCTACCCTCATTGTGAAGCGGTTGATGGGAATATTGAAGGAACAACCCAACATGAAAGTGAGAACAATTATCAGAACTGTTGAGGAGATTTATGGAGGTTATGTGATAACATATGGTAAAGCTTGAAGGGCTAAGCAGCGAGCGTGGAAGATGATATATGGGGATTGGGAGTCTGGGTACGAGCAGCTGCCAGTGCTTTTTAATGCAATAAAAGCGGTGAATCCAGGCATGCATTATGAGTACATCCCAAAGCCAAATGCTTGGAAGGATGGGAGGCAGATATTCGGGCGTGCGTTCTGGTGCTTCCCTCAGTCTGTGGAAGCCTTTAGGCACTGTCGTCCTGTTTTCTCTATTGATGGTACGTTTTTGATTGGCAAATACAGGGGCACACTTCTTATAGCCATATCTTGTGACGCGAACAATATGTTGGTTCCTTTGGCATTTGCATTGGTTGAGAGGGAGAACAATGACAGTTGGGGATGGTTCTTAAGACTAGTCCGGATACATGTGGTTGGTCCTGGCAGGGAGGTTGGCGTCATATCCGATAGGCATCAGGGCATACTTCATGCTGTGCAAGAGTAGATAGAGGGCTATGCACTTTTGCATCATCGTTGGTGCACTCGGCACCTTGCGGAGAACCTTCTTCGGAAGGATGGTGTGAAGGATAATTTTGATCTGTTTCAAGTTGCTGCTCGTCAGCTTGAGGACTATTACTTTCAACGCAAATTGGAGCAGGTCAGGACCGCAACAAATGCAGAAGGTAGACAATGGCTCGCTGGTTTGATGAGAGATTTGGATAAGTGGACTAGATCTCACGACGCCGGTGGTTGGAGGTACGAGTTTCAGTGCAGTAACATGGCCGAGTCATTCAATAAGTTGTTATTGGGGATACGTGGTATGCCTGTGAACGCAATCATTGAATTCACCTTCTACAAGCTTGTTGCGTGGTTCAATGAAAGACACGCAAAAGCAGAAGCATTGCAGATTGCAAAGGAGAGATGGGCTGAAAAACCAAAGAGACATCTCATCATTGCAAATGAAAGGGCTTCCACACATGAGGTGCAATGTTTTGATCTTGGCACAGGGACTTATCAGGTCGAGCATAGGGGCGGTACAACGTTCGATGGCGAGATCCGAGAGTCGAGGATACATGTGGTAGTCCTCTGAGATTTCAAGTGCACTTGTGGTAGGCCAAGACAGTACCACTTCGTATGTTCTCATTTGGTGGCAGCAGCTAGGCATCGCAATTTTGATATCGAGAGCATGATACCTCATGAGTTCAGCGTAGACACCCTTGTGCGGACATGGAGCCCCCGCTTCGTGCCTTTTCGGGATCCTAGAGAGTGGCCTCCATATGATGGGCCAAAATATGTTGTGGATCCAGCTTACCGTTGGAACAAACGTGGAACAAGGAAGCGAACGAGGCATAACATGACTATGGATCAGGTATCCGGAAGAACGAGGCATGGTAGAGCAACACCATTTCTTGTTGATCCAGAACAGAACGAGTGCGGCAAGTGCGGTAGATTGGGCCATAATTCACGCACTTGCTGTTGGCAGATTAGTGAGGTGCGACTAGTAGCTCTTTTCGTTACTTCATATTTGTTTTATTCATGCAGGTTATGTTTCTACATCTCTAACTTCATGATTCATTGTTTACTAATCTTATTTGTTTTTGTCTTTTTGTAGGATGGCGCACTTCCACCTTCTAGACCAGGCGTACGACCAGACCCACCGAGGTCGTCTCATAGTGGCAGGGCAGGTAATAATCTACAATTCATGATTCAAGCATTGCAAGCGTCCACGTCTTGTTTCCTAAGAAATGTCTGACTCGGTTTGTTTGCATGCAGGTCCTTCCGCTCCTCCGTTCTAGAACCCATGATGGGTTTTTGGCGCTGCAGTACGACGACCGCTACACTCCTTTGCTAGAGATGGCGGGCCTAGATATCATCTCGTATCAGGTTCGTCGTGGGATGCCCAAGTTCAACTCAGTGGCTATAACTGCGTTGGTTGACAGGTAATACTTTATTTCTATGACCTCCGTTCATATTCAATTTATTATGTCCTTACATGTTAACAAGTAATAATGCTGCAAAACGTAGGTGGCGGCCCGAGACTCACAGCTTTCACCTGCCGTTCGGAGAGATGACAGTGACCTTACAGGACTGTCAGAAGATGCTGGGTCTGTCGATTCGCGGCCACGCAGTGACTGGACCGTGTGTCTCAGAGGGTTGGAGAGCACGAGTGGCAGCCTTCCTTGGGCGAGAGGTTGAGGAGCAGGGGACTCGCACATCTGGAGTGCTAATCTACTGGCTGCGGGAACACTTCGGCCAGTGCCCCCAGGACGCGGATGCGGAGACAGTTGGGCACTACTGCAGGGAATGGATCCTGCATCTGTTTGCCTGCGTTCTTTTCCCAGACGCTACAGGTGACACTGCGTCTTGGATGTGGATCCACCGCCTCACTAATTGGCACCAGGCACGTCTTTACAGTTGGGGATCAGCTGTGCTGTATTTTCTATACCGGCAGCTATGCGAGGCGTGCTGTCGGACTTCGGGCTCCGCGTCAGTTGGTGGGTGTGTCTACCTATTGCAGTTATGGGTGTGGGCCCGTCTTCCTGTTGGTCGTCCTGAGATTATGCCGCGTCGACCGTGGTTCCCAGGTGAGATGCTGAGATGGCAACCGACATGGGCATATATTTGGGATCAGGTTAAGGTTAGCCATACGAGGTTGGACCACGCGTACCTGGATTACATCAACGAGATAGACGCGCTCACGGCTCATAGTGTAAGTCAAATTTTTTTTAACATGCTTTGTAATCTTTTAGTATAACAACTAACATCTTGTTTGACATGTTGCAGGTAAATTGGCAGCCTTACGAAGGAGAGGACGCACTTCCTTTTACCCTTAGCTTCATGTGTGGGTTGGACGACAATCTTTACATGATGAAGTGCCCTCTCATATGCTTCTATGCTGTCGAGTACCACCTGCCAGATCGAGTAGCACGACAGTTTGGGATGAGGCAGATTTGGCCACCACCGGCGACCTCGACTAGTGTGGAGCTACACAGGTAAGTCTTTTCGTATTTCAATTATTTCAATACCATTAACAAAATTTTGCCTAGAAGTAACATGTAATGTGACGTGCAGCGTGGATCGTAAGAAGAAACGGAAGGTCTCTAAGTGGGCCGCGTTCCACCAGGCGTACATTGACGATTGGGAGAACTTCGACGAAAACGTGGACGAGAACGACGAGCCGCACACAAACAGTGAGTACAGGCAATACCAGACTTGGTACCAAGGTGCGACGCGTCACAGGCTAAGAGCAGCGTGGACGGAAGATGACTACGCCAACATCCAATCATCCGACGATGAAGACACGGTGTACGATCAGAGTACTCATGCTGGAAGGTAGGTGGAGGCAGGACCAATCCTGGATAGGATGGTAAGACAATTGCTTCACTTTTCTATGTTCTATGTTAAGCTACTTAGAGATTTAGTTAGTTAGATAAGGACTTAGTGACCATCTGACTTAATCATTTAGTCATTTAGTGACTTAGTGTGTAAGTAAGTTAATGACTAAATCATTTATTGCTTTAGTGACTTAGTCATTTGTTGCAGGCCCGTACCCTCCAAAGCTCGGTTAGAGATATAGAGCATTTCCGTCCTAGAGTTACGGACCCCAAGACGTGGAGCTTTCTAGAGGTAATTCTCAAATTATTCTTTCTAATACTTTATTAATACGTTACATTCTTCTTTCGTGTAACTAGTTTTTACTACTGCAGCGACTGTCAAATCGGCTTCGCCGTGCGGTTGCTCGTTGTGGTTGCAGGACTACCACGACGCGAGACGTGCACGTTCCATCCCTACGCGAAGGAGGCGTCGGTACGTCTAGCCAAGGCCCCTCAGGTTCGAAAGCAATTGCATCCGAGGATGAGGACGACGACGACGACGACGATGAGCAGAGGGCCGAGGAGCTTGGCCCGTCTTAGCTCTAGGAGGCTCCCTTGACTCAGCCTACACAGGTTGTAGGCACTAGACTACGTCGCCCACGTTCTCCTTACACTCCAGGCACCGACGCCCTTGGTCACAAGGGTAAGGGTAAGACTAGGAGGCAGTGACGGTTCTTATTGCGAACTTTGTATTATATGGACTATTTGTATATATGGACTTTCATTCTGAACTATTGTGGATTCTATTATGAATGTGTCATATGCTTCTATGCTTGTATGTTTGTATTTATGTTCACTATTCATCTCGTAATTTTGTATGGATTGCATCAAAACGTAGGGGAAATTCTGCCGAAATTTCGCTAACAAGTACCCTTTTTATTTTCTGCGGAAATTTCACTAGACTACAACTTTGAAGTGCATTACATCGCAAAATAAACATAGGTTGTCTACAAATTGCGTGTCCATACTTAAAGTGCATTATTACATGACAACATAATAAAAGTCTCACAGTAGAAAATATTGTTCATAAATAAACCATAGAACTAGAATCTAAATATGGCTACTGAGTGCAATGAGGCCACTTTCCTTCCTTAAGGCATCGGGATTCTCCTCAACCACTGCTTTCGCTCGGCTTGCCCGCTCAAGCTTCTTCTCTCTCTCCTCCCAGTTCGCAGCAACCCGCCTCCTTTCCTCCTCTTCCTTCTGCTCCTTTTCCACAGCCTCCTCTTTGAGCCTCTTCTCGTACACCTCCTTCCTCTCTACATCCCAGCGCATCATATACTCCAAAAACTCCTTGTCTTCAGGATTGATCTCAGTGTCGATCCATTGCTCAAAATCACATAGCGGTGGAGGGGTCTACAACAAATGCAATTGTTATAAAACAAAAAAATTATGGACAATAATTATAAGACAACAAGAATTCCTTACCAACATGTTAATGCGGCGCTGACGAAGTGTAGGTTCAAATGCAAAGTTGGAACACATCCAATACCTCTGCCTATACGTGGCATGTTCATCGAACTTGGCTACCTTGCAAGGATCGCCGCAAAACCACATAGGCACTGGAACACCACTAGGCAGAGGTAATGGATTGGAGGTATTTCCGGTCATCTTGGCGCCATAACTACAATTTAGTTTATTTCGTTCTAAGAATCAAACGGACATAACAATAAACCTACAATTAAGGTTTGTTCATTTGATCCACAACAATGAGCATATAACATAACTACGTGCGCTGAGGTTACCTTAGTTTCTTAGCTTTTCCAAGCCTCGGCATCCCACATTTGCATGAAATCCTAAGTTCAAAAATGCAACAAATATATAGCGAATCGATGTGAAAAAAGGTACGAGGGAGAGAGGATACCTTGCTCTTCAGGATCCACGGATCAAATGAAAGTTTCCTAAGCTACAATGCCGATTCGTAGTCTAGGGCGAAATAGGGAGAGTAAAAACCCGAGAGAGTGGAGAAGAATGAGGAGGAACTCTCGGGCAGGAAGAAGGGGGGCGGTATATGTAAGGAGGCTTGGCGCCAGGCTCGCTGGCGCCAAGGCTTGGCGCCATAGATCTTGGCGTCAAGCCTCGGCGCCACGTCAGGGGGCCGGCGCCACGTCGGAGGTGCGGTGGGGGGACCTTGGCGCCAGGCATCTTGGCGCCAAGACGTTATACCTTGGCGCCAGCCATCCTGGCGCCAAGCTAAGGGTCCATTTTTGGAATTGGTTTCGCCAGGGGTCTATTTGTGAATTTTTTTCGTGAAAAGGGCCAAAATAAAAAAAAGGGTGCCAGATGTTGCCCCAAGCAGGGAAAGGGCTTGTCGCCGCGCACATGCAGCCACCGCAAGGCGACCAGTCAATAATACTCCGGTCGGGTTTGGGCCATGGCTTTGTTTCCGTATCTTTTTTTTATTTGACCTCGTTAACGGTAAACTGATTCATAGCTACACCCGCTCACGCTGAAACTCAACTGAGATTGAAGCGATATGGTCCCAGCTACAGCTTCTCGAACGCCAAAAAAATATACAGTACTATTATTACGAAGCAATCGGAGGACGCTTTTAGCTAGCTAGGCAGGACACACCCATCATTTCTAATTTGAAAGAACATCCATCACCATTTGTGCTACTGCTAGCTAATGCAAGCTGGCTTATTCTGTCCCTTTCCGCTCTTCTTTTAAACAAGGGCTGCTTCGTGCGGAATGGAACGAAAAATGAGTTGAGCACGATTAACGCTAAAAAGGGAATGGTCCCGGGCTTATTATCACGAATAATTCAAAAAATGTTAGTTAAAGTTTTATTTGGCATGGCTCCAACTCTGGGTGGAGCTGCTTCACTCCAGGTGGAGCCAGCTCTGGGTGGAGTTGGAGCTGTCTGATGGAAGTGTTTGGTTGGGAGGATGTCCACAGCTCCAGAAAAAGAGGAGTTTGAAGGTGATTTGCCATTCTTGCCTCCAACTCATGGTCCCACTTGTCATCCTCGTCCCCCTCTTTTCTTCCTCAAGAACACAGCAGAGCATGATAGAGCAGGGAAGAAAGGGAAAGAGAAGAGGAGAGGCGTCCCAACCTTCCGATCCAGAAGGAGATGGATGCACCGAGGACCTTGGACCTTGGCGGAGAAGACGCACGTGATGCCGGGCAGGAATCCCAAGACGAGCGCGGCGCCACCCTTGAAGAAGATGGCGTAGGGCGGGCAGAGCGTGAGCGTGAGTGCGTGTGCGGCCATGTAGGCCGGCGCCGCTCATGGCCCCAGCGAGCTGTGGGCCTCGCGGAACGCCGCCACTGCGGAGGCCCTGTCCTACCCGTACCGCCAGCCCGCGCCCACCGCTAGCGCCACAGCTGTGAACGCCGCCGTGCCGCGCGCCCAACCCCTGCCCTGTCGTCCAGCCATAGCCGCGTACCCAACCCTTGCAGGTGGAAGGCGGAGGGCGTTGGGCGGCGGGGGTGGATGGCGGCCAGTAGCGGGGCTCGGCGAGCCGGCGATCGGGAGGGAGATGAGGCCAGCGGAGGGGCTCGACGGCCGGCAGCAGTTTGGAGGGAGATGCGGCCGGCGACGGTGGCAGGGGTGGACGGCGGCGGGGCTCGAGTAGCCGGCGGCGGGGGTGGATGCGGGGGAACAGGCACGTGGGAGGGAGATGTGGCGCAGGGGGTCTCGGGAGAAATAGAACGAAGTGTTTTTTTAACTAGTGGTATTGGTAAGTAATTACCCACCAACTCCACGAGGAGGTTCAAAAAGGTGGTTTTGGAGCTGCAAAAGAGGTGCTCCAAAACTCCACCCCTATTTGCACTATAGCTCCATAAAGTCTGTAGCTTCATGAAATTTTGGAGCTAGGATATTTGACTGGAATTTTTATTGAAGTTACTGAAGTTCAGCTATATAGCCATGTGAAACAGAGCCTAAATTCAAAGTTCAGAGTTGCCATTTCTGATCAATGGCACCATAGGAGTCGATACACAGTTCGATTCATCTGAACATGGCGTCGCCGTACCTAACGGCCTTAACAAACAGCAAGAGATGTATGTGGTCCGTAATACCGTATACAGGTTTTTGGGCCGTTGGGTATGCATGTGCTTAACACATTTTAAAAGTCCCCATTATATTTTATTATATACTACTCCGTATATATGGTACGCGCGCAAATCATGGATGGAGCGATATGATCAGCACTGAACGTCAGCGTGCTCGACACGTGGCAGGCATCCATGCAAATCCGCAGTTGAGCCCGGCCACGGAACGCCGCGCGCCTCACCGGAACACCAGCTGCTATACCTGCGTCACCCGACGGCATGCACCTAGTTAGGTAGCCGACCCGCGAATCGGAAGCGGACGAATCGGCCAACCGATCCACGGAATGAATCGATGGATCAAACCTCTACTGCCTGCCGGCCGTCCGGGGCGGCCGCGTGGAGACGCGCGCGCCGCCATGGCTGACATGCCGTGCCCCCACACGGCGTCCTCCCCCGGCGGCGGGGTGACGCGTGTGGCCGTGCGGGAGCGGGAGAAGCGAAGCACGACGCGATCCCGAGCCGGGGCGGGGGGCGAGGCGATCGAGCAAGCAGAGCCCAGCCCCCGCAGAGCGCGCACGTGCTCGGGGCTCGCTGCTCCAGGCGCGTGTTTATCGGCGGCGCGGGGCCCCCTGCGGCCGTTCGTCAGCGGGGTTGACGTTCTGAACCGTAGCCGCTCCGCCGCCCGGCCACTCGTACTACGTCTGGAAAGCGGCCGCGTCGCGTTACGGAGAAAGGGCAGCGAGACGGGGATTTCTTCTTCGCCCAGGCCGTGGGCCGTGGGGGCAGCTGGGCGCTGCCGACAGGAGGCCCCGTACGAGATCGATCGAGGATGGCGACGGCGTCAGCTGGGTTTCTCAGATATCAAGTGGCTTGTTATTTTCAGCGTGGCACAGCGTGGCAGACGTGTTGGCTGACCGGCCTCACATGATCGCGCAACGCGACAACCACGCGCCGATAATTAGAGGCGTTTGGATGAATGTTAATTATAAAACTAATTGCATAAGCCGTGATTAATTCGTGAGATGAATCTATTAAATCTAATTAATTCATGGTAAACACAAACGTAGCACCACATGGTCAAATCATGAACTAATTAGATTTAATAGATTGAAATCGCGAATTAGCCTTCATTTATGCAATTGATTTATTTATACAATTGATTTTGTAAGTGACTTATATTTAATATACTCATAATTAGTATCTAAACATTAAACATGTTACAGTTACTAAACTTTACTATGAAACCCCTTAACTCTGCTGTGCTAGAACAGCATGGGGCACGCATAATTTGACCTTTTGCCACACGCATATGTCTCTGCTTACCATTCGGCCTTACCTTTCGTTTACCATATCGAAGAGAGGCTCAGGTTAGCACCTGTACCTGTACTCGATCTAGGCACAAATGTGTGGTCATACCGCGTACCACTTCGACTTCGGCGGCTGAAATCAGAGACAGTAATTAGCTTCTAGTAGTATGTAGCACAGCATCTTTCTCCACGGATTCATATTCCGGATTAAACATCGTACAATATTTGGCTGGAGTATTTGACACTTGCGTTGTCGGCTTGTCGCCGTACTCCTCTGGATCACTACTACAGTACTACTCACAGAAACAGCCTAGGCTGTCAACAGACCGCGGTACTAATAAAAAACTGCTGCTTTAACACGCGGCGCCATTTGTGCAGGGGTTTTACTTTTACGAGCCCAAGAGCGCGGCGAGAGTTTATTGCCCTGAATCAAATAAAACCAAATGTAATTATATTTTGGTGCAGACTTGAATACTCCTGCAGCATGTCTGCTGGCTGGCTAGGTTCGCCCAGAGGTGGAGGCGACGCCATCGCCAATTCGCCTTCGCCTCCGAGAGCTAGGCATTTCGCGCGCATGGAAATAAAATAGCACTCCAAATTGGAGTGGTTAGAGAAGGATCAAGATCAACTAGTGGATTGCATTCGCGGCACCATGCTGCAGGGGCCAGCGCACAGCTACGCACCCGTCGGCATGGCGTCATTTCTGTCCGCCTCCGCCTCGTATGCGTATACGTAACCCCTCTTCTACCGTGGGCCCCACACTCATGGACGCTTCCGTTTCACGTCTGGTCTGGCCACCGTCCCACGCCCCCCCCCCCCCTCCCTCTGGCCACGCGCCCACGGTAATAAACGCGCAGCAAGTGCAGCCAGCAGAGCTGCCCGTTACTCGTACGGGGTGGTCCTAGACTCTAGGACTGTCACGTCGGATGTTGACAGTCGGATGTTGCTAATTAAAAGGATTAAATATGATATAATTATAAAATTAATTGCAGAATCCCTATACTAATTTGCGAG
This sequence comes from Setaria viridis, assembly GCF_005286985.2. Lineage (NCBI taxonomy): Eukaryota > Viridiplantae > Streptophyta > Magnoliopsida > Poales > Poaceae > Setaria > Setaria viridis. The sequence goes on along the minus strand of NC_048267.2, from coordinate 23,661,185 downwards.
ACGAATTTATTGAGCTAATTGATCCATGATTAACACATATTTACTGTAGCAGCACATTGTCAAATCATGGACTAATTAGGCTTAATAGTTTATATTTAATAGACTCCACCTGTCTAATTGTCAAATCATGATTAGCCTCATTGTCTCGCGAATTAGACTCCATCTGTGCAATGGATTTTGTAAATAGTTTATATTTAATACTCCTAATTAGTATCAAACATCCGATATGACGGGTACTAAACTTTAGGAGGTGTATCTAAACACCCCATAGTCCTTCGCAGCAGGACTAGGCTAGTCGGCTACAATGAAACCAGGTCATGTTTAGTTCCCTCAAAACACCCAACTTTGACACTATGCAAAAAGAAGATTCCCCATCACATCAAAATTGCGGTACATGTATGGAGTACTAAATGTAGACGAAATCAAAAACTAATTGCACAGTTTTGTTGTACTTTGTGAGACGAATCTTTTGAGCCTAATTAGTCAATATTTGGATAATAATTCATAAATATAAACGAAACGCTACAGTGTGCTACAGTGCTATAACAGTAATTTTGCACCTCCAAACTTTAGGCAACTAAACAAACAATGCCAAGCCAGCCCTTGTTTACTTCCCTCCAAACTCCCAACTTTGACACTATGCAAAAAGAAGATTCCCCATCACATCAAACTTGCGGTACATGCATGGAGTACTAAATGTAGACGAAATCAAAAACTAATTGCACAATTTTGTTGTACTTTGCGAGACGAATCTTTTGAACCTAATTAGTCAATATTTGGATAATAATTCACAAATACAAACGAAACGCTACAATATCGTATTTATGGTAAAATGCTAATTTGGCACCTCCCAATTTGGGAAGTAAACAAGGGACCGGTTTCGTAGCGGCCGCGAGCCAAGGAGGGAAGTCGTAACTGCACCTCTCTCTCTTCCCACTGACAGCACAGCAGCCGGGTTGGCGGGTTGGCGTCGACCCCAGCGAGCACGAGGAACGAAAGGGACCGCAACTCCGCAAGGGAGGGAGAGAGATAAAATCCCGTGCCGGTGTCCCCCCGTCTCCTTTGCTCTCGCTCTCGGCCTCTCGCAGTGCCAGTGTAGCAGGCGGCGCAGGGTTTGGGGCCTGTCACTGTTCGCCCATTGGAGGAGGACTGGGAGAGGGAAGAGAACTAGACAAGTGAGCGGAAGTGAAGGGAGTCGCCGGCATTCGGGGCATATGGCGGGCCGCCGCGCCGGTGGTTAAGGCGGAGGGGTGAAGCGAAGCGGCGCTGCTTGCATGCGGAGGGCGGCCGGTGCTTCTTCCTCCTGCTCCTGCTTCTCTTCTTGTTCGTGGCCGAGGTATGTGCCCCTCTGTTGTTTCTTCCTCCCTCGCCCTCTGTCTCGTGGCCTGCTCCGCTATCTTTCGCTTCGGGTTGGGGGGCAGATCTGCCTCGCACAACGCTCCACCTGCTCCATTTTCTTTATTCCTGCTTTGCTGCTACGTGTCTGTTCCCCAACATTTTGGTTTCTTTGCCGATTTCTTGCTGCCGTTTGGGGACAAAAATTTGCCTCCCTTCAATCAATTGCAATTGCGCTCGAGTTGCTTGCCGTTCCGGCGGCTACAACGGAGGAGGAGTCATACAAAGGGCATTCGTTTCACCAAAATTTTGTCGGGGAAATTGCATGAGAAACCGCAACCTTTGGGGCTTCTTCTTCATAGCCATTAGCCACCGTCGCAATTTTGCTACTCGCCGGATTTCGTTCCGCTGCAATTGACCACTAGAGAATTTGCTACAGCATGTACAGTACTGTACCATGTACTTCTCCAGGAAAATCGGACCTTTTTTTTTAACTTTGTCCATGTGTCAGTTTATCATTTTTGACAAAACTACTTCATAGTATACATATATGTATTTTTGAGGAAAAAGTAGCAGGACAAATCAAATTGGCTTCCCATCACATTTTTATTTTCCTTGCGCCTTTTCCACTTGAGCTGACAACTTAATTAAAGTCGACAACTTGGCCTGCCTAATGCCACCTTTAAAGATTTGCCGGGTATAACCTTTCTTGGCGATGGCGCCGCTTCAACATTCCAGGATGGCTTAACGCTTCACGCGGACGTTTCCTGGGAGAACGAATTTATGCAAAGTTTTATGAGCTTTTGAGCTGTCACGGGCTCACGCCTTAAATTCCGCACTAAAAACCCGGGAGGTTTATTGTTACTATTTGTATACGTGGGCAAATAATCCAATTAGGAGTCCAATAATCCAAGTGATGGCAGTGCGGTTTTAGTTTTGCAATTTCGGAGCCTGGATGTCTCCTCTTAAAATCGACCAATTTCTTCTGCTAAATAGATTTTAGATATTAGATCCCCCACCTGCGATAAGTAGCGATCTAGTGCTGTTGCTGCTCAGCAAGTATCTTTTGAGTTTGATGTTGACACGTCACAGCACGAAGTTTGTTACTTATCCATTGAATATCTCATAGACTATAGGAAAGGAACAGGAGTCAGGGTTGGCTTACACTAGCTACAGATCACAATCTTGGCTTCATTTCCTGCCTCTCTGGTACAAACCATTTTGTTTTGGGTCAGGTAGAAGTGCGGTCCGCAACCCAGAGTTAAAACTTGCTTTATCATGTGAAACTTAGAATCACAGTTGTTCAACTACGAATCAAAATGTTTTTAAGGCTTAGTTATGCCTATCTTTTACTTCTGTTCACTGGTTGACTTGTTTTTGTGCTAATAAGTCAAAATTGGCCCAGTACTTCATATATCTAGGAATGACTCATAACACATAAATTTATAAGTTGCATATAGTATAATGGAACATATATATATATATATATATAAATTTTTTTGTTTGTGGTTTCTGCCAACATTCTTTGTGCTCAAAAAGTTCAAAACCGTTTGCGAATAGTTCCATTCATTGTAGTTACTTACAAAGGGTTCACCAATGTCCAATGCCTAACTACAAACTAGACAAACCAGATTTGTGTTGTTTTGTGCGTTTCAGAGTGATTTTGTGTTACTCTTTGGCAACTTACACTAAGTCGCCCTATGTGAAGTGTTTGTCCTTTGATAGGCCATGTTCTCTATAACCTCATCATTCACCACTTCTCATATTTGGTTTTGTTTACAAGTGTGTTCTCGTGACATCATACTATCTAGTGGTTGATGATTGTGTTCTTCCTTACATCTTGCAGATAAATCCTATAGGAATTTCCCAAGCTATTTAAAGGACAACTATGGCTACTATTAAAGATATAGGCCTCTCTGCGGCTATCAACATACTGGGCGCCATAATATTCCTGTTAGCATTTGCTTTCCTACGGCTGCAGCCAATCAATGATAGGGTTTACTTCCCAAAATGGTACCTCAAAGGTGCAAGAGAGAGCCCAAGTCATGGGGGTACATTTGTTCGGAAATTTGTCAATTTGGACATGCGGTCGTACTTGAAGTTCTTAAGTTGGATGCCCGCTGCTCTCAAAATGCCTGAGGATGAGTTGATCAGCCATGCAGGGCTTGATTCAGCTGTCTATCTGCGGATTTACTTAGTTGGGTACGTGATTTGTATTCGATATACTGTGGTCATATTTTAATGCTTTTGTTTGTCATATCAGTTTCTCTCTCCAGTTGCACCTGAGATAGGACATTACTGACTACTAGTTTCTGTCAAAGGAGGTTTCTGACAGCCTAGACATATTTGTAAATAGAGCATCCTTTTGGTTTACAAATGGTCAATCGACATCATAATGTCGCTAATTATTGTATTAATCTGCAATACTAAAAATACATTTGAAAGGCTTCGCAAAAGGAATGAACTGGTGCTACCAGCTTTGTTGCTAGCTATGTTGGCTAATTCAGGGCTAGGTCTTTCCTCTGTTTGGTTATGCCAACTACTCTATATTAGACTACTAATTTGCCAATTGGATATCTAGTCTCCAGGATTCCTTCTGGAGAAAAGAAAAGGGAATGCACCCAATTCGATATGTTTCTATTGAATCAAAACGTTTGCTGTTCCCACTTGCTTTATGTTTCTATTGTTCACATTGCTGCCCATCTCCTTTTTTACTTAGCTTTTACTTATTTACTTGTTTCGATCGTTGCAGGCTTAAAATATTTGTTCCAATCACAATTCTAGCATTCGCTGTTCTTGTCCCTGTTAACTGGACCAATGATGCTCTGGAATTCTCGAAGGTCCATCACAGCGACGTTGATAATCTTTCGATATCAAACATACCTGTTGGATCAAAAAGGTTAGCACTTGATGATTTGTGTATGAAGCTCATGTTATGACACCACGATTCTTTGGGGGAAGTGTTGGCTACAAAGGCTAATTATTTTTGCATGCTGTATGCATTGTTTGATAGCTAAACCAACCAGAGTTTTACAACATAGACTTTGGGGTTAACTGAGATAGAAGGTGCGGCTTGTGAAAGAGTAATTGCCAACTTAGGAGCCAAAGTTCATAATGTGGAACAAACAAGACAACTTTGCGCATAAAAATAATTGAAGCTCAAGCATTAGATTTAGAGAAAGGGGTTTGGATGCTAAAAGTACTTTCAATGTTTACATTTCATGGTACACCTTGTCATTCAAATTAGGGATTGTAGTTTTGAGTTCACACTGACTGCTCAGGAGTCCTGACTCAGTTCTCTTTGTGAAGGTTTATAGCCCACTTGACTATGGCTTATGTTTTCACATTTTGGACCTGCTATGTACTATTACGTGAGTATGAAATTGTTGCACAAATGAGACTGCGTTTTCTTGCATCAGAGAAACGCAGGCCAGACCAGTTCACGGTATGTCTCTGTGAACCTGTTGTGTTCCTTTTTATCTATTTCAACTGAATAGACAGAATGCAGTTCATTGTGTGTTTGCGTGTTTAACCAATCAGCATGATAGTTAAAAATTGTGTGCTTCAGTACTCTCTCCACTTAATATTGGCTGGGTATTTCTCAACCGCAGAGAAAATGGGTGGGGGTGGGGGGTGGGATTTTAAGGTAGTATAAGGGCTAGAAAGATGTACATCATACTGTTTGTAATACATTAGTGATGGGTTGTATATCAATTGTGAGCAGGTTTGCAGAGAAAATGATATTTCAGCAATCTCCCACATGGCCACATAAGATTAAGGCGAAGTACAGACAAGATTTATATCAATTGATTGAATTATGCCATGAGCACAATGATATTCAGATGCTTAACTGAATTAAACTTGATATTCAATGTTACTTCAGTTCACATAGATTTTGAGATGTGAGCTTATTTCCTTTGTTCTTAAAAAATATCAACTGGATTCTGTTGTTTTGATTATTACTTGTATAATGTAATTAACTAATGTTAGTGTTTCAGGTCCTTGTGCGGAATATACCGCCTGATCCAGATGAATCAATTGGTGAGCTTGTCGAACATTTCTTTCTTGTGAATCATCCTGATCACTATCTGACGCACCAGGTAATCATTACATCTTACATTAATATCCATATTATGATCCTTATTTTCTTCTTCCAATTTATATATATTGATTCTCCGGTGTACCATCTTCCTGGGTAATATGGTTTGGTGATTCCATGTTTGCTTCACTTAAATTTCTTACATTTGATTCCAATTAAGATGGAATGTTATTTGATTCCTTGTGACATAAAGTTTAAGTGGTATTTTGAATTTTTCTTATTCCGTAAAACAGAACAAGCCATGTTATGAAAGATTTCACTGCATTCACTTTTTTTTAGGTTGTTTACAATGCAAATAAGCTTGCTAAATTGGTGAAAGAGAAGACAAAGATGCAGAATTGGCTTGACTTCTATCAGCTGAAGTTTGAAAGAAATGCATCTCAGAGGCCTACCACTAAGGTTATTCCACAAAAATAAACCATATCTTACTTCTCTTTCATATATTCTCTTTCATATATTCTCTTTCAATCAAAATAGGAACCTTTTTATTTTCATTCTAATTCTTTGCATTACTCTCCTCTGCTGCAGACTGGTTTTCTTGGTTGTTTTGGTACCAAGGTGGATGCTATTGAATACTACAAATCAGAAATTGAGAGGATAGAAAATGAAGTGAGTCACACCATCTGCTGAGGGCTCATCTTTTAATGAACAATATTCATCTTGAGTTATAATTGTGCCGGCAAAAAAATAGATGTTTACAATTTGGTTTGATGGAGTCAGGTCGTAAACCCTTTGGTATTGATGGTGTGTATCAAATACACACTATGAAAGAAGTCATTTTTCACCATCCAACTGTCGCCGAAGTCTGATTTTAGTCCTCCCAACTCCAAAACCGGGTATCTTTGGCACTCTTAACTGTGTCAAGACAGTTTGCTTTGCACCCTTGGTGGGAAAGGTGTTTTTTTCCCGGTTTTGCACCATGTCATCTTGCATGGTATTTACATGGTTAACCAAATGCCACCTTTTTCAATAATTAAAGAAAAACCAGGTCTCATTTCTTCCTGCTGACCACTCATAACTACCTCACTTCCTTCTGCCAGAAGCCAGCTGCTGCTGCCCACTGCCGTGCTTGATGCACTGCCTGGACGTGCACAGACATGGCACATGAGCTTCTGCATGCTCCTAGGTAGCTTACCGGCAACTCAGCTTGGGCAGGCCTGACATCGGATGCCGGGTGGGTGCTCGCTGTAACACAGTGGAGCAAGGCGGTGTGTGAGGGCCCACATCATAATCGAGGTACAGCAGGGTAGTTCTCTAGTCCATCGACGAATGAGAGCAACATCTCTCAACCACGGGAGAGAAAGGGGTGGAAGAAAAGGAGGAAATGGTGCTGATGTGGCGATGATAGACAGCATGGCAGGTGACGCAAAACCAGGCAAAACCACCTTTGAAACCGGCAATGGGTGAAAAATAAACAGTTTTGACAGTTGGGGTGCCGAAGATATTCGGTCTTGGAGTCTGAGGGCCAAAATTGGTCTCTAGTGATAGTTAGAGGTCAAACATGGACTTCCTCCTATATTTCAAACGCTCATTCAGATAAGTATAGTTGGCTGTGCATATCTTTTTCTCTTAAGTAGAGTCTTAGGTTTTTTAGTGACACGAAATGTGCTACTGAAGTGGTATTTTTTAAGGTAGGTATTTTGCATGCAATGGAAAATCAAATTTTGATAGGACTATCAGTTATATATTTGTATTCCACAATGTTACAGTTCCTTTTCTTTTAAAACAATGATAACTTTCACAAACTGTCAGATTTACCACCTCGTGTAAATGATATTTAGGAAGCAGAAGAGCGTGAAAAGATTGTAAAGGATCCTAAATCAGTCGTCCCAGCAGCATTTGTTTCCTTCCGATCACGTTGGGGTGCGGCAGTTTGTGCTCAGACACAACAAACCAGTAATCCAACTGTTTGGTTGACTGAATGGGCTCCAGAACCTCGCGATGTGTACTGGGATAATTTGTCTATTCCATTTGTCTCCCTTACAATTCGAAGGTTGATTGTGGCAGTGGCATTCTTCTTCCTGAACTTCTTTTATGTGATCCCAATAGCATTTGTTCAGTCTCTTGCAAATCTTGAAGGGATCGAGAAGGCAGTTCCATTTCTGAAGCCTCTCATTGAAATGTACGTCTAATTGCTATTGCTTCTCCACAAATGTTTTGTTTTCAGTCCTACTGTAGTAGTATGCCATTGGTTTTAAACTTCCATTGTGTTGGATCTATATAAATATGTCATAGCTCTATGTTCACTATCTTACATAGAGTGACCTTTTGTTAAAAAGGGAAAAAAACAGCACTGCGATAATTAATTGTACTAGAGAAGCTGATCATAACTCTGCTATGGATGATGGCAAATATGACTGCACTGGTGTTTGAGAATAAGAACTGTTGCAAAATGATGTAACAATCAATGTCCAATGTTAAACCTACATTTTGAAGTACACACTATATAGAGCAGTTTTTTTCTTATCAAAAACATTTGAGAACTGTACATGGGGGAAAAAAAGACAGACTGATCCAATTAAACAGCTAGTTTCTATTACCAAATGAAAATAGTGTGGCATGTAAATGTGGTTAGCCCAGGAACCATGGGATACTTTGCTCTGCTCCTGTAGCTATGCTGAGGTGTACAGTTCTGGTGCGGGTTTGTTGTGATGTTTTATATTCATGTGCCGAGTACTTGAATTCCCATCACAACGTGTTTGTATTAGTTTCCGTTGTTGCCATGGTGACAAGATATTTTGCTCACACTATAAGGAAATCCAAGCTATCACTTAAGCGTTTACACGTGTGCTTTTACTATTCATAACTTGTGTATGCCACTTAAATCTGAAAAGGTCAGTTTAAAGGTTGATAGTTTCTGAACTTATTTATGCCACTTTTTTCAAGTTCCAACCATGAGTTAAGTGAAACCAAAAAATGACATGACATCCCAAACTTATTTAGGTGTGCCATTTAGGTCACTGCTGCTGCATACATTGTCATCTAACTGACTAATTGATTTAACAGGAATATATATATATTACTGGCATAAAGTTAATTTTCAGTACCAAATTTGTATACCCATTCCTCTATTTCTTGTGCATTGTTATGTGGGCATTTTCCTGATCTCTTAAACCTTTTACATCAACTGTTTTTTCTCAGACCTACTATTAAATCATTCATCCAAGGTTTCCTTCCTGGAATTGCTCTGAAGATCTTCCTTATATTACTCCCAAGCATATTAATGTTTATGTCTAAGGTTGAAGGATTGACATCAATATCTTCACTGGAGAGAAGATCTGCATCCAAATACTATATCTTCATATTCTTCAATGTGTTTCTGGCAAGCATTATTGCAGGATCTGCTTTAGAGCAGCTAAAAACCTATATACATCAATCAGCAAATGAGTATGTCCTTCTCATATTGTTAATCCTTTATGCTGCACCATTTATCATTGTCGTCTTTGTATGTACTGATATAGATGCAATAACATACTCCCTCCTTTTCTTTTTGTAAGGCGTGGTTTGACCCAGTGCGGTCTCCAACACCACACTCTGACCATTAGTAACTCTACATTATATTGTTCATAACCATGGAATTTACATCATATAAAAATATTTTCAAATATGAATCTAATGATGCCAAATTTGTATATAGTTTGAATCTTGGGTTGTGAGCGCCTTACAAAAAAAAGAAGGAATGGAGAGAGTAATTACATGTTGACAAAAAATTCATCATTTACAGTTTGGCTTGATGAAATGATCGTACTATTGAAATAATTGTGCTTAAGCTAGAAATATGTGTTCATCAATAACATATGAAACAGTGGTCAACCCTTACCTGAAGTAGCTATTAAAACAATGTGTTTGCCTTTGGACATAGCACATAGGTGAAAGTATCTTTCCGGAGCTGTGACAGCAAAATTACGGTATGTTTGACTGGGTATGTTGGATATGCCTGTACTACAAATGTTGCACGATGCTGCAGGATCTACAGTTTAATATGTTTGCCATATATACTTGTACTTTTAATGCTCATGGTAAGGACTTTGGATGGAGAGAATACCCCTAAAACTATTCATATATTCACTTTCCTCCGTTATGAAATTATTTTATCGGCATGCTATTTTTCAGTGTATTCTCCTTTGTTACCTGGTATTAGTTTGAACATCTTGATATTAAAAGGTTGTATTTGAACCCCTTTCATTCCATATTTTCTCCTGTTAAACTGTGTATGCTTTTATTCCTAGTATCTAATTTGCCTCTTTTGCAGAATACCAAGGACAGTTGGTGAAGCAATTCCAATGAAGGCAACCTTTTTTATAACATATGTAATGGTTGATGGTTGGGCTGGGGTCGCTGGTGAAATATTAAGATTGAAGCCACTGGTAATCTTTCACTTGAAAAACTTTTTCTTGGTCAAGACTGAGAAAGATAGGGAAGAGGCAATGGACCCTGGAAGTATTGGTTTTGACTCAAGTGAACCTCAAATTCAGCTCTATTTCTTACTTGGTCTTGTCTATGCTGCGGTGACACCATTTTTGCTCCCTTTCATATTGATATTCTTTGGGTTTGCATATATTGTATACCGCCACCAGGTAAGAAAACATATCTAAGATGCTTGGATTTCTTAGATGATTTTTTTTAACCATTGCATCTGGCAATCACGCCCCTCATTGGGCTGTGCTACATTGGCAATAAGATTATTTAGATATATTATTGTATCCATCTAATTGGCATATTGCATGTATTTATTATGGATTGAGTTACTAGTCCTGATCATGCTGTGTAATTTTCATTAACAATCTTTACACTGTTTCAGATAATAAATGTGTACAATCAAGAATATGAGAGTGCAGCAGCATTTTGGCCAAGTGTTCATGGACGTATAATCACAGCATTGATCATATCGCAACTGCTTCTCCTTGGATTACTTAGCACAAAAGGCGCTGGCCAGTCAACACCAGTGCTCCTTGTTCTTCCTGTTGTAACCTTTTATTTCCACAAGTACTGCAAGAACCGCTATGAACCTACTTTTGTGAAATGCCCGTTACAGGTATGTTTCTTTTTCAAATTTGGGAGTTAATAATGAATTGATGTTAGAATGGGATCATGCTTCTTTTGGCATTAACAAGTCCTTGGTGGATCTTCAAATAAACATGAAAAATGTTGCTTAAAAATTTATTGACTTCTGTTCTCAGATCTTCTCATTTAGGATCAAATTGTTAGTTTGGAAAGTACCGATTGAGAAATGAAGGTGTTAACTGTCAACTACTCTGATTCCAAATTTAGGTCGTTTAGGACAGTGACATGGTCTCTAATGTGTCACTTCTGCAATTTTGTAAAAGGATACCATTTTAAATAGTGAAAATATATATTATGAAAGTATTTTCCTATGATGAATCTAGTAACATCACCTATGTTGTCAATATATATTTATGGGCCAAGTTAATAAAGTTGACTGGATAGAATCCTAAAACGACCCACATTTGGAACAGAGGCGAGTAAAGTTCTATAGCTGGTGCCCATTGGAAGTTCACTGTGATTTGCACTATCATGTTCTGTCACTATACCTAGTTACACATTGTGACTGGAAAAACATAATTCCAGGACCATCTTATTGTTAGGAGAAGCTTTGTGGTTGGAGAGCTAGGATTCAACTCATGTTGACTATGAATTGTACTACCTTATTCTGTTTAAAGCTGCCATGTTTTGTCGATGACAGCACAATTGTGATCCGATTAAATTTGTTTCCGAATTATCATTAGTGTTGTTGTAAGAATTGACTACTTTACATTGATCCGATGGCACCAACTGTTTATGCAACCTGTACATTATATAATAAATGTATCACTTAAAATATGATTAGATTAAAAAGGGCAGTCACACCATAAAACATAACTACTAATACTTTTCCATTTCCTTTAACAGGAGGCAATGAAGAAGGATACCCTAGAACGTGCAAGAGAGCCAGGATTTGATCTGAAAGGATACCTGATGAACGCGTACATCCACCCGGTGTTCAAAGTTGATGACGACGACGAGAAGTTCTCGATAGCTGGTGAACCAGAGGCAGAGCAAGTCCTGGTGGCAACCAAGCGGCAGTCCAGGCGGAACACCCCAGTCCCTAGTAAATACAATGGCTCGGAGTCACCTTCTCTACATGAAATTGTAAATGATCAGCGGCTGTAAAAATTGTGCAGTTTTCCAATGTATATTAAGTGAAGGGCACAATAATGTTTGAGTACCTCTAGTTTATATACAAATAAGGAGTAATGGACAATATATTTATGCATGCATCGTTCTTTTTGCCTGCCGTGTTATACCTGTTCCCATGAATTATTTCCTCACGAAGTTGTTGCTGGCTGCTGGGATTATTATTGTTTCTGGAGAATGGACTAGTGTTCAGCTTAGTTTTGCTCTATGGATGTTGCTGTGCTTTCCACTACATTTTGTGCTACTACTACATTCACCAGTTTCGTTATGGGATTAACAAGAGTGCATTTTTTATTTGGATGTTTGTTGGAGCTAGGCTGTTTCCAGCAGACCAGCAACTGATCCGTTTTAGTTTAGTTTGTTACATTTTATTGTTTTTATGGTTTTCATGTAGTTATATGTGCGTTTGATTCTAGTGATCGTGCTCCAAGCAGAAAAAATGATCTATATTTACCCAAATGTTGTTCGCATATGTGATATATATCATATATATGTTTGTAATATTGCTATATTTTTCTTTGTAGGCACGCCACCCTTCCCTCTTCTGATTCCTGATGGCACTTCGGAAGAACTGGAAACAGATGGTTGGCGGTTTCGGTGTAGCAGGCGGCGGCCGGCGAGTCTCAGCTTCAGCAGCGAAGTGTCTTCGTATGTGTGCATTCAGAGGTCCCAAGAAGGAACAACACTCTGGAGGCTGGACGGAAGACCAACAAGCGCACGCCTGTTATTGACAGTGGACAATTGTGTCTTGTTAATTTTAATAAAATGGCATGCAGCTCTCCGTGTTGTTCGAGGAAAAAGAGAGCGGACTATTGCTACAGGGAGTATGAATACCCATACAACGTATTAAAAATGATTTTTTTCTCAAACACCCAGAAGAGCTGAAGAGCTACGTATCAATATATTAAGAAAAGAGTACTAAAAATGATTGTACACATGTTTCACGGTTTTTTATAAGAATCTCTCTAAACAAATGTAAATAATACTGAAATGTAAAAGAAGACTCATAAACAATGTATACAGAAACAAGATACAGACATAACAATTAACACCACCGCCAGTGTGTTTCCTTCTCCATGGTAACACCACAAACAACAAACCAGTAACACATTGCGTATTTGCAGTCCCAAGGGGTCTTGTTTGATCCAACAGATTTCGTAGTTTTGGGCAATCAGCAGGCTTAGCTCAGGTCAGCCCTGTGCCGCTGGGTGATCAGTTCTTCTGATGAACCGTGATTCGGTGGACAGAAATTCGATAACAACAATTTCTAAGTTTTGGGCAATCAGCAAGCTCAGCTCAGGTCTGTGCCTCTGGGTGATCAGCTCTTCTGATGAACAGCGATATGGTGAATGTCCATCTCCTTCAGCATAACCGATCGCCCACAGGAGTCACATGGCGCGGTCCTGGATCCGCAGATGCTCTCATGCTCACACATGTTTCGGAGCCGATCACGAGCATCAAGTGGTTCTCCGCCAGCATGGACTGTGTCACCACAGAACCGGCACACAATCAAGCGCAAGGGGCAGGTTGAGGATTGGTGTTGGACCTGAAAAATAATTAAAAAATAGTTTAGTCAAAGAAAAAATATGCTTTAGAAAGTAAGTTACAAGTATGCAGCTGGTATAAAGAGAGAAGGCAAGACATACCATGTCTTCCTTTTCCAGAACCACCCCACAGGGGCACTGCAGTGGCTCATGGAAGACTTTCATATGTTTCTCCATTTCTCTCTGCTGGAAAGCTCGCCCGCACTTGTTGCAGTGCACATGATCTGCTGCTTCTTCTTTCCGGAGAACAACTCCACAGCCATCATGCGGGCAGGCAACATTGTGTCTCATGCAGTACGCCTCATGAAGATGAGCAGATCGGCTGGCTATATGGCGCTTACAGTTCCTACACAGCATTGAATCAGCGTCGACACTTCCCGAGGAACTAGCATGCTCACCAACCCGTTGGCTATTAACATCCTTGATAGCTACAGAGAGCTGGTACTTAGAAGTCCCTTTGAAACCATAAACCCCAATACTGTAAACACCACTGACCAAACTAGAATCCCGTGGTTTGAGTATAAGAACCTTTGAACCCATTTCATGAGAAGACCACTCATGTCGGTGCTGAGTTGGGAATACCAAAGGATGCCTTGAAACATAGATATCAGTGTCCCCACCACTTGCATCCGTGTCAATCTTAACCTCAATATTAGCACGCCCAGAAGCTACTTTCTCACTCACACTTTCTTCAACTGTAAATTTGTAGTACCTGAACTTTCCTTCTTCCACAACGCTGGATTCCACCTTTCCAATTGCAAGTGGAACAAGCACATGTTGGTTCTCTTCATTGTCTAAAACTGAATCTGATCCCTCAATGTCAACTTCAATGTCTGTCTCTAGGACAGACACACTTGATGCGGGCTTCAGCTCAAGAACCTTTAACTTGTACTGCAGTTGCCCATAGTTCACCACAACAATATCATTTTCAGATAGCGTTGCGTGGTTGCGGAGTGCTGTTTCAAGGACTGCTCTATGGTTAGGGAGATCCGAAAACCCAGCCCCTTCTGGCTTCAACTTTGCATATGTTCCTTTGGGCAAACTGACATACTTGACTTCAATCAAAGGGACGTCTGGGGTGTCACTCCGGAACAGGTTGTTCCAAACATGCAACGGGAGTTCAGCAGAGCCTTCCCTTGCAGTGAATTCGAGAACACCACAACAGGTTGCCTCCTCAGTGTCTTGTTTCATAGCGGCACCTGGGACTGTGTCCCTAACCTTGGACAGCCTGAAGTACATGGGACCTTTATCCAGAGCCCCTTCATCAGACAGCTCCTTAAACGAAGATGGTGGTAGCTTGATCTTGTCCCCAGGGCCATCATATTGAAGTGCCTCGAACATGTGCGAGAATGAAACCCCCTTCCCCAGCTGCATCACTTCTTCCATTTTCTGGTCAGCCTATCAGAAGTACAAAAGATGATTCTATCAGCATACAGTGGCAAAAATAGAAGATTAGGACTACAGTTGCTAGATGAGCAGTACAAACATAATCGGTATTCTGGAACTTATGATCCGCAGCAAGTAGTGAAAATTGACAATGCAAGTAGCTTAATTACAACAATCAGTAAACGAGAATCCTAACAAGACTAGTACAAGGGATCAGTAAACGAGAATCCTAACAAGACTAGTACAAGGGTTTGCACTACTCCCATTAAGTGGATAGAAACCGAAATTAATAATCCAGTAAAGGGTCCATCGCCTTGAGCCCCCAATCAGGTTTTTGGATCAAAATATTTCTTCCGCGATCAAATTGGGGAGCAACATATCAAAAAGTTCGCCGATTAAACCGGGGAGAGGAATTAAAGCACGCCAACCGAATAATTCCGTGCTACCAATATATTTCTCATACAGATATCGCATGTAATCAGCGTCTACGGTACTAGGGCGTGGCGGTGGGGCCGGGGTTACCTCTTCCTGGGCGCGCGCGGCGTCGAGCCGTCGCTCGCGGTGGGAGGCCTCGAGCGCTTCCCGGCGGCGCGCGGCCTCGGCCTTGGCCCGCTGCTCGCGCTCGGCCTTGGCCTTGGCGCGCTGCATCCGGTCACGCTGCTCGCGCTCCAGCTTCTCCCGCGCCTGCCGCAGCTCGAAATCCATCCTCAAATCCTGTCTCTCCCCCTTCCCCTCCTCCGATTGGATCTAAAGACGCGTTTCAATTTCTCCTCGTCTCCCCTCCTCTCCTCTCGACGATCCTCGACGGCGGGAGGCGGGGAGAGGAATATATGGTGGCAAGGGAGCCGCCGCGTTGGGGTGGGTTCGGGTCGGTGGCGGCCGGAGGAAGAGGAAGCTTCGAGAGGGATGGCGTGCGTGACTGCGTTTTGTGTGTGGGAAGGAGGGTGTATGCGTAACTGCGGACGCACGGGACGGACACGGCGTCGTAGCGGACCCGGACGGTCAGCGACTACGCGGCTGTATGCGTGTAGTATCTCTTTATGGGCGGCGGGGCGCCAACGTTGGGAATCAGGGAGGGAGCTCCGACTCCGAGGCCAACATCTTTCGCGCTCCGAACACAGTCAAGGCCTTGTTGCAACACTGTAGCGTTTCATTTGTATTTGTAAATTATTGTTCAAATATTAACTAATTAGGTTTAAAAGATTCGTCTCGCAAAGTACAACAAAACTGTGCAATTAGTTTTTGATTTCGTCTACATTCAGTACTCCATGCATGTACCGCAAGTTTGATGTGATGGGGAATCTTCTTTTTGCGTAGGGCCAAGGTTGGAATTTTGGAGTGAACTAAACATAGCCCAAGTTCGGTTAGCTCGACTTTCACATCCACAAGGATCGGCGGTACCACTGTGATCATGTTTGGTACAAGCTGAATCTAGCAGGAGTCATGCCAAATAGATTTCTAGAGAGAAATGATTCTTTATTGATTTTGTGAAGTGATTCTCTGAAATGAACTAAAAGTTTGGAAGCTGTCTGAATCCAGCAGAAGTATTGCGAAACAGTTTTCCAGAGAGAAGTGATTCTCTACTAATTCTGTGAAGTGATTCTCTAAAATGAACTTAAAGTTTGGGAGCTAAAAATAGTAGCTTCTCTTGATTCTGTGGAGTGATTCTCCATCCTGATTTTAAGAATTTATGCTAGAAAATAAAAAAGAATCACTTTCAGCCACAGAATCACTTCTCTTAAAGAATCAGCTCCCATAAAGAATCAGAATCAAATAGAGCTCTACCAAATATACCTATGTGACGGAAATGGTAGCGAGAGCAGCTCCAGCGTACAATTATCCTAAAATTAAAATTTATAAAGCTGGACTGGACATGTCGTTCAGTGCTATCTAAAACAAAACACCTCAACTTAAACTAAATAAAGCGAACTCTAAAGAAAATATTACTTCATTTGAAGCACCAAGTGGGCACCCCAGTTGGATGTGACCCATATTTCATCTTCTTAGTATTCCAAAAAACACAAGCATTGTAGCTAAGATAGTGCTTCCTAATCGCGGCACCTCATCCTCGATCCAGCGTAAAAGCACATAGAAAATATTTGTGACACCTTCTAGCACCTCTTAGAACATATGGTGGAGCTGCTCTAACTACATCTAACTGCAACGGTAGGTATCCTTCGTGAAGGCGTACGTCTAGTGGCTTGCTACCTATCTTGGCCTTTGTTTTTTTAAAAAATATCTTGCTTATGTGGTTATGGCTTATGCAGACTATGGCATAGTAGGCAGTAGCGCTGCAGCCAAGTGTGGCAGCAAAGCACACATGAGGGGCAGAGATCTAGCTAATGCAACTTAAGCAGTCGTCGGTTGTGAGGGCAACGAGTACTATTTAGTAAGGTAGCATAACTATCCAACACCATTTACTTAGCCACTTATAGGTATTATCCATCACAAATGAGGATATGAGGTGACAACCGGATTTATGAGTGGAACTAGTCCCTTCTTCTTCTTCTCTTTTTTCTATTCCCTCTTTCTCTAAAAAGTAGTTCTCTTTTTTCTATTCCTTCTTTCTCTAAAAGGTAGTGGAGATAGGAGGAAGGAGCTCAGAGGATCCATTGGTTGTAAGGAGGTAGGGAGCTTGAGCCCCTCCCTACACCCTCTAAATCCATCCCTAACAGGATGCATGTGCAACGTGACGAGCTAGAATGGTGGTGGATTGAAGGGCACACGCCACAACACTTTGCATTAGCGTGAGACCATGATAGCAAGATAGCAATGGCAAAGATCCGAGGTGATGACGATGGTAGTATAGGCTATGCTTGAGCACAGTGACAATAGCAGCAAGAGCGACCACATATGTGGTAGTGGTGATGATAGGGCCTGGACCTCCAGGGGTGAAGGCGTAACTGTTGATGTTCATTATTTACACACTTTTACTGTTATTTTAACTAGTGTTTTTATGCTTATTCTTATACTAACCTGCCACTTGGCACCTGAATTAACCCCATTATCACATATGTGTTGTATTTTGGAGTGTATTGCATTATCACAGGAAATAAGACATAAATAAGGGGGTTTACATAAAGAGCTTAATGAATATTTGGCCTGGGACCCTTTGGGCCGATCGGCCTAGCCATTCTTGGGCCCGGTCGGCCTCCCGTTTCTTCAGCGTGACGTCCACAACATCTCTAGAGGTTTTCCATCGACCATTGACCCAGAGCCGCCGCCTATTGGAGACTATAAATACCCCTCATGGATTACTTGAGAAAGAGGCAGGAGAGAGAGTAGAAAACACCATGGAAACACCATCCACCGCCGCCACAAGGAGGAAAAACGGAGAGAAGATTGGATCTGCAAGAAATCACGCGAAGCGGAGCACTAGAGGAGGAGAAACTTTCCAAGCCGATCGGCTTGGAGGTGCCCAGGCTGATAGGCCTTGGGCTTTCCGGCCCCCGTTTGTCGTTATCTTCGGTCAAGTTGATCTATAGGGCGATCTTTACCCAGAATACTGTCAACATGTGTAAGATCATGGGGTAAAATCTCTATTTGTCTTCAGGGTTGTACAGAGATCTTGATTTGTAATCGTTGAACCTTTTCTTTAAGATCGGTTTGTTATCAATCATATCTTGATGATGCTCTTTCATGTAATGGCTAGCCAACGCTACTTTAGGTTGCTTATTTGCTTACCTAGAATGATCATCATGCCATATTCTTATCATCCAATAGTTGAGTATCCTTGTGTAGTGACAACATGTGAGAGAGAAAGTGTTGGGCATGGTTCACATCCACTCATAATAACACTTAGATCAAGTCCTTTCATGCTTGGCGATTGCATCTACAAGTGATCCTGGATCCCTAGGACAAGCGTTTTATCTATCTATTCATGTTCATACTCTCTATTTGCTTTAATCTAGATCGTTTAGTTTTTTTAGGTCAATCTTATCATACATGAAGAACCTTCGGTTACATAGATTAGTGCTTAGCTAAACGTGCAAATCCACTTGTTCCATGGATTGATAAATCTTGGAAGATTACTTTAAGGGAAGAGCTACAACTGATCTGTGTGCTTGCGGTTCATAAATTGGCGTGCTAACTGCCGTCAACGGTAACCTAGGATTTCACCGGCGTTCACGATAAACAACAACTTCGAGCATCTCTCTTCTTCTTCTTCATGGGTTTTGCATTTTCCTAATATAGAAGGACTTTATTAGTGTCGGATTTCTAGATAGGCGACTACAACAGTATCCTCCATGGAGACGTCATTTTAGAGGCCCCATGTCACGAAGCATGAAGGCATCTAAACTTGAGGGAAACTATGGTGAAACTGAAAGGGTAGGAATCTGAAGAGTTAACTAAAGAAACAGGCTGTACCAAGAAGCGTGCAACAAGGCCCAACTAAAATATACTTTGGTCCAGATTGGTAGTCCATGTAATACACGATTCATGGCTATAACTGCGGCACGTTCATATAGGAAATGTTTGCCAAAGAGTAGAAGATAGGAAGAAAGAAGACGATACTAGCCGACTCTGTCTGAAGGCGGCTGCGGCAATTGGCAGATCCCATCTGTACCTTCGGCATTTTGGTGAGCTTAAGAAAAGATCTTGTACTCATATTTCGAGTGAATTAGAGAGAATCGAGAGTTAAACACTTACACTGTATCTTCTCTGTTTATCGGTTACACCCTGCGCCATATTTGGTGGTTGCTGGATTAGAGGGATGCTCTTATTGTTATTACTCCTTCCGTCCCAAATTATAGGTCATTTTGATATTTTAACAATTTAAAATGGATGGAGTAGCACGAAGGTTTCAACATGGCCTCTTTAATCCTTTTGGAGCTATGGCTGACGGCTAGTATGTGCAGGTTGAATGAGTTGAATGCATTGGGTGCGACGACGTAGGGTTGGTAACAACGACACATAAATAGTTCTCTCTTAGTGATATCAATGTGGGTGGGCGCAACGATTTGAGACACAGGATGGGTTCGCTATAGGAAATCAAAGCTGCTCATTCATCACTATTGCAACAAGCTTGACATTTGACAACAAGCTGCTCGTTCATCTACTCGTTTCGGCCTGTTCTACTAGTGTTAGTTTTTTTTAGACATAGCCTTTTTAATTTGGTGCATTCCAAATCTGTTTAACCAATAACTATTACGAACAACAGCTCTTTTGGACACATACACGATATTTACCTATACAAACTTGGATAGATCCTAACTAGTCAATTCCCATAAATCGTACGAAAATTTGCACATAGAAACGAGTGATGCATGCTGACTCTTCGCTTATCACCAGAATAAGAGTTAACTTAAAGTAGAACCTTGAGTAGCAACCATTTACATATTATCCCTATCCAATCCATGTGAGCATCATCTAAGTTTTGAATAATGCCCAAGCTCTCATCAGGTCATGCAGAACTAGAGCTAAGCTCAACAAGCGAAGCGTAGGTTCCGTCCTTTATCCGCATCAACTCTTCATGCCTGCCTTTCTCGGCTACGGCCCCGTTCTTCAGTACAGCAATGATATCTGCACCTCTGATCGTCGCTAAACGGTGTGCTACCACCACGGTCGTCCTACCGACCATCACCTGGTCCAGCGCCTCCTGCACCACTCGCTCCGAGTCCGCATCTAGCGCGCTTGTTGCCTCATCCAGCAGCAGCACCTTGGGGTCCTTTATGATGGCCCTCGCAATGGCAATACGCTGCTTCTGCCCACCTGACAATTGGATCCCTCTTTCGCCAGCGATGGTGTTGTACCCGTCAGGCAACGCGGAGATGAACTGATGTGCGTTGGCAGCTTCAGCAGCAGCAACGATTTCATCTTCAGATGCTTCCCCTTGCTTCCCATAAGCTATGTTGGCGCGGATGGTGTCGTTGAACAGTACTGGCTCTTGGGCAACTAGCCCCACTTGCTGCCGAAGCCAGCCAACTTTGAAGGCTTGAAGTTCCACATCGTCGAAGAGGATCTTACCGGAGTCCGGATCATAGAACCTTTCGAGTAGCGCGATCACTGTGGACTTCCCACTCCCACTCTCCCCAACTAGTGCGACAGACTGCAAGGATAGCAACCACTAAAATTTAGTACCGGTGGAAATGTGCAAATTGGTGCTTTGTTCTGATTGAATTTGACCTTTCCAGAAGGAATCCTCATTGATAGATCCTTGAAGATTTGAACATTTGGTCGTAACGGATACTTGAAGAACACATTCTGGAAATCAATGTCACCCCTCACACTTGTGATGATCACACCCTCTTCGCTGCTGTAATCGATCTTGGACTTACGGTCAAGAATTTCAAAGACAGATGCTGCCGCATCATTAGCCTTGGTGCTGTCCACACCAAAAGCACTTGCTCGTGAGATTGCACTTGCTCCTAAAACTAATACGAAGAAGACCTGAAAGACACTTGATCAGCTAACCACAACATGTGAAACGACCAATCCTGTACAGAATAGATAAAAAAATTGATCTCACCCTAAACACTTCAGGAAATGTGGCCGTTCCTTGCTGAACAAACTTGGCACCAACATAGAAGCACAGAGCATATGTAAAGTAGAAGGTGAGGAATGAGAATCCGAACCCCAAGCCACCAATAACACCTTCTCTTATTCCTTTCTTTGTTGGAGATTCACATTTCTTCTCATAGGCATCCATCACCTTCTTCTCGGCAGAAAACGATGCCACAGTTCTGATGCCGCCAACTGCATCAGTTGCTACTTGACTTGCTTCTTCATACTTCAACTGCATCCCACCAAAGAATTAGACATAAGTTATTTGCCATGGGATAGATGCTTGTAAATAACAATACTTGTGATTAATCCATCATATGCACCTTTGCATTTCTATTGAGACCACCAAGGAACTTCATTTGAGCATAGGCTTGGAAACCCACAAAAGGAACCACCACAGTGATAATCAGTGCCAACTTCCAGTTTGCCACCATTGCTATTGTGAAGCCGGATATGACAGTTGACAGAGTCTGGACATTCAGTGCTAAATTGTCCCCAACAAGTTGCTTAACATTCAGAGCATCAGTTGATAGCCTTGCACCAATTGATCCACTGAAGCAAAGAATGAAACTCGTGGTATGAGTAAAGTTGATGGGTATAGTGCTAACTGCTAACTAGCATACAATCTGTTCATCAAAAGCATATATGATGGCCAACAAGAGTATATTGCACCACAATAGTTGTAAGATAACAATATTACCTCTTACGGTCAGGTCAACACAATTTATGATTTTGTAGTGTTAAGAATCTTAAACTAGGAAGATGGTTTATAAGATTTCTGCAGTGCACTTTTAGTTAGAGCAACAACAAGGATTTCATAATTGTAAAATCTTGAAAATGACAAACTGGAGGAATGTTTCTTTCTTAGAATAACATGAAAACATATTTTTTTGAAAAATAATGATAAGAGAAAGATTGAATACACACCTCGAGTGTTCAGGTTTATCAAACCAGTTGATCTCTTGGCGCATTACACTCTGGAATGTCAGTGACCGTACGCGCTCCACAAGCTTCCCACCAGCTAATCCAAACAGGAAGTATTCTATTGGAATCAGAACAAACACACAAACGCCTAGGACAACAAACATACTTGCCCAGAACCTGGATTCCTTCAGTAGTTCTGCTGGTGGCTCATAAAACACCTTTATCGCAGTTGAAATCAATATCCCATATATTGGAAAAATGACTCCATGCATCGCAGCAATTATAGAACCAAGTCCAAGTGCAAAAGCTTCTGGTTTGTTCAGATAGAAGAGTCTACCAATTGGAGCTTTCCTTGGAGCACTAGTAATTTTGTCTGTGGTCTCCTGTACATCAGGAGCTTCACTGAATTCCATTGGATCAGGTAGGCCAAGCGGAGCACGGAAAGAGTTACTACCACTATTCCTAAAAGAGGAGCCTTTACTAGTTGATCTCCTGGAGATACTTTGGCTTCTTGGTTTGTTATTAATAGATCTGGAACCAAAACCATTTGTTACTAACAAATCTGGGTTAACACTTGAAGATTCTGCTTCTTGCCGAGTCTCTTGTAGATGTATCAGCTGAGAGTAAGCACCTTCAGGTATCTTCATCAGTTCTACATGTGAACCTGTTCAGAATTCACACAAGCAACTGTCATGTACCTAAACTTGCAGATATGCTGAGCAAAAAAGAAATAATATTTTATTCCAAAATAAATTGAAGACCGGAAGTCTTTATCATTGCATCTTGGACTATTCGGAAAAGAGAAATAACTGTATTTTTAGACAAATCAGACCATCATTCCAAAAATGGAGAACAGATTTTTCTAAGGAAGCCTATTTGCAACTTCATAGAATGAAAGCAACGTTAGAAATTCTTCTTGGCTATGATCACTTGTCTAGCTGTTCTTGCTGCTTGTCTTTATCCATCTTCTCTTCCGGCTCAGGCTTCATATATCTCTTCTGTTTATTTTTATAACATATATATACTACAGTAGGGGCTTCCCTACTGTTTTCACTAAAAAACGAAATAATAGTTTATTCCCTAAAAAAGGAGTAATGCTTTTTAGCGTTTTAGGATGTCCATAAGGGTGTATTAAGGCTATTGCAGGATTAGTAAATAGACTATCAGCTATTTGTCGATTAGGATCAGAAACATCAATTTCGTACCTTATGGGAAATTTCAGTTTATCTAGATGAACTGTGCTCACAAGAATAGAAGACTACAAAAATGCGACGACGTAACTTGTTTATATTTATAGTTTTATGTGGCATAAATATTGTACTGTGGGGCCTAAAATCTTACAGCACAGCATATTGGGACAGCATATGAACAAT
The DNA here is from genome assembly GCF_005286985.2 of Setaria viridis. Taxonomy (NCBI): domain Eukaryota; kingdom Viridiplantae; phylum Streptophyta; class Magnoliopsida; order Poales; family Poaceae; genus Setaria; species Setaria viridis. The sequence goes on along the minus strand of NC_048267.2, from coordinate 23,637,825 downwards.
AAATCTTCTAGAGGTTATAGGAAAATATATCCATTTCTAGATTTTTTTAATTAGTCTCCCACTTTCACATGGTATACCTTGTTCCACCATCTTCCCATGTTGCAGGACGGATATCACATCAGCATTCTTCACTGTGCTTAGGCGATGAGCAACAATAATTGTAGTCCTTTCTAACATTACCCTATTCAATGCCTCTTGAACTACCCTCTCAGATTCCATATCCAATGCGCTGGTTGCTTCATCAAGCAACAATATCCTAGGGTTCTTTACGATTGCTCTAGCAATTGCTATTCTTTGTTTTTGCCCTCCAGACAGTTGAGTTCCATGTTCCCCAACCATTGTGTCAAGACCCTGTAATGTTTCACAAAATCACTGCTTAATCACTGTGTGGAAGAACGTTAGAAAATAAGTTAAATATGAGTGCATTAGTTTATGTGTACATCTGGCAACTTATCAACAAATTTAGCAGCATTTGCAAGCTTGATTGCTCTCATGATCTCGTCAGGTGTTAGATTTTCCATCCCATAAGCAATGTTTTCCCTGATTGTAGTTGAGAACAACACTGGTTCTTGGCTAACGAGACTAATTTTTCCTCTTATCCATCCAAGCTTCATTCTTCTGATGTCAACACCATCAATCAGAACTTCTCCAGCCTTTGGATCATAGAACCTCTCCACCAAACTGATCACAGTCGACTTCCCACTGCCGCTCTCTCCAACTAGGGCCATAGTTGTTCCACTTGGTACTTGCAATGAGAATCCATCAAATACCAAATGTTCAGACCTGGTAGGATAGCTGAAGTACACATCCTTCAGTTCAACATCACCCTTGATGTCCTCCAATATAATACCTGTGGTGTCATATATATCGATATCTGGTTTCCGTTCAATTGTCTTGAACATTCTATATGCTGCTCCTTGACCTTCTGCAAAAGCTGTCACTGATGGTGTTGCCTGACCCAAGGACCTGCAGTAGAGAAGTATGTAACTGAAATCAGCATGCAAATGGTCCAAAAAACAGAGATGGAAAGACCATATTTGAAACATAAGTGATTCCAAATGTGTTGGAAAGTTGTTTTGATATCACAAGTTATAATGTTATCCTCCAAAGTGCAAACACTATACTTTGCATTTTAACAAGTAGAAGTTGTTATAGTCAGAGTGAAGGTTGTGGCACATCCACGGAGAAACACGGCTCATTTATCATCAATGTCATTGCTCATTTAAGAATCCTTCAGAGGATCATCATTAGTTTTTGAAACTTACATTGCACCCATCATGACAGCCATTATGACAGAAATAATCATGCCACCATTGTATCCTCGCTCAACTATCAATCTAGATCCATACCAAACTGCCAATCCATAACTGCAAAATAAGACTGTCATTATTGAACCCAATCCAAGTCCTTGTACAGCACCTTCTTGTAGAGCAGATTCATATGCTTTTCTTATGAACTTGTTATATGTTGTTATAGACTGCTTCTCGCCATTGAATGAAACAACCTTCAAAGCATAAGAAGATAAACCAGGTTGAAAGAACATCAAGACCTTAGTAGTGACAGACCCAAGGATGACTAATAACGATAAACAAGTGCCTAGTAGCACTAACCATTCTAACGGCTCCAAGTGTTTGTTCAACAACAGTTCCAGCATCAGCATATTTTGCTTGCATGCGGGAGGAGAGTCTTGTCCTAAGCTTTGATACAGTCGCAAAAGCAATGGCAACTGGAGGAATGCTTGAGAGCATAACAAGGGCTAAGAGCCATCCTCTCACAAATGCAATAATGAAGCCACCAATAAAAGTAGAAAGGAGTTGTATGGACTTTCCAACCTAAATAGAATATGTGCATAACACTACAGATAATTAACAATGAAGCACTGCTTACATTTTATCAGACGCTCACATACAAAACAAATACATATTTCATTTTTTCCTGTAAGAACTCTAATTTACAACACTTCGCAACATTACATAGCAAGTTCATGCTATCAATATTGTCTGAAACCAGTCTCCATTTTGGTTTTGGCAACACAATCAAATTTCTTTTTAAAAATATCACAATAAAGCGAATTTTCACTATTAATAATACTAGTAATTAGTATGAAGTCATTATTTCTGAATTGGGGGCATATGTAGCTTGTCTATTTCTTTTAGCAATGCGTAGCACTGCACAACTATTGGATACACTGCCCATTAGAGGAGTAGAATCAAAACTCATTTCTTTTGTAACAAATTCACATTGTTAACTGAAAATTAACTTGAGTACTTAACCCAAACCCTGCATGCCGTGGACCAAAAAAATCTAAATTAAACTTTCTTTCTAAATGCAAAATAAGAATGATATGTTTCTATTTCTCTCACTAATTTATCATTTCTAGGAAGAAGTTTTTAGTTTCTGTACAGGTGAAAGGTAGGTGCACAGGTCCGTGCTGCTTCCTTTGAGTGATTTTTCAGAAGTTGGAGCTCTTGTGTCGAGGCGTTTGGCGAGCTCATGGACGGTGCGAGGACACAAGGCAAACCGTCCACTCGGCGAGCAAAGCATTGGACGCTTTGTGCATTTTCACTAGGAATGGATGGATAAGCAATAATAGACATTGCTTAAGGTTACTTCCTTTTATTTGTGTGCCTTTTCTCCTTTTATTTACTTGTGATAAGCTATTGAGCTGAAGATTGAGCAAGAACTTGGGTGTGTGTGTTTATCGTAGAGGCCGAATATATTTCCATTTTCAAAAAAGCAGCTTTTATGTAAAAAAAATACAAAATCCTTGCCCCACTATTTGTTGAGATCTATACCATCGAACAATGCACTTAAAGATATAGCCTTTTCCATAAGCTGCACCATATTGATCGTAGATGTCCATATCATCTAACAACTTAGTAAAGGTTTTTCTGTTAGCCTTTCACTTCTTATCATCTCAAAACTGCGTACCTTTTCTCCAATGGCATCTTGAATGAGGAATGTATCTCCTGCCATCCTTTCAACCACTTGCCCGGTAGTCATCTCCATGTCAAAGAATGCAATATCCTGTCTCAGAATCGCCTTGAGGTACAAGGCTCTGATTCGTGCTGCTTGTCTTTCTCCACTTATTGTCCAACAAGATACCTCTAGTACAAATATCAAATTATAAATTGAAGGGTTCTTTCTATATTCATTCCTTAAAAAGAAACTCTAGAAAACAGTACTTTGTATAAGTACTCTTTCTTTATCTGTTGACAAATTCTCAAATTGGAGGATAAAGGTAACTTCTGTCCAGAAATGGATATGATATATTAATTCTGAATAGGAAATCCACTTACGAAGTGTTGAAGCAAGCCCTGCTGCGATGCCAAGATAGACAAAGTTCATGATCACCTGGAAATAAGAAACGGGACATAGATCAAAGAGAGAGAATAGAACAGGAATGAGAAGGGAAAAAAAAGGCAGACTCATCTGAGTTGTTACTAAAAATTACTAAACATATTTCTCTAGATTCTGATTGTGTGGCATTGTAGCCTGTAGGGGTGAAATTCTATCAAAGCATACTTGTTTTTCGAGGACTCTATCAAAGCATACTTGAATCCATGATTGCTCAACAGAACAGCGTTGCAGTCTACATGCACATCAACAATATTCAGTTCACGTTATCACTTAGTACAGCAAGTACCAGAAGTCCAGAACGCCAAGGCACTAACAAGCTACGAAATTAATTCCATGTGGAATGAGCGAAAATCTTGAGTACTCATTTTACACATGCAAGTTGCGCCCTTTTTAAAAAGAAAAAGGAAATCATCATCGCGGAAGATCGCAAACTTGACAAACAAAAGACGAACAGACTTCCTAGAGATCAGATTGCGGGTGTTGATTTGGGAATACCAGATTTCATCAATAGACGGATCAAATCATCCTGCCGCACATGGAAGCGGCCGAGGCATATTCGCAGGCTCCTCATTGCCTTCGCTGCTGCGACGAGCCGCCGGCAACGGTAAGCCTTGTCTCTCCGAACTCAGGAAGCAGAGCCAAAGGAAGACACAAGCAGTCTTGAAGATTGGTTTGGGCCGAAGTACCTTATGGGCTGAATCTTTAGAGCTGGAACCGGAAAACTTATCCATCCTCCGGAAGGTAGGAAGGCATCGAAACTTAGTATTTGAGATTCATGCAAATAATAAGGTCCATAAGATCTACATCAAATTAAACTCTAGCTTCCTTCCCTTCTTCCCTGCCTACGCCGCCGCCGTCACACGGGCCTGCTGTCGCCGCTCTCCCCTCCCTCCCCTGCCTGTGTCACCACCCTCGCGCGGGCCCTGCCTCCGCTGCCCTCCCCTTCCTGCGCTGCTGCACCCGCACGGGCCCCACCACTCTCCCCTCCCTCCCATGCCGCCTACCGTGGGCCCCGCTGCCATCGTGGCTGCCGGAGCCGGAGAAGAAGGTTGGATTCAACTTTTTTCGAATAAATGTTGGTTTAACTTTTTCGAAGAAATGTTGGTCCAACTTTTCTTCAAAGAAATATTGGACAACATTTTTTATCCAATATTTTTTCAGTGGCCATCATCAAATATGAGGGTTGGGGAAGAAGGTGAGGAAGAAGAAGATAAGGTTGAGATGGGCCTCGGTGGGCTGGAAGTTTCAACTTCTATCTAGATAGGAGTCCCCATTTGAAACTATCCAGCACTCGGAAAACCTATCCATCTTCTGGAAAGTAGGAATGCATCGAACCTTCCACTGTTTGAGATTCGTGCAAATCCAAATCCTAGCTCCCTTCCCTCCCTGCCACTGCCGCCGCCCTCACCGGCCGCCGAAGCCGGAGAAGAAGGTTGGATTCAACTTTTTTTGAAAAAATGTTAGTGCAACTTTTTTTCAAAAAATGTTGGATTCAACTTTTTCTATAGAAATGTTGGCTCAACTTTTTTTTTTGGAATAAATGTTGGTTCAACTTTTTTGAAGAAATGTTGGTTCAACTTTTTCCTCAAGAAATGTTGATTCAACTTTTTGAAAAAAAATGTTGGACAATATTTTTTATCCAATATTTTTTCAGTGGGTTATCATCCAATGGAAGGTTGGTGAAGAAGGTGAGCAAAAAGAAGATAAGGTTGAGATGGGTCTTGGTGGGCTGGAAGTTTCAACTCCTATCCTATTAAGTGGTTTTATTAGATTTATATATTTTGTTATACACTTAGATATACCCTATGTATAAATGTATAATACTATATTTAGAAAAGTTAAAATGATCTATAATTTTTAGAAAAGTTAAAATGATCTATAATTTGGAACGGAGGGAGTACTTCTCGACGAACGACTTTCATCTAGCCAGTTAACAACTATTCGTACAATCCACTAGTTAACCATTAGCTCTAACTGATCTAAATAAACAACTCAATATTAACTTTATTTTGCGAGGAAAAGTCAGACTAACCATATATAGGCGGTGACCATATCGCTGGAGAAGGGCCCAATCAATTCGGTTACAAATGGTATTTCGAAGTTTTGATTTATAACTAAACAACCACTCAAATAATTTGAACTATACGATATTCTTGTTATGAAATATATAGTTGTATAAATAACTAAGCATGGCATATAGATTCGCACGAAGCATTGTGGTTTATCTGAATTTCATGTACAATATTTACGTCTGGTAGGTTAATTTTGGCTCCTGTTTAATATTATTCCCATTGCATATTATTTCCTTTTTTAGAAAATTACGTTTAGGGCCTGTTTGTTACGCAGGAATTGGGCTGAATTGGAATTCTTTTCCTGGGCCGACCTGTTTGGCTGCACGTGGAATTGGAAATCGTCTTTCCAGTGATTTCCACGGGCCAATTTGATTGCCTGCGACACATTCCGGGCCTAAAATGAAGAAATCGTTTCCATCCCGAGTTCCCGACTCGCCTCCCCTCCCGACTCGCCTCCCTTCCCCGACGCCGCGCCCCCTCCCTCTCCCGACTCGCCTCCGCCACCTCCTTCGCCAGCCCCTCCGCCGCCGCCTCCTTCACGGCCCCCTCCTCTGCCGCCTCCTCCGCCACCCCCTCCTCTGCTGCCTCCTCCGCCACCCCCTCCTCCGGCGCCCCCTCCTCCGCCACCTGCTCCTCCTTCGTTCAGATCCGCTCACTCGGAGCTGCCAGCCACTCCTCCGCCTCCCCATCTTCCTCCTCCGCCGCCCCCTCCTCCACGAAGAAGGCGATGTCTACCTTCTCTGCCACCCCTCCTTCGACGCCCCAGTCTACCTCGCCACCGTCCCTGATTGCACTTCGTCTCTAGGGTTCGTGCATCTCCTCCCTGATTGCACTTTGCTCTTACTATTTGTGCTTTGATCTGGTTGTTGCGTCCTCTAATTTGAGGTAATTTGTTGTAGATTTGAGGTAATTAGGTTTTAATCATCTCGTGCTGCATTTGACAGTGCTTATGCATAGCTACTCAGCATATCACTGTTTACCTACTGATTTTGAGTGAAAATAGAGATGTAACTCCACGTCTAGATACTTCTTTGTCATAGTGTCTTGTACTTGCTAAGTTCATATTAATGTACCCTTCAAATACTTGTTGCTATACCCTTCAAATATTTCTGATACTTGAATGTGTTCTGCATCACCAGGCACAAGACTTTGAAGCCTATAGCTGAGATCATCAACTGCCTTTTCAGGTAATAGCCCTTCAACCCTGTTGGATCTCACTGATGGCAAAATATCAGAATTTTGACCAGGCAGAGAGTCATTCATCATAAACAAATTATATTCTTCAGGCAGATGAATTTCCACACCTTTCTTATCAAAGCTAGTGTTACCCTGATTTAGACCACCAGTTAGTGCTGAATACTCAAGTCCTGGTTCTTTAGGGACAGCAGCATCTTTAGCATTGTTGAAGGATAGGGTCTGTTCAACAGGGTAGTATCCTTCATGGCTAGATGACAATAGAGTTTTGCCTGTCTCTGCAAACTCATTAGGACCACCAGTTACAGATCCTCGAATAGAAACTGGTGCATCTTTGGAATGGAGTTCGCTCATAAACGCAGCCCCAAATAATGCTTCCAATGTCAGGTTCTTCCCTGAAGTAGGAGCATTATCAACTTTTTTAATTGGATCACTTCTAGATATTCCACCATTGGCCATTAAATTTGCATCAAAACTCTGTGGTTCATCTATTTCTTAGAGGTTATATGTCCAAGCCTTGAGGTTATCTTTAGTGTTGCTATACTGCTGACTACAGACTAGTTCTTTCAATCAACACTGATAACTGAAAACTTGTTTCGGTATTAATTTTTAGATTCTTGTGTAGTTTCTAATTTTTTTTCATTTACTTTTGTGTTAAACATATAATTTATTTACTGGTCTGATGATGATCGAAAGGACTTCACTTTAGAAATCAATGCAATATTTACTCTGATCTCTTGTTCTTGATATATGTCATCTGTTTATGCCCACTTGTGCCACGGCTCTGTAATGCATCGCTTTCAGCTTTCCATATTTGAGGGTTAAATTATCAGCGCACATCGCTTTCCTTCTATTGTCTTATAAAAACGACTGAAAACTTTCTTGTCTGGATTAGAATTACCTCTGTTGTCTGCTTGAACATAATGACTGGTGGCATTTTGCATTCTGTATAATCAATGACTTTTGCTGATTGCTGATCTAGGATTGTACCTCATACCAGATGTTCTACCAGGATAACAAAATATAATAAGACACAAAGCGCTACTAGATTGTTTTTTGCAAACAAACACCAGTAGAAGTTTCATGTGACCGGGACTTAGAGAGTGTAACACGCCAGCTTATAGGCCCTCTTTTTCCTTGTACAAATGACAATCATAGCTTTGGGTCGATGATGTTGGGTGACCGTAGACCGGTCCAGTAACAGCAATTACAGTATCTTTCGAAATAGACAGTGTATGTATTCTTCAGTTGCTTTAGATGAATATAACAGTTTCTCTCCTGACTACTATATCTAAACATTATTACTGCAGCATATGGGCCTCAGTTGCTTTCGAAATAGACAGTGTATGTATTTTTGGGTGATGTTTACTGGTTACTGCAGCATATGGGCCTCATTTCTTTTCCAATGCTGGGTGCTAAGTTAGTTAATTATGAACCTTTTTGATGATAAATTAAAACATTCCTTTTTGCATATGTGCTTTAGATGCCTGACAACAACATAGACTTGGTTAATACAAGCATGGAGCAAATGAGAGAGATGCGTAGGAAAAAGAGAAAAAGAGTGGCTGCTTTATTTGTTTCTGCTGTCATGAGCATGATTGTGCACTGGTATCAGCGTAAGAGACCTAGATATATCGTTGATCCAGATGAAGTGGCTGAGAGAGATGTCGCTACACGCAAACAAATGCTAAGAAATCTGTACCAAGGATCAAATGTCTATTGCTATGATAGTTTGCGCCTAACTAAGAGATCATTTTATGACCTATGTGCCATCTTACGTGAGAGATGTGGTATGTTTGATAACAAGAATATGTCAGTAGAAGAAAAGGTAGCAATCTTTTTGCTTGTAGTGGGTCATGGCACTAAGATGAGGATGATTCGTAGCTCATATGGATGGTCACCTGAGCCAATCTGCCGTCACTTCAATGAGGTGCTTAGAGGTATTCTATCATTATGCCACGAATTTATCAAGCTTCCTGATCCATCAGCTATAGAACCTGAGGATTCCAAGTGGAAGTGGTTTGAAGATTGCCTTGGAGCATTAGATGGTACACACATTGACGTTTTTGTGCCTTTGGCTGACCAAGGGAGGTATAGGAATAGGAAGCAACAGATTACCACCAATGTTTTAGGGGTTTGTGATCGTCACATGAAATTTGTTTACGTCTTAGCGGGATGGGAAGGATCAGCTTCAGATTCACGTGTGATACGTGATGCAATGTCTCGGGACGATGCATTTGTTATTCCAAGTGGGAAATACTATCTAGTAGATGCCGGATACACCAATGGACCGGGCTTTCTTGCTCCATATCGATCCACTCGCTACCACTTGAATGAGTAGGCTGCTCAAGGGCATAACCCATCCACTGCCAAAGAACTATTCAATTTGCGCCATTCAACTGCTAGAAATGTGATAGAGAGAACATTTGGGCTATTGAAGATGAGGTGGGCTATACTAAGAAGCAACTCATATTTTGACTTACAAAATCAGGTATTCCGTAGTAACCTAGCTTGAAATTCACCTCTGAATGACCCTAGCTAGCATGTAACTCATTTCTACTAAATTCTTGCAGATTAGGATCATTAATGCTTGCTGCATATTGCACAACTTTGTAATTGATAGATAGAGAGATATGGATGATTTACTTATACACCAAGTTGATCAAGTAATATCTTTTGAACCTCATGAAGTTCAAAGTGAAGTGGGTATGATTACCAATGTTCAATCAACAAATGAATGGAGCAATTTTAGGGATACCAAAGCTAACCAAATGTTTGCTGATTACCAAGCAAGACGTGGTCAATGTATGATAAATTCTATCATCAATGCATGCTTAAACTTATGATATTTGGTTTTGCTCCTAATATTTTACTAATAACCTTTTGTGAATATTTTTCCTGTAGGATATGGAGAAGGGCAAGAAGTCAGGCTCGGGCAGGGGTTACATTTCTTGGAATGATGACATGGACAAGGCTCTTCTTGACACATTTGTGGAGTACTATAACAAGGGTGACAGATGCCAGAATGGGTGGAAGTCTCATGTCTATACATCTCAAAAGACAATATCATGGCGAGGAACAAGACTTTTGACAAACACTACACTATCATCAATGGTATGCTGGAATCAAGTGGATTTGGTTGGGATTGGAAAAAAACAAAATATCTATTGATAGTGATTCTGTATGGGAAGAATATGTGGCGGTAAGTTTGCAATAGGACCTGTCTGTTTGTTTGTAGGTACTCCTTACATGCATAAGAAGTATATTGAACTTGCAAAGAATATATGCTGCAAAACTAAGTATCACACTGATTGGGAAACAATATGTGCCTTGTATGTTTTTCAAGTTACCTTTCTCTTATGAATCTATTTTAGTAAATGGTTAGGTTCATGATGATATGTTTTCCAAATTTGCCACATGGCCTTCTGTGCTTTTGAGTTATTTAACCTATAATGCTACCTGTTTGATAAGCTCAGTATTCATGGGTTGGTCCAGTCTATCAGCAGAGGAAGGGTAATTCAAGTCTTTTTTCAGATGCAATCAACCTGGACAGTGTGCAATCCACAATTTTAGAGTGTATAAAAAATTCAGAGTGAACTACACACTGGTTTGATGCAAATGAGCCCTTAATAGGCTGATGCTATTGATTCCCTTATCATGTGCATGTGGATGTTTGAATAATTTCTAGGATAACTGACCAAGTTCTTGTTCCTATCTGAACCTGCTCACATGCATGGTTTGACCATCCTGTGTCCTGTGTCAGTGCAAATGGCACTCCTAAACCTTCTTTAGTCATAACAGTGGAGGGGATTATTTGGGTCTTTAACATAAGCATTGGATTGTGGGGGGAGTGGAATGGTTCTAGGGATTTATCATTGTGTCTCCTCTGATTGGCTGTCAATTTGAAATAGTTCCCTTTTGCTTTCATCGTGTCTGCTCTAGTTATCTAAGAATGTAGTTGTCCTCCTACAATTTTAGTCAGAAGATATACTTGCTTTACAAAATATCATCATTATCTATGCAGTGTTATCTCTGCAGTATAAAACAGAGTTTAGGTTGGATATACATGTATTAACCATTTGTTTTTTGTAGAAAAACAAAGAAGCTTCTGGGTATAGGCACAAGACTGTCTTGTACTGGGACTCAATCAGCTTTGTGTTTGGCAAAGACCATGCTACCGGTGAAGCGGCAAGGACTGCAGCTGAGAGCTCAAAAGACATGAGTAAGGAAGATCTTAGTAACAAAGAGCCCACATCATTGGCAACTTCAGGAAGTTTAAAGAGGCAACGGTCAGGTGACTCTTTTACCTCTATGATGGCTGAAAAAATGGACAAGTTTGCTGAAGCACTCAAGGAGGAAGCACCTAAAGGTCCAACATCAAAAGAAATTCTCAACACACTGAATGAGGTACAAGGATTGGATGAAGACACTTTGTTGGACCTATTTGATATCCTGACCGGTAATGCACGCAAGTATGAGTCTTTGTTGGTGCTTCCAGTGGGGATGAGGAAAAGGTGGCTCTTAAAGCAACTCAAAAAGTGATGCATGCTTAGATGCTGATTACTATCACTATGCTCATTAGTCATGTCATTTTGAGTGTGTATAATCATAATGTATGACTTTGTTTAGACTTTGCTGCTACTGGACCTCGTTTGCTGCTACTGGACCTCGTGTTATCTTTCTCTGATCTTCTCTTTGTTCAGACCAGTAGAGAAAACTGGTATTCCTCTGTGATGCGGTTGTCTGTGACAAACTGGGCAAACTGGTATTAGAAAATTCCATATTAAACAATAGAGTGTGTAGCTACTGGACAAACTGGTATTCCGATTGCTACTGGACAAACTGGTATTCCGATTGCTACTGGACAAACTGGTATTCCGATTGCTACTGGACAAACTGGTATTCCGATTGCTACTGGACAAACTGGTATTCCGATTGCTACGAGAAAATTCCATATTTAGCTATCCAAACGGAATATGGAATTAGATTCATGGAAAAGAATTCCATCAACACCCAAACAAAAAAAAATGAATTGAATCAAATTCTGAGTACTTTATTTCCGGTGGAATCCAATATCTAGAATGTATTTCTTGGAATGAGTTTCAATTCCTACGAAACAAACAGGCCCTTATAATAATTAATTAACTAACATCGCATATTAAAAAAACAGGAGGAGTATAAAAAGGTAAGAGTGATGATGATGTAATGGTCCAGGTGTCGTGTCGTCCCTCCCATTCTTGTTCTCTTGAAAAATTATGTGCCAAACACCAAACAAACCGACACCCACCCAACAAATTAAGAACTGAAAGTTCTCCAGAGGTTAAAAGGGAAAAAAAGGGAAAAAGAAATGGAGCAAGAAGAAGTAAGCTCCGCTCTGGCACCTTTTCGACCCTGTGGAGCACGTCGTGGGAGGACTCGGCGGAGCCGAAGGCGTCGATGACATCGCCCAAGATGAAGGTCATGAGCGGCTGCGCCATCCCGTTGGCCACCGCGGCGAGGGCGCCCACGGCCATGAGCAGGGTGTCCATCCGGTCCGCGAACGCAAAGAGCCAGTGCAGCGGCACGCGCCCCTCGGCCGGCGGCGGCGGCTTCGAACTCTCACGGCCTGCTCCGGCGGCCCCTCCTCCTCCTCCATCGCCGGCAGCGCCGTCCCTCTCCCGGCCGTCGGTACCTTCAGCCCTGTCCCTCCTCCCTCCCATGGTGATCAACGACGACGAACGAACCAGCTGATGATAGAATCTAAGTTTCTTGGTTTGTGATTTGTTATTAGTACTACTAGTTGCTTGATGATATAGGCTTCTTTGGGGCGCGCGCGGGGCGGTACGCTTGACGCCCGCGGCGCCGCATGGCATATAAAAAGGGTCTCACGAATTGTGCGTGCGCGTGCTTGGGCTCCACGTAGGGCAGCGAAATGATCATCCGTGGCTAGCGTACCATGACGACCGACCAGGATGCGTGCAGCAGTGGGAGGCACGTCCGATCAAACTGATGCTTTCCGTTTTTCTAACGACGACGGGCCTAATCGTCCGGACCTACTGGAAGCTAGCTAGAGGAGGTAGGTAGGTAGCAGTCAGATAGTCTTTGTGCGGCTCTCCTCTAGTGGGGGTGTTTGGGAGGCAGGGCTAAACTTTAGTCCTGTTACATCGGATGTTCGGATGCTAATCAGGACGACTAAATATGAGCTAATTACAAAACTAATAGCAGAACTCTTAGACTAAATCGCGAGACGAATCTATTAAGCCTAATTAATCAATCATTAGCGAATGGTTACTGTAGCACCACATTATCAAATTATGGACTAATTAGGTTTAATAGATTCGTCTCGCGATTTAGCCTAGGGGTTGTGTAATTAGTTTTGTAATTAACCAATGTTTAATACTCCTAATTAGTGTCCAAACATCCGATATGACAGGGGTTAAATTTTAACCCCTGCGTGCCAAACACCCTTGTATACTTGGGATGTCTGGGAGACTGGGGGCTATGTCACATCAGATGTTTGGACACTAATTAGGAGTATTAAATATAGGTTAATTACAAAACTAATCGCACAACCCCTAGGCTAAATCGCGAAATGAATCTATTAAGCCTAATTAGTCCATGATTTGATAATGTGGTGCTACAGTAACCATTCGCTAATGATGGATTAATTAGGCTTAATAGATTCATCTCGCGATTTAGCCTAGGGGTTCTGCTATTAGTTTTGTAATTAGCTCATATTTAGTCCTCCTAATTAGCATCCGAACATTTGATGTGATAGGGCTAAAGTTTAGCCACATCAGGGCTAAAGTTTAGCCCCTGGTATCAAAATGTCCCCATAGTCTAGTACTATGGGTTATTTTGATGCTGCTAAGAGACGCTGGTTACTTGAAGTGCATGCCTTGACATTTGGAAATAGAATAACAAGGACATATCAACGGTCTTCGAAGTCGTTGATATATAAGGGTACAGATCGCATATCAGCTTTCTTTGGGGTATAATTAAGGTAGTTTTGCACATCGTTGATTGAATCACGCAAAAATATCATCTTGGTACGCCACAACATGAATAATTGAGGCCGATTTTCTCTTACCGTCTGCACAACGACGATCTGCCACCGAAGTCATTTTTTTAGAGAAACAGGTGGAGCACGCCACTGTCTGGATTCTAAAACAAAGCAGAAGAAAATAAAGAAAAGGAAAAAAAGAACAGAATAAGGAGATCTAATTTAAATTAGAGGGCATGCAGCCAGGATTCCATGTCTTGAAGTGAGTTAGGCTTTGCTCTAAGAAGTACCAAGGAGAATTCAGCAACAAATTTCCTTTTGCAAGCTATAACAGTTGGGTCAACGTTGTTAAAGATTCAATCATTCCTTGTTGTCCAGATACTCCAGATCATAAGAATAATTATCTCCGTAAAGAAAGGAACTCCTAGTTTAATTCGCTTGAAGATCTATAGAATTGGCCTTGTAATTACAACCGAGATGCCAATGGACTGCCAGCAAGCCTTGGCGAAATTGCATCTAAGGAACAAGTGAGCAAGTGAGCTATTGTTTCTGGTCTTTGGATGATGCAGAGATCACAAGTATAAGAATCAAGAACCAATCCCTATCGCCTTAGCAGATCTCTAGTGCTTATTCTATCTTTTAGCAGGAGCCAGAAGAAGATTTTGTGTTTCATCTGGCACCTCAATTTCCAGAGCCATTTGAAGATTGGATGGACTTGTATGTGACCAATTAAATTTTTGTAAGCTTTGTCAGCAGAAAAGGAGGCATTATCCCAAATATAACTCCATTCATCCTTCCCTCGCTGTTAGATGGAGTCAATTATGTTCTGTAACTCTTGATACTGGGAATAAGCTTGTATGGATAGTTGGAGGTGGAAGTTTTGGGGGAAATCATGAAGGCTAACTGCATTGTGGTATGTGATCATGGGATTTTTAGCAAATGAAAATAGTTTTGGGAACCTTTGCATGGGGACTTGACCATTCCATAGATCTTGCCAAAAAGGGACTGTTGATCCCTCTTGTATTGACATTGATGCTATGCCTTTGAAATTGTCAAGAAGTTTCACAATGTCCCTCCACCAGAAGGACCCTTTCTTCTGGTATCCTGGCAAATGACCATTGGCATAGTAGTTATCCTCGACCAAGTGTACCCAGGGGATAGCAACCCTTGAGTAGAACTTGTGCAGGAATTTCAACAAAAGAGCATCATTATGAGTTGAAATGTTAATTACTCCCAATCCCCCTTTTTGGGAGGCATACCATCGGCCAGGTTGCCTTTGGTGGCTGCTTAGCATTATGTCTGAACCTCTCCATAGGCAGTGCTTGCGGTATTTGTCACGCTGTTTAATCACACCTTTGTGAAGTTTCATGGTGCAGCAGACAAAGACTGAGGATGATGAGAATACTGAATTAACCATCTCAAATTTGCTAGCTGGAGATAGGAAGGTAGAGGTGTAGATGAGTCTTCTTTCAATCCTTTGGACTGTCGGTGTTTAGACCCAGCAACCTACTGAGGGGGTACTCGAGGTAGTGTTTTATGCGTGGGGCTCGCCGAGATTAGGAACTCGATGGTGAACTCGAACACACGATTTAGACAGGTTCGAGCTGCTTATGTCGCGTGAAGTGTCCCCACATAAGTAGAGACTAAATGTGATATGAATATCAGTCCCAGGAGGCTGATAATACATTTATTCGACAGATAATTCAGTTACTGTACAACTCCCGAGGGAGTGGGCATGAAAGCCACGTAGCGATAAGAAGCAAATAAATAACGGCGGCTAACCAAGCGACTGCCAAAAGACAGCACTCGGGACTACATGGCAGCAGAAGCATCTTGTGAAGGCCAACACCACAGGCAGCGTTGGGTGCGGACACAACCTCCTACTGAAAGTCCTCGGCGACGAAGTCCGGGTCTTCCTCTGTAGCAACGAAGCAAGGTTGAGTACAAAAGTACTCAACAAGTCCAACCCCATCCATGGAGGGGGATACAATCAAGTATATGCACAGGATATAACAAGGATAGACTAAGGTTCATTTGTAATAAAGCTAGATTTTCATCACATGCACGGGTTTGTTTTCAAAAGAGTTTTTGTAAAGCTTTTCCTTTAGTAACCGAAACATTGAGCGGGGTTGATCCTACACAAAGGATCCAAATTTTATTGCTATCGGACTCCCCGTCCGCCATAGCTCACGGCACAACTGCCGGACACTTCCAAATTCCAACACACATGCCATGAAAACCATTCATTCCCAAGTGCTAGTTATGTGACCAAGTCGTAACTCATCCAATGCCATGGACACGGCTACCCAGATAGGTTTTAACTTTGCAGAGGTTGTACACTTTTCCCACAAGTAGGGTACCGCAGCATGATCACCTTAGTGCCGGTGCGGATCCTAACAAAGCCATTACCCACCTTAGCTTAGACTGACTGGCCAACACGGAAGCACCCAAGGGGTTAACAACCTATCATCGAGGTCTTAACCAGGACCTAAGTCACCAAGAGCTTACTCCTTTTCCATGGGCTCCCGTTGCTCACCAGCACACCTGAAGACTAACAGTTTAGCTAGTGAGATTTATGCTAAGCCGTTGCCCATACAACGGTCGAGTGGTTGCATGATGGTTGAATTAGGCAAGATGACACATCAACTCGGTCCTTAACCATGACAAGATGGATATCTCCCAACCTTGCTCAACTACTAAGGTACGAGCCCAACATTCTAGTATTTCACACAAGAAACACCCATCCATCTTATCTACACATTCCTTGCCTTTGAACCCGGAAACCCATTTTCCCATTTGAACATACTCACACATTTATTATCTAAATAAACCATTGTAATCATGATTGAAGTTGAGTAACGAATTCCTAAGCATTCTAGCAGTAATTATCATCTAAACAGAGCAAGTCATATTTAGAGATAAATATAGGACAATCAAGGAATGTTCATAGCAATCAAGGGGTGGCTATCCAACCATGTCTTGCAATAAAACAATATGTATTTTTTATAAAATAGGCCAATAGGTTGTGTTTGAAAAACTGGGAATAAATATGCATCAAAGGGTGAGATTGGACTTGCCGTCCTCAAAGCCTTCTGGGAGTTTCGGCTCGTGTTGCTGGTCCTCAGGCTCGGGCTCGTGGTCAAATTCCTGCTCGCGCTCCTCCTCGGGTACTCCGCGATCTACGGCACACACAAACGGGCACACAAATAAATAAAAGAAAATAAGATTTTACCTATTGAGCTCCGAATAGAGAACACGAACGGAAAATAGGTAGAATGAGTATTTTTGGGAAATTTGGATATGGATCGGCGGAAGTATACTGGAGGATGACGTGGTCGGATTTGGGATTAATTGGAGGAAATTTGGCGCATGAAATGACGAGGTAAACATGGATTAGGGGCTTAAAAAGGAGGTTTAGGACTAATCCGTGAGAAACCAGGGACCTATCTATAATTATTTTTGGGAGTGGAAGGGCAGATCTGCGAAACAACCTTTGAGAGAGGTGGAAGGGTTATTTTACGAATAGGGGATTTCAGGGGGTTAGATCGGAAATTTGGGGAATCTTATCTTCTTCTCCCAGGAAACAGAGAGGGAGAGTGAGGAGGAGAGGAGGGGTGCGGCCGGCCTAGGGGTGGCGGCCTAGGCTCGCCGGCGGCGAGGGGAGGTGGCGGGAGAGGGTAGAGGAGGCCGTGAGGGCTCCGTTATGCTATTCACCTTAGAGTCTTGAGGATGGGGAAGGGGGCGGCCGGCAATGGGTAAGGGGCGGCGGCGCACGGGTGGAGGAGGCACTGGTGGCGGCGGTGCTTGGTGGGGCGCGTGTGGGAGGAACAAGGGAGGGGCGGTGAGTGTGTGGTGGTGGCGAGGAGGCCGGAGGGCGGCCCTTTTATAGGCCGGCAGGGGTGCGACGGCCGGCGGCAAGGAGGTGGGGGCCGGCCGACAGGCGGCGCGCGACAGGGAGGTGGGGGCCGGGCAGGCCGGGCCGGCGGTGGGGGACGCCGGGGGGGTCGAGCAGCGGGCGACGCAGGAGGGGCCGGAGGTGGGGGCCGGGCCGACGGGCGGCGTGGAGCGGGGCCGGAGGCGGGGCCTGGCACGGGGTCGGCTGGCGGGTGCGCAACCTGAGGGGGGGGTACCGGCGCGGCCGGCGCCGGGTCGGGCGGCGCGGGTCCCGGGGCGCGCGAGGGCCTGGGGGCAGGCGGCCGAGGGGTATGGTGCCAGGAGGTTGGGCGCCAGGAGGAGTAATGGCGCCATGGTAGTGTGCGCCAGGAAGAAGAAAGGAGGAGGAGAGAGAAGAAGGAAGGAGGAAGAAGAAAGAAGAAGAAGAAAGAGAAGGAGAAAAAGAAAAAGAAAAGAGAGGGGAAAAAGAGAAAAAAGAAAAGGGAAACCGGCGGCAATTGAGGCACGCGGTCGGAGCACGCGCGGTGGTCTATTTACCGGCACGCGGCAAAAATTACGGGCAAGGATAAAATGATGGTTGTCGGCTTGGGTGCCGGGACGGTGAAATCGCCGGGAAGATTTTAGATTTACGGGAGCTCAGCGGTAAAAAGATTTTGAAAGTGATTTTTAACGGGTGATTTTAGTTGGTGATTTTGTGGATGTTACATCGCGTAATACCCTACGTCCTGTGTGTTGGTTGTATTGTATTGATTGAACTTATTTGGAGAGGGTTCCTGCCTCGCCTTATATTGCTGGAGATAGGGTTACAGGTTGGTTGTTTACAAGAATACTAATCAGATTTGACTAGAGAGTCCTACTCTAATTGCTATGAGTAGTTTCCTAATCCTCGACTAGTTCTTGTCCTCCACATAGACCACGCCGTCCTACACCGTAGTCTCTATGTCTAACATGTCTCGGTGTACAGCCCCGTATTATACGACTGTCCAAACCTTTTGGTGGGCCTATAAATGTATGGCCGACAAGCCCCCGAGTACTTTTTAGTCAAATGTAGCAGTTTTGAGTACTTCTGTAGATGTCTCCGACTAGTTTTTGGTGCTCCTTTGAGTACTCCATCGGATTGAGTCTTCGAAGGAACTCGAGTACTGCCATGCAGATAGAATGTGCTTAAGCCTCATTTAACTTAGTCTTGAATTTTCAACCTTGAATTTTTATATGGAAGTGCGATCCCCGAGCCTTAGGTTGAATCGAAGAATCAGTTCGAGGGTTAATCTTGTAATTTCACATCTCTTTTACCTTTAAACCCAAAAGAAAAATTCTTTTAGCTGATGGGCACGTGGCACAAAGCCCCCGAACCGTTACACAACTAGTTTGGGTATAAGTGTCAACTACTGATCAATGTGACCATTCACCAACAGTAACCTTATCTCTTCTGGAAAAATTGGAAACCGTCCAGCGATAACTGAGGCCTTTTAAAAAACAGAATATTCGCCATTAATTTCGCCTCTCGGTTAACTATGCTGCGGTTATAAATAACGGAGGAATTCATCCCTTCCATTTCAGCCGAGCTATTCTACTCGTTCATCTTCCTCACTGTAGCCTTAGCACCGCCGCTTGCAATCCCTGAGCGCAAGTGCCACCCTTCCCTACTACTTAGCCCCCGAGCTTATGCGCAAGAAGACTCTTGTGACAATGGGGAAGAAAGCAACCTCCAGCAAGGCGGCGGAGGGCAAGAAGTGGAAGGCCATGAAGAAGGAGAAAGAGATCCAATTGCCAGCACTGAAGTACGGCAAGACAAACAAGTCGACGTCGGCAAACCAAGACTGTACCTGGAAGAAGTCCGTGATGAAGGAGGTGGACTTCCAAGCATTGGTGGATGCTAATCTGCTCGAGGAGAAGGACTTCATCAATTGGAGGGAAGCTGTCGGCAACCTCTAGCCTTTGGAGAGCTACACCCATGAGACCGTCATCTTCACGCACTTCATCGAGCGAGGTCTGGCTTTCTCCTCATCCGACTTCTTTCAGGGTTTGTTGAGGTATTACAATCTGGAATTAGTCCACCTCAATCCCAATTCAATTTTGCACGTTGCCATTTTTGTGCACTTTTGTGAGGCTTTCGTAGGAATCTAGCCACACTTCCAACTCTTTAGGAATTTTTTTAGAGTTAAACCCCAGCCCAGAATAGACCACACTGAAGTAGTTGGGGGGGAGGGGAGGGGCGGGAATCCAATTGCGGGAACAAGTGAAAAACCTGTACTTGGAGTACGAATTGATAGACTCCAATTCGGGCTAGAAGCAATGGTGATTCTATATTGGAAACCATGAGCCCTGTCTTCCCAAGGTGACTGGCCACCGACTAGTCTGGAACAATCACTAGTTGGACGAGCTGACTACCGCAGATAGCTTTTAGCTGCTAGAGCTGCAGGAGAAGATCGCCGTGCTCAAGAGGGAGGGTCTGATTGGCATCGGCGTGGCCTTCAGCTTCATGAGAAGGCGAGTGCAACCCATGCAGCTGCGCTACACATGGGGGTACGACTACTCGGGTCCCAATGACCCGTCCCGGATGACATCACAAGACTTGTCCGTGGATTAGGTAATGGCGCGGCTGAAGCATTTCTTCAAGCACATCAGGGGGACCCTGACGGTCATGCGAGGACACTGCATCGCCAACCCGGCAAACCAAGTAAGTACCCGTGGCCTGCAGCCCCCGAGTACTAATTTTTATACTTGTCAAGTTGCTGACTTGTCTTCTGCTTGCAGGAAGAACTTCACTTGTATTGCTCCATCCCTCCTTCACCTGGCCCGGTTGACACCACTCCGTGTGTACAGACCCTTTTGGCTATACATAAGGCGATCGAGAAGGAGGAGGAGGAGGAGAAGGAAGAGGAATTGGAGGATTGGTCCTCCTTCAGCAGCTCTGACTTAGAAGTTGCTGAGAAATTTTTGTCAAGCCCCATCTTTCAGACAAGGTAGGGTCATCTTCTGGGACGTCCAAGCATGAAGCTGAGGGCGACTTGGAAGCCGGATTGGCACCACCCCCGAAGAAGGTGCGCACTGCCGCCGCCAAGCGGGTGGTGAAGAAGTCGTCCGTTGATGAAGTCCCACATCTGGTAATCACTTTCGAAGAAGGACAAGATCCTTAAGATCGAGTACTTGTAAGTTGTTTGCTTTATCGCCATGCCTAACTTTAATTGTGACATGAACGACTTGTAGGTAGTCGAGGAGGAGATAGAGGCGGCAAAAATGACTATGACAGTCGTGCAGCAGGAGCTGACGACTATAAAAGAAGTCATTGAGCCAAAGGATGACAGGGAGTCCCCTGCCACCAGGGCCAACCCCATCCCGACGCAGACTACTTAAAGAGTGGAGATGGCAGCCAAGGTTGGCGAGGATCCAGCTGCGATCTAGTGAGCCGCATCGAAGAAGCCGTCGGCCACTGTCAAGTCCTTGCATCTTGGGGTCGGGCCTTCCATAAAGATAAAGAGGTCCACCAAGTAAGTATCGAGTATTGATTGCAGCTTGATGTTGCCATGTGGCGTGTTTCTCACACTTGTCTTTTTTCAGGAGATCCACCGACATTGACATTGGAGGTCCAAGCCCAAAGTACGCGGGTGATGGCAATAGGCACTCAGCCGAAGACCTCATCCCGACGCCTTCAATTCCGCCGCCAGAGGATCAGCCGGTGCCAAAAGTAGCACTAGGTGTACTATCTCTTGTCGCATCCCTTATGCATGATGTTATAGCATCACTTAATGTCGGTGTAGTGCCAGCCCCCAAGTTGCCGGTGGCCAAGCCTGTGGCGGCGACTACTTCCGTAGTGGTGGCGACTCTGGTAGCCCTTGAGCCGGAGGCAGAGACTGAGGCAGAGGTGGCGGCTACTGGTGAAGTCAAGGCCGTGCTTGTAGCCCCCGAGCCAAAAGCCGAAGTTGAATCTGCCGGGGTACTGCAAGTGCCAGCCATCGTCCCGCCGTCCGAGGCGGGGCCGTCGACTAGTCGTGAGGCAGCCTCCTTTGCGTCTTCAAAAGCTGGTCCATCAACTAGCTAGGTACTGGTTTCGCGGTGTGCTGGATGTTTAGGAGCACAAAGAGCATGAAGAAACCTGGATTGCTTCCAGGGTGGACCTGGAGAAGATCCAGCTGCTAGCTGACCCTCAGACCACCATTCAGATAGAGGCCATGGTCATGGAGATGCATCACCGTGTAGGTGAATTCATAGAGGTAAAGTTCACTTCTGCTCTAGTCTTTGACTTGAAATTGGTACTCGTTGCTTACATGAGTACTTGCTCTTGTTTTGCATGAACTGATCGAGCACTCTGGCTGGAATTTAGAGATGAACTAGGGGTATGGGGACACCATCATGCAGGCTCAGGCGCTGGAACAGGAGCTAGCCAGGGAGTGGCAGTACTCCTCCTGAAGTATGACGGGCAAGCTGCGGAGTACCTGAGCTCCTAGGGAGTGGCAGTACTCCTCCTGAAGTATGACGGGCAAGCTGCGGAGTACCTGAATCTTGTCCAGAGAACCACAGAGGAGAAGGACCACCTTCGAAAGCGCAATAGGATGTTGAACCAATGTGTGGAAGGTAACGTGTTGTCTCCCACTGTCTTTGAGTACTATTTTGTACTTGAAGATACTAACTTGATCCTTGCCTTTGTTCTTGCAGAGCTCACCAAAGAAAATAACAATCTTTAGGGTCACGTCATGGACTAGCAGAACTCGTACTACCGAGTCATGGATCAACACGATAAGTTGTCCACCACGTACGAGACTTTGGAGCACAAGCTAGAGAAAGAGAAGAAATTGCGCGTCGATGGAGAAGTCCAGATGGTATATCTTATGACGAAACTTCGAGTGCAAGAGGCTGAGTTGGTGGCAACTAAACTTGCTCTGAAGGAGCTGACAGAAGCTGCTCAGCCTGTCGCCGACATGGTGGAGCCCCCAAAAGAAGGTGGAGCCCCATCCTTTAGCATAGGTACTCAAGGAAGTACCCGTGAAGATCACCAGCTATATCCAGAAGATGGTAGAGTCCATCTCAAAGCAGTTGTTGGCCTTGGTAAAGTCGTTCTACCTGCAGGCCGACTTGGCTCCTGTGGCAAAAGGGATTGCCGAAGATTGCACTGATGAGTAATTCCAACAGTACCTGCAGGAGATGGCTCCCATTGCTAAGGAAGTAGCCGGTTAGATAGACCTTGAGTAGCTATGATGTAAAAAACATTAAGTTATTGTAATATAAACATGTCATGAATGAAATCAAATGTAAATTATTTGAAGTCTTGTTGCAATATCTATCGCTTGTCGACTTGCTTAAATTCTTGGTTTAGTGCATCTCCCGAACTACCTGGAATAGTTGCTCGTGTGGTAGCCATGAGTGTCTGCGCTCAAGGCTACTCTTGTAAGCCTCCTAAGATACACAATGTAGAGTAGCCTTAGGATGCGACCCCTTTATGTGGGGTGTGAGTACTCAGGTACCTGGGTAGTCAGACTCTTTGGGTGAGTGGACTCTTTAGGACTTCATCAACTAGATCCTATCTTTGCAATCTCTCTAGATTGTTTGAGTGTTGTGCTCTGAAGACCTGGGACTACAGACTTGTTATTACAAGCTGCGACTAGACAAACTTGTCTAGATAAGAACTCGGGAGGTATGGGTAACTCCCAAGTTTACTAACGGCTTCTTTTGTGAAGACCATCGATGGACAGATTTGTCCAAGGAGATGGTTAGCTTGGGATTTTTGTGTGCAGACTTGCTTTTTGCAAGTTGCTACTATCAAACAAGTTGAATAACCCAAAAGGTATGTGCAGATTTGTGAATACAAGCCGCGAGTTGGGTGATAGTACCCGGAGGAGCTGAATAGCTCAGTGAGCTTTGCTTTTGCAAGACACAAATAGGTAGAGACTAGTTGTTTGCAACAAAAAATAACCCTGTTTTATTGAATTGTAATTGTACAACTGAGGCCGATGGCCAATTTACATGAATATGTAAACTATGGGTAGAATCGACACAAGTGCTCAATGTTCCATGAGTTGTCGACTTCTTCTCCAGTGAGAGTTTGGAGCCTATACGATCCAGGTCCAGTGACCTTTGAAACGATGAAAGGACCCTCCCAAGGCAAATTTAGCTTGCTCAGCCCCTTGGTGTCTTGGATATGCTTGAGGACCATGTCGCCTGTGGTGAACGAACGTTCTTTGATGTTGCGATCGTGATAGCAGCGAATTCCTTCAAGGTACCTTGCTAACTGGACGAGTGCTGCACAGTGAGCTTCATTGAGGCTATCTAAGTCTAGATGCCTTCTACTGTTTGACTACTGGGGATTTCCACATGACGTCGGCGGGGAGGACGACTTCTGATCCGTAGTCCAGGATGTAGGGTGAGTACCCTATGGGCTTGCACAACTATGTGCGAAGCCACCAGAGGACATTGGGTAGCTTCTTGAGCCACTTGCCACCTTTAATGTTTCCAATGTCGTGTAGTCGTTTCTTCATAGCTTCCAGTAACATCCCGTTGGCACGCTCAACCTAGCCATTGGCCCACGGATGAGCGACAGAGATGTACCAAATGTTGATCCTGCTATTCTCACGATACACTCAGAACTTGTGATTGTTGAAATTCGAGCCCAGGTCTGTAATGATGTGATTGGGGAAGCCATAGCGATGGACGATTTCGTCGAGTACCCTATCTGCCTTGGGGCAAGTGACCGGCTTCACCTCGATCCACTTGGTGAACTTGTCGATTACCATGAGTACTCGGTTAAACCCTCTAGGCGCCGTAGGCAGTGGGTCGATCATATCTAGCCCCCAGCATGCGAAGGGCCAAGAGGGTGGTATGGTGATCAACTTGTATGCAGGGATGTGTTGCTGCTTGGCGAAGAATTGACAACCTTAGCATCGGCGGAGTAGTTCTTCAACATCAGCGAGAGTTGTAGGCCAATAGAATCCTGCTCTAAAAGCTTTGCCCACGATCATTCTTGATGATGCGTGGTTGCCACAGATGCCGTTGTGGATCTCCTCCAGTATGTCCTCGCCATCTTGCCGCGAAACGCACTTCATGAGTACTCCTGATGATGCACCTCGTTTGTAGAGTTTATTCCTGAGTAGAACGTAGTTTTTACCATACCGCGAGACTTGCTCTAGTTCTCTCTTGTTTGGAGATAACTTGTGCTCCTTGATGTAGTCGATGAAAGGGGTTCTCCAATCTACATCGATCATCATAACCTCCTGGTCTGGCGCATTGTTGCCTCGATCGGTAGTTTTTGATGGTGTTGGCTCCACTATGGATGGCTTGTGTAGCTCGTGGATGAAGACCCCAGCTGGAATATTGTAGTATAGCAGAAAGCTCCATACGGGGTGATGAATGTGGTCTTGATTTGGTATTTTTCTTTGAGAGCCATTTGGTGATATCCTGAGTAGCAATCAAGGAAACAAAGCAGAGCACATCTAGCCATCGAGTCAATGACTTGATCAATCCTAGGGAGCCTGAAGGGATCCTTTGGACAGTGCTTGTTGAGGTCCATGTAGTCGACACACATCCTCCACTCATTGTTGGTTTTCTTATGAACCAAGATGGGATTGGCCAGCCACTCTGGATGATAGACTTCTTTTATGAAACCAGCCGCGAATAGTTTGTCCAACTCTTTTTTGATTGCTTCCCTTCTGTCTTGGGTGAACTGAAGTAGTCATTGTCGTTTGGGTGTAGCCTTGGGATCCACATTTAGTGAGTGCTCGATCAACTCTCATGGCATTCCTGGCATATCAGATGGCTTCCGTGCTAAGATGCTCGGTTGGCCCGGAGGAAGCTGACAAGTGCATCTTCCTATTTGGGGTCCAGCCCTAAGCCAATCAGGGTGATCTTGGAGCTATCTCCAGTCTCAAAGTCAATGGCTTTGATGTCAACTACACGTGCCGGCTTGACATTGGTAGCCCCCGACTTCTTCTCTAGAATCTTGAGTTTTGTCGGAGATAGTTTCTTGGAGGCAGCGAAGTCTTGCATCATGGAGTTTGGCACTTGAGTAGTCGCTATCAACTCCACGGCTTCTGTGTCACAATCGTAAGATCTTTTCAAGTCTTCGCACAGGGAGAGTACTCCCTTGGGTCCCGACATTTTGAGTACTAGGTACACATAATGCAGGATGGCCATGAATTTGGCCAGTGTAGGTCTTCTGAGGATAGCGTGGTATGACGTTTTGAAATTGGCAACCTCAAATTGGATGTACTCTGCCCGATAGTGTTCCTTGGTCCCGAAGGTAACTGGCAAAACCACCTGACCAAGGGGTACAGCGGTGTTGCCTGGAATAATCCCGTAGAACGGAGAGTTCATCGGGGTGAGTATATCCGTAACGTCTAGGTCCATCTTCCTTAAAGTCTTAGCAAAGAGTACGTTGAGATCACTACCGCCATCGATGAGGACCTTGGTGAGTCAAGAGCCTGTGACTACTGGATATAGGATGAGAGGGTAGCGTCCTGGGTCTGAGAAATTAGTCCACTGATCCTTCCTTAAGAAGGTGATTGGCACCTCAGACCGCTTGAGGAACATAGGCATCACTGGTTCAATGGACATGATCTCCTGAAGGGCTAGTTTATGGGACCCCTTTGTGGCAGTACCCAGTGTGCCACCAAAGATGACGTTGACGATGTTGGATGGGTTTTGGAACTTGCCATTGTCGTTATCATCTTCGTATTCTTTGGCCTTGCCCTTATCCTTTGCTCTAGAAGGTTCTAGCAGATCTTTCATGACTCTACGAAAGCTATAGCAATCCATCGCAGAGTGTTTAGAGTGTGGGTGCCATGGGCACTACTTTTTCAGGAGCTCCATGAACGGAGTCCTTTCTTGATTTCCACCACTTTTCTTGGAGGACTAGGACATCACCGTGATACTATTGTCTGACTTCCTCTTGCAATTTTTACCCCCCGAGTAGTTACCTCAGTTGTCATTGTTGTGTCGATCATTACAGTTCTTGTCGTTGCGTTGGGCATTACTTTGATTGTTGTTGTTCAGCCTCTATTACAACTAGACTCGAACCACTCGATCGTTTTGTCTTCTTTGTCTGCCCAGGCTTGTATCATAATCTTGAGAGATTTGATATCTTCAGGGCGTCTCTTGCCAAAATCTTGGAACATCCGACGATCATAAAGACTGTTCTGGAAGCAATCTATGGCGTTCCACTCCGTGATGTCCATGATAGTGGCATTCTTGTCCAAAAACGGCGTAGATAACTACGTAGGATCTCGCCTTGTTGCTGTTTGATTTGAGACAAGTCGATCCTGTTGCCAGGATGCTGCATTGCCCCTGCGAAGTTGTTTGTAAATGCCGCTTTAAGTTGACTCCATGTGTCGATGGAGTTCCTTCTTAGGGATTCGAGCCATGTGAGTGGCCCTGCCTCCATGCAAATGGGGAAGTAGATAACTTTGGTGTCATCATTTCCTCCCGCTGCCTGGACTGACAGTGAGTAGCATCTCAGCCATTGGACTGGATGTTGCTTGCTGTCGTACTTGGTAATACCCATAGGTTTGAACTTGTCGGGTAGAACCGTCTTTCGTACTCATTTTGAGAAGGCGGGAAACCCATCAGAGTCTTCTCCCGAGTACTCAACTTCTTGCTCGTGTTCGTGGTGGCACCCTTCGATGATGTCATGAGCGTCGCGGTTGTTGTTGAGCTTCTGACGGTGGTCATGTACTGGGCGTTCAAGCTATAGGTGGGGCCCATGGTGGCCATGGCCTCCCAAGGGTTCCCCCGACTACTTTCTACCTTGTGCTGGCTTGGTCTGGGGTTCTCGATTCTTGGTACTTCGTTTCGACTTGTTCTTCCACCCTCATTGCGATTTGGTCTGGCGCTACTGCCGTGGTAGGATTAGGTGCATCCAACTCCTATATGCGCACGAAGATCATATCAGACGAACCATCACAACATTATATACATGCTATTCCCTTTGCCTCACGATATTTGGTCTAGCTTCAAGCCGACCGCTCTTTCTCGATCCTGTGATTCGGAATCCCTTTGTAGGTTAACTCTTAACCGTACGTAGCATGGCCATGCATTTTTGGATCCGATCACTCGAGGGGCCCAGAGATATCACTCTCAATCAGAGAGGGGCAAATCCCATCTTGATTGACCATGTCTCATAGCATGCTTCTTGACAAACCCGAAAGCTACCTTTATAACTACCCTGTTACGGCGTAGCGTTTGATAGCCCCTAAGTAGGTCGATCCACATCTTGAATACATGCGACAATCTCAGGTCTAAGGACAAAGCGTATATGTTGTTTAAAGAGAGAACTACTTCTCGTGTTGGGTCAGTCCTAGCACATGTCTCCACATGTGCCCACATTATTAGTTCAACATCTCCATGTCCATGACTTGTGAAACATAGTCATCAACTAATACATGTGCTAGTCTAATATTCATGTGTGTCCTCACATGAACTCCAACTAGGGACAACTTTAGAATAACCATACAAGTAAAAGAGTTTCACACACAATTCACATAATTGCAAATCAATTCAAGTAGCCTTTAATGAATATTCAAGGAACACAACATAAATCATGGATACAAATGGAATATCATCATCTCTATGATTGCCTCTAGGGCATACCTCCAACAGATGTCGTACTGCTTCTCCTCCGTGGCCAGCGTGATTTGGTGATAGAAGTTTCCAACGCTATCTGCGACACAGACCCAGGAGCCGAAGATGAATGTCGCGCTCACTTCGAACATGATGGTGGGCTTGATGATGACTTGAGCCACCGAGTTCGCCCATGGATTCTCTGTGAGAGCCCCTACCTGGCGCGTCAGTTGTTGGTGTTTAGATCCGCCAACCTACCGAGAGGGTACCCGAGGTAGTGTTTTATGCGTGGGGCTCGCTAAGATCAGGAACTCGATGGTGAACTCGAACACATGATTTAGATAGGTTTGGGCCACTTATGTCGCGTAATACCCTACGTCCTGTGTATTGGTTGTATTGTATTGATTAAATTTACTTGGAGGGGGTCCCTGCCTCATCTTATATTGCCGGAGGCAGGGTTACAGGTCGGTTGTTTACAAGAATACTAGTCAGATTCGACTAGAGAGTGCTACTCTAATTGCTACCAGTAGTTTCCTAATCCTCAACTAGTTCTTGTCCTCCACGTAGACCACGCCATCCTGCACCGTAGTCTCCATGTATGACACGTCTCGGTGTAAGTCCCATATTGTAGGACTGTCCAAACCTTCCGGTGAGCCCATAGATGTATGGCCGACATGAACCAGTGGTAAAAGTCTTCTATTTTGGGCTTTGTGGTTCCAAGGGGTAAACCCAAATAGGTAAAAGATAAGCTTCCTTTCTGACAGCCAAAACTATTGGCGAGTGTCTCTAGTGTCGCATTGGATAGATTGATTGGAACCATCACTGTTTTGCTATAGTTCACTTTTAGGCCAATTGATTTAGCAAAAGAGTTTAACAGACTTTTGAGGACTAGGAGCTGCTGGGGACATGCTTCCATAATGATTAATGTGTCGTCTGCATATTGCACAATTTGGAAATCAGTTCCAGCTCCCATGGGGAGTGAGTAATCCATCATTCTTTGCTTTGTTGACCATTGACTTAAGGAGATCAGATGCTAGAACAAACAACAGAGGTGATAAGGGATCACCTTATCTCAGTACTCTCTTGTAATGAATTGTTTTCCCTGGCACACCATTTAACAGAATAGATGAAGTTCTAGTTGAAAGGAAGTCCCTGATCCACCCAACCCACTTATCTCCAAAGCTTTTTCTGGCCAAAACTTCCAGTATTGCTTGGTGCTCTATTTTGTCAAAGGCCTTTTCAAAATCCATTTTCAAAAGGATCATTTCCTTCTTCAAACTTTTGGAGAGGTGCAAATACTCAAAAGCCCATGTTAAGCTGTAATGGTTGGTTTTGGTTTTGATGAAGCCATATTGATTCTTTTGAATTAATATTCTAATTATAGATTGAAGTCTTTCTGCCAGGAGCTTAGTGATAAGTTTTACGAATGAGTTTATCAGAGAAATGAGCCTAAAATCCCCAGCTGAAATTGGACAGTCTATCTTAGGAACCAAGGTGATGAAAGACCCATTTATACTTTTGAGGCAGATGTTTCCTTCAAAAACCCCCTCACATAGATCATAAAATTCTTGTGCAATTAAGGGCTAGCATTTTTTTAAGGAACTCACCATTAAATCCATCAGAACCAGAGGATTTATGGTTAGGCAGATCAGCAATAATGTTCTCAATTTCCTCCATAGAGAAGGAGATTTCCAGCCAATCTAAATCGGTTACAGGGTCCAGGAGGGAACCTAAATCAAGAAACATCTGGGAGTACTTAGAGTTCCAAGTCTCTAAAAGCATTCCAAAGTAGTTGAGCTTTAGTCTCATGATCATAGTGTTCCTGTCCAGAATCATCCCTTAACATAGTTTTTGTATTCTTTCTATGCTTAATGGAGGCATTTGCATGAAAGAATTCAAGGCATTCATCTCCAAATTTGACCCATTTCACTGTTTCCCTTTACTGATGTAGAAGAGACTATAATTGGCCCTGGATGATTGATCTAAAGTTCCATTCCTCCAGAGTAAGGTCTCTAGTTTCCTCCAATGTATCCAGAAAGGCAATTACCTCCTTGCAGTTTTGTATGGTTTTGGCTAGGTTTGGCAGCTGGTTCTTCCATGCTTTGAAAACTCTTCTCAAATTTTTGAACTTGGCACTAATTTTCATAGCTTTGTCAGAATTAGTGATAGAAATGTTCCAACCATGGTTTAGTACAACCTGAAAGTTTTCATGTGCTAGTCAGTAATTTTCGAATCTAAATAACTGTGGTCTTGGAATACTTGTGGTGGCAGATATGAGACATGGGGTGTGATCAGATGTATCCCTAGAGAGAGCAGAGACCACAATATTATGCATGATGGTAGTCCAAGCATTTGAGGTGAAGAACCAATCTAGCCTTTCTAGGAGGGGAGTTGACTGCTTGTTTGTCCAAGTATAGTTGCATCCTTTTAGAGGCAGTTCCACCATGTAGAGTTTGCTAATGGCTTCATTGAAAGCAAACATTTCCTATAAATTCCCTCCTAGTTTGATTCTATTTTCAGGTGATCTGATCTGGTTGAAATCCCCAACAATTAACCATTTTATATCTTCAGCCATTTCTATCTCTTTAAACCAATTCATGAATTCTACTTTCCCTTCAGGGGGCGAGGTGCATATGTTGGTTAGGATCCAGATTTCACCTAAGAGCTTGCACTGAAATTCAACAGATTGTGCAAAAGTATTCTAGAAGATTAGATTGCCACAGAACTTTTAACCATTCCACACAATGAGGCTTGCACTGGAGGCACCAGCAAAGGGTAGGAATTCAGAATTATCTAGTTGGGGAGGATAGAAATTTTTAAGGTATTGCGCATCAAAGAATTCTCTTTTTGTTTCCTGCAGGCAAACAATATCACACTTGGATTCTACAATTTTACTTTTAATAGCATCCCACTTCCCTTTAGAGTTGATTCCTCTGATATTCCAACTTAAGATTAGCCAGGCTCTTTAGGATATGATCTATTCATTTTAGAAGAAAGTTAAGAGAGCTGTCTAGATTCTTACATGCACAGCTTGCCAGAAGAAGCCAAATGGGGACAGAAGCATCATATAAAGGAGGACATATTCCAATATGATTGCTAGCATAAAATGAGTTTACCATCAGAGCCCAAGGAATCCAACTAGAAAGAAACCATAAAGAGCAGCATAGGCAGGAGAAACCAGAGGTTGTTCTTAGACAACCAGTAAAGTAAAGGCAGACTGAGCTGCAATTGGATTTAAAAAGAAACAAAAGCCATCCTAGCCTAAGATGAAGGCTGCCAAAAGGAAGGAGCTTGATCTTCTCCTTAGTTCTTGGACTTCTTGCTTGGTTCATCATGATCTTGATCTGCTTTCTTCGTTTTCCTCATCTCCAGCTTGCTTGAGGTAGTCTTGCTAGAGGTTGTTTTCTTGGAGGTCTTCTTCTCTCCTATAGTCTTGCCAGTCTTCAATTTGGAACGCAGAGTATCATTAAAAAAAGTCCTTGGGGCAATCATGCATGCAGACTCTCCAATTTTCTTGATTGCCTTTATAGAAAGGCCAGGTGGTGAAGTCGAGCAAGCAAAGCAATCCTTCTTGGTGCAGCTGTCTTGTTTGAAACCATCATTTCTCACCCTCAGCCTTAAACTTCTCCCGCTACTGGTTTCCACTAGTGGATCAAAACTACCCACTGAATTAGAAGGGGTGTTGGGAGCAGCAGTGATAGGAGGCCCATTCTCATTCTGCTCATTATTTTCATTCATAGGAATTCAGGATCTGCATTTTAAGGCAGGAAGCTAGAATGGCAAAGGACATCATCGACCCCCTATCATTACAAGTGAGTATAAGCTTCCATGCTTTGGAGGAAAGGAAAGATTTTGCCCATTCAAATTTTCTAGGAGACAGCAACATCACTATGAAGAAAGAGGCCCAATCTTTTGGAATTTCCACCACATGTTCAAGACATCCAATAGGGGAAAAGAACTTTGCCTAGAGTCTATATAAGTCTGGGTGAGGCTTGCTGGGTTGTACCATTTTCCCAAAAAAATCATTGAGTCTTGGGTCCAGAGCAGGTTGGCCCAAAATCCTGGAGAGACCCACATTTATGTTCATATTTAGGTTGATTGCTGGTTCATTATGAGGCTCTTGCACATGCCCTTCTTCCTGAGCAATATGTAGAGGTACTAGTTGGTGATTCATAATCTTCGGAACTACTATGTGGGCCTCCTGTGCCAGGCCCTCTAGCTGAACATCAGGAGCAATTAAATTAGGGACAGGAGCCTACAGATCAAGCACTAACTCTTCTTCCTGCGCAATGTGTAGGGGTGATAGTTGGTGATTTATGATCTCATGGCCTACTATATTCATCATGTACAAGATCCTCCAGTTGTACTTCAAGAGCAATGAAATTAGGTGCAGGAACCTATAAACCAAGCACAATATCTAGCATAAGGTCTTCAACAGGTTGTTCTTGTACAGGTAGGGTAAATGGTGAACCAGCATTATTCATAGGAGCTTCCATATTAACTGATGAGGAATTGACAAAGGATCCTTGTTGCAGGGAGAAGCTAACTAGAGGATTGTCTTCTACAGGCAGCTCTTGAATATTCTCCTACTCAATTTCCAAGTCATTAGGTATGATCTCCTCTTGTTGGGGATTGTTGTCATTGTTGTCCAGTACCATTGGGTCAATATTAAGGTCAGGGATGTTATTCTGATGCAAATCATCGACAGGTGTAGGATCCAGTGGTTGAGGCTGGGGCCATGCTTCAGGGTGACCATGCTGAAGACCAGGTTGCCCAAGCCTCAAACCTGGGAAGTTGAAATTGTCATGTGGTCCTCCGGGAGGAATGTCTTCATCCTGTAGCAAACCACCCATCATATGCTGCTGAAGTATTTCACACTGGACAGTTACGGACACTCCCTCAAAATCATCTCCTTCATAGATAACAATGTAGTGAGGTATATCCACCAAATTTGTGACTCTAGCCTTGATGATAATTCTAGCCAGCGCATTATCTCTTTGCCAGAATAGCAGCCTACCAAAAAACTTGATGGTATCCCCAATTTCCTCATTTGAATGCTAATCTAGGGGATAACCAATAAGCATCAACTAGCACTCTCTGTTGAAATTGACTCTCCTCGCATTGGCACCTCTATTGTGATTGACAAAATCAAATCTCAGACCATGGTGCATATGAGAGCTATGGAAAACCAGACCATCTCTATATGAAATCCTTGCTAGCCTAACATAAGCCTGACCATGACCGAAAGGACATCTTTGAATGTCTCTAACTTGCAGCCCATATTGATCAACCAACAAGTCAAGAATAGAGTTTTTGAGCTCAACAAAAGGAATCTCACCCGGGGGAAGTTGAGAAACAGTGACAATGGCGAGGTCTTCATTGCTTGGTCTTGCCCTTGGCGTCACCATACGAATGAAGGGTTCCCTTCCTTCCACCAAAACGCGCGAGAAGCCTAGCAGCATCATAGGTGCAGGATCAATGTCGAGGAACACCATTTTTGCCGTGGAGGAACAAGGTTCCCCAGCGATCACCTCAACTGTATCACTGGTGTTTCCTTCGTGAGTGTGGTTTTCTTGCTCTAGCTAGGGGGTTGAGGAAGGCGAAGAGGCAGGGGTCACATCGGTGGCCTTGAGGCCTAAAACCACTTGACCAAATTCCTGAAGAGAGGAGAAATGTGGCGGCCCACTTGAGCTAGGTCCATCCATCAGCGAGCCCTTTGCCTTAAACCAAGAAGCCCAACAATTTTCATTTCAATTGTGTGTATTACCTTCCAATGAAAAGGAGCCAGTGAAAGAATGGCGTGGCGCTCTAGAGTTACCTTGATGACTGTGTAACTATGGGTAGGCCTTCATAATATGACCTTCACGCTTGCATTGGCAACATTTAATCTGATTACTGCATGAAAACCGGGTGTGGTTAGAAGATAAACACCTTTTGCAGTAAATGTGACCACCTTCAACAGTATTGAGTTGCGAGGAAAGTGGGCCTTTTGACCTTGTAGTCGGGACAGCTTGCTGAGAGTTTGAATTTTGAAAAATTCGGGTTGCATTGTTGGGAGGAAACATTAGACGATCAAACACTGATTTTCGTGGAGAAACCAATCTCTGGAAGACCGAAGTTTTGAAATGAAAGGGATAGATCCCATCCGATGAACTATGATGAAGCCTAGATGAAGTACCAGAACCAGATGAAGAACCAAATCCACTATTGGGAGATGCCCCTAAAGGTTTAGCATTTGCTCCAGTGAGAGGGCATTTGTTCAACCGTATGACATTCACATAGCAAAGATTTGCCCTTTTGGAGTTCTTGGCACCAACACGATTCTAATCGAAAGAAGGACCAGAATCCACTTTGGTGAAAGCCAGAGTATTTTAAAAGCAAGAGTCATTGCAGAGATGGAAGGAGAATCTGAACAAGTCACAGGCAAAAGAGCGCAAATGAAGAACAAGAAGACCCACTTGCTTACAGGAGACAGCAAAATGAAAAATCTGCTCATCGAGCTAGTGCACAAGTTTTTGGGAGTACCTCCAAGTATAGAATGGAGGCAAAGTTCAACTGCTTCCTCAGAAAGCCTAAATCTGAAACGACTGAATTAAGCCAACAGAAAAAATTTCTTGGTATTTGGGGTTCCATCATTACTTACAGAGACGTGGTGGAGATCCCATACTCTGGAACTAAAATCCCTACCAGGGTGAATATCTAGAGAAGAGAGATCCATGGCCGGAGGGAGCAGAGCTAAGCACGAACATGGTGAAGCAGAGGTAGAGCTCGAGAGGGCTCCGAGGGAGGTGCGACAGGGGTGGAGAGCGCTCTCATTTGGCACACATCATCAGGATGCTGCTTCCTAGCCCAACCCATCACTAGCTCAGCCTTGTTGCCAATGCTCCACAATGGATGTGGAAATAAAAAGAAAAAGGACTCACGGAGTAAAGAGTGAGCCGTACAGGACAAATGAATAAATGCATGGGTACGTACGATTAACTATAATATCAGAGCTCCATATGTAGGCCCTGTTTGGCATGACTCCAACTCTGGGTGGAGCTGCTCCACTCCAGAACTCCAGGTGGAGCCAGCTCTGGGTGGAGTTGGAGCTGTCTGGTGAGGGTGTTTGGCTGGGAGGGTGTCCCTAGCTCCAAAAAAGAGGAGTTTGAGGGTAGATTGCCTTTCTTGCCCCTGGTTCGACTTGAACTACTTATCACAAATATAAAATGAAAGTACATGCATTGAAGTCCAAAATAATAATAAATTACATGTTCCAAAAATTTAAAATTTCGAAATAAATTCATAGTTCCAAATTAAGGTCGTTACAATAATCATTGCACTAATTCCATGTTAGGGCAATTGATGTAGCCATACTATCATGAAAGGTGTCCATAGTCACAAAGCTTGATTCTGAAGTTGATCCATCGGAGGCATGTTGAGACACGGCATACTTGTTGTATCTTTCCGGAATAGTAGGCATGTAGGTAGGATCTCTATCAAAATTAGCAAAGTCCACATCAACGCTAGCATGTTCACGTATGAAATTGTGTAGAACCATAGTAGCAGCAACAATCTTCTTTTGTGTGACCATGAAATAACCGGGCATCTTGTAAAGGATTTGCCATTTCATTTTTAATACTCCAAATGACCGCTCAATAACATTACGAACAGATGAGTGTATACGGTTGAAGTTCTCTTTTGGAGTATTTGGTTCCATACTTCGATGCCACTTGGGTAAGTGGTACCTTTCACCCTTGTATGGAGCCAGATACCCCGGACGATTAGGATAGCCCGCATCTACAACATAGTACTTGCCTACACATATGTAAAATAAGATAAGTTTGTGCATACAAATATAAAAAGGAACATAAGAAAAAATCTTTACCTTGAGGAGGATGTGGGAAGACATTTACATCTGCTTCCAATGCATGGTACAATACAATAGTGTCATGCAAAGAACCCAGTTGACCCGCAGCCACATAGGTGAAGCGCATATCAAAATCACAAACGGCAAGTACATTTTGAGTTGCAATTCCAGTCTTACCAATATATCTCACTTATTCTTCAGGTGATAAATACACACGAATATGGGTTCCATCAAGTGCACCAATGCAATCCTGAAAGTGTGGGTATGGTCTCTTGCCATTCCTAATCCTCTTGTGCACATTGCGAAAATTAGGATCTGTTGGTCTCAAGAAATCTTGTGCCATGGCAACCACACAATTTAGAACTTCATGAAATTTTCTACTAATGGTTTCACCTGAGTGTTTGAACTTATTTTGTCCTCTTCTATTTGACTCACACCCACCACATGTGAATAGGAAAATGGCCAATATTTCATGAGTATTCACGTGCTTCGATGGTTTTAATCCGTACCTCTCAACCAACACATCATGAAGATCCTGAAAAATAACCTCATTCATCCGAAGCATTCGATGGCACTCCCCTGGAGTGTTTACCGTCTCCATCAGCCAACCCATTCCACTTTGTTGTGAAAACATAAATCTCGGTGGTGCCTTATCCATATATTTGTCATGATATCTTTGTGCTAGCTTACCACAGCTCTCAACCATTTTAAAAAAATATTCATCATCAGAATCACTAGATTCATCAGACTCACTTGAAGACATCTGTGAACATTGACATAAATGAAATGTAAGATACAACTGTCATACATAAATAAAATACAATAAAATAAAATGTACCACACATGCGACAAAAATAAAATAGTAGCATACACAAATGACATCACTCTCACTAAGTCAATTTCTACTTTTCATATTTATCATTGTACTTCCTTCTAAGCCAATTGAACCTAATCTCATTAGTAGGCAAGGTCATGAACATCTCCCTTTGCTCCTTCTTCACAAATAGTTCAGACGCCATGTAATGTTCATTGCTATCATAACCGGCCCCACAAGCAATCACAACCTCCATTACTTCCTCAATAGAATATTTTCCATGTCTCTTCGAAACATATTCATTGGCTGAACTCACCATACTTGTTACTGCTTCTTGAATTAGGAGTGCATTTCAAGACTTCGCTTTTTTACCACTCCTGTCAACAGGCCTTGCCAGTCTCTTGCCACTCGGAGGTGAAGGAGAAATACCAATATCCTCCTCTTGTGTTTCAGGAATGAAATCATCACCTTCTGGCTCAAAATTGGTTGCCTCATCTTGTGTCACATCAACATTTTCGGTTGCTTCAACATTCACAACACGAGGAGACCAATGATCAATACCAATAGTAGTAATGTCAGCAAAACACTTGGCTAATTCATCTTCATTCTCAAGGCCCTTCTTTTTGAACTTGCCACAACCCAGAATGTCCTGAAATAAGCACATAATATTATTATAAGTATTACCAACAGGTTTGACATATGGAAAAAAATATAGGAAAATTTTTTAACCAACTTACAGCTCTAGCTTTTTTCCACCATTCATCATCCATAGCAATAATCTTCTTTATAGGATCCCAACCAGTCCCTGTTTGCCTTAGCATTAGTTTCTTCCATGCCTTGAAATCTTCCTTCAACTTGTCCCATTTGTTCTTGATCTGACTCTTGGTAGCCACAATTCCAGTCCTTTCCTTGAACCCTTTCTCAACCTCAGCATAACCAAGTGCATTCAAGTGTGTGTTTGGCCGATTTCCTTTTTCAACTTGTTCGGCAAACAACACACACAGCACTTGAGTGTTCTCCGAATTCCAATCAATTTCAGGCATCTATTGAACTCACAAATTTCATATTAGAATACCTCGAGTATATCAATTTCATACACACACAACAATAGAGTATATCAATTTCATACACACACAGCACTCGAGATTGCGCATATCAATTTCCCAAACATTATGAAGCCTATCAATCAATGCACCCAGAACATTACAAGTGCACACAAATATATTAAGATGAGAATATACCTCACCAAAGGGGAAGTGATAACGAGCTCGATTTTTTTTGCAAGTCCACTTTCCTTCACGTGCTCCCGCAGACCATCAACCTACAGAAAATTTAGGTAAATCAACAACTCATGAATCTTCACTATTTATTCTGAAAAAGTTCCTCCAAAGTAAAAAAAATAATCCGAACTCTGAAGAAAGATCTCAATATAGGAAGGAGTGGCCAGGGCTTAGGGTTTGACCACCTAGTAACACCTTAGCACTTGAGTTCAAGTTGAACCGGTTTGTTTTTGACAGCGCTCATGTGTTGAACTAGTGTGCGTAATTATGTATTACTTTGTACTTAGGTATGCAAACTAGTGTTCAAGAAGACATCCGCATGCAATCAGCTTAAGCATTAGTACTTGATGACAAAAAGATTTTGATTGATTTAGGCATTGGTTCACCTCAAAACAGGTCACTTACAAAATAGATCATCCGCATGCAAACCAGCTTTTACATGTACATGTACAATCACACCTAATCCTCTGATTTTACTTCAAAAAAATAGATCAGGAACACCAGAGGCCCGTGGTTGTTGCTACGACTTTCGAGTACCGTGCTATGGCTTTCGAGTTTAGGGTAACGAGCAATCTGTTCACCACTTTTGGTTGGTCACAATTGAATAAAAAAGTATGCGCTTTCGCCAGAAATCTAAGATTTTGCACCATTATTTAAATTTTCTTTGTTTTAGCCGGAGGAAGTGGTTTGTTTCCACCAGAGTTTCAACTGGCAGTGTCATTAGTGTAGAATAAGAAATTAGTGTAGAACAAGAAAGATCTAAAAGGTCACACTTGCACAAACCATACCTTCAGCGGGGATCTTCGGCGGCGGGGCGAACCGGCAGTGGGGCGTTGTGGCCGGCGGCGGCCTTCGGCAGCGGGGCGAGACGGGCGGCCTCGGGGCGCAGCGGCCGGCGGAGGGGCTTCGGCGGAGGGACGCGAAGGCCGGCGGCGGGCCTCGGCGGAGCGGCGCGAAGGCCGACGGCGGGCCTCGGCAGGGGGGCGCGAAGGCCGGCTGCGGGGCTCGGCAGGGGGGCGCGAAGGCCGGCGGCGGGGCGCTCCGGCCGCCGACGGGCCTAGGGGCGCCTGGCGGCGGGGCTAGGCGGGCGGGCGGACCGGCGTCGGGCCAAGGGCGCCTTGCGGCGGGGCTCGGCCGGCCTGCGGCGGTGGTGGGGCTAAGCAGGGCTCGGCCGGCTGTCTCGGGCCGCCGGCAGGGGCTACGACGGCGGCGAGGCTAGCTGCCGGCGCAGGTACACGTGCGGGCGGGTGAAGTCACGGGAGAACGGAAAGAAACAAAGGCGCATGGGAGAATGGAAAGAAAGAGGCAAATAGATGAAACGTTATTTTTGTGTAATCAGTGGCAGTGGTGGGTAATTACCCACCAACTCCACGAGGAGGTTCAAAAGAGGGGGTTTTGGAGCAGCAAAAGAGCTGCTCCAAAACTCCACCCCATTTGTACCATAGCTCCATGGAGTTGGCAGCTCCATGGAGTTTTGGAGTTGGGGTGTTTGGCTATTTTTTTTGCTGGAGTCGCTGGAGTTGTGGAGTGGAACTGTGCCAAACAGGACCGTAAAACATGGGTCAGCGAATTAGTGGGTCATGCTTAGGTCCCTAGATCTACTACACAGTTACTTTTGTGAAAAGAAAACGAAGAAAAAGGACTCAGTTTACTGCCATGATTTTGGCGTGCACCGCCGGCGCCGGGGAGGGGGAGAATGCTCTAGACGGGACAAGGATTTCGTGATCGTTTTTCATGAGTTTAAGCTACTTATTTGCTTGAGCGAGGAAGACTTGAATTGAAATGATGAAGGATCTCGGGCCGAAGCACACGCCGTCGTGTGGAAGGAGCGCCCATACTTCGTTGAGTTCGATGGCGTGTGATGGTGCCGATGCGGCCGTGACCGTGGAGGCGGCCGGACGGTGAGATTATTAAGGCGACCGTGACTTCATGTTATTTTTGTCCAACGCCTTGTGCAGCAAGTAGCGTCGACCGAGGCGAGTACGTGTCCAACTAGTCAGCTATAGTACCGCTGTACTTGGCACGTGAATGATAATAGTTGGCTAAACCCGTTGTACCTACGCGATATATAATGGATATATGCCAAACAAATGGTGCCAATATGCAACTGATCGAGGGCGCTCTGTACCAACACGATACATAATGGTTGGGCAAGAAATGGTGCCCATATGCAATTGGTCAATGTCGCGTTGTACCTACATGATATATAATGGATGAGCTGATATATTTTGAGATTGACAAAGGTTAATGGACACGTCATCTTTCACTAAAAAAATAGTGCCGGATTAATTCTCTTCTCTGCAACTTAAGAAACGTAGCAAGGGGACTTTTTCCTCGTGCAACAGGGAGCGGCGGCAACCTTCGCTTTGCCAACTCGCCACCCTGGCCGTTCGATCGTTTCCTTCGGTCGAATTAGCAAATCCCGCTTCAAAAAACCCTCCGCGCCGCAAAACACTGCGACGCGTGGACGGACGGCCCGCATGCTGCCCAGAAAACTCTCGAGACCGTTGGGTCCTCCGCCCCTCCCACGCCCCCGTAACACCCGCGATGTCATAGTCCAAGAGGGCGCCAGCATGACAGCGTCTACGACATGCTCCTCCTCCGCGAGACGATCATCTGACAATGTGAAGAGGAGAGCCCTCCTCGCCGGCAGCTCGCCCATCAACTCTGACACACGGACTATCAACGGGCTCATCACCGCTGCCTGGAGGGCTGGTTCACG
The DNA here is from genome assembly GCF_005286985.2 of Setaria viridis. Taxonomy (NCBI): domain Eukaryota; kingdom Viridiplantae; phylum Streptophyta; class Magnoliopsida; order Poales; family Poaceae; genus Setaria; species Setaria viridis. The sequence continues at coordinate 23,597,113 of NC_048267.2, read as the reverse complement.
TGGGACCCGATTGATTGTTCTTCCGACTCATGGCCTTATCGTCTCCTTCTGACATCAGAGATCTGATCCCCATCTCTTTACCATTCCGTTTTGCCTATTCCCCTCAAATTTCATGAACTGTAGCTCGTCTTAGGCTATCTCCGGCGAGGTCCCAGCCATAGTCCGTATTATCTGCATGGCGCCGCCATTCCTACTTGCCGTCGTCGTTAACTAGAGCAAGAAGAAGATCCTGTAGCCTTAGATCTCAAAATCAATGGCTCAAGTTAAATGATGAGGATACCTGTTCGTGTAGACCCGGTGTACGTAGACCTCGTAGACTGATCCTCTCGGTCCACAAGCCCATATTCATGCTCCCAACTCCTCACCTCCAATCCCTCCATGAAATCAGCCAGTGCGCCGCCAACCATCCCCATTCGCGCAGCCATGCCGCGTGCACCTTCCCCTCCCCACCCGCACAGAGCTAGAGCGACCTGATGAGGTTTCATGGCCCAGGCCTATGTCCACCTCCACTCGCCGTCCCTCCGCGTCGATCCAAGTGGCAAGCCGTGCCCCGGTGCACGGTTCATCGCCGGATTCGGGGTAGCTCTCATCGTGCCACCCTTCGTGTCTCCACTTTGACTGAATAGCCTATTGTGCCGTCATCATCGAATTGAACCTGCCGCCGTCATCATGGGCCAACAGCGGCAAGAGCCACAGTGGGAGAAAATTTGCCAACAGTCCACGCCACCAGATCGCGGAAGGCACTGATAGAGAACTCATCTTCCATCCAACATTTTTTTGTCTCGGTTATTTTTGGACCCAGGACAAAAGGACATTTAGTCCCGGATCAAAAATGAACTACCGACGAGGAGAGCTTTACTCCCGGTTGGAAAGACCAACCAGGAGTAAAGCCCCCCCCCCTTTAGTCCCGGTTGTAATGGCTAGTGGGAGGGGGCTTTTTATCCCTGTTGAAAACACCAACCGGGACTAAGGGGGCCTTTAGTCCTGGTTGTGTTTTCAACTGGGACTAAATGCCTCCCCAGGACCTTTATTCTCACCCCTCTCTATCCACCTTATCTCCTCCTCCCCTTACCTTATCTTCTCTCCTCCTCTCCTCTCCCTTATCTCGCACAGGCCCTTTCTTCCAGGTAGAGCGGCAGGGGGCATGAGCGGGCAGGCGAGCGGCGGCCGGCGCGGGACGGCGGAGCGGCGCGGGGTCTTTTTTATTTTTTTAACCTTTTTAGTCACGGTTGGTTTTACTACCTTTAGTCCCAGGACTAAAGAGAGTCCCCTTTTGTCCTGAATAGTTAGTCCCGGTTGGTTTTTCGGGATCTATATCCCTTAGCAACTAGGACTAAAGGTGAGTTTTCCACTAGTGAGGCCACCACCATCTCATTGCGGATGGTGCCGGGAAGAGCTCATTTTCCAAACCAACGTTTCTGCATCCCATCTCAAAGGTAGATATGTTTGCGAATCTGTATATTTCAGTAGCTTTTCCCTTTCATAGGCATGCCTGCCTGGGTTCGTAGGGGGAGTGTCCATTTCATTATAGGAGCTTGCCATCAGCCTAAGCAATGCACCATGGTGACATGATGCTGTCGGTGTTTTAGACCGGCAACTCGCCTAGGGGGTACCCTTAGGTGGTCTTTTGTGCGGTAAGGGCCGTCGAGAGTCAAGGAGTCGATGGTGACGCAAGGAACACGATTTAGACAGGTTCGGGCCGCTAGATCACGTAATACCCTACGTCCCGTGAGTTGGTTGTATTGATCTTAGATGAACTGGAGTTGTTGTCTTTTAGGGGGTCCCTGCCCGCCCTTATATACTCGGGAGGGCAGGGTTACAAGTTTGAATCCTAGTCGGGTACGATTGCAGAGTTCTACTTGGTGTAGACCGAGTAGTTTCCATATGCACACCTAACTAGTCCGAGTGGGATATGCCTCTTGCTGCGTAGCCCCCTTGTCTTGATCGTGTCCGAGTACGCCCCTTAGTGGGCTGTTCAGGGCCTACTCGTGGGCCTAGGGTACATGCCTAACAAGCCCCCGAGTACTTTGTAGTTGTGCGTCACAGTTTTGAGTACTGAGGCCACCATCCGAGTAGTTCTTCGTAGTGGTTGTAGTGTCCAAAGTGCTCGAGTACTGTCACGTGGCTGGAAGGTACTCTTTTTTCCTTCGAGCTGCTTTTGTTCTAAGAATTTTATATGCTAGTGCGATGATAATCGCACTCCATATGGAGTAGCCCCCGAGCCTTAGTTTGAGTCAAAGAGTCAGGCTTAGGGTCAATTCTGCTTTTTGGCTATTTCTCTTTGGTAGTCTGAAAAAGAAAACTTTGTCCATCGGGTACGGTACCCGCAGCCCCCGAGCACTTAGGCGATGTTTGTTGTCAATGAAGTGTTCAAACCATTTAATCTGAGTAGCCGTTGGATATTATGGCAATAAATCTCTTTTATACCTGACTGTTGCGTAACTGATGCTTGGAATCCGGAGGTGGAGGAGATATAACGGGAGGGCCTCCTTATGGTTAGGGTTACGTTTCATTGTAGCAGATCTATTTTGTCCCTTCTCCCCGTTTTTCCTGTTCCTCTTCGCGCCGTCGCAATTTTCCAGTGCCACCGCCGCCATTGCTGGTTTGCTTTGAGAGTGATCGGAGATTGGCTTCTCTTGTCTTTGCTACGGGCGAGATCGTCTGATGCGCATCAAGAAAATGGGGAAGAAACCCGAGAAAACTCAGGGCCAAGCTTCGGCGGCGGGTAAGTTGAGATCCAAATCGAAGAAGGGGAAAGAGCTAGTGCTGCCAGTGCTGAAGGTTGGTCTGTCAAACCAGGCTGCGCCGCCACCACCTGGGATCACATGGCAGAATTCCGTGATGAAGGAGGCGGCTATTCAGGCGCTAGTTGATGCTAAGCTTCTCCAACCACAGGAGGCACTCGAGTGGAGGCCTGCTTTTGGTAACGCGTGGCAGTCCGAGAAGCATCCCAATGAGACTGTCATGCTTGCTCATTTTGTCAAGAGAGGACTGGCAGTGCCTTCATCCGACTTCTTCAGAGGTATCCTCGAGTACTATAAGCTTCAGCTGGTTCACTTGAACCCCAATGGTGTGCTTCATATGTCCGTTTTTGTACACCTATGTGAGGTATACCTGGGCATTCCTCCTAGCCTTGAGCTATTTAGAAAACTGTTTCGTTGTAAGCCTCAACCTAGTGCTATTAGGACAGATGTTTTTGGAGGCCCCGGGTTCCAACTTAGGAACTCAGGCGCTTATCTTGACTATAACTTGATGGATTCCCATGGTGATTGGAAGAGGAAGTGGTTCTATATTGGGAACCATGACCCTCACTTGCTGGTAGTCACTGGTCATGCCCCAAAGCATGCGGCGAACTGGGTGAGCAAGCCTGAAGATACTCCTGAGATCGACAACTTGCTGAGCCAGATTGCCGAGTTGAAGTCGCTGGGCTTTACTGGCATTAATGTGGCCGCCAGCTTTCTTAAGAGGAGAGTTCAGCCTTTGCAGCAGCGGGCTCACTCGGGTTCGGAGTACTCGGGATTTAATGATCTGTCACGTATGTCTCTTGAGGATATATCTAACGATGATGTGGAGGCGCTGCTAGCCAAGTTCTTCAGAAATTATCAGGGAGTACCGGTTATTCCTGGAGCTCTTCGCCAATTGATGCTTGGTATGGGCCACAAGAGGTTTGTTTTTAGCTTGACTTGTATTTTTCGAGATGTTGGGACATCGTTTGAGTAATAACTTGTTTTGCAGTCCCGGGTTCTCTTCGGCTATCTAGCGCATTCTGAGAAGGAGTTAGTTGTTGAAGAGTCAGAAGATGAGCCTTCTCCTCCTGCGAAGAAATGTCGAGTAGTTCGCAAGAGGCCTGCTGCTAAGTCTGCCTCAACCTCGAGTTTGACTCATGAGAAGTCACAGAGTACCAAGGTATGTGTATTCATTGGTAACTTTTTGGTAGAGTTTATCCTGTAGTCTCTTGATGATTTTAGTTGCCTGAGAAAGTTGTCGATGCGACCCTTGCTGGTGATGAGGCTACTTCTGATGAGGTAGTCACGACCGCCAAGGATGGTGATGTTGCATCTGTTGAAGAAGTGCCAGTGGACGTGCCACCAGCGGGTGCTGGAGTGGCCCCCGAGCCAACAATCCAGACCCTGTCGGCTACTGAGTTGCTGGTCCCTAACCAGGCAGTTTTGGGTTTGCCTGCTGGAGTGGCGGATGTTGCGAAGGGAGGATCGCCAGTAGTTGCTGCTGGCTCTTTGTTGTCCAATGTGATCGCTAGTGGTGAGCTTTCTTTCTGACTGTTTTTGTTAGTCCGAATTTATTGTAGTCTTGACCTTGTTTTTGCAGGACTAAGAGAGAATATCGGACCATCAACTGATCCTGTGGTGCTGAGTACTCGACCGCCTGTTACCGAGAAGAAGCGCGTGCAATTGCCGCCATGGTCAACTCGGTGCATTTTTTATTCTTGCTTTGTAACATGTCTTCGAGCTTTCTGAAAGGCGTGTGGTGACTTTGTATTTTGATGCAGGGATGCGGAGGACACTATCCCTATGGAGGTAGGAGTGGAGTCTTGTCCTTCGACTACTCTTTCTGCTCCCTTGGTTGATTTGTCCGTTGATGATGTATCCAAGGTTGACACTAGTCGTCTTGGAGCCACCATGTCCATGCTTCAAGAAGTAATTTGCTCGGTGGAGGATCATGCGATTCCTTCGGGTTCTAGTGGTGTACCCTCCTCGACGTCTACTGGTGGTGTTCTAGCTTTAATTGATGTGGCTAAGGCCAAAGAGGCAGGTGCACCAGGTATGTAGTCGGGATACTGGTGTTATAGTCGTTGTATTGTGTTGACTAATGTATGTCATTTCAGGTACAGCCTTGGGTACAGCTCCAGAGCCTCATGTTGTAAAGAGTGATGAAGGTCCAGTACTCGGGCTTCCGTCAAAGTCGGAGTTTCGGAGAGCTATCCAGAGCTTTCAGGTGTGTTGTTTCTTTTGTCTGACTATTTTTTTTTGCTGAAAACTTGACGATTCGCTTTTATTTGTAGGATCTATATGACAAAACTCAAAGGAATGCTCGGGCCCTTCAGGAATGAAATCAACAATTGGAGCAAGAGTGCAGCCGTCACGAAATCCTTGAAAGTTCATGAGGATGCTGCGAAGTCCTTCACCGTTGAGCGGAGGGATCACGAGGTTTTGCAAGAGAAACTGGAGAGCCGCTATAAGTCATTGAACAAGAAGTATCAAGGTGGGCACTTGCTATTCTTTGAGTATGTCCGACTGTACTCGGGGTCTTTGAACTTGTTGGTTTTTGCAGAACTCAAGAGGAAAAAGGCTGTTGCGAGTAGCCAGCTCCTTGATTGGGGGAACGCGCATGACCGAGTAGCTGATGAGGCTAATCGTCTTCGGGCATCGCTGGCTGAAGCTCAGGCTGCATGCGAGCATTAGAGGGATAGGAAGAACCAGAACGGAGTTATGCTTGCTATGGCCATGGTAGCCTGTAGGGATCATGGACGTACCATAGGAAGGCTTTGAGGCGAGCTCCAAGAGTTGACTGATGCCGCTCAATATTTTGTTAATACCATTGCTCCTCTTAAGGACGACGCAGAGCCCCGTTCTCTGGTCGAGCGGTTGAAGGCTGCTCCGGGCAAGGTTGTTGGCCTTTGCAAGGCTGTTTGTAAACAAGTCCTTCCAGTGGTCAAGTATTATTACCCGCGGGCAGATTTGACGGCGGCTGGTGACGGTGTTGCTTGTAACTGCATGGAGGAAGCTTACGTGCAATATCTCGAGGAGGCTGAGCCAATTGCTTCGAAGATGTCTGAGTTTGTATCTTTGGAGGAGCCTTAGGCTTGTATAGCCTTGTAATCTGCCGAGTACTCGAGACAGTGTTTTGAGTTTTGTTTGAAATGAATGCTTGTCCATCCTACCATTTGGAGCAATTCCGAGTGCTGAGTTGAGTAGTCGCGCGGTTGCCGAGTACTCTGTTCTTTTACTCTTGAAGGGGGGATGCACAGGTGTACTGTGCTCTTTTATCTTTTGTGGCATGAATGCTTTCACATGGACAGAGTCAGAGAGTGTCCTGACTCATCAGTCACGAGCGAATAGTAACTCCCGGGTGGTTGGTAGTTGTGGCGCTTGGCTATAAATAGACTGCCGTGGAGGTCGACCGGGATCAGGCTTTGAGTAGCGATGGACTGCCTTCGGTTACTGTTGTTTGAGTGTAGAGAGCCTTCAAAGAGTACTCCGGTGCTAGAAGATTCCTCGTAGGTTAGAGCCACCTTCCCTCCACAGACTCTAGCACTTGTAGGGATAGCCGCGATGCTAGAAGAATCCTCGTAGGAGGGTTCATCGCACACCTCATCTTGCAGCTCGTGATCCAGCTGGGTACACGCTGGAGCTCGCGGGTGATGGGTGATGAGTGCCGTGGTCTTTATCCGGCTCTCTTAGAGGTGGAGGTGTGGTCTGTAGTGTGGGACGGCTCGACAAGGCTAGCAAGAAAGCAGCCTTGTTTTTTCTCCCTTATGCGGCATGCGGGATTCATCGTTGCCGCTGTCAAGGTAGCGGCGGTGCAGGAGTTCCTGGTGTTGTTTGGGAGGAGGACCTGGATATGGCTGCGTTTTGCGCAGCTTTCTTGCGTGTGGGCCCTTCCCTTTGTAGTAGTCGGTAGACCTGATTAGCCTTGTGATATTGTAAAAGCCTGAGGCTTAAATGTAGACCGCCAGTAGGCAATTACTTGTAGTCTTTTGCTGTGCTGTTATGTTGTATTTTGAGTACCCTTACTTATATGTAACTTTGAATTTTTCTGCTTGAGTCAGACTCTGAGTAAAAAATTGCGTTGCCCTTCTGAGGCTTTGTACCAAGGCTGAGATGCCTGCTGAGTTGACAAAGTCTTGTGTCAAGAGTAGAGTATTTGCAGTCTGTAGTTGGGCTGTCGACTCCGAGTAGTTGGAATGAGTTTGTTTTTGAGCTGCTTGAGGCGAAGGCTCGAGTACATTTGTCTACTACGGGTAGTAGCGACAGAGATGTTCTATATTCCAAGAGTTTGGTACTTATTCACCTGAAAGTTCTCGTAGTCTGTAAGATCTGGGTCCTGTGACCTTGGATACGATGTAGGGATCTTCCCATGGTGAATTGAGTTTATGTAACCCTGACGTGTCTTGGATTCGTTTGAGGACCATGTCGCCTAAGTTGAAGGATCGCTCTTTAACATTGCGGTCGTGGTATCGTCTTAACCTGTTGAGGTATCTGAATGATTGAACTAATGTGGCGCATCTCATTTCTTCTAGACTGTCCAGATCCGTGCGTCTTGTTTCTTCTGCCATTTCTTCATCGTAGTGTCGACTGGAGGAGACTGCCACATGACGCCCGCGGGTAAGATAGCTTCTGAGCCATATACTAGGAAATAGGGGGAGAGCCCAGTAGTCTTGCATGGTTGGGTTCGTAGTCCCCACAGAGCATTAGGTAGTTCCTTGAGCCATTTGCCTCCTTTTGTATTGCCAACGTCGTGTAGTCTTTTATTGAGAGCTTCGAGTATCATGCCGTTAGCACGCTCGACTTGTCCATTGGCTCGTGGGTGAGCAACTGAGACGTAGCGGACATCAATTCCACTATTCTCGCAGTACTCCCAGAAGTCATGATTGCTGAAGTTGGATCCCAGGTGTGTGATGATTCTATTTGGAAAACCATAACGGTGTACGATTTCATCCAAGAAGTCGAGGACTCGGTCTGCCTTGGGGCAGGTGACTGGTTTGACCTCGATCCATTTGGTGAATTTGTCGATGGCCACGAGTACTCGGTTGAATCCTCCTGACGCAGTTGGCAATGGTCCTATCATGTCTAGCCACCAGCAAGTGAAAGGCCATGTTGAAGGGATTGTGACTAGTTTGTAGGCAGAGATGTGTTGCTGTTTAGTGAAGAATTGACAGCCTTGGCATTTTTGAACTAACTGTTTTGCATCTGCCAAAGCCATGGGCCAGTAGAAGCCTACTCGGAAAGCCTTGCCTACTATCGTTCGTGAGGATGCATGGTTGCAACAAATTCCTTTGTGAATTTCTTCTAGGATTTCTTGGCCATCTTCTCGAGTGACACACTTCATGAGCACCCCTGATGATGCACTTTTCCTGCAGAGCTTGTCTTTGACTAGAACGTAGTTTTTTCCTCGTCGGGAAATTTGCTCAGCTTGATTTTTGTCAGATGTTAATTTATGGTCTTTGATGTAGTCGATGAAGGGTGTCCTCCAGTCGACTTCTATCATCATAATTTCTCGAGTGACTTCTGTAGTCTTGACCACTGGTGGTGTAACTTGTTCTGGTATGGATGGTTTATGGAGTTTGTGTACAAAAATTCCTGCTGCAACTTCTACATGAGTCAAGCCTATTTTTGATAATACATCGGCGGCTACGTTGTTGTCGCGGACGATATAATGAAATTCCAAGCCTGAAAATTTGTTTCTAGTTTGCGGACTTCTTTGCAGTAAGCGTCCATGTTGTCCTTGTTTCGATCCCATTCGTCATTGACTTGGTTTATAACAACTTGTGAGTCGCCATATACCAGTAGTCTTTTGATTTCGAGGGAGATTGCAAGACGAAGGCTGTGTAGCAGTGCTTCATACTCGGCTTCGTTGTTTGAGACTTCCCAAAAGATTTGCAATACATACTTGAGTTGGTCTCCTTTCGGGGAGATGAGGAGTACGCCTGCACCGGCTCCTTCGAGTCTGAGGGAGCCGTCAAAGTACATTACCCAGTGTTCTGGCCTTTCGACTGGTGTTGGTACTTGGATTTCAGTCCATTCAGTCATGAAGTCGGCCAAAGCCTGAGATTTGATAGTTGTTCTTGGTTTAAAGTCCAAGGATAAAGCTCCGAGCTCTACTACCCATTTGGAAATTCTACCCGTGGCGTCTTTATTGTGGAGAATTTCGCCGAGCGGGAAGTCAGTGATGACTGTGATGCTGTGTTCTTGAAAATAATGTCGCAGCTTTCGTGAAATGAGCAGAATCGCATAAAGGAGTTTTTGTATTGGCGAGTACCGAGTTTTGGAGTCTGAGAGTACTTCACTGACGAAGTATACGGGTCTTTGGACTTTGTAAACATGGCCTGGCTCAGACCGTTCGACTACTACTGCCATGCTGATGACGTGAGTAGTAGCTGCTATGTATAGGAGCAAGTCCTCGTTTGGAGATGGAACAATGAGGATTGGTGGTTTTGACAAAAAGTCTTTGAGTCGCGTTAGTGCTTTATCTACCTCTTCCGTCCATTTGAACTTGTCTTGTCGTTTGAGAAGTTTGAAGAAGGGTAATCCTCATTCTCCAAGTCTCGAGATAAATCGATTGAGGGCTGCCATGCAGCCAGTGAGTTTCTGCACATCCTTGATGCTGGTTGGTGCATGCATGTTTATGATGGCAGATATTTTCTCTGGGTTGGCCTCAATGCCGCGATGGCTAATGATGAACACGAGTAGTTTGCTAGACGGTACTCCAAAAACGCATTTGGTATGATTGAGTTTCCATCGGAAAGCTCATAAGCTTGAGAAGGTTTCCTCCAAATCGATGATTAGGTCCTCCCGATTTCTTGTTTTGACGACTACATCGTCCACGTAAGCTTCTACATTACGATGCAATTGTTTTTTGAAGCACATCTGTATAGCTTGTTGGTAAGTTGCCCCTGCATTTTTTAGTCCAAATGACATGGTTTTGTAGCAGAAGGCCCCAAATGGAGTGATGAAGGCTGTTTTAGCATGATCTTCTTCTTTGAGGCTTATCTGATGATAACCTGAGTAGCAGTCAAGAAAGCATAGCAAGCCGCACCCAGCAGTAGAGTCGACTACTTGGTCGATCCTGGGTAGGCTGAAAGGGTCTTTTGGACAGTGTTTGTTGAGATCCGTGTAGTCGACGTACATTCTCCATTTGTTGTTTTTCTTGCGAACGAGAACAGGGTTCGCTAGCCAGTCAGGGTGAAAGACTTCTTTGATGAAAACCTGTTGCGAGTAGTTTGGCTAGTTCTTTTTTGATTGCTTCTCGTCTATTTTGGGCGAACATGCGAAGGTGCTGTCATTTTGGAGTAGCTTTGGGATCAATGTTTAGAGAGTGCTCAATCAGTTCCTTAGGCACACCGAGCATGTTAGCTGATTTCCAGGCAAAGATGTCGTGGTTAGCCCGAAGAAAACTGATGAGCGCGGTTTCCTATTTAGGGTCTACCCTATTTCGATCAAAGCTGTCTTAGAAGAGTCGCCGGTCTGGAGATAAACTGGTTTGAAGTCTTTCTCGCTTGCTGGTTTCACTTTTGTGGATCCCGACTTGTTTTCTGGGATCTCGAGTTCTGTTGAGTGAAGTTTCTTTGAGGCTGTGAAAACTTGTTGCAACAGGCTGGATGCTTGAGAGGTTGCGGCAATCTCCACGGCTTCGGTGTCGTACTCGTAAGATCGCCGTAGATCTCCTCATAGCGTTAGTTCTCCCTTGGGCCCCGGCATTTTGAGTACCAGGTAAACGTAGTGTGGTATGACCATGAACTTAGCTAGAGCTGGTCTTCCGAGTATGGCGTGGTAAGATGTCTCGAAGTCGGCGACTTCAAATCTGATGTACTCGGTTCGGTAGTGTTCCTTAGTTCCAAAAGTAACTGGCAGGACGACTTGTCCTAGTGGTATAGCTGCGTTTCCAGGTACGATTCCGTAGAAGGGTGAATCTGTTGGAGTGAGCATTTCCGTGACGTCAAGGCACATCTTCCTTAGTGTTTTAGCGAAAATGACGTTGAGTCTGCTTCCGCCATCGATGAGTACTTTTTTCAGTTTTGATCCTGCAACAACGAGATCAAGTACTAGAGGGAATCGGCCTGGCTCTGAGAATTTTGTCCACTAGTCCTTTCTGCTGAAGGTTATGGGTACCTCTGACCATTTTAGCGGTGTTGGATCTATTGGTTTGATGGCCATGATTCCCCTAAGTACCAGTTTGCAGGCCCGCTTGGATGCGGTGCCTGGGATTCCACCAAAAATGACGTTGACTATTTTGGAGACGGTCTGGAAGTCGCCTTCTCCTTCTTCGTCGTTGTGGACCTTGTTTTTGCCTTTATCATTTTTCTTGCTGTACTCCTTAGGAGGTGCTAGTGCGGGCAAATCTTGCATTACTCGGCGCATGCTTTAGCAATCTATTGCTGAGTGTTTGCTAGTCGGGTGCCATGGGCACTATTTTTTGAGTAGTTCGGTGAAGCTTGGCCCTTCATCATTTTTGCGGGACCCCTTCTTCGCTGAGTTAGTCATGGAAGCAATGGTGTTGTCAGGTTTTCGTTTGCGACTTTGATTACTCGAAAAATTGTTCCGAGTATCGCTGTGTCGATTTCTATCCTGGTCATTGTTGTTATTGTCGTGTCCGCGGTTGCGATGGGAGCCGAACCATTCTCGCTCTTTGCCTTCTTCATCTGCCCATTGTTGCACCATGACTTTGAGGTCCCTGACATTGGTTGGTCATCGTCTGCCGAAGTCTTGGTATGTTCGTCGATCTTAGAGGCCATTTTGGAAGCACTCAATGACGTCTGTTTCTGAAATGTCGACTATAGTGGCCTTCTTTTCGAAGAATCGTCGCAACTAGTCGCGTAGTGTTTCGCCTTCTTTCTATTTTACTTGACTTAGGTCGATCTTGTTACCCGGTCTAGTCATGGAGCCAGCATAGTTGTTGGTGAAAGCTTTTGTCAAGTCTGCCCAAGAGTCGATTGATCTAGGCTTGAGTGACTCAAGCCATGTTAGAGGTGTGGGTTCCATGCATATGGGACTTTGGTGTCGTTATTGCCCGCAGCTGCCTGGACTACCAACGAGTAGCATCGGAGCCATTGAATTGGATCTTGCTTGTCGTCATACTTAGTGATTCCTGTTGGTTTGAACTTTTTGGGTAATCTTGTCCTCATTACCCGATTTGTGAAGGCGGGAAAGTGGTTGTAATTGTCGACTTCTCGTTCACGTCGACTGTTGATTATTTCTCGTAGATCGCTGAAATTCGATACTTCATAATTTTTTAGGATATGGCGAGGACTTTTTGCGGAGTTGGTGCAGCTGACCTCTCCAACATCTTTTTGTCGTACTGGAATGTTGTGTTTACTTGGTCCTTGGCTATGTTGCCTTGGTTGGTTGACTACTTCGTTGTTGTTCCTTTGTACTTCGTGGAAGTCGGTGTTAACTGCGGCACCTCTACTGCCCTCTTGATGAGCTGTAATGCGGGGAACAGACGGGATTGGTGATTCCTTGTCGAGTAGCTTGTAAGCTTGTTCTGCGAGTTGTGCAATTAGTCCATTGCCTCGCTGCGCGAGTTGAGTTGTGACTTCGTTGTCTCTGTCTCGAGGTATGAGCGTTGATATAAGGTTGATCGAGGCAATTGCCGCAAGTGGAGTGTTGTGTTCTTGAGCCTGTACTGCGTCAAATGCTCTTTCAAGGTTAGTGATGGGAATGTTTGTAGCCAGCATTTGTCGGCGTTCAGCCCGAGTAACATTACGCATCCTTCTCTGGTTTCTTTGATCGGAAGTTTCATCTTGTGGGGCGTTAGTTGATGACTCATCTTCTGAGACGTTGTCGAGTTGTACTATTCGTCGAGGGGTTCTCTGTTGGCTAGTACCCGCGTTGTTATTTTGAGTAATAACAAAGACTTCTCTGTCTGGGTAGTAGCTTCCAGAGCTTGATGTTGCGATTTCTGTGGAACTTTCCTCACGGCTTGAGGTGAGTGGGACGCCTTCCTGGTATGGGAGGTTGTCTATATGAGCGATGAGGCATGACTCGTAGTCGCGAGCGAGGAGGGATGGTCTCATTCCTGACCAGTGAATGAATCTGCCTTGCAATGTTGAAGTTATTACCAGACCTTGGGCCAGTCCTGACAGCGGGATCTCTGGGACGTGATCCGAGTCGGAGTCGTCGTCATAGTCTTTCCCGTGTTCAAGTTGAGTTCGAGTGAGGAGACCTTGGTAGACTTCGACTACATTGCGGAGTCCATATGGGAACCGTTTTGGAGTCGAAGTCGATTTGTAAAGTGACTAGGACCGACTAGTCCAAACTGGGGTCGAGTCCGATGCGTAGTCGAACTTGGGGTTGTTGTTTTTGAAATTTTGGTTTTTCTTGGCCGAATCCTCCGTTTTTGGCTGAGAAAAGCTTTTGTTGAGAGATTTCTTCTCCTGGATGTTGATGATTTGGCGCTGAAACAATCCAGCGTTGTCGGTGATACAAAGCTAGGATCCGAAAATGAAAGTTGCACCTGCCTCGAAGGTGCAAATAGGCTTGATAACGACAGGTGTCATCGAGCTCGCGCAGAGAAACTCGATGAGCTCCCCTACCTGGCGCGCCAACTGTCGGTGTTTTAGACCGGCAACCCGCCTAGGGGGTACCCTTAGGTGGTCTTTTGTGCGGTAAGGGCCGTCGAGAGTCAAGGAGTCAATGGTGACGCAAGGAACACGATTTAGACAGGTTCGGGCCGCTAGATCGCGTAATACCCTACGTCCTGTGAGTTGGTTGTATTGATCTTAGATGAACTAGAGTTATTGTCTTTTAGGGGGTCCCTACCCTCCCTTATATACTCGGGAGGGCAGGGTTACAAGTTTGAATCCTAGTCGGGTACGATTACAGAGTTCTACTCGGTGTAGACCGAGTAGTTTCCATATGCACATCTAACTAATCCGAGTGGGATACGCCTCTTGCTGCGTAGCCCCCTTGTCTTGATCGTGTCCGAGTACGCCCCTTAGTGAGCCGTTCAGGGCCTACTCATGGGCCTAGGGTGCATGCCCGACATATGCCTTATTGGTAAGCTTCAGGGTAGTTTTACACTCAGCTGGTAACTGAATTGCATAACTCTTTGTTTTCAAATGATGCCTGTATCGGCAAGTTTTGATTCATTGGGATCTTATCTAAAATCTAGTATCTATCTTTCATGGTCATTTAGAGAAGTATGCTATGATACAGGTTGGTCAAGTATCACATTTCTTATTGTTGACGCCAGATTTCGTCACTAGGAGAATCGGCGTCAGGAAGAAGGGGAATCGGAGAAGCACAGTTGGGAATCGGCCAAATGGTGCTACAGTATGAGATCGGCGGGTGACTTCTGTCTCGCTTCGGGTCGAATATACCAGAGTCCCAATCGGTAATCTTTTGCCGATGAGGAATCGGCTGATTAGGAGGACGGGCTAAGTGGGCCTGTATGGGCTTAGAAGGGAACAGAAGGATGAGGTGGAAATCAGCCCACGAAGCGTGGAGTAACCAACCTAGCACGAATTGTGCTTGTAGATATTCGTTTTCTGTTTGAATTAGGGATAGAATTCTAGTCGGTTAAGAAGATATCTGTACGGGGCTATAAATAGCTGCCTTTGTAAATCTGTAATCATCAACCAATCAATACAACAAGCTACTTTTTCCTCGTACTTACTTTCAAACAGGCGACTTCGCCATTACTTTCCTCTTTTCACGAGTTCGTGCGGGTTGGCAGGGCTGCATCATCTTGATCTCCAGCCGATTCTGTAAGTTCCGTTTATCGAGTAATATCTAAGCTTTAGCTTCGGGCGTATCGCTGTTGTTTCGTTTAGATTTATTCACTAGTTATCGATATTTGCTAGATTCATAGGTTTTACCTGTTTTTCTAGTCTTTATCACCAGTTATCCAGCTAGGAATCGGTGGTTTCGGCTTCATTTACTTTCTGTTATTAAATTCATCTATTGCCGATTAGATCTGTTCCTAGTGTTGTTATCATAGCTTTGTATCGGTTACTCTAGTAATTTTCTGTCTACAAGGCTACAGTGATCGGTTGCTTTATAGCCGATTTCTTTGTTAAGGCAAATCGGTCGATTCGCTGATAAGCTCTCTCGAGCTCGGAAACTTAGCCGATCGTGATTTCTGGACCTGACACGTATTCTTCCTTGCCAATCAACAGCTGGCACGCCGCGCGAACCGCACCAGGGCATTCACCCGAACAGGAGCTAAGCAGATTCTCCCGGGTCGTGTGTCGGACGTTGGGATTCGCTTGACCAATTTCTAGCGCCAACACACTTTTGGCACGCCCGGTGGGACCAGTACAACTGCCATCATGTCGAAAGCTGCTGAAGTCTCCGAGGATAACGTCATCGAAGTGACGGAAGCAGACCTGAAGGACGACCAGAAGGAAGAATTGGACAAGTATACGGCACAATTCTGGAAAGCTTGCCTAAAGTCTTTCAGTCGCTCCAGAAGCGGGGAGACTATCAAGAAGACTCCATTCCCTCCTCCCCGCCAGATTACAATTTCTGAGGATTCGGACAAAATGTCCGATATGATTCAACAGTCTATTTATCACGTCTTCATTGATCAGTCACCGGTACTTTCAAATATGGTGCACAATGCTGTTGTCAACTCCTTCGCCGGGGGAATACCTCAAGGATACAGGGGACCAGCATATTTTCAGCCGATTCCACCAAACCAGAATTATTCGAATTCGGCTTCGCAGCCGATCCAGTTTTCTGTTGGGAGTTCAGGTGCTTCCTCGTCATCAACCCCAATGGGATATGGCTCCATCCAACTGTCCTCTGCGCCATTCCCTCCAGTTAGTCCAATTAACCTGTCACCCTGGGGGGCACCTTCAGTCACGGCCAGTCAGAATCAATCGGCCAGTCAAATGAACCCTCCATTCCAGACATCCTTCCAGGCTGCTGTTCGGCCAACCATGCCGCCATACCAGCCTGTCGCTCCGGAGGTCAACAAGACAGCAGAGATCATGCTGTATGATGAAACGAGTGGCTCATTCAAACAGCCAGCCTTTACTACACAGCCGGCTTACACTCAGATACCACCTTTCAATCAGCCTCCGTTTATTCAGCCTCCAATTTACCAGCACGTGCCGATACCTCAGCCAACAGTTCACCAGCAACAGCCAGATTGGTTGGCACGTATTGCGGAGGTAATGCAAGAACAATTCGGCTTAAAGCCGAAAATGCAGACTTATACCTACAGAACACCATACCCGTCTACATATGACCTATTACCGTTCCCCCATCGGTATAAAGTTCCTGACTTCACCAAATTTTCGGGGATGGATGATACTTCGACAGTAGAGCATGTGAACAGATTTATCATCCAATACGGAGAGGCAGCCACACAGGATGCCCTACGGGTATGGTTGTTCTGATCATCTTTGTCTGGTTTGGCCTTTCAATGGTTCACGACATTGCCGCCAAACTCGATTATTACATGGGCCGATTTAGAAAGACAGTTTCACAAATACTTCTACGCCGGGGTGCATGAGATGAAGCTGTCCGATTTGACTAGCCTCAGGCAAAGGAGTGATGAGCCGATATCCTCGTATATACAGAGGTTTCAGGAAATCAGAAACAAGTGCTACTCCCTGGCTCTGACCGATGCGCAGTTGGCCGATATAGCTTTTCAAGGCCTTCTGCCCCACATCAAAGAAAGATACGCTTCACAAGAGTTCGAGAGTCTGAGCCAGATTGTTCACCGATTGTCTGGACAAGAGGTACGTCCTTTCGATCCGCGGAGGAATTTCCAGAAGAAAGTGGCGTTCCTGGAAGAGTTAGAGGATGAGGAGGATGTTGAAGTTGGACTTGCGGAGTGGATCAAGGGGAAGAAGCCGATATCATGCCCATTCGGCAAAAAGGAGCCGGAAGCGTTCGGTTTTGACACAACTAAGGCCGATAAAATCTTCGATCTTCTCCTCCAGGAAGGTCAGATTAAACTCTCGCCATACCATACAATACCTTCTGCTGAGCAACTAAAAAAGATGAAGTATTGCAAGTGGCACAATGCCACATCCCATGATATCAATGAGTGCAAGATCTTCAGGCAGCAGATACAGTCGGCCATTGAGCAAGGCAGACTTAAATTTGAAGTGCCGGCAAAATCGGCCAAACCAATGAAGATTGACCAACACCCCTTCCCCACTAACATGGTTGATACGGGGAAGAATTCACTCCAAACAAAAGTGCTGACATCCGAATCGGCCAAAAAGAGTGGAGCTGTCGACCCCAGAAATCAAGCTACGCCTGAAGATGTCAAGGGGAAGCGGCGGATGGAGGACGACGATGGCGAATCAGAAGGGCCACGCATTACTTCCCAGTTCTTGCTCCAGAAGTACCAACGTCAGCAT
Source organism: Setaria viridis (assembly GCF_005286985.2). Taxonomy (NCBI): domain Eukaryota; kingdom Viridiplantae; phylum Streptophyta; class Magnoliopsida; order Poales; family Poaceae; genus Setaria; species Setaria viridis. The sequence continues at coordinate 23,580,057 of NC_048267.2, read as the reverse complement.
GAGCGCTCAAGGTCCCGGGAAGAAGCAATGCGTCGGCACGAGGAGCACTGGAGATGCCCGTTCTTCATTCATTGTTGGGAAAACAACCTCAGGCTACCTTCAGCCGATACTTGCCCAGAATGCAACGGTCCATATCGTGGCAATCGGCCATTCAACAGGTCTCGCTCCAGGGACGGAAGGCCAGAACCGATCAGCAGGAACTGGCGCAACCAAGATGACCAGCGCCCTCCCGTGCATGATCGGCTGGGGGGCAGAAGTGACCGATATGATCGGTCGGAAGATAGACACCATGATAGGCAGGGGGCAGAACTGGTCGGCATGACCGGTCAGAAAACAGGGCCAGCGTTCACAGCCGGCTCGAAGAGATGGCCGATGCTCGAGTAACAGATGAAAATCCGTTAGGACGCGAACCGGAGTGGGAACACGCCAAGTCAGGGGGAAGACCAATAAACCCCAGGTGGTGTCCCGATGGATTGACCAAGTCCCAAAAACGAAGAATCCAACGTCTCCGCCAATGGGAGCAGCAAGAAGAAGAAAGCGCGACGGACAAGAAGGAAGGAAAGCCTCGGGTGTGGCGCCCCAAAAGAAACGATAAAGGGGACGACGAATCGGCGGGTGACGAATCGACAGCCGAGATCGGCATGGTTTTCATTTTGCCGATGGAATTCATGGCTCCCGACGATCAACAGGATGTATCGGCAATAGAAGAACAGACAGCACAGTTGGCTTTGGAGCCAATGATGGCCACGTTCGAAAAGCCCGAAGATGACGAACGACAACACATGAAGGCGCTGTTCCTTAAAGGGCATGTTGACGGCAGCCCCCTCACTAGATTGATGGTATACGGAGGAGCTGCAGTCAACATCATGCCGTACGCCGTACTCCGGAAACTTGGGAAAAGCGACGACGACTTGACCAAGACAGACATGATGCTCAAGGACTTCGAAGGCAAGGTGTCAAACGCTCGCGGTGCTCTCTGCGTCGACCTCACCATCGGCAGTAAGACCCTTCCTACCACCTTCTATATTATTACTGGCAGGGGGTCCTACAACATGCTACTTGGCCGAGACTGGATACACGCAAACTGCTGCATCCCGTCAACAATGCATCAATGCCTCGTGCAATGGGTCGGCGATAACATCGAGGTGGTCAACGCCGATTCCGCGTACAGCATCGCGGCAGCCGACACGCAGCAGTGGAGCTGCGAGACCGTCAGGTGCATATCTGGCCGAGTATGGGAGACCGATTTCCTAAAGGTCACCGATTTTGGCCTACAGCCGATCCGAGCAGTCGGCTCCGAAGACTCAGAGTAGATGGATCAGTTCGCCCGAGAAGATGGGAAGCTAGGACACGGGTTCACGTCGGCCGATTCATTGGAGATGATAGACTTAGGTGATGGCACTAAACCAAGGCCGACTTATATTAGTGCAAATTTAGATCCTGAATACAAGTGTAAATTGACAAATTTATTGAAGGAATTTAAGGATTGTTTTGCTTGGAAGTATCACGAGATGCCCGGTCTGGACCGATCCATTGTTGAACATCGGCTACCCATAAAACCAGGGTATCGGCCGTACCAACAACCCGCACGGCGCTGCAATCCTAAAATTCTACCAGACATAAAAGCTGAAATAACTCGGCTAATCAAAGCAAAATTTATTCGACAATGTCGTTATGCCGAGTGGATTTCTAACATCGTACCAGTATACAAGAAAAATGGAAAGCTACGCGTTTGCGTTGATTTCAGGAATCTTAATCAGGCCACACCGATGGATGGTTACCCCATGCCAACGGCCGATGTACTGATCGACGCTGCCGCGGGGCATAAAATCATTAGCTTCATGGACGGAAACGCTGGATACAATCAAATACTTATGGCCGAAGAAGACATACCCAAAACGGCCTTCAGATGTCCAGGCCACCTTGGTTTGTTTGAGTGGGTGGTGATGACTTTTGGCTTGAAGAATGCTGGCACTACATATCAGAGAGCCATGAATTACATATTCCACAAACTCATTGGCATTCTGGTAGAGATCTACATCGATGATGTCGTGGTCAAGTCCAAAGGTCACGAAGAACATCTGGCCGATTTGCGAAAAGTGCTAGAATGTACCAAAAAGCACGGTCTTAAGATGAATCCCAATAAATGTGCCTTCGGCGTATCCGCCGGACAGTTCTTAGGATTCATGGTACACGAACGAGGCATAGAGATCAATCGGAAAACCATAGCGGCCATCAACAAAGTCGTGGCCCCACAGAACAAAACCGAACTGTAGTCTCTAATCGGCAAGGTGAATTTCATCAGAAGATTCATATCTAATCTATCTGGGCGGATTCAGGCGTTCACACCTCTGTTGAAGCTAAAACCTGACCAGGAATTTATATGGGGAGAGGAGCAGCGCAAAGCACTGGAAGATATCAAGCAATATTTGGTCTCACCACCAGTGTTGGTTCCTCCTCAAACTGGTAAGCCGTTTAAACTATACTTATCAGCCGATGAAAAAGCTATTGGGTCGGCTCTAGTCCAGGAGTTTGAGGGCAAGGAGCGGGTAATTTATTATATCAGTAGAAGATTTCTGGATGCTGAAACAAGATATCCTCCGGTGGAGCGTTTGTGCCTATGTCTTCACTTCTCATGCACCAAACTAAGGCACTATCTACTGTCGGCAGAATGCGTGGTCGTATGCAAAGACAGCGTAGTAAAATACATGCTATCACTGCCGATCTTGAAAGGTCGAATCGGCAAATGGATCTTAGCTTTATCAGAGTTTGACCTGCGGTATGAATCGGCAAAAGCCGTCAAGGGTCAAGTCATGGCCGATTTCGTCGCTCAGCATTGCGGACCGGAGATTGCCCTTGTAGAGCCGGCACCTTGGACATTATTTTTCGATGGGTCATCATGTGGGGTCGGATCAGGAATCGGCATCGTCCTCATATCGCCTCGGGGGGCAAGCTATGATTTTTCTCTGCCGATAGAAACCGCCGCTACTAACAATCAAGCGGAGTACCGAGCTGTATTAAAAGGCCTACAACTATTAAGGGAAGTCAAGGCCGATTCCGTTGAAGTCTTCGGGGACTTCATGCTTATTGTGGATCAACTAACCGGAAGGTCTGAATGCAAAGATGACGTATTAAGAATTTATTACGAAGATTGCTTACAGCTCTCGAAAGAATTCCGATCGGCAGTAATCGAGCACATCCCAAGAGACCACAACGAAGACGCCAACAAACTCGCCCAGCATGCATCTGGGTATCGGCCAATTCTAGGCACTATGGCTCTAGAACTCACGGCCGATGACTGGCGTAAAGAAATTGCCGACTACCTGAAGGATCCGTCTAAAAAGGTGGAGCGACGAGTACGTTTTCATGCCACCAAATACGCACTGCTCGAAGATGACCTATTCTACCGAACGATCGACGGAGTCCTTCTCAAATGCCTTGGGACAGAAGAGGCCAAAACTCTAATGGGAGAAATCCATGAAGGGGTATGTGGAGCACACCAATCGGCACATAAGATGAAGTGGATGATCAGGAATAATGGGTACTATTGGCCAACGATCCTCGAAGACTGTTTCAAATATTATAAGGGTTGTCAGGAGTGTCAAAAGTTTGGAAATGTCCAGCGTGCACCCGCATCGGCCATGAACCCCATCATTAAGCCATGGCCGTTCAGGGGATGGGGAATAGACCTTATCGGCCAAATTTACCCACCATCAAGCAAGGGGCACAAATTTATTCTGGTGGCTACTGATTACTTTACCAAATGGGTAGAGGCTATCCCGTTAAGAGCCGTGACATCGGCTATCATGGCCAATTTTGTAAGGGACCACATCGTTTACCGATTCGGTATCCCTCAGACTATAACAACCGATCAAGGAACAATGTTCACATCAGGGGAATTTGAGGAATTTACGACCGATATGGGAATCAAATTGTTAAATTCTTCTCCGTATTACGCCCAAGCCAATGGTCAGGCAGAATCCTCCAATAAAGGGATAATCAAATTGATCAAAAGAAAAATCGAGGAACAACCGAAGAAGTGGCATCTATGTTTGACAGAGGCCTTATGGGCGTACAGGATGGCTTGTCATGGGGCTACCAAGTTATCTCCCTACCAGTTGGTGTACGGTCACGATGCAGTACTGCCATGGGAATCAAGGGCGGGATCGAGGCGTATTTCGCTCCAGGACCAGTTAACGGCCGATGACTACTCATCACTTATGAAAAGGGAACTTGACGACTTGGCTGGCCAACGATTGAGGGCTCTGATAAGCATTGAAGAAAATAAAAAGAGAGTGGCCAGGTGGTACGATAAGAAGGTCAAAGTCAAACAATTCTTCCCCGGGGACTTGGTATGGAAGTTAGTGTTGCCGATCGGGTCGAAAGATCCTAAATTCGGAAAATGGTCCCCTACCTGGGAAGGGCCGTATAAAGTCGGCAGATGCGCTCCAGGAAATACTTACATTTTGGAAACAATAGAAGGAGAGGAATTTACTAGAGCTCTGAACGGAAGGTACTTAAAAAGATACTATCCAAGCATATGGGTCGGAGCATAAGGAATTAACTGTGATGCAATCACACATAGCTGATACAAATCGGTTCGAACACATAGTCGTCCAAATCGGCCGATTGCATTCATTCGGTACGGGCGATGGGTTACATGGCCGACAAAACATTAGTCGCCCTTAGAACAAAAAATACAACAAACTAATTATTCTTCTTCTTGAGCGCCTTCCCGTTCCGCTCCAACTCGCTCATGACGCGGAGGTATTCTTCTTCTATTGCCTTCATTGAAGTCTCTGCTTCAACTTGACGAGGGAGAAAATGACTCCGATCCATGGGAGGGCGTGAAGTTCCTGCCGCCGCGCCTTCAAGAACGACTCGCCGAGGAAGCGGATGGCTCCTGTCGGTGGGAGGTCGCCGGCCGCCGTTGCTCTCCATAAAGTCCAAAATCGTACGGGCCGCCGTGGCGACATCGTCTTCAAGGTCGTCACAATGATGGCCCCTAACCGATGGAGATCGTCGGCTACTCTCACTCACCACGAAATCCAAGACCACACGAGCCTCCGCAGTAACGTGGTCCCGAAGGTCCTCTCGGTGAGCCATGATCAGCGCCTTGTCCTCCGACGTCAATGGGTCCTCGGAGTGAATGAGCTCAATGGCGCGTACGAGCTCAGGGCTAAGACGTTGAGGCTGAAACAAAGAAGGAATAAGAAGGGACATTCTCTTCCTAGGATCTAAAAAAGAAGGGGAGGTAGAGGTCAAGATTTCACCTGGTTAACAGAAGAAGAAGAAGCCAACGAAGCCATGACAGAAAGTCACACCGATGAGAGGAAGGAGAGAGTAAAATCGAAAGCCAAAGTGATGCTATCGGGAGTAAGTGCCGAGGTCGGTATTTATAGGAAAAAGATGCGTGGAAATTTGGTAAGGCTACGTCCCATCGGAAATAAGGAAGGCAGTAAATAGAAAGGGCGTCGCGAAGGACGGTCAAAGTAGATAGTAAATGTTCGTACAAGACAGTCAGTGTTTTACAGGTTACCCAGAAGGGTATCGATAGCCGTGATAGCCCGACGCCGGATCTGATCGGCAGAGTCAAGAACCCGTTGGTCTTCATCTGCCGATCCAGGGACTTCTGATGTACTGCGATGGAGCTTTAGGGCCTCGTGAGCAAAGCGCTGCCTCTCCCGTGTCAAATCGGCAATGACAGAAGGTAGCTCTTGGAGTTTTTTCTCTTCGGCACTAATTGCCTTGGTCACTTGCTCCATCTCCTTGGCAAGCTCCGCCCTCCGACGCTTGAGGCGGTCTATCTCACCGATGATCGCCGGGCGGGAATCTTCCAGAACATGGATGCGCCGATGTGCTTCTTGGGCTTGACGCTTGAACGCGTCCTCTTCTTCACGAGTCTTGGCCAGCTTGGCGCGATCGGCCATGTGACGAAGGGCTCTGAAGACCGGGATCTTCATAGACTCGATGAAGGCTGCCAGCACCAATGCCTCTTCCGCCTCCTCTGGCACTCGCCCGCTGATGTCACTGAAGAGCTGCCGAATCGGTGAAGCGTCTTCTACTAGTTGACCGATGTCCCCTTGAAGGAGGGATCGGATACTGGCAAGTTTGGCTCGGACGTCATCAGGAACGGAGCTCAAGGTAACTTGGCGGGAAGCAACTTCTTCATCGTCTGAGAGGGCGACCGCGAAAGAAAAGAGGCTGTTGTCGGGGGTGTCTTGTTCCTGGAGAAAATAAAGAAGAAGAATAAATCGGCGGGAAGTAGAAGCAAATCGGCTGAATAGAAGCCAAAACAAAACTTACCGTTTTGAAGCGAATTTCTTCATGCTGCACTTGTGAAGCCGTCACGCCTTGCTCAGGGGCCTGCGCCATGGGTTCATCAGATGAAGAAGATTCCACGATGATCGGCGCGGTGCTTGGACCAGCTCCTTGAGAAAAGACTGGTGGTTGAGGAGCGCTTGGTGTGCCGATGGCCTGTGACAGAGGATTGAATAAGTACATTATGCAAATACCAAAGGAAATCGGTAAAATAGCACTATACCTCAATGGATGGAAGCGGGGGTGCGCCGATGGCTGGTTGAGTTGCTGCCGATTGTTGTATTTCCATAGGGGTGCTCTGTGCAGTCTAAGGAGAAGAAAGGTTAATATCAGAAGAAACAATCGGAAGCAATAAAACATAAGTTTACCTGAACGGCTTCCAAAAGCAATGACGCGGCGGCTGCTCCAGCTTGTGCGATAACTTGGGTATCGACATCTTGGGTGACCTGAGAAGGTGGTGCGGCCGGAGTCTCTGCCGATACGAGCACAGGGGGATCCGCCGATTCTATACGAGCTCGGACTCGGCGATTGGTCTTCTTGGTGGTCCTCTTATGGACTTGTTTTGATCGGCCAGCAATCACGTCAACGGACGGAGCGTCATAGCCGATAAGAGGATAAATTGTGTATGGATGACTCTCTATTAGCCGTCCGCTGCGGCTATGGGTTGGAGGAGTTCGATTCTCGGCCTGAAAAAATAATAAAATCATTAGTGCTCAGTCATGATAAAAGGAATAAAAATCGGCTAAGTGAAGTACCTCGGCGATCGGGTCGATGTTGGCTGGGTCCAGAAGGTTGCAGTATGCCGATGCCGAGTTGCAGAAAAGAAATTGCTTCCAATCGGCCCACCAGAGTTTGAACGGCTGGACAGCAAAGGGAGCTACTAGCCAGTCGTTCAAGTCAATTGTACTGGAGTCCGGGATTCGGTCTCGTAACCGACTGTAATCCAGACCAGATGTGAGCTCATCTCTAAACTTGATTCGGCCAGCAAAGTACACTTGAATCGGCAGCTGACCCATGCCGAATTGACGTGCTGCAACGGAGGGGTTGTAGAATTCGTACGTAGGGGCGTCCTTCCCTGAGAAGAAGTTGGCTGGCAGGAGTCCTGGCTTGATTAACTCATCATAAAGTTCTTCATCAAATCGGCTGGTGGTTGAGTCAAAGCAAGTCGGGAGCTCAAAGACCGGGTCATCCCGCTGATAAGGAAACCAAATAGTTGCGTCTTCATTAAATCCATTGTAGAAGCATCGAAAGTACTCGGCTACCTTTGTAGCAGAATACGTGCAGCCTGGGAAAGCTGATGCCGCTTCGCCAAAGGACATGCATCGGCGACGTTCGGTGGGGTCTTCCGCCGATTCGATGTTGGGGAACGTCATGCAGTCCACTGGCTGCTGGGTGATCTTGCTCATGTAGAGGTTCAACCACAGATTGATGAACCACCAGGGTCCGCCTTGATTGCCGATCGGCTCTCCTTTGGATAGTCTTATGCCGATTTGATGGAGCATGTGGTACACGGCCCCTAGCAGATGTTTCCCGAGGGGGACATGGTTTCCTCTGGACAGTGCTTCAGCTAAGGCCTGGGTATTGGTGGTTGGGCCTGCGGCTCTTCCACAAAAGAAGTGTTTTTCTAACCACATCATCAAGAAAGCCGTGTGCTCCCTATTCTCAACAGTCCCGGTCCTCTTATTACTTCTGATGAAACCCTTCCACCCGCCGATTCCTCTCGTATCCAGCCGATGTGACGTTGCGGCTAAAAGGTGGAAGGGTGTGTCCGGGGAGGAGATGTCGAGGCCGGTCAACAGGACCACATCGGCCAGTGTTGGGGTCATAGGACCGTGCCCAAATAAGAAGGCATTAAGTGCATCAGACCAAAAATAAGAAGCCGCCATCACTAACGGCTCATTTTTCTCCATCTGGGACAAGGAAAGGTTGATGCACTGGCCGATTTTGAGCTCTTCCCATGAGACGCTCTTTGATGCGGCCACCCGTTGGTACCACTCCCTCCAACCTGGGGTTTCATTTGGCCAGGATCTAAAAGTGCCCAGCCAGTGATCTAAGTTCATATCAGATAGTTTGAAGGGTATCCGGTCGGTTTCCAAATTTATGAGATCTATTGGATCTGGGTTTCCCATGGGTCCGAGACAAATAAGGCCGGGATTTCCCGTAAGGTGAATGGTAATTCGATGCCTAACTGCCTAAAAAAGGAAAGGGGAGTGTAGAAAAGTAAGAAACAGATCTAAGGTAAATATATTGCCGATAGAAGGAGGATTCGGTATTTACCTCTGGGATGAAGTTCTGGGTGATCGGTGTGGTCGCCGGTGCAGATGCGGACGATGGGGCCACGATGGGGATCGCCATTGGGATCTCCGATGAAGCTTCTTCTTCTGAGGAAGGAGCAACGGCTGTTGCCACCACCGCCGGAGGTGCTACTTCTGGGGCATCGCGCGCGGGAGAGCTGCCGGAAGGAGCCGCCATTAGAGGAGAAGAGGAAAAAGTAGCAGGAAGTGGAGCTAGGAAGCTTCGGCGGCAAGGGAAAGATGTTGAAGGAGGAAGAAGGCGCGCGCGCTGGGAAAAGAGACGTGAGCTTGAAGATGAGGTGCAGGTGAAGCGCTATTTAAAGGATGCCTGAAGGGGGGTAAAAATGGAATTTTCACCGCGTCGGCGTTTCGAGTTTTTCGGGAGTAGTGGCTGTCGTGGGCGCCCGTTTCGAAAAAATTGCAATGATCAGCTGGAAGACCGTGAAACGGAAGGATATTTTCACTGCGGCCGTTTCGAAGGGGAAGTTATAAAGAATTTCGAAGTAAAAGACTATGTTTTACTCCGAAACTGGGGGGCATGTGTTGACGCCAGATTTCGTCACTAGGAGAATCAGCGCCAGGAAGAAGGGGAATCGGAGAAGCACAGTTGGGAATCGGCCAAATGGTGCTACAGTATGAGATCGGCGGGTGACTTCTGTCTCGCTTCGGGTCGAATATACCAGAGTCCCAATCGGTAATCTTTTGCCGATGAGAAATCGGTCGATTAGGAGGATGGGCTAAGTGGGCCTGTATGGGCTTAGAAGGGAACAGAAGGATGAGGTGGAAATCAGCCCACGAAGCGTGGAGTAACCAACCTAGCACGAATCGTGCTTGTAGATATTCGTTTTCTGTTTGAATTAGGGATAGAATTCTAGTCGGTTAAGAAGATATCTGTACGGGGCTATAAATAGCTGCCTTTGTAAATCTGTAATCATCAACCAATCAATACAACAAGCTACTTTTTCCTCGTACTTACTTTCAAGCAGGCGACTTCGCCATTACTTTCCTCTTTTCACGAGTTCGTGCGGGTTGGTAGGGCTGCATCATCTTGATCTCCAGCCGATTCTGTAAGTTCCGTTTATCGAGTAATATCTAAGCTTTAGCTTCGGGCGTATCGCTGTTGTCTCGTTTAGATTTATTCACTAATTATCGATATTTGCTAGATTCATAGGTTTTACCTGTTTTTCTAGTCTTTATCACCAGTTATCCAGCTAGGAATCGGTGGTTTCGGCTTCATTTACTTTCTGTTATTAAATTCATCTATTGCCGATTAGATCTGTTCCTAGTGTTGTTATCATAGCTTTGTATCGGTTACTCTAGTAATTTTCTGTCTACAAGGCTACAGTGATCGGTTGCTTTATAGCCGATTTCTTTGTTAAGGCAAATTGGCCGATTCGCTGATAAGCTCTCTCGAGATCGGAAACTTAGCCGATCGTGATTTCTGGACCTGACACGTATTCTTCCTTGCCAATCAACAGGTCAGATTGGCTGGCACGCCGCGCGAACCGCACCAGGGCATTCACCCGAACAGGAGCTAAGCAGATTCTCCCGGGTCGTGTGTCGGACGTTGGGATTCGGTTGACCAATTTCTAGCGCCAACACTTATGTCTGAATGTTAACACAATGATATCAAATTTATCTCTTTTACTATTCGATAAATGCTCTATGCGCATAGAGCTAGCTGCCCACCACGCCAAACGACGACACGTGTATAAGAGCATTATAGGATCATCACCATTAGCTGGTACGTGATGCCCTATAGCCACAATTAGAGTGTTAACAAGAGTAAGCATCGTACACTACTGGAAAACTGAGCATTGGTCCTAGCCCTTAGTACCAGTTTATTTTTGATCTGGTACTAATGTGACCCCTTTAGTATCGGTTGGGAGCTCCAACTAGTATTAAAAGTTGCACTTTAGTACCGGGTGGAGCCTCTATACGGTACTATTTTAGTACCGTGTGGAGGCTCCACCCGGTACTAATGTGCAACCTTTAGTACCGGATGAAGTCTCCAACCGGTACTAACTTCCCTCCTATAAATCCGTCGTCTTCTTCCTCCTGCCCGAGCCATTCACCACAACTTGAGCTTCATCCTATCCATGGCGCCATAGGAGAGGTGCTGCCGGATAGAAGACCATTTCGTGGGGATTTCACTCGTTCAAGTGTCCTAAAGGTTAGAAAATTCATCCTCCCTTGATATATGATTAGTATACTAATTTTTATACTTTAGAGCTAGAGTAATTTGTGATTTTTAGAATAAGGTACCATGGAGAAATTTTTTATTTATATGCATGTTTTATTTAGCCCTCATATTTGTGATTTTTAGAATAAGCTATAATTTTTATGATGCTATGTTTCGTATTAGTCAAAGAAATTGATATGAGGCTAGAGGAATAATTTCATAATTTAGTCCTTTACAAATATAAGCTAAATAAATTATGGGGAAAAATATAATTTATTTATATTTTAGTCATTTGTAAATATGAGCTAGATAAATTATGATACGTAGAGGTAATTAGATGGTCATTTTTAGAATAAGTAGAATGGAGAAACCGGCATTGTTCTCTTGTTCTCTTTTCCTACGTCAGAACCAGCAGCGACTCCTATATGGTTTTTCCCTGTGACTTCCTCTGCTGGCTGCTACCCTACCCGTTGTTGCCTCCCCTGCCGATCTACTACGTCTGCTGCCACCGAAGAACTAGAGAAGGAGAGAAAACGAAGGGATAAAGGAAGAGAAGGGAAGGATAGGAAGGGGCTGCACAAACCCTAGGCTTTTGGAGGATCGAGGTGAGATGGTTTTGATCTGATCCCATATTTTTGGACGAGTTTTAGGGCTGACTTTTAGTTTTTTTTATTAGAGGGGGCATTAGAGATGGATCTCGTGATTAGTCTCCGCTGGCTGACAGATTTGTTAGTTTCAATTCCTCTTCGAATATGGCCATGTTATAGTCCGAATATATTTTTCCACCTATATAAGTATTTGTAGAAGACTCAGAATTTTATCCACAAAGTCCTAGATCATAATTTTTGGCCAAATGGTTTCAGAGATATTGCAGTTCAAAGATGGCTAACTTATTCTGACGAGTTTCTGAACAGTAATAGATCTATTCAGTTTTAAGGCACTTAAGAGGCATAATTAGTTATTCAAATGAATACCATATTTTTATAGTTTTTATCAATCTTTCCATATTGGTATAGAGCATAATTTTCAATTGGCTAGAACTTCAGATATGAAATTCTAAAGTGTACTATTAGTTTTGTGTTGTCAGATTCAGCACTCGAGGTTGCTATAACAATTAATTGATCTTAGTGATTTTTATTGAAACGATCCATATAACCAAAGTTATGGATAATGTAATTGTTCATTTTCTAGTAAAGTTTCATAACTTTTGGATGAGTGGTTTAGTAGATATCAAGGTTTTACCATCGACTGTCAGAACTTAAGACAGATTCTATAGTCTGAATTGAACTGAAGATTAGGACAGTTTGCTTGGTGAATAAAAATGTTTTGACCAATGAAATTTGTTCTCCTTTCTATGTAGTTTCCGAAAATGTATTTATTTACTAACATTGCTTTTGTAGATTGAAAGATACAAAAAAGAGAAATGTTGCTGCTGTTGTAGAATGATTGTGGTTTTGCTGATTTTGTCTTTTTATCATGTTTGAGGGTTCCGGGCGTAGGAGCAATATGCGTAATTCTTTGTATATGTTTGTTAGAGTTGTATGTACTGAGTTCATGATGATAAACAGGTGGTTTTGCGTCGGATCATGCCTAGTGCCGTTTGCACCATCGCTTTGAGGCAAGCAAACGTAGCAGTGGTGGTTTCACTACAGCTTTGACTTGTTGTTTATTCTACCTACACTCTAATAAATTCAGAAACCTAACCAAAGAAATATTCCTTAACTAAATTTTACATTATTTTTTAAATTACTTTAATATACTTGTTCTATAATAATACTTCTGACTGTATATTCCATCACGAGGTAGGAGGTATCTTTATGTACGTGGTTGTATGTGACATAAGTGGTAACTTTACTTACAGTTGCATCATATCATTGCATCATATTGCATTGCACATCATTCGTGGATGTCGTCGCTTGCTGCCGTGACCGTACCGGTACAGCATCGTACGTTGCCTGATGAGGGGTACGATGCAGCTTCATACCTTGTTGGGTATGGAGGCACTGGACGTGGCATTTGTATTGCATTTGCACTCATTGTAATTTATATATTTGAGTATTATGCATCGACATGGAAGTGGATATGAGGTCTTGATCATATGAAGTAAATAAGCGGTTGTGGTTTATTCATTCTTTACTTTCATATTAAGATGACTTTCACAATAATCCGGTTTATCTTATTTTATCATGTATCTATGTTTAAATCGATGAATAATGAACTTGTAGTTTAAATAACTTGTTAAAGCAGTTTGTTTGCTGAGATTTATTCTCACACCCCTTTTATCTTTCCAGGTGATTGAGTGGATGTTTTGCTTGAAGGGATGGGATTAGCTGCACGTCTTCACATCTTTACCACTTTCCTTTTATAATAATAATGATACATTTATCTTGCTTTAATGAGCATAGAGTAGATCTTGTGGTGACCATTTGTGGTTTCTTAATCATGAGTGTGGTTGATTTTTTTAATTGTTATCTTGTTAAGTTGCCCATTAAATGCTGATGTGCGGTTTATCTCTATATATCATTTATGTTGTTGCTTCCGCATTTTAGTCTGTTTGTAGGGTTATGCTGCTGAGTTTTTTATTCCAGTGGGAAGGATGTTCTGTGACATCTTGGAATGCTGGTGTGTGGTTTATCTTTATATATTATTTATGTTGTTGCTTCCGCGCTTTAGTCTGTTTGTAGGGTTATGCTGCTGAGTTTTTTTATTTCAGTGGGAAGGATCTTGGACTTTGTTGTGCCTGGGTGTTACAGTAGCCCACTGCCCCCCGCGCACCAGCTCCATGATGTGATCAGCTGGCCCCGCTGCCAAAAAAAAAAGTTGCCCCAAGTTTCAAAATAAAGGAGATAAATTTGAACCGTGATGATGCTAGGTGCTTAACGTTCGTAGGCAGAAATTACCACAGGATTCATTTGCAAGCATATCACACATCTCAAAGCAAGATTCCAGACGTTCTCAAAACAAGATTCCAGACGTGCGGCAGGATCAGAGCGTGGGCAGCTACCCCTACCCGCATGTTATCCATACTACTCGCTATTTTCTTCTAAAAATATTGTTTGAATGTTATAGAGTTTTTTTTCCGAAAGAATATCAAGGAAAAGAACAAAACGACATCTAAAAAATAAAAATATACTGAAGAACTTTCTGGTCATCTTCTTCTTTTGATTGTTTCATCGTCCACCGGAGCTTGTGCACTCTCATCTTCTTCTTTTGATTGTTTCATCGTCCACCGGAGCTTGAAAAGTGCACTGAAAAGGCAGCAAGGGAAATAGACACTTGCCAACACCCTCGCTATATAAGGCTTTGAAGACCGCAAAAATCACTCACTGCTAACAACAAGATCTTGAAATCATTGAAAAAACATTGGCTGGGGGAACACCCCAAGCAACACAGGCTTGCATCACCACCAAAACAGAGGGTTGAAAAAATCAGACCTTGACCCAAACCAAATTGAAAGAAGAGGTCGAAGTCGCCACTACAAAAGATAGCCGACTGCATACCCTGATTGACACACCAACTGTAAAAATCTGGAGCGAACCTGCAGATTTGGCAGAACCAACTCTCAGTGGCCCTTCGTCGGCGCCGGATCGGATGTCGTCGAGGTAGGGAGAGGCCGGAGAGACCTTATTCCAAAACGTCATCGTCGCAACCACCCCGTCGATGTCACTGAAGAAACAACTCTAAAAGAAAACAAGATCTGTGAAAAGGACAGGTCTCCGCTCCTTCACCCCACCGGCGAGGCCACCGGAGGGACAGTGGAGGGGGACCGAGGCGGCGGCACCAAAAACCTTGAATGTTATAGAGTTATTTGTTCAGCAGATGTATATCATGTACTACAGTCAGATGTTTCTGGAAACTGAAAATTCAGTGTAGAGCTGGATATGGAGGAAGGTCTGCACACCATCACAGCCATCCTCCTGCTGTCCCCTGCTCTGCAATGCCCCCGGACCACCTACATACATCTAAATGTGGTCTCCCCATCTCAGGCCCCATTGATGGCCACCGGGAAGCCAGTATGGGAGCACCAAGTAGCACACCAATTAAGCTCATCGACATGTCAGGCTCCTCTTCTCAAGGCTGCAGGCATGAATTTATATTTCTTCTTGGGTAGATTCAGCATGTTTCTGCTCTTAATTTGCTCTGAGTAGGAACATGGGAGCAGCCTACAACCTGATTTGTTTTCAATAGCGGATCTTTGTGTATTCCTACTGTATCAATAGCATAATTGTTCCTTATTGTTTGATGTTTCAGGCTTTCCAAGAGATGCTGCCTGTAATTGTTTTGCATACTCAGTTCAGTAATTTCTTTCCAATTCATTCTATTTGTCACACTTTTAAACTTTACACATGTGCTTTATTGTCGTTTCATATACTTAAGAAGTTATTTACTTCAGGCTACATACAATGCAGAAAACAACTATTATATGTAATTCTTTATGCGGGAATATTCTCCTTGTTAATCCACCAATTTTGCAGATTTTCTGCCCCGATCAAACAAGATTGTCTTGAACTTGACCACAGCCCTGTAATCTCAAGGGTGCTTTAGCGGGAATACAACATCTTTATTGAGCTATCTGCAAGGTTTGTGCCCTGTGAGCTGTCACTTCCCTTTTTGGATTATGTGTATAAAATAAGAATCGATATGAGTTGCACATGCATTTTATAAAATTTTAGACCTATATCAAGTTTGTTGCCCCTTAGTTCATAACATGGTTGATGTGCATAGCTGCAGATGGCAATGTTGACTGTCAGCTGCTGCGAGAAGGTGAACTCCTGTGCCGGCCTGCTTTCTGTTTTCTAAAAGGGCAGATGAAACAATGGCAGGTGATATTGTAGTACTCTATAGTCCATATGCATGTGAGCAACAAGATTTTATGGTGGTGGTAGCAACAAAACTTGTAAAATAAAGTATTCTGAACGTGGATCTTCATTGCTCCGTTTGAGCCTTAGATGAGTGTCTGTGCTGCATGCAGTGTCTTGGATCACTTAAGGTGACTTGATAAGATTGCTATGTTCACCAGGTGTTTGTCAAAATGCCAGAGTGGCCTCTTGTTGCAGCTACGCCACCGAGTTCTTTTGCTTTCCCTATCATTATAGTATTTCATATTTGCTTGCGACGATCCATTCATGCAATAATCTGTAGCCACTTTTCTAAACTCTGAATAAAGGATGGAAGCATAAAACTTGTTCTACCCATACAGGCTGATTTTTTTTCAATTGTTGTACCTTTGCTTTGAGGTTTGACAAAGGATAGGTTCATTGCTATGTTATGTGCTGGTCTCACTACTCACCACTTACAATTTGTGCAAGCAGAGGAAAAAAGAGACCGCCGAAGAGATAGTACAGGTGGGGCCACGCATGGATGAGGATGATGGAAAGGCGAACTGCACAGCAAAGTTTGATACAAGAGATGAAAGGGGCATTCTTCATCAAGGAGTTTTGATCGTCTGGTACTGCCTGCGAACTAGACCTATAATAGAATGGTTATAGAGAGAAATAGTCAGCAGCTAGGACATGTTCACTTCAGAACATGCATCCTGTCCACTCTTTATCATTTTTGTGAACACGATGTGAAAATGTATTTGTTAATCTTGAAGGACTTGTTTTTCAAAAAAATATTGAAGTAATTGTATTTTTTTTTCATTCCATTATGCATCATGTCTGAAATCTGAATGAGTAAGGAGTTGAGATCGGGGTAAGTAAATGTGAGAGAAAATTGAACATAAGCTTTTAAGTCATGATCGGTCTAAAGATGTGGCAATAGTTTCTCTTTGATTGAGAAAGTTTGCATAAACCTATATTTTGCAAGGATGATTTGGTCTAAAAAATTATATGCATTGTTGTGCAGCTTAGCAGCTCGTTTGATCGGCTCGTTAATGCGTGGACATGTAAGAAAAAATATTATGATTTTAGCTATAATTATTGTTGCTTGTAACAACGCACAGTGCGAACCTAGTACTGAAATAAATCCACGAAAAATGCGAGTACATCACTACTGCAGAGCACCTCATCTGTACCGGCTCAAAAACCCCATTCATGCTAGTGGATGAACTGGTACCACAAAGCCGATACGCATGCGGATGGCATCGAAGCGGGCATGAATAGTGGATTATGCCTACTGGTGGAAAATTACACCGGTATGAATAACAGATTATGCCTACCGGTTGTAACAACCCAGCCTGAGAAAATAGCTCATGCCCACTCTGCACGTTGAGTGGACCACACATATACTGCAACATGCTGTTGCGGTCGGATTTTAGCCAACAAATCCGGATAATCCGGAGTGAGGAAGTATGAAGCGGCGTCAGGACCAAAGACTGTCAGGTGCAGTGAATTCTTTTCTCTAGAGCGAGCATGCAAGATCTGCGTAATTGACGGGCTGCCGAATCAACTGTACGTGCCATGCATATTTAGGATAGCAATATGAAACCCGGTGTTTCACGTATGAGGGATAAAATGCAACTAGAGGATCTTGTACGAGAATTTAGGACGTAGGACCTGGAAATGCTTTGGGCCGCTAGATGAGAATGCCAGCCAGATCACGCCTGGCCCATTAATTAATACTGATTGCGCCCATGTACCCCGCGTTCGAGTCAGACCAAAAAGGCAAAAGCTAGGGAGCGCAGGGTCGCGCTCATACCCCGGTCTGGTGAGGTAAATTACAGTTGAGACTATTCTAGGTCATGTTGATAAATTATTGACAAGTTTATGCTTAAGTTGCTATCACGGCTACACATAATTTTCTGCTCATACAAGGTATCTCGTTTTGTTGTGTTTGTCCTAAGGAACAAAATGAAAGAAACATAAATTTAAACGGACATGGAAAGAGTTACGGTGCTAGTGCCTAGACGTCCGATGGAATTTTTCCCATCAAATACTTCGTTGCAACATTAAAATAAAATATCTGCAACATCGAAAATCTATGGTTGCAACAATCCCGCTGTTTGATTTTAGAATAGAAAATTCCTGTTGAACACTATGTTTCATGCAACATTTGTTGTGAAACATGCAGAAATAATAATTACAATATCGATGCTTTACTATTGCAATATATGTCGAACCGTCTGATTTTTTAAAGATCTCGTACGATCAGTTCTGTAGCATTGCTATCCTATTTTCAAATGTAGAAACGAATTAGTATAGAACTACGGAAAAAAATAATTCACGTTTAATTTTGGCCCAAAAGCTTGCTATCCATCTGCTACGTACATCCTGCATGGCTTTTAGCCCATGTCTCTAGTGACAAATGACAATATCTCAAATTCTCAGCGCATGCCATAAACGAATTACAGAGACATTTCAACATCAAAACTCGAACACGAAGTAACTTCCAGAATGGTTGAAAGTTGGCAGACAAATTTGCAGAACTCTCACAAATAAAGTTCACATTCTTTGCAAACAAAAAAAAAGACTAAGAAAACCTTCAAATAATTATAGTACATTGAAAAAACATACCTACATCAAGAAGTACTTTACAGTTCTGATGATCAGGGGCCTAGCAGCCTAGGTGGTGAAATCTCGTGACAACTATAGTCAGGAAGGATATGGATGGCTTGTGAAGTTAGAGGGGAGAATATGTATATGAGTCTGTCATAAAGCGCACTTAATAACGTATGCTTAAAGTAACGCCTGAAATGAATAGAGAGTTTGGGCACAAGCACAACTCCCCACGACACAAGGCGAACTTTAGTGCTAGAGCCACAAAAACTTTTCTAAAAGATACTACAATGCAGAAAGCATACCCAAAAGTCAATAGAGAACCATGATTTAATTTAAGGATCAGACATGTATAAGAAATCACATCCTTACCAAATTACCACAAATTCAATTCGAGTCGGTTAGCGCAAAAGGAGAATGAGAAGAAAAGAAAGCGCACGGGGGCATCGGCAAAGAAAGCGATCACGCTTCGCGGCCCCACCACAGTGGCGCGCCAGGCTTTCCGCTTTCCAGCACGGCGGGGCCCATCCGCCAACGGGGCAGCCGCAACTCGGAAAAAGCGAAGCGGCGCGCCGAGGAAAAAGCCATTCCTCTTCGTCTCTTCCTTCCCCCGTCGCGCGGCTAGCCAAGCAGAGGGCGGGCAGAATTCCTTGCTTCCTCGGCGGGTGCTCGAATACGAATACAGCGCTTGCCCCGCCGCCCCGGCAACCGCACCCCACTCCATCCCCTCAACCCCCCAACTTTCTCCGATGGCGTATAAATCGCCGCCGACGCCGGCCGCCTCGCCCACTGTTAGCATTGGGCGATGGCGGCGATGGAGGCGGGGGCGTCGACGTCGGCGGGAGCGCTGCCGAGACGGAGGCGGGACGCGCTGGCGCTGACGCTGGCGTCGCGGAGGCTGCCGGTGGGAGCGGCGGACGCCGGGGAGCGGGTGCCGGGGGCCGTCGCGCCCGAGGTCATGCCCTTCGTGCGCGCCGCGGACGAGGTCGAGCCGCTCAACCCGCGCGTCGCATTCCTTTGTGAGTAGCCACGCGCAGGCCCCCCGCTTCGCCTGCCTCCCTTCCCTTGGATTGTTCTCTTCTCCAAGTGCAATGCAGTAGCTAGCTGAGTTGGTGGTTCTGCACATTTGCCTCACGAAACTACAATACTGTATGCTTCACAAAGCAAGAGCGCTTTTGGTTGCTATCAAGTCACGGCAAAATGTTGCTCATGGCTTTTACATTATGTAGTTGAGATTTTGGTATATTAGCTTGCATGCGGTCAATGCCATTGGAAACAAGTGATGTACAAAATGGCACTGGGACGGTTCAAAATCAAATCGAGCTGGGTTGCACTTCGTTATATACTAAGTATATGGTTGTTGTCAGCAAAGTATACTTTGCAATTTATATTGTTATAACACATAGAAACGGTTTACGTGCATAGCAACATTTTCTCACATCAAGCTTGATGTGCGGACTCTAGATGTTCACCTGTGGCACAAATTTCCTCATGTTTTGACTGCCAGTCTTGGATCTTCGATATAAAGGTTTGCTCATTGTTCTTTTTGGTTGATAAAGATCCACATTTGAAAACGCCAGGGATCTGTGCTTTACAGAGAACAGAAGGCATTCATGTCAATGGATACTAGTGTATCGGGTAAACAATTCAAGTGGCTAGGGGTTCAGACTTTTCAGGGTATTGGAATGCGCGGATACATTTATGCCGCATTTGAATATGCTGCTTGTGGAGTGCACATAACTTACTGCATTTCACTACCTGCAAAAAGTGTTATCATAGATGGTTACTTGGAAAAACTAGTAATTACGTGTACTGTACAGCACCTGCGAGAGCTTTCTAAAATAACTCTTAGGCCCTGTTTGTTTCCGCTTCTCTCAGCCATGCTTGGATTATAATCTAAGCGAAGATTTTCTCGCTTCTCGCTTTTCGCTTCTTGTAGTTCAAATCTCTGAAGCGGCTTACCACATAAGAGAGAATCTGGGAAAATAAGCAAGGCGTTTGGTGGGATTCTCGCTTATTTTCATCGATAAGCTGCTTATGAGTGGAAACAAACAGGGCCTTAATCTATTTAGTGACATAAGTCCCATTATGTTATTGGGTTATTGGTCCATTGCATATCTAGTTGTATTGTGCACCAGTTTGATTTTTGTTCAGTTTTCCCTCTACCTTTGCAACATCTCACTTCCTTTTTTAAGAACACATGACATTTATGTTCTCATTATCGATAAGTCATCTAGTAGAGTTTATTCTGATATGAAGTTGGATCTGCCATTCATGTTGTACCAAGGTCGTAGATATGCCTTCAAGAAAGTACAAAGAATGGATCCATCATCAACCCAACGTGGTGTTCGTCAGTTCAAAACATACATGTCAATTAAGCTGGACCAAGTAAGCTTCTACATGGAATTGTTCATGATACTATTTGCCCTCCTTCATTGTACCTAAAATCCTAATATGCTTTTCATCAGGTTTTTAGAAAGAAGCTTTAACACATATCTTGTAGTACTGAGCCTTTAGTCTTGTTCTCGTTAAGATTTAATCCACTGCTTGTTATCTGTTCGTTTGATATCTTCCTATCCTCACTTTAGCAAAGTTTTCTTCACCCATGTGAAATTGAGGGGAAAATTAAGATTCATATTTCTCGCTACTTTAGTAGTATCTTAACCTCACAAATGGTTTGTTTTATCTGTGCGGTACCAAACCATATACATTATTCAATTGGCTGCTCAGAGGAGAAATGATTGTTGGTAATCAATTAGTATTACTGATTCTTACCGCCTAATCATGACTTATGAAAGCCTTGCATTCTTGACTTAATTCGCTAATAGATAAAACAGATTGTTCTTTATTTTGATAACAGCTAAAGCAGATTGTTCCCTGCAGTGGTGCTAGCATTCGAAACAGGCATGATTATGTTGTGACTATGCCCCCTTTAATTTGAACCAACTAAAAAAAACTTGACCACAGGGGGAGGTTCCCCCCAGGCATTGTCCTAAGATTGTGCCGTGCTTTGAACCTTGGCTGGGACGGGAGTTTCAACGATTCCCAGAGTTCAACTCTCTAACTGGTCCATTGGGATAAGCTTGGCACTTGAACCAACTTATCTTGATCCAGTTCAATCCTTTCAAACTGTTATTTACTCGTCACCAATTTTTTAGTACTGAGTCCTTGAGGTTAATCTCTGTTTGACAGGATGACACACAAGTTCTGGGCAATGATGCAAGCGAGATACAACAGTTCTATAAGAAGTACTGTGCTAGTATGAGTCAAATTTCAGAAAAGAGGAACTTGTAAGAAATCTATACACTTTTTTATGAGAGGAGAAATATATACACCTGTGAGTTATTTCTTCTCTATTGTATTGTTAATCAACTTTTTTCTAATATTGATCCAGCGAGGAGATGGCTAGATATTACCAAGTGGCCTCTGCTCTTTATGAAGTGTTAAGGGATGTAACGGATAACAAAGTTGATCCCCAGGTGATGCATTGTAATTGTTTGTTTCTTCCTAGTTCCTCGGTAAACTTCTTCAACACAATTTTCCACTTCTAGGTGATAAGGTGTGCGGAAATGATCGAGGAAAAGGGTCGTCATTTCAAGAACTACAAGTACAACATTATTCCCCTCAATTTCCCTGGTTCTTCTGAGGCAATTGTGGAACTTCCGGAGGTCTTACACTTATCTCTGATAACACTATTTATACTTGTTTGTGAAAATCTGCATTAACTTTTGATTTTTGTTACCCTGCAAATTATGTAGATAAGAGGTGCTATTGATGCAATAAGTGTCATAGATGGTCTTCCAATGCCACACATGTCTTCTGTGCATAGGCAGGGGGATAAAATTATCCATGATTTACTTGACTGGCTTTCACTAGCGTTTGGATTTCAGGTGATGTCATTGTTTTCATTTGTTTTCTGACATTCAAAGAAGGTGGCATAGTGTCACTGCTTCAGTCTTACTGGTTCACATGTTATTATCTTTGGCAAACATCGTTCTATGAGAACTGAATAGTGTGCGGTTTTTGTGTGCAGAAATCTAATGTAGAAAATCAAAGAGAAAACATGGTTTTGCTTCTTGCAAATATTAGTACAAGAACTGCTGCACAGGAAGGGCATCCTTTGGTAAGATATATGCTATTTTGAAGATTTTATTTGAGGCATTTTATCTTATATTTCAAGTTCTTGTATGCACTGCTGAACTAACCCTTTTGAAGTCCGATACTTAGCTAACATGTTATTTTTCAGGTTGACACTGTGAACGAATTATGGGAAAAGATTACTGGAAACTACAAATCATGGTGTCGCTATTTGCACGTTAGTAACAATATCATGTACGTGGTGTAGTTGTTTCGACTAACTTTTTCTCAAGTAATTATCCTACAGTTTGCGAGTTTCTTCTCATAGCTATCCTCATTGTGTCCATTAGCATTTCATATGTCTACTTTTTTTTTTAAGAACACGTAAAGCTTCCATGCCTTATTAACTTCTACATTTCATTTTTGTGTTGTAGGATCAGTCATGATGTTGCAGAACATAAGAAGCAACAGCTGAAGCTTCTTCACATTGGATTGTATCTTCTTATCTGGGGTGAGGCTTCAAATGTTCGGTTTATGCCTGAGTGCCTGTGCTACATATTCCACCATGTAAGTATCTCTCATGAAAGAAATAGCCTTTTGGCTTCCTCCAGAAGGTCGTTCTAACTTTAGTAACTTATTGAGGATGGCTGACCTGTTGTGTTCTCTTTCCAGAAAAAAAGGTCATGGTTGATTTATTCAATTTACATATTTGTTTCAATCATAGTTTTGAAGCCATGATTTAATATGCTGTATGTGAACTTGGAACAGTTATATTGGAAATTTCCTAATGTTTAAATAATAAATAATTGTGGGATTGAGGCCTCATCAAAATCGACCTTTTCTTTATGAAACATTGACATGAAATTTGATCACCAGAATCAACATAGCCCACTGAAGAGAAACTCATGTTCAGTGATAGGCTGAAATCCTTAATACTACTTACTCTACCCTTCCAGACCTAATAGCTCAACACCAATCACATTGGTCCATATGCTATATATGAATTCCTAATGTTTAAATAATAAATAATTGTGGGATTGAAGCTTCGTCAAAATCGATCCTTTTTTTTTTATGAAACATTGACGTGTGATTTGATCACCAGAGTCAACATAGCCCACTGAAGAGAAACTCAGGTTCCATGATAGGCTGAAATCCTTAATACTACTTACTCTACTCTCCAGACCTAATAGCTCAACACCAATCACATTGGTCCATATGCTATATATGAATTCAAGTTCAGAATGATGGAGATATGGGCCTCAGTTGAAATACATCCCATTGCTACTGAATATGAGTTATTTCTACACCAAAACACAGTTTCCTGACATCTAGATTGTCAAAAATGTGGTTTAAAGTCCAGAAAGCTTGTTATGAGATACATGATAGTTGCCTCAAGGTCCAGTTTTTAAGCGTGGATTAATTCCATTGTAAACTAATTAATGTATTCATAGCCCTTCATGAACTCTACAACAAATTCAACCAACCTGTCATCATTCACCATATAGTTGAGTCGTAATATGCGTGTAATCGCAATTTTCTCGGGTCTCATGTATGCAAATATAAAGCTTTGAGCCTTTGACATCCATGTAATTTCAATTTGTGTGACAGATGGCAAAACAGTTGCATGACATGGTTGATGGAAATTATTTTCAACCACCACCAGGGTTTGAGGAAGAGGGATCATTTCTGGAAAATGTCATTGAACCTATCTTTAAGGTCCTGCAGAAAGTGAGTATATAAAATTCAATCAATAAGCTGCATTGTGCTTGTGCAAGTCTCGTGTTTACAAAGTTGTTATTCTTCTTTCACCCCAAAGGAAGCACAAAAAAGTAGAGGAGGTACAGCGGGCCACTCAGCTTGGAGAAATTATGACGACCTGAATGAACTGTTTTGGTAATCCCATTTTATTATGTTGAGTAAATTTCTCGAATTTACACTTCTTTTGCAAATGATAGCAAAAAGATGCTACTAAGCCTTTATTTTATTTGACCTTTTGCTTCGTGAAACTACACTTCTGTCATCAAAACAGACCTAACAGCCTATGCCTAGTGGCCTATGTTCCATACATGTGTAGTGTGTTAAACTGCTTCATTTGCTGGTGTGTAAACACTTGCCACATGGGTAGTTTAATGGGAATATTCTTGGTAAATATTAGACCTGTTAGATGGCATTGGATAAAGATGAGTGTGGAACTGCTGATGCATACAAAAGAATTCCACATGACACTACCTTCTATGTGGGCGTGGGCTCTGAGGCCCACTTCAAGGGTTCAAATTGTGGTTTTGTACAACGAGATGTCAAACAAAACGTTTTCTCTGAAGTTAGAAGCTTAAATCTGTAGTTTTGCAATTTATGCATTGTTAGTGTAGTTTCGCAAAACAGTGAGCTGGGAGGCCCACTGTGGTCACCCACTTCAAAGGATGGAAGTGTGGTTTTGTACAATGAGAGGTCAAACAAAACGTATTATGTGAAACTACAAGATTAAAACTGTAGTTTTGTGACAGTTTATGCATTGTTAGTGTAGTTTCAAAAAATTTACTGTCTTAATGTTTGTTTTTTCAATCTCTGAGAATTTTTTTTTCCTCATAGGTCGGAGAAATGTTTTACTAAGCTGAAGTGGCCATGGGATCTCACATCAGATTTCTTTTATCAAGGGGTAGGTAACAGTTGTTATTATTTTTATTACCTTCAGCATACTGCAACTGCCTCTTGCTGGAGTTATATGGGAGCTTGCTGTCAATAGTCTGATAAACTACATTATGAATTCAGTATAGTGCTGAGCATTATTTTTGGAGGTGGTCAATATGATCTGGAACAATCATGCTTGTTACTAGGACTTCTACCCTATATTAATTTGAAAAATTATGTGCTCGTTACAAGGATTGCAATGCCTAACATGGTAATAAGTTCAATGTTGTGACTTATGGACAAAAAGATATCAGGAATGCAAAGGAGAAACATATATTTTCCCAATAAAGCATATTTTACGCAGCTAGACTCATCGTCATGTGCAAGCTAAATGTAGATCCCTACTCTTGAAATACTTCATTGCAGCTATTTTGAGCAATTGCATATATATTATTATGTTCAACTGTTTCTTTGAAAATGCCAAACTGGATAGATTCTACTGTGAAGATATCGAATTATAGACTGTACTTGCATGGAAACATTAAAGTCGTGTTCTCCCCAGTTATAGTATTGTCCCCAACAGAAGAGCATTTAAACATGGTAAAAAATTCTTTTAAAATTAGAAGGTTTCATGCTCACTTGAACCAAATGTTTACATCCTTTGGTATTTTCAAACTGCTTTTCTTGTTCTACAGCGTGGTACAGCAAGAAAGCCCAAAACAAATTTTGTCGAAGTACGCACATTTCTGCACATATTTAGAAGTTTTAACCGGATGTGGATATTTTTCATACTTGCTTTCCAGGTATTTCCTCTTTTGAAGTACATGAAAATTATTTTTGTAAGTTTTAGTAGTAAATATTCAAAACGTATACCTTGGCTTTCCAGGCAATGCTCATAGTTTCATGGAGTTCTTCTGGATCTCTTTCTGGAATTACTGATGGAACTGTTTTCAGAAATGTCTTAAGTATCTTCATGACAGCAGCTCTGCTCAACTTCATAACAGGTGTATTACTTTTTCAGTGTATTCATCATGATACACATGCAATATGATAAGTTTAAACTCATTTGACATTGCATTTCTCAAGTTCCTAGTTTTAACTTGTGCAGTAACTCTTGATATACTGCTTACTGTACAAGCATGGGGAAGTATGGAGTGGACAAAGATAGTCAGATATCTACTAAAGTTCATTGTGGCCATTGCTTGGATGGTTATTCTTCCAGTGACATATTCTAGTTCCATCAAGTACCCCTCTGGTGCTGGCAAAATCCTAAATAGTTGGATTGGGAATTGGTATAACCAGTCAGTTTACAACGTTGCGATCGTCATATATATGATCCCAAATATTCTTGCTGCCCTGTTTTTCTTGTTGCCACAAATTCAGAATTTCATGGAGCGCTCAAATTCGCGAGTATTTGTTCTTCTGATGTGGTGGATTCAGGTCAGTCCTTCATATTCCTATTTAGACAATTAATTGAAGTATTGAGCATCATTAGTGCTTACATAATGTTTTGCCACGTTTAGCCACGATTGTATGTTGGACGTGCGATGCATGAAGATATCTTGTCAATACTTAAGTAAGTACTTCATATATTTCTTGAGCTATTGCTTTTCTGTCAATTGAAAATGACATTCAGATGAAATCAACAGGTATGTCTTCTTTTGGGCTGTGTTGCTCATCTCCAAGCTTGCATTCAGTTTCTATGTTGAGGTACATCAATTAACACTTTAAGTAGCATTTCTTTTTATAGTGAATACATACTTCGATTTGACAAATTGCCATTTATATTCTTGAACTGATGCAAGTTGGATAACTCTATGGAAAATGGTTAGTTGCACGAGGAGTTGAGAATTCTGTTGCGCTTTTCTTTTTCCCTTAGAAAAAGAATTCTGTTGCCCCATATTTGATAATATGCCTAGTTTTCTAACATTTTTTATTTTTCATTAATTGCAACTCATGGTGATAACTGATAACTTGTCATATTTAAATAGTATGGATATCTATTTAGCTAATTGTGTCCCCTGGCCCTTTACGGAGTTTAAGAATAAAACTTTCTGAGTCTAATTTTTGAATTTAGTAATACCAAGTTCAAAATAATTTTTTATAGGAAAAACTCGTACTCCAATGTTATCCAGTTCTATTGCCCAGGCAACAATGAACAAAGTCATCATCTCGGCTCGTTTGGCAACTTGTCAATCCAGTCAATGATTAAGGTCAACTCTTTTTGTGGGGCAATGAAGCTTGCCTGGGTGCTTCTTCTGCCTTTAGGCTTGGCTTAAAGTGAGGAAATAGGGAGACACGATTTGGAGATTCACTGTGTCACGTATTAATTTTGGTGCCATGCCTAGTCTACATCGCCATCCTTTGTATCATGTTGCTCACTGATCTAGAACCTATGGGGACTAAAATGCAACCTCACTTAATACCAACAGAAACTCCCTGATCTTGAACCTATGGGTTCTATACCCTTTCTTCTTCTTAATATATTGATATGCAGTTCTCCTGCGTGTTTGAGAGAAGAAAAAAAATTAATAGCAACAGAAAAAATGGGCCAACAACTGTATCTGCTGCAGCTCCATTACTCTGTTTTCGTCAGGTGATTGGTAGTCTGGGAGGATGAGGTGACATGGAGTGGCTCAGAAAAAAGTTGTGAGAGAGGAAGCTTTTGCGATAAATCTTATTTCAAACTTTCAGCACACTGCACATAGGACATTTATTAAGATTACCACAATGAGAAGGAGCTGCAAGCCAGACTATACTAAGGCTTAGTGATGGCAAATGTGGCAGTGAACCAAGTGTCATTGTGAATGTTTGTATAGTATCTGCACAATATATCATGTATTATTTGTGGGAGCATCTAGCTTTGCATTGATAATATGCTTAAATACTTTTGTTTGCTAATTCTTACATTTAATAGAAAAAACTGAAGAAACAACATTAGACTGTACTATTTTTATAGCTTATTTTACTCAATTCACATTGTTCAATTTTGTACAGATATCCCCATTGATTGATCCAACAAAGTTCATTCTTGGCCAACAAGTTGGGAACTATGAGTGGCATCAAATTTTCCCTTTCTGTAAGCATATTGTATATAATAGATTAGACCAATGCAATTATGGTCATTTTGAATTAGGTCGTATAAATGTACTATGTAGCGAAAATATAGATGAAGTAGAAAACCTTAAATTTAGAACATTGTGGAATCGATATATTTTGCAATTATAGAATGAATAAAGTAATTCATTACTTTTTTTGTTTACAATATTACTGACTTTAAACTTCTGAATTTCCCCCTAAATTTTGTTAACCCCAGTGCTCTTTTCCTTCAACTTTGTCTTGTTAGTAGGAGTATTAAAATTGTTCTCTTGATACAAATATGTAGTTGTGCAAGCTAAATGAAACTGAGAGGGTTCTGAACCTTAACTTTTCTTTAATTCCTCAAGAGGAAAACTATAGTGACATACGATATTTTTCTTGCAGTGCCACGCAACCTAGGTGTTGTCATTACCATATGGGCACCAATTGTCTTGGTATGTAAATAAATTACGAGAACTATGATGGTTTTCTGTTAGCCATTTCACCTACCCCTGTACCTGTAGGTGTACTTTATGGACATACAAATTTGGTATGCCATTTTTTCCACAGTCTTCGGAGGAGTTTCAGGTGCCCTCAGTCATGTGGGCGAGGTTAGTGGTCTCATTTGTGATATGTTTACAGTATGCATGAATTCTTAGTACCAGATCTTACATTTGCTTTTAATGTAGATACGGACCCTTGGCATGTTCAGGGCCAGGTTCAAATCAATGCCAGAAGCTTTCAGTAAATGTATTGCTGCAAAACAGAGAGAGGTTTCATACTGTCAAGTGCTTTTCTTTATTTGCCAATGCCTCAAATTGCTGAACATGCATATCTTATTTTGAAGATTGCAAAATTGCAACCAGTTTATTTGTATTTGACTAATTTTTTTGTTCTTAATTGCCAGCAAGCACTTAACCAGGGGAGTTTCTTTTGTGTTTGGAATTCATTCATCAATTCCTTACGAGAGGAAGACTTAATCA
This sequence comes from Setaria viridis, assembly GCF_005286985.2. Classification (NCBI taxonomy): domain Eukaryota; kingdom Viridiplantae; phylum Streptophyta; class Magnoliopsida; order Poales; family Poaceae; genus Setaria; species Setaria viridis. Next base: position 23,551,058 of record NC_048267.2, on the reverse strand, counting down.
GCGATAGGTTGGAACACTAAACATTATGTCAGACTAATATGCCATTCACCTTAAACCTGATTTCTTCTATGTTATCAGAGAGAAGCACATATTGATGGCTCCATCATCTTCAATCAATTTATCTGTCACTCAGTGGCCACCATTCCTCGTTGCTAGCAAGGCGAGTTGCCATATCAGATGCAAATGATCAAATATTTTAAAATAAGGAATATTCATGGAATTTTGAATGTACCAGGTACCCGCAGCTCTTCATATGGCCATGAACTCCAAAGAAGGGGATGAGCATGAGCTAATTGAAAAAGTCAAACTAGATCGAGACAGATATAATGCAGTTATAGAATGCTACGAATCCTTGATGATTATACTTAATAATCTTCTACTAGATTCTAATGATCGGAAGTACAGTACCATCCTTGTCATTTTGATTTGATATTTACTTATATTTTGTATTGGATCACTCAGAAAGTGTTGATGTGGGCATTTTGACATATAATTGCAGTATTGTCAATGAAATCGATAGGAAGGTGACTTATAGCATGACTAATAAAACATTCCTGGAAGACTTTGAAATGATAGAAATCGGGAAAGTAAGTGCTACATTGGCAAAATTATTACAGCTGCTGGTAAGTGGTAGGCTTACTATGATTTTTTCCCCAGCAATCTCTGTACTTTCTTATTCGAGAAAACTGTGTACTTGCTTCTTTTCATGTCCTTTATATGTACTGTTTTGTTTTTGCTCACTATCTAACATCTGCAGAAGAGTGAACCTATTAATGGAGCTGACGAGAGGAAAATTGTTAATGCCTTGCAAGATTTTATGGAAATCACAACACGTGACTTCATGAAAGATGGACAGAGGTAAGAACTATGATGATCTTATATGGTTCTAATGGTGGAGTAAGAAAATTCCTTATGAAATATGATGTTTACTTGTATGGGAAATTGTGGCAGCATTTTGAAAGATGAGAATGAGAGGAAACAAAGTTTCACGAATCTGAATATGGATATGGTAAAGGATGACTTTTGGAGGGAGAAGGTCTGCAATTATCACTATGATTTATTTAAAATTTGATGATAATCTTTTCATTATACTGAATAGATTGTTTTGGTTTCAGTTTGTGCGGCTGCATTTATTGTTGACTATGAAGGATTCTGCAATGGATGTACCAACAAACTTGGATGCTCGACGGAGGATCACCTTCTTTGCAAACTCACTTTTTATGAGAATGCCGAGAGCACCTCATGTGCATGACATGATTTCATTTAGGTGTGTATATATCATCCATGGGCTTTTATTTCAGTAGTGTAGCAGGTATGCACAAATTAGTGAAATGGACAGTTGTACTGTTATTACCCTTTTCAAGCTTTTACACAAAACATGCTCTTTTTTTTCAGAAAAGAACATATTGAAATCTATGTCCTTCATAAGAAACCAAAATCACAAATGTATATTTCTGTGCAGAAATGTTTTGAGTTTCTGTTATGTTTTTTCTTATACATTTATGTTGTAACGTTTTACATTCTAACAAGCTTCAACGTTCAGTGTTCTGACTCCATACTACAACGAAGAAGTACTCTATTCATCTTATGAATTAAATAGGAAGAATGAAGATGGTATCTCAATTTTGTTCTACCTGCAAAAGATCTATCCAGGTGAACTGCAGACCTTGTACTGTGTTTCTTAAAAAGTTTTGTCAGATTGTTATAGACAGGTAAAAATATTAACGATGACTCATAGGATAAATTATAATAACTACTTTTGCCACTTCATTAGATGAATGGAACAACTTTCTACAACGTATTGGAGTTGACCCAGATGATGAAGCAGCAGTTAAAGGCCGCATGGATGATATTCGTTTATGGGCATCTTACCGTGGTCAAACACTTGCCAGAACTGGTATTATGATTTTCCTATCTTTTATTGGGCTATAAAAATGTGTCTTATCTGCTTATCTTATTCTTTCTATCTTGCTATGTATAGTGAGGGGAATGATGTACTATAGACGAGCTCTTGAACTACAATGCTATGAGGATATGATTAATGACGAAGGTTAGTTACTGAGTCCTCTGAACATGGGTCCTCCATTTTTATTTCATGTGGTTGCAATTGAAAATCATACCCCTTGGCTATGCTGTGATGCATTGAATAATGTTGTTATGGAAAAGCTAATTTTGGTGGAGAGGAAGCCGCGAGGTCCAAGGCTATTGCTGATATCAAGTTCACTTATGTTGTCTCCTGTCAACTCTATGGTGTGCACAAGGCATCCAAGGATTCCCGGGAAAAAGGTCTCTACGAGAATATCTTAAACCTCATGCTGACGTAAGTTACTGACCCTGTTTTCTTTTTCTGTTTTGAATTATTTTTCCATGTTTTACCTCAGTTTCATGTGCACAACCGGCAGGTATCCAGCCTTGCGCATTGCTTACATTGATGAGAAGGAAGTACAGTTACCAAATGGTAAAATAGGGAAACAGTATTACTCTGTTCTTGTGAAAGGTGATGATGAGGTACTGAATTTACATTGAACTTGATTCTTTACTTTCCTTCTGTAGATGTTGTGTTATCAGCAACTATAATTTTCTCTAGACTGCAATTTTAAGATGTAAAGTAGTGGTACCGCGACATTGGTGCGGGTGTCCAATTTGGTAAACTTGATAAAAAATAGGATTCTGGGATTCTTCTAATACACATTGATGTTTTTTTTTATCTTTTTTTTTAAATTATATTTGCATATTTCAGAATCACATGTTGAAGTAGTGCTACAGAAGATCCCAAACAATAGTCCCACGGCATCACTCATCTCCATCTCCCCCCAAGTCCCCTCTCTCTGTTTCTCACCTCCTGTTGTACACATATTCCAATACTAGAGCTCTTTTCCCTACGTACGTGTCTCTCTGGCCATGGCAAGGTTGAGACTCTCCTGGGAACTGTGTCTGGCCATGTTTTTCACATTCATGTCCATGTTACACTGGGTAGGAGGACCAAACCCTGTCTGGTCAGGAAACTCACTCAAACTAGTTCAGGGAGGTACCCACAAAATTGGTGGGGCCTGGGTTTGAGCCCTAGTGGCCAACTGGCCATCCTCTCAACTGGGAGGCACTACCAACCGACATACTGTTTGGTTCTCATCAGCAACTGCAATTGATTTTTACCTTTAATTTGTCTAGAAGTACGTGTTGCTATTATTATCTACAAAATTAAATGTGGACCGATAGGCAATGGAATATACTGATATCTGAATCTGAATGTCAATATTACAGGGAAATAAGAACTGATTGAACATCCTAATCATTGTCAGTGTATTAATTGTCCTTTAACTTAAAAAAATGCATGTAACAGAATGTAGACCATGAATAACTATAGCTTGATCTTGCTATTAATGTAGCCAATTAACATGTGGAAATCTTGAGATACATGATCATGTTAAAAGTTTTAGGGTGCTGGTGCCTTACCATTTAAATTTTATTTGTTTTCAGGAAATTTACCGGATAAGGCTTCCTGGTAAACCAACAGATGTTGGAGAGGGCAAGCCTAATAATCAAAATCATGCCATAATATTCACAAGAGGTGAAGCACTTCAAGCAATTGACATGAACCAGGTACACTAATCCATATGCAATGAGTTTCAAGTTAGCGGAATCTTACATTTTTCTACTCTATAGGATAACTACCTTGAGGAAGCATTTAAAATGAGAAATCTCTTGGAAGAGTTCCTTATTACACATGGAAAGTCAAAGCCCACCATATTGGGTGTTCGAGAGCATATATTTACAGGAAGGTTGATTTTCTGTTTGCTACCAATATATTTAAAAGTCTTCAGTTGTTCTTACACTATTTTTTTATTAACTTTCCTTTTGTTGTCTTATGCTAATGTAATTATATTATCCCTTGATATGTAGTGTTTCATCCCTTGCCTGGTTTATGTCCAACCAAGAGACCAGCTTCGTCACTATTGGACAACGTGTTCTTGCCAACCCGCTTAAGTATGCCTCCTCTCTCTTTCAACATTTAACAAACTCTTTTTGTTCTTTTTCTTCCGAACTCTGATCTTTTCTAACTCTTTGTTGTTATAATGTGATTTTTTGAACGGAACTCATTACTAGCAAAAATCCAGTGCCACTATTAAAGTTTTAAGATTTGTTGACAATTACTTGTCAAGGTTTAAATAAATTTTATTTATTAAAAATAATTTCGCTGGTCTATTATTTCACATGTAATACTTCTCTAGAAAGCAAATTAAATGTTGCCATGCCAGGCATACATAGCTCCTTCATTTCAGAAAATGTATTTGGAAGTTGGAAAATGTAGATAAGTTGTATGCTATAGTTTTTAACCCATGCTTAATTTCTAATAAATATATTTAGAAATATCATACCAATTCCCGTGTAAGTATTATACGAAAACCAAAATGAATAATGTGTATTTCATGTAACTTTGGTGAATAGATTATATGAACAGTATTTGATATGGATAAGCATTGTCCAATCAACTATAGGATACCTAGATGTGTAATTTGCTGATTGCATCAATAGATACAGTCTTGCCAGGTTCCTGTCATTAAATTTGATACTTGTGTTAAGCATTGTTTCAAATAGAGCCTTCTGTGCCTCTGTAGCAGCCTAGCAGGCCAGTTCACCTTCTGCTTGCTACTGTGTTGTAGCCTATATCTGTGTCGTGTTGTTTGTAGAAAACCACATGATAATTTGTTGTATTTCTAGCTATCTTCCATTTGGGGTACTTAGTCCAAGATTTGTAGCATGGGAATTAACAAATAATATAATCCTAATTGAGAAAGTGATGTTATTAATGGATGAAACATCGGGAATGCTGTCAGTGGAAACTTGGACATGAAAATTTTGTTTGGTTGCTGTCTTCATTTGACAGTGCTGTCCTATTGGCTTTATATCCTGGATGTTTTATTTTGCGAATCGATTTATATTTGTAAATACAGCTGCGCGTGCCACTCCAACTGAATATATACGGTACCATATATAGAAGTACTTTGTCACCATAAGATTTGTAAAATATTGGTGTTAACTATCAACAAAATATCACAAGGCATATTCTTTTTTTTTGAGAGCGTACATACATAGGACGCACACAACCACGCACACCACACTCACACCACAGGCACACACACGCGTGTGCGTCCATACACACGCTAGAGAAGAGATTGGAGAGCCTGCTGCCCTCATTGCGTTGGAAACATGAAGTACCACTGAACACGCACGTGTTGTGTACCCATAGCTACCCAGGAATAAATCCTGGAAAATCCACCAGAATTTGTCCCCTTCGGGGATCGAACCTGCGGCCTCTTGGGCCGGGTGCTACTGAGGTCCTGCTGACCAATCGGTCACAGGCCCATTCCCGCGCATATTCTTAGCCAAAAGGAATCACTGAGTAAATGTCTGTTTCATTGCCTGCACCGTTGGTGCTGATAAGTTGTCACCTGTGAAATGTCTAGTCTTTTGATTATTGTTGTCTTCACCTATAAATCTTACAATAGACACTGGGGATACACAGATTTTGTAATTGTCACAGATTGTTACCTGTATTCCAGGTAGAATTTACACATCAAATAGAGTGCAGAATTTACAAATGAAATAGAGTGACATCTATAATTTCTTGAGTTTAGCTGCTAGTGGTAGAATTCAAATGTTATAGGTAGCATGGGAATGCTCTTATTGGAACTTGTTTTAGAGATCCTTCGGTCGCTCACTCCAGACTTGGTAGTCTTTCTGGAGGTTTGGTCGATGGTCGTGGTCGTTGCTGTGTGATAACTGATAAGTGGTGCGTGTGTAGCTGTTAAATTTGTGTGATGCGTGCGTTTGGGAGGGGGCATTTTGTCTCTTATCTTGTGTATACTTTTCCTCTTCTTAATGAAATGACACGCAGCTCTCCTGTGTTATTTGAGATATGTTTTAAGAAATTTCTGATGCAGGGTACGATTCCACTATGGGCACCCTGATGTTTTTGATAGACTCTTTCACCTCACAAGGGGTGGCATAAGCAAGGCATCAAAGGTTATCAACCTTAGTGAAGATATCTTTGCAGGTATGTTTTCCTGAGACTATGCGATGAGCATAGTTGCTTAGTCCTGCCACCATGCTCACAATGGTTTTTTGACATCAAAGGGTTCAACTCAACTCTGCGTCGAGGAAATGTCACACATCATGAATACATACAGTTGGGCAAAGGGCGTGATGTTGGAATGAACCAAATATCCAATTTTGAGGCTAAGGTGGCAAATGGAAATGGTGAACAGACACTATGTCGTGATATATATCGACTAGGACACAGATTTGATTTCTTTAGGATGCTATCTCTGTACTTCACCACAGTGGGCTTCTACTTCAATAGCATGGTATGGGTCTCATACTTCAACATATCAACTTAGTAACTCATAAATATGACTTCCAGGAAGTAGGAAAGCAGATTGATCGATTCTATAACTTGAATGGAGGGAGGGAATAGCTGTGAGAGGGAGGGATATTGGTGCTGGCGTGACACCATAGCCGTGACGGCTTAGCCGCGCCTACGAGGCAGGATTTGGTGAGATTGATCTATTTCTTAAGCTGATGAGTGCACCTTCCCGCGGTTTATATAATCACCGGTGAGGTGGTGACGTCTCCCAAAACAGTCTCCTGATCCCTGCTATATCTCTCCTAACAAACCAAGCCTAAGTGTGACTGATGTGTCCCAGTAGTGGCCCAATAGTTGAGCAAGGGTGGAACGAACTTATGAGCCTTTATCCTCCAGCTATAGCTCCTTGGGTTAACCCTTTTTACACGAAGCGAGGACGAAAGTGTAAGTGAGGTGCTGTGTTTATGTGTGCCCACCCCTCGAAAGGGGGGCAGTGCGGCTTTGGAGGGCGGGGTGTTACACTAAGCCAAACCAAGCCTAACAAACAAGAATCTTATTTGGGATCTGGAGTTTCAACTTTTCAGCAACAAAACTTGCAAAAGGTCTCATTGCTGGAATCATTAGAAAATTTTGGTTTTTGATATTTCAATACTGATATTTTTTCACAAGCAGAAACTGGGGTGCAAATGTAAGCTCCCTGATCTTTTTTTCTTATTTCATTTACCTGAGAGAATTTGTACAAAGCTTGCATGTTGTGTAAAGTGACTAATGTGTGTCTTTTAATGTTTTCTAACCAAGGACTTATAGGCAGTGAATATTGTCTAGATCACATAATACATAAAGTGTAACGCGTTTTGTGACTTTAATTCTATATTTTTTGTTTGAGTTGACCTTAAGTTATATATATTACTTTCAGGTGGCTGTTCTCACAGTGTATGTATTTTTATATGGGAGGTTATACCTTGTTTTGAGTGGCTTAGAAAGGTCAATACTCCAAGATCCAAATATTCAAAACATCAAACCGTTTGAAAATGCACTTGCCACTCAATCTGTATTCCAACTTGGGATGTTACTCGTCCTCCCAATGATGATGGAGGTTGGCCTGGAGAAAGGATTTGGTAGAGCACTGGCAGAGTTTGTAATTATGCAACTTCAGTTAGCTCCTGTGTTCTTCACTTTTCATCTTGGAACAAAGACTCACTACTATGGTAGGACAATACTTCATGGTGGAGCTAAGTATAGAGCTACAGGAAGAGGGTTTGTTGTGCGCCATGCAAAGTATGCTGAGAATTATCGGATGTACTCCCGGAGCCACTTTGTGAAAGCATTGGAGCTGCTTATCCTTTTGGTTGTTTATCTAGCATATGGTAGTTCGTACAGAAGCTCCAGTTTGTATCTGTACGTCACAGTTTCCATATGGTTCCTTGTTTTCTGTTGGCTGTTTGCACCTTTTGTCTTCAACCCATCCTGCTTTGAGTGGCACAAGACTGTTGACGACTGGATGGACTGGTGGAAGTGGATGGGCAATAGAGGTGGTATTGGCCTAGCACCTGAGCAAAGTTGGGAGGCTTGGTGGATGAGTGAACATGACCACCTGAAGAATGCAACAATACGTAGCTTGCTCTTGGAGTTCATCCTCTCCCTCCGGTTCTTGATCTATCAATATGGTATTGTTTACCACTTGCACATAGTGCACGAGAACAAAAGCTTCATGGTAAGAAACCTGCTTAGAATGGCCCTTGCCATTGTAATCCCCATTTTAGATAATCAGTTAACTAATGCTCTGTTCTTTTCCCCAGATATATGCACTGTCATGGCTGGTTATAGCAGTCGCTCTTGTGTCACTAAAGGTAACAGTCAGTTGAGTGTTGCACTGCATCCTATTTTATCTCATATTGCTTTTACACTTGGAGTGTGCCCCCTTCTTTCAGGTTGTTTCAATGGGAAGAGAGAAGTTTGTTACAAGGTTTCAACTTGTGTTCCGCATCCTCAAGGGCATTGTCTTCATTGTTCTCATCGGTTTGCTTGTCCTTCTATTTGTTGGATTTGATCTAGCTATCGCAGATGTTGGTGCCAGTATCTTGGCCTTCATCCCCACTGGCTGGTTTATTCTTCTGGTGAGTGATTCTTCTGATCTTCCACCCATGGCTTTTTGCAGTAATCTGGAATAGTATACGTATATGCTATCCTGTTTATGCACTTTATGTGTATTCACCTGTTCTCGAGATCATGATAATGTCACCTTCTATTGCCCCTTGCAGATTGCGCAACTATGTGGACCATTGTTCCGGAGGTTGATCATAGAGCCACTTCACACGCTATGTTGCCCTTATGGCACTGGTGGGGCGTGCAGAGGTCCTTGCTGTGCCAAGTTCAGGCAGAGGACTGGAGCCGGGCTCCGGAAGATGGGGCCATGGGACTCGATACAGGAGATGGCGAGGATGTACGAGTACACCATGGGGCTCCTCATCTTCCTGCCCATCGCCGTGCTGTCATGGTTTCCCTTCGTCTCCGAGTTCCAGACGAGGCTGCTCTTCAACCAGGCCTTCAGCCGGGGGCTGCAGATCTCGAGGATTCTCGCTGGCCAGAACGGGAGCGGTACAAAGCGCGACTGATGCTTCCGCAGATTGATCCATTTCGTGCCGTGTGGCGTTTCGTTGCCGTGTGGGTTTATTGGATTTCCACCTCTTAATTTGATTCATATTCATTTTCACCAAATTAGTTTGAGATGGAGTGTGGCATTTCGTTGCTACTATTGTCCGTTCTGTAATGTGTACCAACAAGCAGTGTGAAAAATGCACCATACAAATTGAGTGTGTATTGAACTTCCACCTATTACTTTGGTTGAATTAATTGATTTGCACGTGTACGATGGAATCTGATGGGTTTCCGGTGTTGAAACTTGAAAGTAAGAAGGGTGTACTGTAATTTATTTATAGTACTATTTTATTTTTTACGCCGCTTAAGGTAGTTCTAACTTCGTAACAATCATACAGTTTCCAACCAGAACGTGGCTGTTCCATCAACGACACGCAGTCACTACTATCTTCCCCCCTTGTCAATGTTTCTTACTGCATGAAGAAAGACTCGAGATGATGATACGCAATACGATGTCTATGAGTGGTGCGAAACCGATCTTTTGAAATGGTTTAGTTTCACATACAGGCGCACGTTGTGCCGTGAAATAAAGACAGTACGGATGATATATGTGATTGGGGACGACATAGGAAGTGACCTTACTTTGAATTATCAGAAATGGAGGAAAATCGAAAAGACTATAACATACAAATCTGCAAACAGATTTCCAATAAAATGGTGAATGAATAGTATGAAAATATGAAATACAATATATACAATTATTTGAAGTATATGAATGGTAAATATTTTGTATTCTTTCCAAAACTTATAAACACAACAACGGTGTTGGGGGCAAAAGTTTCATTTCAACTTGCTATCATTCCCCAGTTATGTGTGTAAGACATGCTCATCAACTCAAACCCTTGGAAGCAATTAAATGAAACATCCAATGGGACTCGCCCAGACTCTCATCTTCAAAATATAAGGCAACGCTTCAATCGAATATAATCTCCAACGCCATATTTTGACGGTTGATACACTGCTACACAACAGGTTATCACTGCCGGCCCCAAACCTTGCATCACCGCCGGTTTGGGATGCACCGCTGGTTTGGGATCCGGATCCGACGGATTTAGGTTGGCGGTGATAGGCATCCCAATCACCGTCGGAACTTGAACCGGAGGTAAAGCCAAATTAAAAAAACAAAAAAATTGCACGTGCCTAGCTACGCGTGTTGGTGCTCATTAAGAACACCTTTTTACCCGTGTTTATCTTCAATAATAATATAAATTTAATACCTAAACTATTGATCACACCTAATAATCGGACCATTTTTGCACATGCATTGTATCTTGGAGGACATTCTGTTTTCGTAGGAAATTGGACTATAATGGAGCTAATTGGACAAGGCTCTGAACAAGTGACAACCTAGGGAAAGACGAAGGCCAACGGGATCAAAAAGGCCATGGGCCAATCGGCATAGGGCCTCAGGGCGCCTATTCGTGCTCATTCTTGGCGAGCAATCCTCCGCGCGAAGATATGATAAGTTGAACTCGGATCAAAGTGAATCAAGCGGAGATTTGGAAGGTTATCAAGAACCATTCTTATCTAAGGTTATCGTCATGCCAAGCCCACATGCAAGCAAAAAGAAGACTCCAGAACACCAGAGGAGACTTGGGGACGAAGAAAGGTGCAAGAGACCAGAAGTAAGGGTCAAGCCGATCGGCCTGGACCCAACTAGGCTGATTGTCCTGGCCATTCCCTCGCCCCCTCGACTTCCCATACCACAGGTCCTCCAGACTATAAATACCCCCAATATCCATCGCCACGAGAATCATCTTGACGTATTCAACGGTAAGCAGCAGAGAAGCAGAAAGAGCCTGAGGGACACCACTTCTGAGAGATGAGGGCCGTGCAGTTGTCTAGGGATTAGCGTAGCTAAGAGCAACTCCAAGAGGCTGCTAATCTTAACCCCAATACTCTTTTTAGGAAAAAAAGGAGAAAAAACGAACTCCAACAGTCCACCCAAACCTTCCCCAATTTTTTAGCAACGCTAAAAAACAGCCTACCACCGCGTATATTTTAGCGTTGGCATTCCTCTCCAATCCTAATTCCCGCACGCTCGCGCGTCCCTTCCGATGGGCCCAATACGATGACGTGGCCTGTTTTAAAATATTGGGAGCTATTTATTAGCGATCTGCTGTGGATTGATATGTTTTTGGGGGAAAATTTTTTTGGAAGAACTCCCAATACATAGTTTTAGGGAAGAATTTTTTGGAGTACTCTTGGAGTTGCTCTAAGCCCTAGCCGACATGGGAACCCTGCGAGGAAGATCCACGTCGGAGTTCTGGAGCTAGGATCAACAGATCAATGTAGGATACCAGTGGAGATCTGGTGATGTACAATCATTTATGGTGAAGTAATAGATGTGTTCCAATTCTTTAGCGATCTAAGTGCCTTCTACTATAGTTTTATGTTCTACTGGGTTTGCTTTGTTTTCAATCTATGATCAATGATAGATTGCATAGGATGCTCATGTGGTCATGGTGACTAGATTTGCATGCCTGATGTACCGATGAGTATAACATGTTCTTGTGTTCGTACCCTTAAATTGCCTATGCTGATAGGGGGATCGTGACAGCATCTGCTTTGTGTAAGGGGGGGTTTTGGGGAACTAGACTCGAGGTGTTGATTAAAGATTCACGTATGTCTTGCTTTGCTATTTTGCTTAGAATTACAATATATGCATAGTCTAGGTTGCTCTAGATTGGTTACCTCTTGGTCATATCTGTTATCTGTATGTTCATGCTAATTACATCAAATCTATTCATAAACAAAGTTCATACTAACATTATTAGTTGAAGTAGTTCTTGCATTATAAGTTTCACGGATTGATAAACCTTGGGGGAATACTCTGAGGGAAGATCTACAACTGATCCGTGCGCTTACGGTTCACAACTTGGCATGCCAACAGTCGCCAACAGTGCGCTGCACGACTGCCACCGCACGCCACGGCCACGCGCCGTCGTAGCCCCGCCGGAGCCCCATCGTCACCTAGAGAGAGAGAGAAAGAGAGAGAGAGAGAGAGAGAGGAGGGAGGGAAGGAGGTGTAGGATCGAGGAAGCCGACTAGAGGGGGGGTGAATAGTCGGTTCTAAAAATATAGCAAGACTTAACCGATAAAGACGTGAAATTAAAATGATCGACTATAACATGACTACACCCAAAATTCAATGTCTCAACTATATGCAACAACACCTCTATATCAAGGTTTGCAAACCTAGGGTGACAAGCAAGCAATTTAAGTAAATAAGCTTAAGTAGACAAACCACAATGGAGACACCGAATTTTTTTCCCGTAGTCTCGGTGACTTGTCGGTCATCCCTAATCCACATTGAGGTGGATTCAATATTCCAACTGCTCCTCTATCAAGGCTCCTCTTGATCTTGAGCCGACTTGGATCAAAGAACCGCTCCACACCTCGATTCCACTAGAGTTGCTCTTCACCACTCTAGTGAGCGAGCTCAATGCCTCTCACAAGCACACCGGGCCTTCTCACAAGCTTCACTTGAAAAGATCACCGGATCACAACACCACCACACCATCTAGATGTCGGCAAACACCAAGAGTAATAAGGGCACATTTGGTTTGTTTACTGGCTTTCCTAGCCTCACCTGGCTAGGAAAAGCTAGCCTTGCTAGCGACGGCAAGCGAATTTGGCTTGCTCAAAGTGGTGAGGGAAAAGCTGGAAAGCACAAGCCCCGATGTGAGCATGCTACACATCCAAACAACTCACCCACTGCAATTTCTGGCTTAGCTAGGTAACACAGGAGCCAGCAAAAGTTCCAAACATGCCCTAAGTCAAGACACACTTGACCCTCCACCAAGTGCTTCAAGCTCAATCTCTTATGCAAATGAACTTCAATCTTGCTTCTCACCCTCTCTTATGTGCAACACATGCACAAACTCATGGGGAGGACTTGCACAAGCTCAAGAAATGCTCAAATGGATGCCTAGCACTCCCCAAACACGTAGAAAACTGGGTATATATAGACCAACCCTCCAAAACTAGTCGTTACATTCAAACAGCCCGAAACACTCTGTTTCCATGGACTGTAAATGCACCTCAGAGTCGACCATTGCAGAGTTGGCAGACCGTCAGCCCTTACAGGGGTGGACCCGTCCGCCTTTCATTGTGCCAATACACACAGACGGGCCATGCACATGTCTAGGCTCTGGTCAACCTAGAAATCTCTATTAGCGAATCGTCCGTGTTAAAAAAGCCCAGACTTTTCACAGTTCATTTCTGTAAACACAAAACCAACATGTTTCTGTCCAGCCTCAAAATCGATACTGGTGGACCATCGACTATAACTTTTAGCTCCAATGTCCAAATTAGGTGATGTTGGACTCTATGGAAAGCTCATTCTAAGAACTACACATCCCAACTGAATGCTTGACCCAAAACACATTGGATAAAAGCATAATTGCAATCCAAGATGCACCACAAACCATTACCATCAGCATTTGCTAAGCGAGTTTTGCAAACTACCGGTTCCATGCCAAGGCTAGTATGCATATGCAATATTCAGATTTTCAACACCTAGTAAAAACTCAAGAATTATCAAGACCCCTCTTAATAGTATGGCATTCTATCATATCAATCTAGTCTTTTCTCCACTAAACATCGAGATCGGTAAAATGAAATATGAAATGCCCTACATATCAAATTCACTTGGGTCTATCTTGATGCTCATATGCATATTATGTACATCACTATCATTTCTTCATGGCACTTGATGTACATCAACATATAGACTCCACCCATTTAATCTCATCAATACACTTGATGTCGGTCAACACATGATTTCCTTTTTCAAACTCCTCACGACATCATTTGACTCTCATCAACACATGATGATTCTTTATTTTCATTTCTTCAAGCCATGGGATGTCCTTCACCATGTGAAGTATATCAATTGATTTCATTGCTTATGTTCTTGCATTCTTCATATGATTGATGCGGATCACTTATAGCTTCATATGGCCTCTCATGGTCCATCGGCCCCAAGCCTTTACTCACCCTTCACCATTGCATTGATCCTTCGACGCCAAGCTCCATGCATGCCCTTCACCCTTGCATGGTCCATCACAGCTGAGTCCCTTCACGATCTTGCCACATGAAACAACTATGTATCCCACATCTTCAGTGTATTCACTTTCTCATTCACTTCATTCAACACCGTATACTTGTTGATCACAAAATCATCATGCCCATGCTTTTGATCTACATCAACTCATGATGTTCATATTTATTCATAACTTCTCAGCAAGTATCCATCAACACATAATGTCTTGTTGTCATCAATCACATCCTCAACTTGCTGCTTCTCAACCAATAAGCTATCAACCCTTTTCTTGATGCTGGAACTCAATCTAACATATCAACTCATGAAAATAGTTAGTCCCACACATCCAGTTGTCATTAATCACCAAAACTCATCATAGCACAATGCTTTGGGACCTAGATCCTTCAGGAGGAAGGAAGGGATGGTATATTATCACCACCTGCTCCAATTTTCACCGCTGAATATGTAAAAACCCGGCAGTGATGGCCTCCTTTCTGGTAGTGATATCTCATGTACTACGACACCCATGACTATGAAATGACAGCATATGAAAGTACCTTAAAATATGAACGATCGAATCCAATTATACCAACTTGGAACATTATAATCTATACAAATTCAAATACTATGTATGTAGTTAATAACTTTACATCTTCACTACTGGAGAACTGAGCATACGTCCAATGCATCAGTACCAGACGCCTTTTTGTCCAGTACTAACGCACGGCGTTAGTACCGGTCGTCATGCACAGTGCCATCAGAGCCCCTGCAGTATCGGTTTGGAGCCTCAGTCGGTACTAAATGGCGGCACGTGGACTGCATGACCGACAGCTAGAGTCCCCAGGAAGACATTTAGTACCGGCTGGTGGCTTCAGCCGGTACTAAATGGTGAGAATGCCATTTAGTATCGGCTAGTAGCTTCAACCGGTTGTAGCTACAAGCCAGTACTAATGTCAACCACTTGCTCTATATATAAATGAGCTGCTTCCTTAGCTTCCTCCCCAAGCAAGCTCAACCATATGCTCGGGCTTCATTTTTCTTCACTCGACTAGCTTCTTCACTAGACCGGTTAGCAACTTTATTCTCCCTCCTCTGGTCATAGTATTGTAGGGGTTTTTTTTTAATGAGCTAGTTTTATGTTACAAATGGAGTACTTGTTGCTTTATTAGAGTGAGGAGAATGGAGAGTTGTTTAGAATAAGTTTTATGTTACAATTGGAGCACTTGTTCATCTTTTAAAACGAGGAGAATGGAGAGTTTTTTAGAGTGAGGTGAATGGAGAGTTTTTTAGAATGAGTTTTATGTTACAAATGGAGTACTAGCTTCTTGATCTTTTAGAACGAGGAGAATGGAGAGTTTTTTAGAATGAGTTTTATGTTACAAATGGATTACTTGTTGATCTTTTAGAACGAGGAGAATGGAGTATTTTTTAGAGTGAGTACCAAATATTATAAACACATTTACTCTATCTTTCCCCTACCTAATATTGATCAAGTTCTTTATCTAATACGAAGCTCTGTGTCCATTTTGCACATAATATGCAGATGGACTGGACATATCTTGAAATAGTTTTCCAAACACCTTTTGGAGCTAGATTTTCATAATAGAAGTATGGTAGCCAATAGCCGATTCAGGCAGAAATTTGTTCACTGACCTTGACCCATCGGCTTATGGTTGGTTTTGGACCGCAAAAATAGGCCATGCTCAGTGAACAGGTCTTTTGCATGGACCCATCGGCTTATGGTTGGTTGCCAAACTCACATTCCCTTATCATCATCCACGACTTTGGTGAGAATATTTAGAAAGACATTCCACATGCCCTACAAGGCTAGGGATAGTGTATGTATGTATGTATGTATGTATGTATGTATGTGTGTGTGTGTGTGTGTGTGTGTGTGTATATGTGTGTGTGTGTGTGTGCGCACGCGCGCGCTAGGTTGATAGGTTCTTAGGAATCGGTATTATCGATATAAATCGTAGTTTGTATGTTGCGATGATTAACGGTCACGATGTGGACGATCCTAGGTTCTAAGTATATAAACTTGGAGAATCTAGGAGGGAGAGAGAGAAGTAAAGGCCCATACCTTCGGACTTGGTAGGGGAGGTAGAGTAGGAAGAAGTTACTGTGAGATTGGTGACGTAGTACGGGCCGGTAGAGTCCAGAGGACGGCGGCGCGGCCGGCGGTGCTTCCCATCACTGCAGCGCGCCCACGATCGGAGGGGCCTTCTAGGGTTCTTCGGTAGGTTAGTGGTGGCGGTGAAACTCGTGTGTACCGCGCCCTGGCCTCACTTTTCTCTTTTTATAGCGTTGTGTAACAGGGACCCGCTGACTAGTGGTTGGTTGAGCGTCCCCGATCAGGACGCGGTCAAGGGGTCCAACTCAATCGTTGGATTGAGTCGGATGAGATCAATCCTAACAATCTCCCTCTTGATCTCATCTTATACTTTAAACTTAGTCTTAAACTTCGAATACTTAACTTGGCACCCATTTTGTTATAGATAAGTGTATAGAGCATGCCTCATCATAATAGTCAGCACTATCAGATTAACAGGCTACAACACACATTTCTATTTTAAAACAAATATTTAACTTATTCTAGGCCCTTAGTATCCATGAATCATAGGCTTTCCCGTAAACCCATGTTGACTGTGTGTTCTCTGAACGCACTGGGTGGTAAGCCTTTGGTAAGCGGATCCGCAAGTACTTGCTCGGTATTTATATGAACAATGCTTTCAAAATGATTCTGGATTTTCTCCTTTACAACATATAACTCAATGTCAATGTGTTTGGCAGCACACTTGATCTGTTGTCATAGGAGTGAATTGCTTTAAATGGTTATTGCTGTTGTTCACCATTGTTGATTCCGGGTACAAATTCCCTTAACCACCTCTGCCTATCCCTGAAGCCCCATAACAAGCTATACTATGAGTATGCATCATTGATGATACCTCAACTATTTCTTTGGAGCTTTTCCACAACAAAACTCCAACTGCGAGTGTTAGCAACTACTATGGATTTTACTACACATCTCGCTGAAATTCAACATTTTGTACCCACAACTATTTGAGAGTACTTGTTCTTTCTTACTCATCATGAGGCCTATAATACTTTGCAAAATTGCAAGACATTCTTAACTCCATTACAGTGATCTATATCTGGACTGGACTTCTGCAAAAATATCCCGGATACGTGAGCTACGTCAGGGTAAGTTCTTACTTGTGCACTCATTAAGCTTCCAATAGCTGAAGCATATGGAACCATGTATATTTGATCGATCTCATATTGGTTCCTAGAACACTGAAAGTTCCCAAAACTATTACCTTTGACTATAGGAGCAGGCGTAGGTTTACTTGCATGCATACTTTATTTCTTTAGAATCTTTTCTAAGTATGCCTTTGCGATGGTCCTAATACCCCTTTTTGTTCTATCTCGGTGAATTTCAATTCCTAGAATGAATGACGCTTCACCGAGATCATTCATGTTGTAACTTGAGGACAAGAACTTCTTCTTCTCCCATAGCGGATAAACATCACTACTAGTGAGTAGGATGTCATCTACACATATGTGGAAAATGAATTTTTCATTCTTGAACTTTGCATAAAGGCTATTGTCCTTCTCATTCTCTTTAAACCCAAACTTTCTTATTGTTTCATCAACTTTAAATACTACTGTCTAGAGGCTTGTTTCAACCCATAAATGGATTTCTGCAGGCAACATCCCATACGTTCTTTTCCTTCCACGACAAAACCTTCGGATTGTGCCATGTTAACATTTTTCATAGAAATCCCTGTTGGGGAATGTCGTCTTTACATCCATCTGATGTAACTCTAAATCGTAATGTGCCACTAATGCCATTATGGATCTAAAAGAATCCTTGCATGAGACTGGAGGAAAACTCTCATTGTAACCTATTTTTTTCTCTTTCGTAAAGCCTTCACCATAAGTCGTGCCTTATATCTTTCTCTATTCCCTTTGGAGTCACATTTTGTATTGTAGAGCCATTTACAACCTACTATTTTGACTCCATTAGGAATTTCTTTAAATTCCCAAACATCGTTGGTACTCATCGATTTCATCTCATCTTCCATAGCCTCTTGCCATTCAGATGATGAGTGAGCACTTCTCATAACTTCTTCAAATGAGGTAGGAAAACCTTCCATTTGAATTTCTTCACTAACATAGACTTCATAGTCTGGGGCCTCAGTTACTGGCACTTCTTACATATGGGGTTGTTGTTGCTCTTCATTATCAAGAGACAATTGATTCTACAGGCTGATCCTTGTTTACATTATTCATCTTCCTTGAAGAGCTAACAATAGGTGTTGTACAAGTCATACAACATCAACAAGTATTGAGGAAATTGTTGCTCTTGAATCATTGAATCATTGGAGTGCGCATGTAGTCCCATTTCTCTTCAAGTCTTAGGTCTCTACATACCATGCTCCTAGATTATCCCATCTTCTATCAAAATGGTGTATATTCAAATATCTTATTTGGGTTTAAGCTGTTAGAATCTCATACGACGCTTTAAGCACCGCCTTAATGTCTTTGAAGCTCATCCAGTATGAATACTAGCTGACTACGCTATCTTTCTATCGAAACTATGAAAAGTCCAGGAATTTAGCTGTTTCTCTGCTTAGGGGTATCATTATGATGACCGTTGTACTCTGCTGACGGTCACATTCATCTTTTATAGATCACTCTTGCTCTCAATGCATACTATGGATCGCATTATGGAGAGAGTATCTTTCTTAATTGATCTTACAATTCTTCCCCTCGAAATATGGCATGAACTTTTCTGCCATAATTTTGAAAACTTTTTAGAACTCTTGTGAACGAGAAGACATTTATGACGTACTTTATTCACATGATAGTACACTTTCCTCATCCACTTCAAGAACTCAACAAAGTCCTTTATTAGTAGTACTTCTTCAAGTCATGCTTGCATGTTTTCCTTATCTTTGGTTTGGTTGCAACTTCTTTTTGTCCTCAAACTCATTTTATGTCAAAAAAGATACTACAAGGAAAGATTTGAATTGTTTGTTTTCTAATTGATGTGCTCAGCTCAGTTGATAGATTCAACCTATCAAGTCTTAAACTTTCCCTTTCCTTTCGATCCACATCTAATGACTCCATCTTAGTGGCCATATTATACATTCAAAATGTGCATTCCACCGTTAGTAGATTACTCCATAATGAGCTACTCAATTAGAGTGCTCGCATATGATTGTAAAGAGTCAACCAATCGACTCTCCACCTTCTTAGGATTTAGCATTGGTGTGATTTTGGGATTGTACCCCTTATAGCCCTCAACCCATTGAGTGCTTCATGACCATGATGCAATAGAAATGCACAATCAACACTAGGATAGCATAAGAGCTACCCTGAACTTCTCTCGCTGTGCTGAAAACACTAAAACACATGAGTCATCACAAACTTCTCCCGCTATGCAGGATTTGAATAGCATAAGTACTATGCAAAAACTTCTCCCACCATGCAGGATAATTCCCTATAAGGGACATAAATACTAGAATTAGCTCTCAGGACATAGGAAGTGCTTGAACATTCAATACATCAAATTCAGAAATAAATCCGAATACTCTGTAACACACATGTTTAATCCGCCTTTGGTCAAATTAGACATGCATCTTACTTATTGCAACTCTTATCTTAATGATTGAAAATACATATTCTATTTATAGTAATGAAAACTTAGACATGATGACCAAAAATATTCACTTATACTTCATTTTCCAATTAAATCTTCCTGTTGGTTCCAATTTAATCAGAAAATTAATGACTGACAATAACAGAAGCTTTTGGTGAGAGAAAACTGAATTCATTTTAGCCCAAAATAAGCTTAATTCAAGCCTTTTCATTCACATAGCCTGGCATTGCAGCTGAGTAACCTCAAGTGTTGATTGGTATCAACGGCTGTCTGTCTTTTTCTCTTTGGCAAAGGCCTTAATTTAACGTTCGTCAAAATGAAAACATAAGACTTCTCAATATCAATTCTACATCACCGTTGGGCAAAAATAGAATTAATAATGATAAAGCAAAACTTATAGTACAACAATTTTATCAATAATGTTGGTCAGTAGATAAAATTATCATACTCCAAAAAAATGCTTATTTTCTAATTAAATTTTTTTCCCATTGGTTCCAATTTAATTAGAGAAATAGACTAAAAACTTCAACTTAATACATAAAATTGGCAAAATTAAGCTAAAGTTCAACTTAACTCAATCTTAATACAGTGGAAGCTTAAACTTAATTTGCGGATTTTACCCACAGGAAAAAACTCCTCAAAACTTATTTTATTTGAGCCACTAAACAATTTCCAAAAATTATCAAAAAATCGCTGGAAAAAAGAAATAGAAAAGGCTCAATTATTTCTATTCCATTGGCCTGCTCGTGAAAACGGCCCACTGATGGCCCGCGTACCATGTTGTTTGGGCTGGTCAATCGGCCGTCAGGCTGAGGCCCATCTGTGCCGAGCCGCTCTTGGTCTGCTTTGCGAATGTGGCCCGGCCTGCTTGCTATTGCTCTTCTGGCCCAAGCCATGAAATGGCCCAGCCCGAGTCGGCGCCGACGCTTGCTTGCCTTCCCAGGCCACAACCTGGGCCTAGGTCGAAAAAGTTGCCTCCCACCTGGGCCAAATCTAGCCCGGCGTCTCCTGGACGTCCATAACATCTGACGCCTCTACGTCGATCTCGCGCGAGAAAAATCGCGGATGCTGCCAGCCCTCTAAACCCTAGCGCATTTCTCCTCATGTTCCTCCTTTCTCCAGCGCTGCCACGCGAGAGCCGAGCGGGAGAGCAACGCCGAGCGCTGCCGGGGAGCGTCGCTAGGGCGGAAGAGCAGCTGAGGTCGCCACCGGTGTGGGGCTAACCCCGAAGCTAGACGGCGCGCTCGCTCCCCCTGCGGGAAGCTCTAGCCCCCTTCTTCACCAGCAGCCCGAGACGGTGCCGTCACCGATCCTCTCATCGGCGCGTGCGCTCGCCCTAGGGTGAGCGCGCCGCCGTCGAGTGGTCCTGTGGTGGTGAGGCACTGCCTTGGCCCCTAGCATAGCGATCGAGGTGGCAGCGCATTGGCCCGACGGTCAATGGTGCACGCATAGGAGCTCCGGCGCCTTCTTCCCGGATGGATCCGGAAACTCCCCTTAACCCTCTTTCTTCCCTCTCTCTTCCCGGTGGGGATCCGGTTTAGGGTTAGGGTTTCTACTGATTTTGAATCATCTCCTTCTAATTGCTTTTATTTTCTAAACGCGACTAGATCTACACCATAATTAGGCTTTGATACCATAGATAGACTCATTAGGATCATCTAGGTGTAGATCTTTTGGTGATTTCGGTTTAGCATTGTATAAACTTGGAGAATCCAGGGAGAGAGAGAAGTAAAGGCCCATACCTTCGGACTTGGCAGGGGAGGTAGAGTAGGAAGAATTTACCATGAGAGCGGCGACATAGTACGAGCCGGTAGACTCTAGAGGATGGCGGTGCGGCCGGCGGTGCTTCCCGTTACTGCAGCGCGCCCATGATCGGAGGGGCCTTCTAGGGTTCTTCGATAGGTTAGTGGTGGCGATGAAACTCGTGTGTATCGTACTTCGATCCCACCTTTCTCTTTTTATAGCTATGTGTAACAGGGATCCGCCGACCAGTGGTCGGTTGAGCAGTCCCGATCAGGACGTGGTTAAGGGGTCCGACTCAATCGTTGGATTGAGTCGGATGAGATCAATCCTAACATGGCGTGGGTGAACGGCAACAGCCTGGGCCGGTACTGGCCGTCGTACACGGCCGCAGAGATGGACGGGTGCCACATATGCGACTACCGTGGCAAGTACAAGGCGGAGGGTGACGGCATCCGGTGCCTGACGGGTTGCGGCGAGCCGTCGCAGCGGTACTACCACATGCCCCGCGCCTTCCTCCGCGCCGGCGAGCCCAACACGCTGGTCCTCTTCGAGGAGGCCGGTGGCGACCCGACGCGCGCCGCGTTCCACACCGTCGGCATCGGCCCCATCTGCGTGTCCGGCGCCGAGGTGGGCGACGACGTGACGCTGTCGTGCGGCGGGCACGGGCACGTGGTCACCAGCGTCGACGTGGCCAGCTTCGGCGTGACCAGGGGAAGCTGCGGCGCCTACGAGGGCGGGTGCGAGTCCAAGGCCGCGCTCAAGGCGTTCACAGCGGCGTGCATCGGCAAGGAGTCGTGCACGGTGAAGCACACGGGCGCGTTCGCCGGCGCCGGGTGCCAGTCCGGCGCGCTCACCGTGGAGGCCACCTGCTGATAGTGATCGGCGCAGGCACAAGAGCGGCGAGCGGGTTGGCTTAGGTTTATCTAGCTAGATTATCAGCTCACCTTAATGAGTCAGGTGAAGCTTAGTTATGATTAGGGGTGTTGTCGGTTCCGTGTGCTGTGCTTGGCTTGGACTCTGCTGTTCTCTCAAAGTAGTGTGGTTGATGGAATGGAACGTATTGCCAATGAGTCCATCCATTTGAATTACAATTATTGATGGGTAATAAAAGGTAATCCTAGATGATTCTGAGATGGAAGAAAGCTGTTCCAATGGTCTATTGTCCTCCACCTGTTGACCCTTTTTGATCCCCATCGCATTATTCAGCACTTTTTCTTGTTACAGGATGCTCGCAAGCAAATCTTGGATTTGGCTTTCAGCTGTTCTACCTACTTTGTGCAGGTAGATTGGAAATGGGACCCTGGAGTCATGCCAGAGGATTGTGTAGAGCAAGTATAGTCCAGGGGTATTGCTACATTAGTCACCATCTGTTTTGGTGTGCTGTCGATTTTCTGGGCTCTAAGTACCTCTGTTTGCGAGAAGGCCCAGAAGGCAAGAATTATGCCGTCTCTCTCTTTTGTCTTTTCGATGGTAATGCACACCCACTCAACTAAGCATCAACTCGATATTGTTACCAGAAACTTATTTTAAATTAAATAGTTTTGTAGAAAACATTTTTGTGGACAACTACATACTGAGTTCCTACCATGGCCCAAACAGGTGCTAAGTTCACCATGCGCCCTTCTTTGCAATGGAGTACATTTTTTTTTACCCCTTCCCTTCGTTAGAAAACACTTGGTCTTGCCCTATTTCCAAAAAAGAAAAGAATAACAGTCTTGCCCCCAATTTTTAAAAAGAAGTGATTTTGCTTCCATTTTTGAAAAACAACAAAACACATGGTCTTGCCCCTACTTTCGATTGGTCTTGCCCATTTTTGAAAAAGAGAGTAAAACATATGGTCTGAGACTCTGAGTGTTGTGGCCATCAGGGCCAAAGAGATCAAGCTGGTTGCATGCGCGCTTTTCTGCAACTCCATCAGCAGTGAATAAAAGTTCCCTTGCTGAACATGATGTACATAGAACACAAGAATTCAAGCAGCACAAATTGCTCAATGTGTTTCTTGCTAATTACTACAGATGCTCGCAAAACTAAGCATCTATATAGGCCCATTTCAATGACAGGGATAAATTGCTACTGGTTGTAAATTTGGGGAATTTGGCAGCCTTAGTGGTGGGTGATCCCATTCAAAAAAGACATTGTTTTTTTTTGTTTGTGTGGTGGATTCTTGTTGCCCGTTATACTGATTCTCTTTTTTTAAGTGTCGTGCAGAATTTGTTTTCAGCTCTTAAGATGGCCTGATAATTCGTGACACGTCCATCCTAGAATTCTCCTAGACAAGAAGGCAAGAAAGATGCCATCCCAGATTTGTGCTTAAAACTTTGTTTAGAAATGAAATATAGTACATGAACCATGTCTAGAACCGTTCAAATTTCACAGGAAGCAGTTTGATACCCATACATTTTTATAATTGGAGCTGGATTTCGTGGAGGGAAATGGTCCCAAACCGGCACTAAGGTGGTGTTTGGCAGCACTCCACTCCTGGAAAATTTACTCTACTCCACCAACTCCAAAAAAACCTCGCAACTAAACACGTCTAGCTCCACCAACTCTAGCTTCAAAAAAAGGTGGAGTAGGGGGTCAGATCCACATTTTTGGTGGAGTATCTCAAGGGGTGCTCCAAAAACTCCCTTTTTAGACGTCCTTGTGGAGTTGGTGGGTATTTACCCACCATTACCACCCATTACACACGTACCGGTTCGATTCACAAAAAGAAAAAGACTCCCGTCCGGCTCCCATCCCGTCGCCCCCTTCTCTTCCCGTCACCAGACTTAGCGCCGCCGCCATCTCCTAGGGCCGCTGCGCGGCGCTTGTCCCCGGCGAAATGGATGGCGACGGCAACCCTCCTCTACCGAATCCTCCGATTCCATCCCCAGCTCATCCTCACCGCTCGATTTTGGTAGGGGGCCATGCTGCCCAGAGGCTGCTTGTGGGTGCCGCCGGCCAAGGGAACTTAGGCACGGGCAGGGGTAGCGTCGCCATACAGGAAGACCGCGCCCAGGAAGGGTGCCAGCGAACGTGGGCCCTTGGGCACGGCGAGGGGCTACGAAGAAGGCACTTGTGGCCTAGGCTCCGGCGGACGTGGCAGCTTGGGCGCATCTAGGGGTGGCTTCAGGGGTTAGGAAGATGGTGATGGTGGCCTAGGCGCCGGTGGACGAGGTGGCCTGGGCGCGGCTAGGGGCTAGGAAGAAGGCGCTGGTTTCCTGGGCTCCGGCGGATGTGGCAGCTTGGGCGCGGGCCAGGGGCGGCTTCGGGGGCTAGGAAGACGGCAATGCCTGGGCGCCGGCGGACGAGGTTCAATCGGGTTCACTCATCTATCTGCAATGTGATTCAGCGATCTTTTAGATTATTAAAAATGAAGTGGCAAATTATTTGGAAGATGCTACCATATCCCATGTACAAGCAGTAGATGATTGTTGTGGCTACCATGATCCTTCACAATTTCATTCGTGAACATGGAAGTGAAGATGAAAACTTTGCTTGGTTTGATCGTGATCCTAATTTTGTTCCTACAATACCGGAAAGATATAACAAATATGCAGTTTCACAAGCAGCGTCGGATGGGTCAACTTCCGCACTCAACGCACCAACTATGGATGTCTTTCGTGATGAGCTAGCCACCGCACTCTCTCTTGCTTGGAACTAGTTTGTAATGGCAAGGTTGATTTTGTACTGTATTTGTTGCGATTTGTTGCGACCTTTCATTCAGCAGAACATTATTTGGTTCAACATTTTTTTTTAAAAAAAATATTGTAGGCATCCACCATGCTAAAAACAAAACCGGCCATCCACCATGAGCAAAATAGAACTTTCCCACGAAATCCTTATATTTCTAGAGCTGGAGCACTACAAACAGCCAAACACGTACAACAGCTCTATGATTTTCTGAAGTTGGTGGAGTGGAGCTGCGAAAGTGTGGAGCGTGGAGCTGATTTTTGGAAGGTACAGTACTTCCAATCACCCGCTAATTAGATCCAAACTTTTGAATTAACCGCATGAGGTATCAACTTTATGCTAATAGAAAATTAACACTTAATTATAATGGAAATTAATCTCAGCGCTTAAGATGGTGCCATCAGTAGTAAGATGGTATCTTCTTGGAAGTTGGAATAGACAATACTCAAACAGGGCGTCCAGCGACTTGGATTGTGTACGTAGAGCCTGTCTCGCAGTATCTGTCCACTTGTCCAGGCGTTGGAAAAGAAGGAAGCCAAGCCTGTAGTCTGTATCTGTAGAAGCAAAAAGGAACCTAGGATCACTTGAGCGTGCTGCTAATCCTTCCTTCCTCACCCAGATTGTGCTTCCTTCAGCCCCACACCAACGCACGGCGTACGGCGCCGACGTGCTGCAAGCCGCGAAGGTACACATGACTAGATTAGGTAGGAAACCAGAGCAGAGCTGCAGAGGGAGAATAAAAGCTAGCACAGAACTGATCCCTTCCCTTTAATATTAAAAAAAAGTAAAAAAGAGTGAACAGAAAGCTACCACTCGTTCATTCCCACGGCCCGGGCCCACCCATCAGTGGTTCATCACTTCATCACGTCCCCTCAGAGTTCGTTATTGGTCCGTCGTCCACGCAAATCCATCGCCGAGGAAAAGCAAGATAGAGCGTTGCTGCTACCGGATACTTTCCGTTCCTGTTTATATATGGCATACATGCATTTCGAGATTCAACCTTACAATTTTTTATCAATAATTTAGCCAATCATTTTGACGGATCTATAGACCTAGGATCCTACTGCCTTCCCATAACACTTGACCTAACGAAGTGTACCGCAACAACGTATACCTGGGCCGGCTCGGCTACGCGCAGCCAGTCTGAGGTCCTGATCCGGCCACCGGCCGATTCCTCCAACCAGGAACCCTAGTCGGCACCCCGACCAGAAGGAGCCAGTCGGGGGTGGGGCTACAGTCCGACCCCGACTGAGTTCTCCCGACTAAATTCTCCCAACTGAGTTCTCCCGATTGGGTCCTCCCGACCGGGGATGCACCGTACCATCGGCCCCGACCGAGTCGGTCAGGGCCAACTGGGACAACTGACCGGGGACGCCTGCCCGGTGTGGGTCCAGGGAGCAGGTGGGACGGATGACGAGGAATCGCCCGAGTCAGCCCGTACGCAGAACCGTACCGTGCCATGCCCTGCGCACGCCTTGCACAGTGCCGCCGTAAACCTACTCACTACGACAGAGTGGCCTGACGAGGAGAACAGGGACCAAGGACGGAGGCCATACCGCACCAGACGACGTGGGCTTCAACAAGACTAGACAATGCCTGTACACTCACTCTCTTATCCCTTCCGACTTGTAAGGCCGTTCCCTTGTACTATAAAAGGGAACGGACCCTCTACTTCTGCACACATGGACGTTCACACACGCATTCTTACACTTTTACACTCTCATACACTTAGCGCACGTCTGAGCTTCTACCACTCTCTTCCACTGAGATGAGAACAAGGTCAGGACTCAGGCACCCCCTCTCACCCTCCTCTCGTTTGTACCTCCACTGCAAACTTTGAGCATCTGGGCTCAGTAATAAAGTCGACCGACTGATCCCAACTGGATGTAGAGCGTGTTACCCGAACCAGTATACATCCTGTACCATTGTGTGCTAGGCCATATCCAATCTAACGCACGGCAAAACTACAAATATTTACTTGTTGGCCAGATTTCGCACTGACAGTTGGCGCCGTCCATGGGAAAGATGTTGTTGCGTTCGCGTTTTGCAAGTCATCGGACGGCCCACCTCACCACCACCCTCGGCATGGCGGGCTCGAGCGATACGATTCGCTTCGGCTCGCTGGAGTTTCCCGCGACCACCCTCGGTGTGACGTGGGTTCCACCCGTCTTCGTACCGTCCCAGGCCTTCCGCTTCGGAAGCCTGGACTTCGTCGCCGACCAGCTCGGCATACTCCACCTCTACGAGGAGATGACTCCCCCGGCATCCTCGGGAAAGGTGGCTTGCATCATCGTTCGTGAGCCGCTCGACAACCTCGACGTGGAGGCACTTGCGCTCCGCATCGAGTTCGTGCTAGGCACGAACCCCATGATGAAGGATGTGGATAGTATCATGTATCAACTAGCTAACACTTTCAACTAGCTCTCTGGAGGCGCTCCGTTGTCCCCACCGCGTTTGCCATGCGGTTGGCTCCCCTTCGGTCTTGCGTCCCTCGTGGACACGTACACACGGAGGCTCTGGAGGGTCATGACGTCGTCCCTCCACTCATGCGAGTTCGTGGGAATGACAGACTATGCTCCCGCCTCCTTCCACGACCTCTGCGACGAGGAGCTCGAGAGTGACGGCTCCAGCATTGGTGACGTAATGGCACTTGACCATCCTCTGTCTCTGGAGTGCGCCATGGCAGACGCCCAGAAACAGCTTCTGGAGGTGGTGGAGTCTATTGAG
Source organism: Setaria viridis (assembly GCF_005286985.2). Lineage (NCBI taxonomy): Eukaryota > Viridiplantae > Streptophyta > Magnoliopsida > Poales > Poaceae > Setaria > Setaria viridis. The sequence goes on along the minus strand of NC_048267.2, from coordinate 23,523,179 downwards.
ACTCACACCGCACCGAACCACCGCGCGGAGGCCCTGGCGCAAGCGCAGGTGCATGGCGACGAGCTGTGACTACGGCAGCAGGACCAGCAGCCACCTCTGCCGGCACGCCTAGCGCATCCCTCCGCACCGCACGCGCGCAACCCACCAACGACGCTCGAGGTCGCGCCCGCCAGGTCCAGCGCAACATCCTAGCGGGAGGGGACGACCTCCCGCAGTTCGCTCGGGCCAGACAGAACATCGCCGCCGCAGCAGGCGGAGAGCTTCACGTTGCAACTGCGACACGCAGCCTCTTGCCCAACCGGCGCGCTGGGGCCATACCAGCCGAATCGCTTCGTTCGCTCGCCCCCGCAGGCACGTCGAGCAAGGTGGAGCACTGTGGCAAGCCGGCAAGCCAAAGGAGCGCAAGAGTAAGGAGGACGCAGCCAACAAGGAAGCCACAGCGGGCAAGGATGGAGACGGCTTCCCCGAACCTGAAACCTGCCTCATGACCTTCGGGAGATCCGATGTCGACCACTCCAAGTGGCAGCGCAAGGTGCGTTACCGAGAGGTATGTGCCGTCGATTCAGCTGTCCCTACTTTCCTACGCTGGTCGAACCATCCGATCACGTTCGATCAAAAGGACCATCCTCCCTGCGTCCCCGAACTAGGTCAGTACCCACTCATCGTCGACCCCGCTGTCAACAGGAAGCGCCTCACTCAGGTGCTCATGGATGGGGAAAACAGCCTCAATATCCTGTATGTTGAGACCTTGGATGCCATGTGCATCCTCCGGTCAGAGCTCTCCAACCAGTGAGCGCGCCCTTCCACGGTATGATCCTAGGGATGCAGGCGTATCCGCTCGAGCAGATCGATTTGTCCGTCATGTTTGGCGACTGCGCCAACTTCTGCATGAAGATCCTGACCTTCGAGGTGGTGGATTTCCCAGGGTGCTACCACACCATCTTGGGACAGCCATGCTACGCCAAGTTCATGGCAGTCCCCAACTACACCTACCTCAAGCTGAAAATGTCGGGACCACACGGCACCATCACAATGGGTAGCACTTTCTCGCACGCCTATGCGTGCAACCACGAGAACTTCGAGCTCGCCACCGGCCTCGCCAATTCCGCTGAAGTCCCGAAGCTCAAAAAGGAGGTGGCACCGGAAATGCCTGACTACAACGAGCCGACCACCGTGAGCGCCTTCAGTCTGATCGAGGAGACCAAGGCAATGGAGATCGACCCCAGCGACCTGACCAAGATGGTGCGGATCGGGACCAAGCTCCCGGCCAAATAGGAAAGCGAGCTCGTTGACTTCCTACACGCGAATCAGGACGTCTTCGCATTAAAGCCTGCTGACATGCCAGGGATCCCGAGGAAGGTCGCCGAGCACGCACTACGCATCGCCCTGGGCTCGAAGCCCATCAAGCAACGCATGCGCCGCTTCAACGACGAGAGTTGTAGATCTATAGGCAAGGAGATCGCCAAACTCCTAGCAGTTGGTTTTATCAAGGAGGTGTACCACTCCGACTGGCTTGCTAACCCAGTTCTTGTAAAAAAGAAAAATGGGAAATGGAGAATGTGGGTTGACTATACTGGCCTCAACAAGGCGTGTTCTAAGGATCATTTTCCTTTAGCGTGCATAGATCAGATAGTTGACTCCACCTCAGGATGCGAAATCCTCTCCTTTCTAGATGCCTACTCGGGCTATCACCAGATCGTGATGAAAGAGTCCGACCAGGTCATGACCTCCTTCATCACCCCGTATGGCTCATACTGCTATGTGACCATGCCGTTCGGTCTGAGGAATGCCGGTGCCACCTACCAGCGGTGCATGCAACGGTGCTTCGCCAATCAGATCGACCCGCCCGACCAAACCGACCAGGTTGAGCGGCCAAAGGCCACCATTGCTGTTTACATTGACGACATAGTGGTAAAGATGGCTCGAGCGGGCGACCTAATCGCAAACCTAGCCACAACGTTTGCGAACCTCCAAAGGTTCATCGTCAAATTAAATCCCGAGAAATGCATTTTCGAGGTTCTGAAGGGGAAGCTACTCGGGTACATCGTGTCCGAGCGTGGCATCAAAGACAATCCTAAAAAAGTCACAGCCATCGCAAACATGGGTCCCATACGCAACGTCAAGGGCGTACAAAGGCTCACTGGCTACTTGGCCGCTCTAAGCCGGTTCATCTCCCGGCTCGGCGAGAAGGGGATACCGCTCTACAAGCTCCTCAAGAAGTCGGACGTATTTGTCTAGACGGAAGAAGCAAAGAAGGCTTTAGAGAGCCTCAAATCGTTGCTAACCTCAGCCCCGGTCCTTGTCGCTCCTGAGCGGGAAGAACCCCTCCTCCTCTACATCACAGCAAGTGACCATGTGGTCAGCGCCGTTCTCGTCGTCGAAAGGGAGGAGCCCGAACACGTTCTGAAGGCCCAGCGACCAGTGTACTTCGTTCGTGAGGTACTCACTAATGCCAAGGTGCACTACCCCCAGGTCCAGAAGCTTCTGTACGCCGTGTTGATGGCAAAACGGAAGCTCCTGCACAACTTCACCGAGCACGAGGTGACGGTCATCACCTCGTATCCACTAGGCGAGATCTTCTGCAATCGTGACGCCGTGGGTTGAATCTCCAAGTGGGCGCTCGAGCTCATGAGGCACAACATCAAGTATGCCCCCCCCGCATCGTGATTAAGTCTCAGGCCTTGGCTGACTTCGTCGCCGAGTGGACGGAGGTCCAGATCCCAACCCCAGACGTCACCCACGAGTACTAGATGATGTACTTTGATGGGTCGGTCATGGGACCCAACGCGGGGGCTGGAGTGGTCCTGATCTCCCCAGAGGGAAATAGGCTCTGCTACGCAATCCGCCTCCACTTCAAGGCATTGAACAATGTCGCAGAATATGAAGTCCTCGTCAACGGGCTACGTATCGCCATCAAGCTCGGCGCGACACGGCTTTACATCTGCGGCGACTCAGAACTAGTAGTCGACCAAGTCATGAAGGAGTCCTCCTGCAAAAGTCCACTCATGGCAGTGTACTACCAAGAGGTACACAAATTCGAGGGCAAGTTCCGAGGGATCGAGCTACACCACGTCCCACGAAAGGACAACGACGCCGCTGACTCCCTAGCAAAATTGGCGGCCAAATAGGATCCACCCCCGGATAGAGTCTTCGTGAACGACCTCCACAATCCATCCGTTCGCATCCAGGAGAATCCAACCCTGACGCAGCCTGGCCTCGACCAAGCGCTCGGGGGCTCCAACACATCAACGCGGCCTGACCCCGACCGATGGAAGGCCTCGCAGATGGTGACGAAGCTGGCAATATGTAGCACCCCGTTGGGGTTGAAGTGCTGCAACTCCAACCCCCAGCAGTGAAGGAGCCCGCGCAAGAACCAATACGCGGGGTATCCAAGCCCGCGCTCATGGAAAGTGAGGAAGGAGACAACCTTGTCGTGCTCGGGTCGCGGGACAACAGTTCCTGCTTCCGGTGCTCTCCAACCCGCAACTACCTTCAGCGGCAGCAACCCCCTCCTCGCGAAGTCCTCCAGCAGATCCTCCTTCACGATGGACGGCCTCCAGTTTGACATCGCGCAATGGGAGGCGATGAACGGATCTGTAAGGCTTCTTTCACTCTCACCTTGACCCTCCTCTCTCCCAAAACTCACCACAGCGATCGAGGGAAGGCGAAAGGACGAGCTAGAAGACCTCCGCCCCTCCCCGTATTTAATAGGGAAGGGGACGCAGAGCCCTGGCGGATAGGACGCAACCGACGAAACACGACCCTACGCGATGGGGCGCGGCCCGGGAGGAGCCCACCTACTTCTGCAGCGAAACCGTGAAAAATGGGGCACAACCACATGCAAGCGCCCCTTTGCCTTTCGAGGCAAGGGAGCGGAAGGATCCACCGTTAGAGCCTCCATCGAACAAAGGCTAGTAGGCACTCGGGTCGGTCCAACGGAGCGAAGGGACCCACCGTCAAAGCCTCCATCAAACTGAGGCTAGCAGGCCACTTGGGTCGGTCGGAAGGTTCAAGCATCCGACGGAAGATAGGTAAAAATAGTTGAAAGCTAACATGCAGGACATGCCGACCCCGTCACGAACGACGGATACGGATTCCACTCGAGTATACCCGCTAAGGGTGCCTCGAGCCTGTCACTCGAACCGTCAAGATAAGCAACGCTAGCTTGTCCCCTCCGGTTGTGGAAACCGCGGATGGGTTGACGCCTGAAAGTCCGACCAAGGTAACATCACCGACCCCCCGTTTACTTGCTCTGCAAACAAGCACTCATTCATTCATCTGCCTCATGCGTCCATGCATTCATTCATGCATGATACATTCATCTCATACATGTAATCATTGCATTCCAATTGCTTTGCATCGTGTCACAAAGCAATAACGGTCCATTCGATATGAGCTGCGACCGACCGAGGTTCGAAGGCTGGCTCGCGAAGGGCTTGAGGCTGCCTCGCATCAAACAGAGCTAGGGGGGAAAATGCAAATGAAGCCCCAGTGGCCTTCGCTCGACTCGCTCAGAAGAGGATGGGATCATCTCGACCTTCTCGTTCGATCCTAACCTCGAGCCATGCCCACAGAATCTCCAACGAGGGGAGGCCAGTGGGCCACATGAGTCGGTCTCCGAAACGGCTCGGGCATCTGCCGGGAGGCGGGTTAAGGAGAAGTGTTCCACATGAGGGCTATGCCGACCCCGTTACAAACGACGGACCCGGATTCCACATGGACATGCCTATTAGCGAGCTCACCGAGCGCGTCACCCGAGCCATCGAGGCAAGCGACGTTAGTTCAGCCCCTCTAGTCGCGGAGACTACGGACGGGGTGACGCATGAAACTCAACCGACGCCGATCAAGCCCAATGGGACTCGGGGGCTCGGGCCGCCATATCCCGACCCAGGAATACGACCGATGACACAAGTCTCAGTTGGAACGAACACGGGCAAGCACCCCGACTCGCAAGAAGGACTACCTCATCCTAGCCAACGGGGACGCCAAAGTCCGCGGCCCTAGAAAAGAGTATCTAAGTGCTCAGCCTCCGACCGTCTCTTTAGTAGGCCGCAGGCTCGGGGGGGCTAGACCCACTGGGTCCGCTCGCGTGAACCCGACGGAAGATGGCCTACCAACAAGTCCCCTCCTCGAGAGCCGGGCACCCTCTGCAACTCGGCGCGCCCTTGCGGCCCACACTAGTCATCTCCTTGGGAGCTGGGCATCAGTGTCTATCTGACACGCCCCTGTGGCCTCTGCCAGTCATCCCCTCAAGAGCCCCTGTACCTACTCGGGGGCTAGAACGTTTGAACCTACTCGGCTGCCCTACGCAACGCAGTGCACAAAGGGGAAAATGTCAAAAGTCCTGATGACAATCCACCTCAATGGCGTGATGGGCACAAGAATCACATGTCGAATATAAGCTTTCATTAAGCTAAAAACATAAGCCCAAAGGTTTTACAATATCACGCAAAGCGTGCGAACACAGGAGCCCAAAGGTTTTACAATATCACGCAAAGCGTGCAAACACGGGAGCCCAAAGGCTTTACAATATCACGCAAAGCGTGTGAATACAACCTAGGGACTACCCTACGACTCGGGACCGAAAGAAACAAAAAGAACTCATGCAATGCAAGAAAGCTACGCTCGGAACCTCACTCGTCGATCCGTCCTCGCTGATTCTTCTTCAATCTCCTTCCTCCGAGCGAGGGGCGCTAGGGGCAGAAGAAGGTCAAAGAATTGAAGCAGCTCAGCTGCAAAGTTCTCTCCTCCCTCTGTGGTGACCTAGATAAAGAAGAAAAGGCATAGAGACAGTACAAGTACCGCGTCCCAGACACCTAGGTAAACTAGCTCTCCGCCACTGAATCTGCCATGCACATGGCAGATCAAGATAATGACCTCCGGTGATTGGTGGCCCAAGGTACGAGCACTGCATGGAGGACAAGGAGGCCATGCTCCCCCTTCCTCCTGAGGCGCTGCCCTCGTCCTCTTATCCAGCCTCTCATTGCACGATGGATCCATGTTACGAGAGTTCTTCTCGCATCGTGGCACCCAGACATGCCGAAGGAGGCTGCGATGAGGAGGAGGAACACCTAGTATGAGAGATGTTCTGGCATCATGAGGAGTGGCCAAAGCCGCCCATGGCGAAGAGAAAAAGTCTCAAACCTACTGGATCTACAACTCGAGCCATGGGGACTCTAGATGCGGAACCCCTCCTATTTATAACTGGGCGGCCGGCTACCGTACGGGAACGGTTACGATGCGCGTTCATGGACGCGCGATAAAAGCACCTGGCATCCAAGTGACGGTTCAGCAACCGCGCACTAAAGGCGCCTGGCTTTGAGGCGACGATGCGACTGCCACGTAGTAAAAGGCGCCGGAAATGAGGCGAAGGTACTGGGCCACGAGGCAGTGGTACAATCCCCACGCGGGAGCTCATCCTTATCATCTCGGATACGGGGCTGGACCCACAATGCTGCCTGCCCACTTCGCAAACAAGACAAAAACAAACAACATCCCCATATGTTCCTCCTGACGTAACATTCCAACCGAAAACCCCTTCACGGCTTCAACAAAGCCCCAAAGGGGCTCGGGGGCTCCTGATGGGTCCATAGACTCGAGGTCCCCAACGGGACTGCCTTCCCACAACACTTGGCCCAACGAAGGGCACCGCAACAACGTATACCTGGGCCACGAAGGGCATCGCAACAACGTATACCTGGGCTAGCCCAGCTACGCGCAGCCAGGCCGAGGTCCTGATCCGACCACCGGCCGATTCGTCCGACCAGGAAGCCTAGTCGGCACCTGACCAGAAGAAGCCAGTCAGGGGTGGGGCCACAGTCTGACCCCGACTGAGTTCTCCCAACTAAATTCTCCCGACTGGGTCCTCCCGACCAAGTCCTCCCGACTGGGGATGCACTGTACTACCCGTACCGCTCCCCCCGACCGACTCGATCAAGGTCGACTGGGACAACTGATCGGGGACGCCCGCCCGATGTGGGCCCGGGGAGCAGGTGGGATGGATAACGAGGAAGCGCCAGGGTCAGCCGTCCGTACGTGGGATCGTACCGCGCCACGCCCTGCGCACGTCTTGCACAGTGCCGCCGTAAACCTACTCGCTATGACGGAGTGGCCTGACGAGGAGAGCAGTAATCGAGTACGGAGGCTATACCGCACCAAACGACGTGGGGTTTGACAAGACTAGACAGCGCCTACACTCACTCTCTTATCCCTTCTGACTTATAAGGCCGTTCCCTTGTACTATAAAAGGGAACGGACCCTCCACTTCTGCACACACGGACGTTCACACACGCATTCTTACGCTTTCACACTCTCATACACTTAGTGCACGTTTGAGCTCCTACCACTCTCTTCCATTGAGACGAGAACAAGGTCAGGACTCAGGCACCCCCTCTCATCCTCCTCTCGTTTGTACCCTTATTGCAAACTTCAAGCACCTGGGCTCTGGAATAAAGTTGACCGACTGATCCCGATTGGACGTAGGGCGCGTTGCCTGAACCAGTATGCATCCTGTGCTATTATGTGTTTGGCCATATCTGATCTAACGCACGGCAAAACTACAAATATTTACTTGTCGGCCAGATTTCGCACCGACATATTTTTTATGTTTTTAATGTAAACTTGATATGGTTGAATTTGTAATCAAATATACTCTCTACTGATGGTAGAGATTATAAGTTTATAACCATATATAAATAATATAATATAAAATAAATAAATGATCAAAATTTAATTTGGAAGATTATGCGATGTCCTACCACGCCTTAAAACAGGAATGGAATGGAAGGAGGGATAAGGCAGCGATCTCGGTAACCCTTGTCTCTCGTTACGCAGGTAATTATTTCGCGAAATTAATCGGCCCATAGGAAACCGAGCAGCCCACGCGAACGTGAATGCATAGATCGATCATCCGCTCCTCCACGTCCCTCCATCCACCGCTCCTTTCCCTTCTGTTCCGATGGCTCGCGAGCATACTGCCAGGAACGAAGCGATGCGTTGGCTGGCTATGCGATACAATAATCAGTACAGCCATTTAATGCTAGCCCACGCAGCTACTCCTCCCTTGGTCTCTGTACTGCAGGTCCATACGATACGCCTAAAAACGAAAACGGAGCGAGTACTAGCGCCTTGTTTACTTTTTAAGTTGGGAGTTGCAAAATTAGCATTTTGCCATAAATGCGACACTGTAGCATTTCGTTTGTATTTGTGAATTATTGTCCAAGTATTGACTAATTAGGCTCAAAAGATTCGTCTCGCAAAGTACAACAAAACTGTGCAATTAGTTTTTGATTTCGTGTACTCCATGCATGTACCGCAAATTTGATGTGATGGGGAATCTTCTTTTTGCATAGTGTCAAAGTTGGGAGTTTGGAACAAGGGCTGGATAGAAGAGTTGTGACTGTCAGGTACCCAAGATTAATTATATGCTTTGAGATCCGTGCTGATTCTGAAAAGGGAGAGAGAAAAAAAAGAGGGGAGTAAACGGAGCAATATGCTTCCAGATTACTTGCAACAATATAAGTCCACGTTAGAAACGGGCCCGGCCTGGATATTAAGATTGACCGTGTACCATACCACTACAAAAGCAAACGCAAGGCCGCCACTACGACCGGCTTTGGAGTAGATGTAGAACGCTTAGCGCTTAAGTTCGTGGCACTTCCGCACTGGCATGGCCGCATGGGCACCTGCGTTCAGTTTTTTAACATTTCGTAGTAGCTAGCTTTCAGCGGGGCCCCCACGGAACCTTCTTCCAGACGGAGAACGGATCGTCCAATGAATAGGATGCTTAGCGGTCTGAAACATTGTCATCTTCTCCTCCTTTCGGAAAGTGGCATTTTGTGCTGGACCGAATGAACATACCTGCACCCTTCGGAAAGAAGGAAGAGGCCGCCTGCCTAAACCTAGGATATCTCACTTAACCCAGCTACTTATCATTCCGAGCTTAATCGGAACATGTTTTGAGCATAACTTAAGTTGTTTGGGTCTCTAATCTACCTATCTGGTTTAAGTCATCAACTTGGCGGGGGGCTCGTATTTTGTCAATGTCAAGATGCTAATAGGCCAGGTAAAATTTATATGCATGCATTTATAGAGGTGAGTGTATGTGTTTTATCATCTCAATATGTTGATAGGAGTATTGTCTATCGTGTGTATTGCGTACGCTTATTTTGCTATTGAAAAAAAACATGTTTTAATTAATTCAACCTTGACATGGTTACTTAAGCCAACCTTTGTTTACTTCCCTCCAAACTCCCAACTTTGACACTATGCAAAAAGAAGATTCCCCATCACATCAAATTTGCGGTACATGCATGGAGTACTAAATGTAGATGAAATCAAAAACTAATTGCACAGTTTTGTTGTACTTTGCGAGACGAATCTTTTGAGCCTAATTAGTCAATATTTGGACAATAATTCACAAATACAAACGAAACGCTACAGTGTCGTATTTATGGTAAAATGCCAATTTGGCACCTCCTAAGTTGGGAAGTAAACAAGGGCCCAGTTTCAGATATTTATCCTTCCTAGTGTGTTAGGGCAGACATGGCCAACCAGAGGTACTGTATATAAGTATAAAAAAGAAACATAGGTACTGTATCTTATAAAAAACATAAGTAATGGACATCATAATGTAGACTGTAGAGGCAACGAGAGATGAAAGCAAAAGTAGGGATCCTGTTCCCGTGCTATGTGGAGGGGGAGGGAGAGATTATATTATTATTGTTATGATTAATAACAACAGGTCTAAAAAGGCCGGAGAGAGAACAAGCATAAACCTCCCAAAAGCCGCCATTTCCACTGCCCCGGGCCCACCCGTCAGTGTTCGCCACTCCACCTCGTCGGACCGTTGCCGGATGCCACGCCACCACCCTCCGACCGCCGGGGCCCTCCGGAATCCGAAACTCCCGTGGCGTTGCCGGCGTCTCAAATTCCTTGCTTCCGTCGCCGGCCATCCCAATCCCAATTCCAAAATCCCCCCACCGGGCAGGGCACATCCACCGCCCCCATCCCTCCTCCCCGCCAAAAAGCAATGCCATCTCATCTCCCGAAAGCCAAAGCGGCGGCCAAAGCCACAAAGCGAAAAAGCGCGCTCCACACTCAGCGCCACCACTGGCGCCCGCCTCGAGCCCTCCTCCTCCCCCTCCTCTTAAGACGGAGAGGATGCCTTGCCCCGCTCCCCTTCCTTCCCCACCTCGCTTCCTCGCCACCGCCACTTCCTGCGCCACCGCGGCCGCAGCAGCAGCAACCAGTCAGCACCAGCACAAGCAACTCCACCACCCCGCGATCGCGCGTCGCGTCACCAGCAGCAGGGACGCGCGCCGTCGGGATCGGCGGCCTCGCCGGGGATGGCGAGCGCCGGCGCCGGCCCGTCGGGGCCGGTGCGGTCCCAGTCGGGGCGGCAGCGGACGATGTCGCGGTTGCCCACGCGCGCCCTCACCATGCGCCCTGAGGGCTTCTCCGGGGAGGACGGCGTCGAGATAGTCGAGCTCGTGCCCTCGTCGCTCGCGCCAATCGTGCCCATCCTCCGCGCCGCCAACGAGATTGAGGAGGAGAACCCGCGCGTCGCCTACCTGTGTATGTGCTCGCACGCAGCTAGTTTGAAATTTGAATTAGTCGGATGCTGTGATGCTTGTTGGTTGTTAAGAGTAGTCGCACATGTACGCGTTATCCTTCCTAATGCTTATTTGAACTCAACAATGAAACGGGTATTCATGAGCATATTTCTAGTCCACCACCTCCAGTTATCTGAATGTTGTTTCACTTATTCTTCCTTGCTCTGTGAACAAAGGCCGTTTTACCGCATTCGAGAAGGTTCACACTATGGATCCAAACTCAAATGGACGCGGAGTTCGGCAATTCAAAACATACCTGTTGCATAAGCTTGAAAAGGTATGCTTATGCTCGATCCTCATCACCTCGTCAATCCTTGCCGAACTGAACCACCTAATTTTCACTTGTACCATGACAATTGCATGGTGAAGTTCTAAAAACAAAGTTTCATTTCTCAGCCTTTTGTACTCTGCTCAATTTCTGGATAGTGCTGACACCCACCAAACAGCCAAAAACCTGTTTGTATATTCTTATTCTATTTCTAATTGAATTTCTACTTTGTACCTGTCGCACTTCTTCTTGAGCCACAAACGTCCTGGTCATAAGTTTGAGTGATTTGTAAAGGAATTAATTAGCCATCTGATTCAATTGTTTCCAGTATGTTTGGAGGGATCAGAACTGGGTATTTTACTAGCGGTGCCAGGCCACACACCATTTGGTGTCCTTTAGCTTGTCTCAGTACTTCCTGATAAATTGTTTGTCTGTAAGACAGCCATTTACTGGTTCATGCATAAACCAATTAATTTATGTTAGTTTCTTAGAGAACTTTGTGTGGGTTTGTAGTTCCACTTATGTAACAGAATACTCTGAAATGAGAGGTTTTGGATACAACAATCAATGTGAATTGTCCATCACCCAAGAGTTATGTCAATGTGAATTGCCTCATTATGTCAACTACTGCCTCCGTCCCAGAATATAGCAACGTTTAGAGTTTTTCAAAGTCAAACCTTTTTAATTTTGACTACGAATAGCGAAATAATCATAAACACTAATAACATAAAAGTGATGTTAGTAGATTTAGCATGAAACCAACTATTATAATATGTAATCTTTTCTATTCGAAATCAATTATTTTTAGATTTATTGTTGGTCAAAGTTAAAAATGTTTGACTTTGACAAAAAAAAATCTAAACATAGCTATATTTTGGGACGGACGGAGTACTCGTTTTGCTATCCAACCAAAAGTTATGATACATGTGGTCTTTTCATGTTTACCCTTTTTTGTTTGGCAGGATGAACAAGAGACAAAGCGCAGGCTTGCTTCGACTGATGCAAGGGAGATACAAAAGTTCTATGAGTATTACTGTCAAAAATATCTAGAGGAAGATCATGAAAAGAGGAAACCGTAAGGGTGATCATTGTTCATATGTATTAGCAACCTTACAAATTATCATACTTTGCTACATTAACTTATTGTTTGTTGAGTGGCTTAGTGAGGAGATGGCTCGATACTATCAGATCGCGTCCGTCCTGTATGATGTTCTGAAAACCGTGACACCTGGCAAACATCATCCCGAGGTTCTGTATCCAATCATTACATTACCTTACAACATGTTATTTCATCTCCGTCACATTTCCTATATCATGTAATAATATTACTTTGACCTTTTGCTTTTCAGTATGATAAGTATGCTGAAGGAGTTGAAAAAGAGAAAGCTTCTTTTTCACAGTACAACATTTTACCCCTTAATATTTCTGTTCCAAGACAACCAATAATGGAAATTCCTGAGGTCATATACCTTAAGTTTTATTTAGTTTGCTTTGAAACTACCACATGTAGTATGATTTAACGTGCTGTGCAAAATGCAGATCAAAGCAGCAGTTGGGCTTCTTCGTCAGATGGATGGTCTTCCAATGCCAAAACCGCAAAGCTCTGATGGAAAAACAGGGCTTGATGGAATGGACAGACCTGTCCAGGATTTGCTTGAATGGCTTTGGCAAACATTTGGATTTCAGGTGCCACTAAACACATACCAAATGGATTTCATTTTCTTGACTGTACTGCCTTGCTTTATCAAATTCAAATCGTGCACGTCTGATTTGGAAATTCCAGAATTGCTAAATTTTAATAATATTAAGGATGAAGTTACAGACATCAACCTGCAACACTTGTTGGTTTCGATTGAGATTTTGTTCACAGTTTGTTCGAAAAATTTCTTTTTTTTGTGTAAATATGGGTTTTACATTGTTAGGTATAATCACGGAGAGCACTCTGATTTATGTATTGCATTTAAGCGGTTTGCGTGATTTGCTAAAGTTGGGCATATAAAGTGCAAAGTAGCTATTGTTAGTTGACATAGTCTGTTATAAAAAAATCATTATTCAAACAACCCACAACCTTTGCTGTCTCGTGATTTGGTAAATCATGGAACTTGGAAATTTCACGTCTATGCCAAATACACTTGGCTGCACTAATTCCTGAAATTTGGTACGCATAATAATAATATAAATAAAAGGAATGTTATAGGATTCCGTTCATTTGACTTTTACCTTTAGTTTGCCATTCCCATGAGCCAAATGTATAGACTTCTATTATGTATATTCATGGATATTTTGTTTCGTACCTTGCTCTAGTTATGAAGTATTAAGGTTGAGGCAAACATATAGACTTCTATTATGTATATTTATGGATATTTTTTTTCATATCTTACTTTAGTTATGAAGTAATATAGCGTTGGTTGATTTTGGTCCTAGGAAATAAGGTTTACTTTGAATGCATCCTATATTATGCGCTTAGTGTTGATAAACATGTCTTTATAATGTCATGCTCTGTTTCATTGTTGTAGAAAGGTAATGTTGAGAATCAAAAGGAGCATTTGATTTTGCTGCTTGCAAACATTGACATGAGACAACAGGGTCATGCCCACCAGAGTGAAAGACATGTTCATATGGTAAAAAATCGTTTCAACCTTCTTATTTTAGTTACATTGAATCGATTCAACTTCTTAGGGGGGCTCTTTTGCATACACTTCACCTCTTTGCAGATACGTAATAGTACGGTGATAGACTTGATGGACAAGATTTTTAAGAACTACAACTCCTGGTGTCAATATTTGCATTTGGAGTCAAACATTAGGTCAGTATGTATCAGTTTGATGTGCATCTTGTTCTTGAATTTTACCTCATTAACTAAGAGAACTTTTAAATCACAGAATTCCAAGGGATGCCTCCACACAACAGCCAGAGCTTCTTTACATAGGGCTGTATTTACTGATCTGGGGTGAAGCTTCTAATGTCCGCTTCATGCCTGAATGTCTTTGCTATATCTTCCACCATGTAAGTGGCAACATAATTCTACTTTTTTTTTCATTCCTTGTGTGGGAGCTTTTATCGTAGTTCACTAGCTGTTTCTTCTTTGATATATTTCATTGAATATTTAATTTGTCTAAATTCTTTTTACATGTCAAGTTCATGCAAAAAATCTTTTTTATTTATTTCGTAGCTGTTTTTTCTTTGATATACATAAATCTCAACAAATAGCGACAAGCGGTGCTGGTGTGTCAAGTTGTTTTTATTAGCTTTTATGGTCTCTTTGTGTGAAGTGCATAATCTGGTTGTACAAGCCAGTGTGTGGTGTGCATGGATACCATTAACAATATCGCTTTAAAGAATGCCATCTTCTCCATGTCACGGGATACAGTCCTGAGAACAGGTAAACTTCTCAGTTGCATGTATGGATTTTCACGATATCCATGAAAAAGGGAAACATAGTGTTGAGACAGAGCATAATGGTTCGTCCTCTATCCCCTAAGGCTGAGACATGTTAATAAGAGATTATTCCAGGCAATAATTTGTCACCTTATGAAAAAAAAGACATTGATGTGTAGCTTTTGTGAATTTAGGCACCATGTAAGCATCTTGCGAACATCAGGTCTATCAGTGTAACAAGACATTATGTGGATGTGTTTGTGTGTGCAACACTTGATGTTGAAGTATAAGTGAATCGCACACATCGAGTTGATACTTGATTCGAATACAGATAAGCATAAAGTCCAAGAAAAGTATGTAAGCATGAAGTATACGAAACAAGTTCCAGGCATACTGTCTAGTACCTTGAAATAAATGCAAGAGCCTATGTGTTTTTCAATCTTTGCATGATCTTTTTTTCATCTTTTTCATCAAGCACTCATCTTCTTCAAATATTTGAAGTGGACTGCACAACAATGTTCTTGGCTTTTCCTCATAAATAGCCTGGGGGCCAATGCCATTGTTCATGTCTTAACACATGCTAACTCATTAATATTATTTTTTCCCTGAATTCATGAGGTAGATGGCCAGAGATTTACATGACATAATATCTGATAGAAGAGATGGATGGTTTGATCCACCATTCCAGCGAGAGGGGAGTGATGATGCATTTCTGCAGCTAGTGATTGAACCCATCTACAGTGTTATGCAGAAGGTATTTGCTCATGTTATTGTTAGGTGTAATGTATGTGTATGGCTAACTCTAATTCACTTGTACATATGCCTACATCCTAATGGAATAAGTTTGCAGTTGTTAATAATCTTTTGTCTATTACTTATAAGGGGAGATTTGGTTTTATAGAATCAAAATAATACACTTTGGAAGAAAACAACACCAAAATGTTTTGGTTCACTTTGATAGCATCAAAGGCTGGTACTGTTTAGTTTGTAGCATTCCGTGCAGAATTGGATGCTACTAAAGTGATAAATACCTTTCAGTGTTATTTCTATGAAGATAAGTTCGCTTATCTTTTATAATGTTGTTTGCATTTTTGAATTTTCACCTGATGCAAAAGGAAGCTGCAAGGAGCAAACGTGGTACAGTGAGCCACTCAAAGTGGAGAAACTATGATGACTTGAACGAATACTTTTGGTAATTCCTTCACTTCTTTTTTGAAACGTTGGTAATTCCTTTTTCATAGCACATTTCTGTCCTCTAGCAAAGGCAAAAAGCAACAAATTTGAAATCACTAATGCAAATTCAGCTGCCTCTCACAATTAAAGAAAAATAGCTGCCTATGCTATGATTAGGAGCTAGGAAGCACTCCGCTACCTTCCTAGCTCTTACCTCTTAGTGCTTTCTATAACACATTTGAAACCAAGGTGAGAAAAGGAAAAGTATCTACCCATAAGAAACTTATCTCCTGAAGGTCCTGGGTCTGAATAAGCCTCCTTGCAAAATAAGCAAGAGTAAGGCTGCCTAGAAATTTCCTTCCCTATTTTTTTTTTCTAGAACTCAAAGGAGACTTTGCATGTCATTTCATTAATAGAAGAAGAAAAATAAATGTTAGGTTACAGGCCTAACCACCTATATTACACATATGTCACTCGTGCCGCAGACATGTAAAAGGGAGACCAAATTACCAAAAGAGAAGGATCCTATCAAGCTAAAAGCGTACGACCTCTGAGATCATTCTGCACTTCCTGGAAGAGTTTGTTTGGGTTAGGTGAAGCTACGTTGAAGATACAATCGTTCCGGTGCTTCCAAATTTATCAAGCGACTAACTGAACCAATGTGTTGAATTCTTTGAGGTGTTACCATTAACCTTGTTACTAGAGAGCTGTGTTCAAGGTGCTAGCTTCACGCATCCAATAAAGAGGGCCGCATACACTGATTTGCTTGTATAGGTCCCTTGAGCCAACAACTTCCAAAGTATTGGTCTGGCGTGTCATGTTGAAGTTGCATAACGTCCAGTGTCTCCCACAGCTCTAGGTACTCCACCAAAGCAAAGATAAACAAGGCTCCTCGAATATCAGAGACCCACATTCTGTCAGTTAATGCCTCCTGTACAGTTATGCGGTTCAAAGTTCTTTTTGATACTAGGACAGTAAGGTTAGGTGCAAGTTCCATAACTGCTCTCCCATGAAGCCAATGATTAGTCCAGAAATTGGTGGATGTACCATCACCAGCCATCATAACCTTAGCCATTACAATGCCTTTAGATTGGGGGGCACCTACCTGCAAACCGTTCTAGGGTCGACTTGGATCGGTCTTTTTTAGCCATAACTACGTAACGAGAGTGTCCAGCCAAGTTTTTGAAGGTCATGAATCCCTAGGCCTCCACATTGAATCAGCGAACATATCCATGGCCAAGAATCCAAGTGATTACCTCAAAGTGATTACTACTACAAAAAAAAAAAAGAATCCAAGTGATTACCACTATTTGCTCATTCCCAAACTTTACATAGAAATCCACGTCTTCTTTTGTCAATTTCCTTGAGAGCCCATTTTGGAAGTTCTTGTGATCATGAGGTAGATACGTGCAGCAGAGTACTGCTTTGACCATAATCAACCTGCCAGCCCTGTTCATGAGAGAAGCCTTCCATCCTTGTAGATAATCAGCTATTTCATCTGTAAGGAATCCCAGGGCTTCCTCTGTTGATCCCACCCACCCGAAAATAATAAAGCCTGAGATAAACACAAGGAAATTCCTTTATCTCATGGGCATATTCTTGGGTAACCGCAAGATCTTCTTCTTGACATCTAATAGGAGTGAATAACACAGGAACAGAATCATGTCATCTGCATAAATGGAGGCCCAGTGTTTCACCCCACATGCGGATAACTAATGGTTGTCAAATACCAGCTGTGTCTGCCTGGTTTATTAGCAGGTTTATCCTTCACCAGAATAAAAAACATAGGTGAGAACGGGTCACCATGCCAAAGACTTCTATGATTAATTTCTTCACCTGGTTCACCATTAACCAATACTCGAGTAGAGGAAGACTAATGGGCTAGTGAAGAAAAGTACATTGCACCACCCTATCATTGTTAGGGCATAAATCAGAAAACACTGGAGTAAATTCTCCATTTTCATAAGAGCCTTATGCTTATTGAAACACATCAAAGAAAAATTGGAACATATATCATGAAAAAGAGGGTTTATTAGAAAGTTTCCAAAAAAATAAAATAAAGCAAATAAGCTTTGTTGCCAGTTTCCCTTGTGATGAGCCTCTACATTTTCAGGTCGAAAAAATGCTTCAAAAAACTTGGATGGCCAATGGATCCAACAGCTGACTTTTTTGCGGTGCCTACCAGAACCAAGAATGAAACTGAGGTTATTCATTAATTATTTGCATTCTTTTGTTTTTTTGTTGAATATGTACTGGTATCAGTTTGACAAAAGCATGACTAGTTTCTGTTTCTCAAGACGTGATTTGAAATCGGATTCAAGAAATATAATCCACATTCCACACATCATCAACTCTCTGATCATTGCATGGTTTGTCCCTTGTGGAGTTTAGAAAAGACTACTGGTTTCTAGATTTTTTTTACTATGTATTGTCTCATTCCACAAAGCTGAAATTCATCTATTTGTAATAATCTGGTCCAAATAATTTTTACACAAGGTATGCTAGTAGCTAACTACAGTGTTTAGTTTAGCTAATAAATATAGTTGAATCTCCCCCCCCCCCCCCCCCCCCCCAAAAAAAAATGTAGTTGGATTTGTGCCGTTCTGTTTCATTCTTAATGTGTAGACAAGACCTTTTAAACAAATACATCTAGCTCTCATTGAATTATTGGATAAAAAATACAGAAGTTCCTCAATAGATGTGAATTTCACCATGTAGAAGTTACGTTGTATGAATACCTGTAGTAAAAGTGTACGGATGCCCTCATTTGTCTTGTTATGGACCAACTTGTTGGGGAGGCTAAGTATGGAATGGATAGAGGATGGATTTGATTAGTATAGGGAGTATTGAATGTTTAGGCAATACACCACACCCTGAGAGGAGGGGGGTGCCTTTCATATATAGATGCCAATAGGCTGATAGTACAACAGGAAGCTGTATAGGCTGGAAGTACAAAAGATAGAGGGAGAGTACAACTGTACATATCTAATACCCGCCCGCAGTCACAGGGGGAGCTTGGCGGACACCAAGACTGGACCTAAACTTAGTAAACAACTGGACAGGAAGACCCTTAGTCATGATGTCAGCATACTGATGGGATGAAGGAACATGAAGAACACGAACTTCTCCCATGGCGACCTTCTCGCGGACGAAGTGGATGTCAATTTCAATGTGCTTTGTCTGTCGATGATGAACAGGATTGGCTGTCATATAGACAGCACTAACATTGTCACAATAAACGAGCGTAGCCTTGGAGAGAGGAACATGAAGTTCTTGCAGAAGCTGCCGCATCCAACAACATTCTGCCACAACATGGGCAACAGCCCTGTACTCAGCCTCGGCACTAGAACGAGATACCGTAGTCTGCCGCTTCGAAGACCAGGAGACTAGAGTGCCACCAAGATAAACACAATAGCCGGAAGTAGAACGCCGTGAATCAGGACAACCAGCCCAGTCTGCATCAGAATATGCTGTGAGATTGTCCACGGGTCCAGAGGACAGTTTGCCTTTGACATAGCGGAGGATGCGCTTGACAAGCACAAGATGAGGCTCGCGAGGAGCATGCATAAACAGACAGACTTGTTGAACAGCATAGGCGAGATCAGGTCGAGTCAGAGTAAGATACTGTAGAGCACCAGCAAGACTTCTATACTCGGATGGGTCTGTAATGGGAGGCCCGTCTGTGGAGGAAAGCTTGGACTTACTATCCACTGGTGTCGATGTAGAGTGGCAGTCACTCATACCGGCGTGCTGGAGAAGATCCAAAGCATGCTGTCGCTGAGATAGAAACAGTCCATCAGAAGTCCGTGTGATCGAAATCCCTAAGAAGTGATGAAGCACCCCGAGATCTGTCATAGCAAACTCTGTGTGAAGCCGATCAATGATATCCTGAAGTAAGGCTGGTGTCGAGGCGGTGAGAACAATGTCGTCGACATACAACAATAGGCAACAATAGGTAGGTGATGCTGGCGCCATCCTTGTAGACGAACAAGGAGGTGTCGGAAGCCGAAGAAACAAAGCCCAATTGTCGTATATATGTGGCAAACCGCTGGTACCAAGCACGTGGAGCCTGCTTCAGTCCATAGAGTGACTTCTGTAGGAGATAGACATGATCAGGGTGAGCTGGATCCACAAAACCAGGAGGCTGCTGGCAGTACATTGTCTCATCAAGATGACCATGAAGGAAAACATTTTTCACATCCAACTGATGAATCGGCCACTCACGAGAGGCTGCAATACTCAGAACAGTCCGGATGGTTCCCGGTTTGACCACCAGGTTGAAGGTCTCATCGTAGTCAACCCCATGCTACTGTGAGAAACCCTGAACAACTCAACAAGCCTTATGACGAGCAAGAGAGCCATCTAAGTGAAATTTATGCTTGTAAATCCACTTCCCGGTCACCACATTTGCATGAGGGGGCCGAGGTACGAGGCGCCAAGTGCCATTGCCGACAAGAGCCTTGAACTCATCAGCCATAGCAGCTTGCCAATTGGGATCGGCAAGTGCACTGCGATAGTTGGACGGGACCGGAGAGGCAACCAAATGCTGAGCTGACAAGTTCTTGTAGTTGACGGGCTGGATAGTACTAGTGTGCAGCCTCGTCGTCGGGCGAGGTGGGGGCGGAGGCGGCTGTAGCTCAGGCATAGGAGTTGGTGCTGGAGACGGAGGCACCGGGAGTGGCTCCCGGAGACACCGACTGTAGAACTTGCCGCTAAAGCGGCCCGGGAGAGGTGGTACTGGCAGCTGAACAGCAGTAGCCGAAGCACCACCCGCTGGTGGCGGAACAGCAGCAGCCGAAGCACCAACTGCTGGTGGCGGAACAGCAGCAGTCGAAGGTAGCTGCTGGTGGCGGAACAGCAGCAGTCGAAGGTGCTGCTGGAGGCTGGACAGCGGCAGCCGAAGCACCAACTGCTGGTGAAGGAGCGCCGGGGGATCCTAGCGGGGGCACGAAACCACGCCCGTCTGGACTGGAAGGGACCGAGGGCCCTGGATACAGAACCGCTCCTGAGATACAGAACCGCTCCTGCTAGGTGTTGGGAAGGGCAACACATGCTCCTCGATAGTAGGGAAAGACGGAGCTGCAGGGGTAGTAGGACAGTAGCAAAAATTCGAGTCATCATCTAAGAGGAAATCAAAGGAGCTGTCGGGGACAGGGGTCTCGCGAGCGAAGGGGAAGGAGAACTCATCAAAAACGACATGGTGTGATATGATGATGCGGCGAGTAGCGAGGTCAAGACAGCGATAGCCTTTATGAGAGGACGGATATCCCAAGAACACACAAGCCGTGGACCGAGGAGCCAACTTATGAGGAGAAGTGGCTTGGAGATTTGGGTAGCAAAGACACCCAAAAACTCAAAGGTGCTCATAGGTATGTGGAACGCGGTACAGGCGTGTGTGGGGAACTTCATGGCCAATGGAGGATGAAGGACGACGGTTAATCAAGTATGTGGCTGCGGAAAGGGCTTCAACCCAATAGGGCGGCTGCATGGAAGCATGAATGAGCAATGTGCGCACTAAGTTATTAATGGTGCGAAGCATACGCTCAGCCTTGCCATTTTGAGGGGATGTGTAAGGACAAGAAAGGCGAAAAACAATGCCACGGGAGGCCAAAAAGGTGATTGGCATTATTAACGAATTCTTTACCATTATCAGTTTGAAAACACTTAGTTGGAAGGCCAAACTGCGTATGAGTGTATGCAACAAAATTAACCAAGTGCTCATGAACATTCAGATTTGCACTTAAGGGGAAAAGTCCAGCAATAATGCGAGTAATCGTCGATCATGACCAAATAATAACCGTAGCCAGAAATACTAGTGACAGGTGACGTCCAAACATCACAATGAACAATTTCAAATGGAGAAACTGTTTTGGAGGAAGGACTAAATGGCAGCCGCGTGTGTTTGCCTAGCTGACAAGAATGGCAAAGCGAGCGAGCTACTTTAGTGCAAGAAATGGACTGCAAGAAATGGACTGATTATTCTTGAGACGGACTAAAGCAACCGAACTAGGATGACCAAGACGTTGGTGCCATAGAGAGGATGAAGCAGCGACAAGGGCGTGTGCAGCGGTGGCGGTGACGGCAGGAACAGTGTAGAGATCACCGTCACTATTGCAACGAAGAATCACGCATCCCGTCCTGAGTTCCTTCACAGAGAAACCAAAGGCATCAAACTCAATGGAACACTTATTGTCTCGCATGAACTGACGAACGGAGAGCAAGTTGCGAATTAGCAAGGGAACAACAAGGACGTTGTTGAGCTGAAATGTGGAGGTAGCAGCATGCAAGGTGGAATTTCCTCTAGATGTGACGGGAACATGCGTACCGTTACCTACTATAATAGAAGAATGAGAGGCAGGAGAACAAGAGAGGAGTATACCATCGGAGTTGTGCATGTGGGTGGAAGCGCCGGTGTCCAGGACCCAGGGGTTGGAGCCCTGGAACGACATCTCCTGCAGGGCAGCGATCAGCCCTGCCTGATCCCAAGATTGGGCTGGCTGCGATGCCGGGAGGTGGGGAGAGGCATACTGCGGCACTTGTGGTCCAAAGGCGGTGTGGGCCTGCGGCGCTGAACCAAGCAGGCCCTGTCCACCGCTCCAGCCTTGGCCACCACGCCAATTCTGGGCGCCAGAGGAGCCGCCGGCCTGCTGTATGGTCCATGGATTGAAGCAAATCCATGGGCCGGTGGGAGAGGGTGCACGTGGCTGCTGCTGGCCACCCCAGCCCTGCTGCTGGCCTCCACCACCGCCCCAGCCCTGCTGCTGGCTGCCCCCACCACCGCCGCTGGTTCGCTTGCCGTTGCCCTTCTTGCGCCGACCCTGCTGTTGCTGGGATGGCATGGAAGGAGGGTGGCAGTTGGAGCCACAGCCGGATGGTGTGGAGGCAACAAGGGCAGTGGAAGCCGCAACCTTGGCTTCATTCGCCAAATGCAGCTCCTTGAGGGCGAGTTGATCAAGCGCCGCAGCAAAGGTGATGTTCGGCGTGGCGGCGGTGAAGTCACCAGTGGTGCTGTAGCGGGGGTTGGCGCCGCGGAGGAGGTTGAGGATGAGCGTGGAGTCGGCAACGGGCTGCCCGACGGCGCGAAGGGCATCGGCAACTCTCTTCATCTTGTTGTAGTCTTCAACAAAGAGGTCCCCCTGAGTCATGGAGTGGAACTCATGACTCAGGAAGATGGCGCGGGGAGCCTGGTTGGCCTGGAAGTGACGTTCGATGGCGACCCAAAGCTGGTGCGGGGTCTGGTTGTCTTCCATGGTGAAGTCCAAGACGGAGTCGGAGACGGAGCCGTACAGCAAGCTGCGGACACAGCAATCTGCTTGGCTCCATGCAGCAGTGATGGGATTGGGAGGAGGGGTCCCGTGGATGTGCCCCATGAGGCCAAACTTGCCACACATGGCCTGGAAGAAGGAGCTCCATTTGCTGTAGTTGGAGGAGCGGAGTTCCAACGTCATGGGGACGTGGGACTTGACAAGGATGGTAGCGTAGGGGCTCACTGCATCAGCCATGGCGGCAGGAGAGTCACCGGAAGAGTTGACAGCAACAGGTTCAGAAGAAGAGTTGCTGGTAATGGTGGACATAAATAGCAGGAGCAGTTGATGGAAGAGGAAGGGGTAGTGCTGGTGGTGGCGTGCCTGGTGGAGGAGGAGAGGAGGAGGCGCCCGTGGAAGAGAGAAGGGCGCCTAAGCAGCGGAGGGGGGCGAGGGGGCACATGGCAGGCCTAGAGAGGTGCCTGTACTCGTGATACCATATTGAATGTTTAGGCAATACACCACACCCTGAGAGGAGGGGGGTGACCTTTCATATATAGATGCCAATAGGCTGATAGTACAACATGAAGCCGTATAGGCTGGAAGTACAAAAGATAGAGGGAGAGTACAACTATACATATCTAATAGGGAGAATAGATGGATACATATAGGAAGTGTAACACCCCGCTCCAAAATTTGCTTACGACCCAGCTCCTCACGTGGAAAGGCCCCGCATACACATAGCACCTCTCTTACACATCATCCTCACTTCATGTAAAAGGGTTAACTGGAGGTGCTATGTTTGAAACGGCAATGGTTATAAGCTGGCCCTCACCCCTCTAGACTTCCAAGGTGGTACTAAACCCACCAACTACAACCACAACTGAGGAACATGGGTCAACAACTACTACAAGAGGATATTGGGCTGGGGTGTATTTTTTTTAGTTAATGGAAAGTTTATTTCCAGCTTCAGTCATTCTCTAGTGAGAATGCATTAGACCACAAGGTGGGTGGAGGATCCGGCGGGCAGATGGCCGGACGAGCGGCGGCCGCAGGCGCGGCGCGGTGGGCGACGAGTGGCAGCGACAAGCCCCAGGCACAGCGCCGGAGAGACAACCGGTGGATCCGGCGGCTTCCCGCCCATAGACGAGGGGCGAGCAGCGAGCAGAGGCAGCAAGAGGACGAGCGGCGGATCTGGCGGGGGAGAATAGCATGCAAGTGCATCGTGCGAAGGGAAAAAAAGGAACCCTAGGGCAGATTGAGAAGAAACCTAACCCTATTTTGGCTCTGTACCATGTTAGGAATAGCACTTGTATTCATAATAGGGGCACTATGCATATTTATATACAGGTACATAGAGGGGGAAATATACACAAAACCCTCTAATACAAAAGGTAAAATACCAACAGTACATATACATCTAACAGATGTCACCACAACAGAAAAAAAGCACACGTCCAAAAGGACATATAGCCAAGACTTGATAAACCCTAACTCCAAAAAAACGAAAATAGATCTCCAATAAAAAGCTCGCGTAGTCATCATGAACCGACCTGAAGCATTATAGCTTGTTAGGTAATGTCGACTCGAAATGAGCTAGCTTCACATATTGGATGAATGCCGAACCGGAGCTTGAGCCAAATCCATATTGGAATGGCATCAAGCCCTGGAGTGCAGCAACCATCGTTGAAGACAATGGCCTCACACTGCCGGCACCTTAGAGAGATCCTCCCAATACGAGAGCAGTGGCAACAAACACACCACCACTCACTGGCCACAAGGACTAGCGTCGTTACACCGAAAAGTTTGCCGATGAAGCACCCAACAAAGGGGGCTGCTGATGGATATGGCCAGGAGGCCATCAACGAGTAGATTTGGTAATCTGCAGCCGCCATCAACCCAACTTGCGTCCAGGGTAAGCACGTGCGTACGAGTCAGAGCTACGTGATGGATGACGCACCGCTACATCACGTGGGGACCACCTCCTCCTTTCAGTGGATGTGCGCGGCCCAGGGCCCACCCACTGCTGCCGCCCAAGTTGGAACCGACTACGTCATGCCGCCGCTCCCAGCCATCTCCGCCACCACCAAGCAGCCGAGGCCGTGCCACTGCAGATCTAGCTTGGGGCACGGCTGATTCGGGCACCGGGCCGCCGGATCTGGCTGTGGCATCGCTGGAACCGAGCCGAGCATGCTGCGCCTAGCCATGTCGCCGATGACGATGAGAGATCGCCACCCTCGTTGGAGTTCGCCTCGCCGCCGCCTTCCCTGTGGCCACCGGACTTCCGGCCGTCCACTCTGACAATGGCAAGGAGGGCGCATGATGGCTTGGTCTGGCGGCGGCGTGGCGTGGGAGCTGCCCGTGTCGCCTGCGGGGGTGACGCAGGGGCCTTGTGTGTTTTGCGCCAAGAATCTTTGGGCTTGGGTACAGGAAGGGAGACATGAGGGAGGTATCTGTGGTTTAATCTTTGCTTAATTGATCGCAATGGTTTCCTAGTTAGGGCCTTGCAACCTTAACTAAAGAATAGATACGGACCTAATCATAAAGACAATAAAGAGAATAGCAGTAACTACTAAAACTAAAGTTTAATGGGTGTGGTCTTTTAAGGCTCTCTTAGCCATTGCATTATGTCCTCACAAGACAGCTCACCCTTGAGTTATGCTTCAAGTAATGCTGTGTCCAATCAGGCACCTCTCATGAGCCTTGTCTAGCCTCATGGCTACCTGCAGATTGGCCCTGAACATCCCACTTTCTTTCTAGGAGAGACTGAACAGCTCACTTGTTTCCTAGTGATATGGACCACCTGACAGAATAATCACAAGAACATATTTGATTTAAGAGTCACATATCAAGTGATTTTGTATGCCTACTTTTGATGATTTCATTGCTCGTATTTTAAAGGAATCCCATGCCTTGAAAAAGAGCACACTTTGGAATTAAAAGTTCCTTCTTTGCATTGTTGTAATTGTTTGATTCACACTGTCTGATGCTGTGTAGAAATTGCATCTTATTGATGGTATAAGCTCCTCAAATTATCTGTAACTTAGATGGGGGGCAAAGAGAAATGTAGATGAATTTGCAACTGTTCATTAGTTCATATGCATGTCGCTGAAGGAAATTTGATCAGAATTAGTATACCTTGTATTATGATGGAACTGACTTCAGATGTTTGCACAGCAACATGATCATGCAATTCGCAGACGAAGGGCGTCAAAAACAAATTTTGTTGAAGTTCGTACATTTTTGCACCTATTCAGAAGTTTTGATCGTATGTGGGCCTTCTTTATATTGTCTTTCCAGGTAAATGGTGGCCTTTGTCCCTGCAGAAAAGATTGATACATTTTCTTGTATGTGGCACATAATGTATTTATTCTGTTTCAGGCAATGGCAATTATTGCCTGGAGCCCCTCTGGATCACTTTCTTCTATATTTGAAGCAGATGTTTTCAGAAATGTGTTGACAATCTTCATAACGGCAGCATTCCTGAACTTCCTTCAAGGTAAAACGTTACTTTGTGACTCAGCCGCATTCTGTGTTTTACTTATTATGTAACATACTGCATATTTTAAGCAGATCTTTCTTAATTTCGACCTATATGTGGAGTCTGTACAATCCAATTCTGCTCCAGCCCTTGTTTCAAATGCAACACAATTTCTGAATTTGGTCTTTTAAACCTTTTCAGCCATGCTAGAGATAATTCTCAACTGGAAGGCTTGGAAGAGCCTGGAGTGCTCACAAAGGATGCGATGTATCCTGAAATTTGCTGCAGCCATTGCTTGGTTGATAATTCTTCCAATAACATACTCAGGCTCCATTCAAAATCCCACAGGCCTTGTGAAGTTCTTCAGCAATTGGATCGGGAATTTGCAGAATGAATCAATTTATAATTTTGCTGTTGCCCTTTACATGCTACCAAACATCCTCAGTGCCCTGTTTTTCATATTTCTACCAATTCGAGGGGTCTTAGAGCGCTCAAATTCTCGTATTATTAGGTTTCTTTTGTGGTGGACTCAGGTAAGATTTTATACTTTAACTAGATTTATGCATTAAGTTCTTAGCAGAATTGTCTGTATTTTGTAAACAACTTCTCACACATTTTGTTTTCTAATCAGCCGAAGTTATATGTTGCCCGCGGCATGTATGAAGACACTGGCTCACTTCTTAAGTAAGAGTTACATTTTCTTGTTGCTTCTGCTCTATGAGATACTAATTATTGTATATAAAACCAGGTACACAACCTTCTGGATTCTATTGCTTATATGCAAGCTTGCCTTCAGTTTTTATGTTGAGGTTGGTATAAAAATGTTATCCTTTATGACTCTTGATGGCATGTTGCTCACAATATCTTAGCACTAAAATCACAAAGATAGTAACTTCAACTTTATTGGAATAAATGTCCTTTGCCATTAGACTACACTGCCACGCTTGGGCAATTTCTACAAAATCTTAATTCATAGAATCATTTCATTGCTTTATTCTCTTTTTTACTTAAGAGTCTTTGTTAATTATGTATATCTTCAACTATGCAATTATTAATGAGATTTTCAATGCTCATTTACCATTGGCAGATTGCTCCTCTAGTTGAGCCTACCAGGATAATCATGTCACTGGATAGGCCGCCTTATGAATGGCATGAGTTCTTCCCAAACTGTAAGATTATTTTGTGGTATTTTAGTATATTATATGTAACTCCTATGCACAATTTTATTACACTGACAAGATTCTTATTTTCACAGTGCAGCATAATTTAGGAGTTGTGACTACTGTATGGGCTCCAATTGTCATGGTATGTACATTATGAGCATTTTGTGGTAGTTTTTTCCAAAAAAAAGGTTCTCCCTAATTTAAATTTTCGTACAGGTATACTTCATGGACACGCAAATATGGTATGCCATTTTCTCCACAATATGTGGTGGCGTAAATGGAGCCTTCAGCCGCTTGGGTGAGGTTGGTAGCTGGAGATAAGTGTACCCTTGGAGTGCTAACAGTCTATATTTACTGACATTAGTATTTGTAAATTGTTTACCATGAAGATCCGAACCCTTGGGATGTTAAGATCAAGATTCCAGGCAATTCCAAGAGCATTTGGCAAAAAACTTGTACCTAATCGTGGTAGTCATTTTAAACGAGAAGAGGTCTGGTTGCGCTAATTTTTTTTGTACCCATATTTTTTACACTATTGTTTTAATGGATTTAATAGTGGATTTAATGAACCTTTTCCACCAGGAGGACAGAAACCCGCCCTATGATAAGTTTGCTGACATATGGAATGCATTTATTACTTCTTTGCGGGAAGAGGACTTACTGAACAATAGGTTTGCTGTTGGTGTTAAACTTTCTTTATTTTATATATTGACTTGCGGCACACCTTAAAATGATGTGTTTCCTTTGTTTCACAGGGAGAAAAATCTGTTGATTGTTCCATCCTCTGGCGGTGAAACAAGTGTTTTTCAGTGGCCTCCTTTCCTTCTTGCCAGTAAGGTACACACATTATGCACTATTGAACTGCTATATAACCCTGGGGATTCTGTTCTGCTCATCACCAAGATATTTTGTATTTAGATTCCAATTGCACTTGACATGGCAAAGAATGTCAAGAAAAAGGATGATGAACTCATGAAGAGGATAAACCAGGATCCTTATACTGAGTATGCTGTAATAGAATGCTATGAGACATTATTGGATATACTTTACAGCATTATAGTTGAACAAAGTGATAAGAAGTAAGCCATCTTTTCTTTGCCCAACTGATGTTTTGCTTTATAACTTGTGCCTTACTAATTTAGTTGATATTGCATTGCACCATGGCTACAGAGTTATCGATAAGATAGATGAAAACATTAAAAATAGCATTGAATGTAAACAACTTGTGAAAGAATTCCGATTGGATGAGCTTCCTCAGCTAAGTGAAAAGTTTGATAAGCTGCTAGATCTACTGGTACCAACCCCTACCCTTTCTCTTTTTTTAGATAATATATTTTCTGCACCACATGCTCCTTTTACATTTTCCAAAAAAATTGGTTTGTTTCATTTGCAGAAGTTTTATGATGAGAATGATCCTACAAAGAACAATACACAGATTGCCAATCTGTTGCAAGATATAATGGAAATTATCACGCAGGATATTATGAAAAATGGACAAGGGTAAGATGTATGTTTAAATGAGAAGATTCATGGATAATATCTGATGGCTCTCTCTCGTGTGGATATTGCAGTATCTTGAAGGATGAGGGACAAAAACAACTATTTGCAAATTTAAATCTGGACCCATTGAAGCATGTTGCTTGGAGGGAGAAGGTCGTGGTTCCTTTCGAGAAATCAATTTCTGTAGTTACATTTTTTAGCAGTATTGTTTAGAAGCAGTATATTATCTTGTAATACTTTGTGTTAACAGTGTGTTAGGCTTCAACTGTTGTTGACAACAAAGGAATCTGCTATATATGTACCAACGAACTTGGAAGCTCGGCGTAGGATCACCTTTTTCGCAAACTCACTTTTTATGAAGATGCCAAGGGCACCACCTGTCCGTAGCATGATGTCCTTCAGGTAGGCAACCTAGCTCGCTCGCCCTTTCATCAATTCATATTGGCAGCATTTTACAGCTCTTCGCCTTCTTGGCACTCAGTTGGAAACTGTTTTCTGAAGTCAACAATGGCTTTCACAGTTTGCATATTTATGTCAGATCATGCCTTGAAATAATAACACGTACTTAAATGAGCATTCGATTATAAGTTATTATTTCTGATAGTTTGTTTAATTGCCTTTCTGCTTTTGCATCAGTGTTTTAACTCCATACTTCAAAGAGGAGGTGCTCTTTTCTCCGAAAGATCTTGGTAGAAAAAATGAGGATGGTATATCAATATTGTTCTATCTAAGGAAGATATTTCCAGGTATTTTGCAGATGCTAGACCTAAAACTGATCGAGTTAGTTATTTCTGCGGTCAGAAAATGATTCTCCATGACTCTTGTATGTCCATAGATGAATTTAGGAACTTCCTTCAGCGGATAAACTGTAAACCAAAGGATGAAGAGGAACTTAAAGAAAGGATGGAGGAGATCTGTCATTGGGCATCTTATAGGGGCCAAACACTCTCCAGAACAGGTAAAGTCACTAGTGCAATCCTGTGGTTCCTTAACATATAGCATTTTCTCTAACTGTTTGCTTTTACTTTGCTAGTGAGAGGAATGATGTACTACAGGAAGGCACTTGAAATCCAATGCCTTCAAGATACAAAAGATCCTGGTAAGATTAAGCTGTTCATCTTTTCTTTCTCCAATATGTGTCTATCTTTATATGTTTTGGATTGACATTTGTTTTTTTGCAGCTAAATTTGGCCGAGACACATCAATAGAATCCTATCAAGAGTTGCAGTCTGATAGTGAAATGGCACAAGCTATTGCTGATATCAAATTCACCTATGTTGTCTCATGTCAAATCTATGGCATGCAGAAGACGTCCAAGAAAATAGAGGACAAAAACCGCTATCTGAATATCCTCAATCTCATGATAACGTACAGAAGCTAATGCTCAGTAGTTACATAGTAAGCTTGCTCCAACCCATCTGACTTCTAAATTACACAGGAACCCATCACTACGTGTTGCTTACATTGATGAGGTAGAAGCTCCAACTGGGAATGGAACAACTGAGAAGACATATTATTCTGTTCTTGTCAAAGGTGGTGAAAAGTATGATGAGGTATTTGTCAAATAGAATTTGAAGATTTCACTTACCTCTGCATAACACATGAAGTCATATAGTGATATAGAAGAGTTGACTGTATCATAGCAGTAATGCTTTCTCGAGGTTACACTCCTACAAAAGCATCTTTTACTAAATTCACACTCCTCTCAGAAATTTATAGTATGTCATGTTAGTAATAAGTAGTTTATATCAAATTTGTGCACAGATTTATGCAACTAAATGCTCAGGTTTGACAACATCCTGTTATTTCTGTGCACACATGATTAAATCTTATTCCATTTTCATGCTTGGCGCCGTAATTTTTGTTTTAGGAAATTTACCGCATAAAGCTTCCCGGCAGACCAACAGATATTGGTGAGGGGAAACCTGAAAACCAAAATCATGCAATAATCTTCACTAGAGGAGAAGCACTCCAGGCCATTGATATGAATCAGGTTTAGTTCTGAACTCCACATAGTACACATTGTAATAAAGTGCTCATAACTCATTTTACTTTTCTTATAGGATAATTATATTGAAGAGGCCTTCAAAATGAGAAATGTGCTGGAGGAGTTTGAGAGTAGAAAGTATGGGAAGAGAAAACCCACTATATTAGGCCTACGTGAGCATATATTTACTGGAAGGTATGCCCATATACCTAAAGATTTGTTTAATTATATCTCGTTCATTGCATTTGTACCCAAAGAATGTACTGCTATTAACATTGCTGTGTTTCTGTTTTAGTGTTTCGTCACTGGCTTGGTTTATGTCCAATCAAGAGACCAGTTTTGTTACTATTGGACAAAGAGTTCTGGCAAATCCTCTCAAGTATGCAAATCTATCTTTTATTTCGTGTTGACATCAAGTGTATTCCTTTTTTTGTGTGTGGTGGTGGTGGTTGTGTGTGCGCTCGCGCGTGTGTGTGGGGTGGTGGTGGGATGGTGGGGGGCTGCACAGATATAACTATCTAGCCTGTGCCCCTTGTGTTTCAGAGGATACACACAAATAACCTTAATAATATAGATTGCATAGTTGTTTTCTTTTGAATGAAAATTTATTCAAATTGTTCATAAGTCCACTTATACTTCTCCCTTTTGGCCGAACCATGTTGATGTGCAACCATTATTTGTATTTCTGGTTTCGTGCTGGGTATACCTCAAATATACAAAGAAACTGTCCCCTTTTTTCCTGAAGGCAAACTCACATTTAGATCCAGATTAGACCCATTTGGAAGGATAAATTAAACACCTCGATACAATTTAAAAGAGGCCCAACAATTGGTCCTGTTGTTGGAGATAGGATACTAGTTTTATTCCAAGTTGGAGATGGGAGTAAATAGAGATAAAGTTTTCAAGAGTTGTCCCACATTCGAATCAAATACAATCATAACACTATAAATTATTTGCTCAAAATTTTAGTTCCAATCCATCCTGAATTCCCATCTTGTCTTTAACATTTGTCACCGTGGCCAAGAGCCATTGGTCTAATGGCTACTGTGGGTGCACTCTGGAGGGGGGAAGTTGAATAGAAGTGTATATGCTGCTGTCAGCGCAGCCCTTGAAGCTGTTGTCTTGCTATTTCAATCAATTTTTTTTAATTTGGGATCATTCTTTGGATCTGTTGATTCGGTGGGTGCGAAACAAAGGAAAGGAAAGGATAACATGGAACTGTTTTGATGTTCCAATCTACTGAAACTGCATAGGTTGTTGGACCTAGACTATAGAGAGAACAAGAGGGGATTGTGTGTTTGCTGCAGTGGAGCGGAACTTGCTGGAAGATGATGGTACAGATATAATTAACAGATTTTCAAGATGAAACTGGATATCACTAATAGTTTGATATTTCTTCCGTGTTTTTGAATAATGACTGGTGTGGTATTTTTCATGTTTGCCCATATGTGTGTGTGCAAGGTGCAGATTTTCTTCCCATCATGTTATAGCTTTCTTATTGTGACAAGGCTTCGTGTCTTTCTTGTTCATTGTTGCTTGAAACAGGGTTCGGTTCCATTACGGCCACCCAGATATTTTTGACAGACTCTTCCATATCACCAGAGGAGGCATAAGTAAAGCTTCAAAGACTATAAACCTGAGTGAAGATATCTTTTCAGGTACTTGCATCTCGTGCAAACAACTTGCGCTTGTCCTTAACTTGTCAGCCCTTACAAACTTGATATTCTTATAGGTTTTAATTCAACTATGAGAGGAGGAAATGTTACACATCATGAATACATGCAAGTCGGTAAGGGGCGTGATGTGGGAATGAATCAGATTTCTAGCTTTGAAGCTAAGGTGGCCAACGGCAATGGTGAACAAACATTGAGCCGTGACATCTATCGGCTTGGACGCAGATTTGACTTCTACAGAATGCTATCTTTCTATTTCACTACAGTTGGGTTTTATTTCAGTAGCATGGTAAGAAGCTACAATAATAAATTAATAACTAAGGATCTCTAGAACCTTATGTTCAGTGATTACACTATAAATTTCTTCTTGGTATGCAAAAGGTAGGGAGAGTTATACTGGAACTTAAAACCTAAACTACAGAATTTATTTGCAAAATTGAAAGGAGAAAATGAAATATAATTCTGAGTTATCCCAGACACTTGAAAATGCATCCACAACCACAAGTGGAGATAATCTGACCTTATGTCATTTGTTTCCTCGTCACCAGTATACTGAATTTGTCAAACAGTAAGATTTTCATAGTCTTCCATGTTAAAAATTGCTTAAATTGGTTCACTTGAGTATTTCTTTTATTATCAACAAAGGTAGAGGCTTCGGTGTCCTTATGCTCAAAATTGAAGTGTTTTGGTGTCCTTGTGCTCACAATCTAAATGCTGTGTCCACCATGTCTTATGATATTGATCCACTGTTCCTTGTTTCAGGTTACTGTACTTACTGTCTATGTATTTTTGTATGGGAGGCTATATCTAGTTATGAGTGGTCTGGAAAAGTCTATTCTGATGGACCCACGAAATCAGCAGAACGTGAAGGCTCTTGAAAATGCACTGGCTTCACAGTCTGTTTTCCAGCTAGGTTTGCTGCTTGTCCTCCCTATGATCATGGAAGTTGGCTTGGAGAAAGGGTTCCGCACGGCGTTAGGAGAGTTTATAATCATGCAGCTTCAGTTGGCCTCTATGTTCTTCACATTCCAGCTTGGAACCAAAACCCACTACTATGGGAGAACAATACTCCATGGTGGTGCAATATACAGACCTACAGGTCGTGGATTTGTTGTGTACCACGCGAAGTTTACTGAAAATTACCGCTTGTACTCCCGTAGCCACTTTGTTAAAGGACTGGAACTGTTGATACTTCTGGTCGTATATCTAGTCTATGGAAGTTCCTATCGCAGCTCAAACCTATACATATTTGTCACCTGCTCAATATGGTTCCTGGTTGCTTCATGGCTCTTTGCGCCATTTATATTCAATCCATCGTGCTTTGAGTGGCAGAAGACAGTTGACGACTGGACAGAATGGAGGAAGTGGATGGGTAACCGAGGGGGTATCGGCATGTCTGTGGAAAAAAGCTGGGAAGCTTGGTGGATAAGTGAGCAGGATCACCTCAGGAAGACTAGCATCCGAGCCCTTCTGTTGGAAATCATCATTTCACTTCGTTTCTTGATCTACCAGTATGGCATTGTCTACCATCTGAACATAGCAGTAGCACGTCACAACAAAAGCATTATGGTAACTTGTCTAAACACGATCTGCTTTCTTTGTTTTTATAATCTGTACGTTCGCAGGGTATCCTAATGTCATCTCACTTTTCCTTTCTAGGTATATGCACTGTCATGGGTGGTTATGCTCCTTGTTCTAGTAGTCCTGAAGGTAAGACACTGGCCTTTCATTTGGTCTAGCTAGCTCCTATGCCTAGAAATCTTACTGACTGTATGTTCTTCCTTTCATTTAGATGGTTTCAATAGGGCGGCAGAAATTTGGAACTGATCTGCAGCTTATGTTCCGCATTCTCAAAGGCCTTCTCTTCCTTGGCTTTGTCTCCGTGATGGCAGTCCTATTTGTTGTCTTAAACCTTACTATTGCTGATGTCTTCGCTAGCATCCTTGGGTTCTTGCCTACTGGATGGTGTATACTTCTGGTGAGTGAAGCCCTCCATTCACCAAACAATTTGATACTTTAAGTTGAATGTAACATTCAGACCTGCGCACCCAAAAAAAAGGCTGTGCTTGAACTATCTGTTAGGGAATTAATTAAAAAAACTCCCATCGCTAATTCCCCTTCACTTTCAAAATGGTTTCTCTATGGCAAAATAACTCAGTGCTACAATCAGTCGAGAGAATCATGAAGATGCAGTTGATTGGAATGCACATTGATCATATACACATTAGGCAGCTGTACCATTTTAAATAGCACCAAGATTTCTTCTAACAGAAAATCTTGCCCTGATAAGCTTACATCATCTGTTTCATTCTTGCCTAATTATTTTTTATGATTTCTTGCTCGCAGATTGGACAAGCGTGTTCACCATTGCTTAGGAGGACTGTGCTGTGGGACTCCATCATGGAGCTCGGGAGGTCGTACGAAAACATAATGGGTCTCATCCTTTTCCTGCCAATAGGCTTCCTGTCATGGTTTCCCTTTGTCTCTGAGTTCCAGACCCGGCTGCTGTTCAACCAGGCCTTCAGCAGGGGCCTCCAGATATCAAGAATCCTTGCAGGTCAGGAGGTGGATATCGGCGACTGCGAGTCCGAGTCCGAATGACCAGTTCCATCCCTCTTACGAACAAGCTTGGACAGCAAAGCAAGGCACCAGTTCCAAGTTATCTTCCATGGATGTGCTTGTAGTGATCGATTTTGGGCATCTGTAGTGTACTTTCGTCAGGTTTACTACATTAGAAGTACATGGAGCTACCGAGCTACTACTGATATCAGAATTATCAGTATGTGTTTTTGCCCCTGTATAGTGACATATAGTGGTAATTAGAATTGAACATTTATACACACTAATGAGGTCCTGTTTGTATACGTATTTCTGAAACTCGCTTACATACGTATTTCTGAAACTCGCTTACGTAGCACAGGCTTATCAGATAAGCTTGCTTTCTGGAGAATCCGTTGTCTGAATAAGTAGGGTGTTTGTCAATCCTGATTATTTTGTGTTGACTGTCTATCCTGGTTGGTAAATTGACATGAATGCCCCTGAGACTGATAATAGCTCATTTTTGTTGTGAATCTGAGAAGATAATAATTTTGTGAATCTGAGGAGATAATAATTTTGTGAATCTGAGAAGAAGATAATAATTTTAATGTCTTTATTTGATTATACTTCTCCTGACGTGTGATGTGATCGTGATGTATTACTCTGCAACGCAAAAATCGTGGAGTATTCCATGAAAGTATTGGCAAAAATATTTCATGAAAGAAAGAAAGAAACAAAAAAGTTATGATTTACAATAGTATTGTCAAGGAATATATGTTTCTTTACAAAAGTTCCATCAAACAGAGCTATGTGATCTTACAACATGAGCGTCTAAACTGCACAGCACGCTGCTCTTTGTTAGTGTACAGCCATTTCTAAACTGTTATTCTTCACAACTATGAACAACAAAACAAGGCTTTCTGAGATTGACATCCCTCACCACCATGGGTCTATGAACAACAAAGAAGGCTGCATGTGCGAACCATATCTACTAGCAAGATTACAAGAACGGAAGCTGATGATCTTGCAAAGTTGCAATCTTATGAGGCCTGAGTAGCAATCTCTGCTCCCACTGAATCTTCTTCAGCACCATCGCCATTCTCATGTTCCGTTGTCTGATGGTCAGGCGGGCAGGGGTGGCCGGCGGCAGGGGCCAAGCCCAGGGGCGCGGCGTCGGATGCAGGAGGCGGGCAGGGGCGGCCGGCTGCGGGGGCCAAGCCCAGCGGAGGCAGGGAGGACGAAAGCCGGCGGCGGGCGGCGAACGGAGCCGGCGGCGACGGGATCTGCAGGAGGTGGCGGACGGGATCTGGCCGGTCGAGGGTGGTGGGCGGTGGAGGCAGGCGGGCGGCGGACTGAGCCAGCGCCCGTCGGAGGGAGGCGGGCGGCGGACGCTCCCGGTGGCGGACGGGAGCCGACGGCGGTCACGGGATCCAGGCGCGGGGGGCAGACGGCCGGAGGTGTCGGTGGGGTGAGGGTAGCGGGGGAAAATCGCCTCCGGGCCGCTTACAGGATAAGCGGTGCGTCAGTTATTTCGGGCTAAGCGGTTTAGGTGGCAGCAGAAAATAAGCCAGCGTTCGGATGAGCTTATAGCTTATTTCTATCGATAATTAGGAAATAAGCAGATACAAACAGGTCCTGAGATAATTGGATCAAAGCTAATCAGGATTCCTATAAAATATTTACATTAGATAACTTGAAGTTTTAATCCACATCATGTTCTAGATTATTTGTCACCTTTTTAAAACTCATCATTGTAAGGTCAAACCTGTTTTTGCTGGTTGTTCTGCTATGCAATATTTGTCATGGTTGACATCCTTGTCTGTTGAAAGCCACACCTACACATCAGCGTGACCCCTAAGCTCATAAGGTGAGGGAACGACATTTCTCAAATTTTTCTATTGACAGTACAAGGTGAAATCACTATTGCTATTGGTAGCAAAGAAAATCTTTCGAATATGTGCCAGAACATTATTGGTTGGAAAAGCATATAGTTGTCTAAATTTTAGAGGCTTTCATCAGTAGGACCATGTCAACGGTGGTAAGATCATGACAAGTTAGCAGCTACTGTGAAGATTAGGTGCAAACATATAAAAAGTCATTAATATTTAAATGAGATCGGTACCCAATAGCCAGAAATTATGTACTGTCAGCAGAAACTGCCCATCACCTGTTCGTTTAGCCCAAAAGCATTCGCTTCAATGGTTAAATCATTAGCTAGCACCCCCTGGTACGATAGTTCTATCAGATGACATCTAATAAAGTACAATCATCAGAGGATAATATATATATTTACATGATACAATGGCAAAGCATCAAATAATTTACTGCGATTTCCATCCACCATGACGAGACCACGTAAAATGCGTTCAACCGCCAGCAAGGTTCACTTCACATGAGGTGAAGTCGGCATGCATATGTCAATTTCATCCAATGTGGGGCGGTCGTGCAGCGTCAAGCCATGCTCATTTGCCAAATGCAAGAGGCAGATGAAATACAGGTGCGGTGAGATATCAGTTGCTGCAGCATCCGGGTTGCTGCTTGGAAGATCATGCAGCACCTGTGACAGGCTCAGCGGTGATTCAGCTTCCTCATTTTCCTGCTGGACAAAGCACAATTAAAAATTGTATTGTTAAAAATTAGTATTATCACAAACAAGAAGACTGAAGGGTAATCTGTTTGGGCAGGGTGGACCTGGCCCATTACCTCAATAGGAAACCTAGTCAAGAATCTACAATACAAATCTATTGACGTGAAATTGTGATTATTTTGGTTGCCTAGAAAGGTAGTTTCAGCTATAAAGCCCATCATGGCCTCATGTTGCTACCTCAAAATGGAATACTTGACAAGAGTCCTTTTTCCTGAATATCTTCGGTTGATGGTACGTCAAACAACCAATTACCCTAGTTCTACTTTCTACAGATTTGCCAAATAGGTCAGGAATGATAATGATACAAGCAAGAAGAAAGCTTGACAATTTGCAACATACTGCTTTCAGCATAGTTCCGCAGGGTTTGTTCAAAAATAAGTTTTGTGTTCCTACTACTGACAGTGGGCAAATCATTTGATGACAGTGTTCCGCACGAGACTGAGAGAGCATTTGCCTTACCCGATTATCAGTCTCAGCAGATGCATGGATGTGATTCCAAAGCACTTCTTTTAAAGCATGAACATCCACTTGTTTTGATACCTTGTCGTATTGTATATCAATCTTGTTGACCTTTGATTCAAAACAAGCAGACATCAGCTCAAACTTGGGGGTCATAGTCATACCCAAAGTTATAGGTATACCACAAAAATGCTACATTAAATTGATGTTTTCAACACGTTAGGGAAAAAAACAGACAACCAGACACCACATAATTATAGAATAAACAAGTTCCTTAAGGGAAAATGGATAGCTTAAAAGGGTAAACGTATAGAACAAGGAACATACCTGTCTCGGTTTATTGATAAGGTTTACTGGCTCCTCTACATCACTGCAGGCATGTCCTTCATCAATGTGATCAGTGCAAAAGTTATCATCATCCCAAGGTTCAGATGGCATGAAGTTATCATTGTTCTCCACTGGAGTGTCTACAATCAAAAATGTGTTACATGCAAAACCATATTTATCAGGAAAATTGGGCAATGCAGAAATTCCCGTAGAAGATTTTACACTGAAAGGGTCGAACTGTAAGACATGAAAGAAAAGTCTTTTAAGAATACACTGATTTAAAAGAGTAACAGCTCAACAGGATGGTACCTAACATGTAAGACCCCCCACCACCACACACAAATAAAAGAGCCCCAAAAAAGAGGCTAGGCACAACAGTACTTGATTTGTATCCTTATTATATAATAATGGTTTTTCAAACTTCAAGACTTCTTGGTTATGTGGACAGTTTTTGAAAAGCATGCATACTGAAAAAACTAACAAGCAAATTTTCTTCACTTATACCTAATTTGGCAAAACTTACCATGTGATTTTCTTCTTCTCTTAGCAAGGCACTACAAAGGAAAAAGGTTCAGCAGTTATTACAAATAATAGATCACTGCCTCTCAGAATTTAGTGACAGGTCAATTTGTTAGAACAATTTTCAAGAGAAGTAAACATTACCAAAACATCTGGAAGAAGAAATAATTTAACAAGGCTTTCAGGCCGGTAATGGCAATCTTCTGGAAGTCTATTACTGCAGATAGCCCTATTTGCGGGAAGCAGCAATGACTTCGGATTTTTGGGAGGTGCGAAGATATTTAGAGGCTCATTGTCCAGTGCTTTTGTGAAATCAACATCAGGCTCATCCTTGGCTCTTTTCTTCTTCATCTTATTTGGTATTTCTGATTCAACAGATGAAGTTGGGGCAGCCTCCAAATCTAAACAAATGTGAGCTCAAACATTAAAGAATGCTACCTCAATGAAACCCAAGAGAAGTTCATACCAGGCAGTACCTTTAGCTTTGCGATATTTCCAGTGCTCAGGTCCTGCCCAAGCATTTGTCTTTGAAGTGCCCATGCCAAGCAACAAAAGATCTGCAATTTTGTCAAGCTTTTCATCTGCAACAGTACCTTGAGGAATCTCAACAGTGTATTCATCAAATTCCTGCATACCAATATAACTGTGCAATAAGGTTTTGATCTTTAAACAATTCAGTCTCAAGAAACTTAAATTAAAGGCAAGCTGAAATAATCTGCAGTCAGCATCAAACTGTAGCAACATATTTTATGGCTACATATGTATCTTCAAAATATATGAATCTGTTCGATTAATTTGTGTTTCTGCTACTATTTTTGCCGAGGACCATTTCTGAATTTTGCCTAGTCTGCAGGAAAATACCTCTTGATAGTTTGTTGAGTTGGAACCCACTGGGTTGTAGTTTTCGTCGTAAGCATCCTCATGGTCATCACAACCACCAAAATCCCACATTCCAGACTCCGGTATGAAGCTATCATTATTGTCTGCTTCGTTACCGTTAACCATCTCATCTTCCATCACTGGCATTTGCCCAGAAGATAACCCGTGTGATGGCCTTTCGTTTTCTCCATCAAACTGAGCAACAATGTCCCTCAGGGTTGGAGAAATATCATTACATAGAGGCATTTGAGCAACCATTTCCTCAATTTGCTCTGTCCAATATTAGAAATTTATTGACACCCCAATTGCAAGCAAGATGCAAAGACCACAAGGAGAAGCAAGCAATAAAATGATATTACCTTTAGCAAATGAAAGGTCAATCACCTCAGCCTTCTCAGTTTGCATATCACTTAAGATACACTTGTCTGGAGCTTCAAATGAATCAAACAACACACGACAGCTGCCATAGACACCAAGGTTATACAACAAAAGACCCTTCGCCCCACCTTCATCAAACTGAGCTGTAGTTTGATGGTATAGAGGATCCACTGTGAAAGCAACTAGTAGCAAGCATGGCATTTCAGCCCCATGGTAGAAGAATTTTCAACAGAAGCATAGTGAGAAACTGAGAATAAGCTTGAAACTTACCATCAAATTTCTTTACATTAAGAGCCTCATATGAGGACTCCAACGTTGATGCTGGTGAAATCTAATGAACAAAAAGGAATTAGCAATAATGCAGCAGAATTGAAGTGAAAAAATCAGCACTGTGTTCAAAATGAAGTACCCTCCTATCAGCGTCCTTTTTGCTGATACCCTCATCTTGTGCAGGTTCACCATTGCTTCCTTCTTCCGTATCTTTAATGGCAACAGACAAATCAGAACATCATAGTGAAGCAGCATTATGTTATCTAAGTATAACACAGTAAACAGGACCAATGTATCACTAAATCTTACAACCATACAGTGCTCTCAAATTTGAAGCACAAAACAGTAAGAAAAGAGCAAATGTTCCCAATTCCACTAACGGCCTTTTGCACAGGGTGCATACTAGTGCATGAGTGCACAAGTTGTGTAAAGCTATGTAGCATATTAATGCGATGTTGAGCAGTTTCTCCTAAAGGAAAACTGACAAGAAGAACCATTCTAACAAGGCAATAAAAAGGTCTCTAAAATCTGTTTCATTTTCCAATCAATTTAAAGCAATGACCTTTTAGGTAACTCATAAACCCATGCTGCATGACAACTTAGAATTTTTAACTCGTTTTAGGGATATCCACCATAATGCAACTAATTGGCACAGGATATAGACTCAGTTGAAGAAGCAAAAATATGCAGGTTCTGTTTCCTTTCTCCAAATCTTTTTAAACAATCACTAAACTAGAAGATGACAATGAAGCAGCATATCTTATTAAGATGAACCATTATTTAGAACATAGTGGTGCCAGTAAACCATAAGCCCATTCTGTATGCAGCCTTCCTTTGGATTGTTATAATTCAAGCATTTCGGTAATACTCTGCATAAAGCAAGTAATTTGCACTGGATAGAGAACTCCAACAAAGGAGTAAAATTTCTCTGAGAGAGATACAATATAAGAATCCATTTCAAACTCCAGTGGATCCTCACCAGCCTCTTCACCCCTTCCGGCACGGTTGATCCCACCGAGCACCTTGTATGCCTCGGAGTGCACGGAATCGACACGAAGTGAGTAGATCTTGACCCCAGCCTCCAGAGTGCAGCTTGCCTGGTCCGTAAAAGCACCACATATTCCCAACCAAACTCAAAACACAGCCGACCAACCTCCTCTCCAGAAAAGATTGGCAAGAAGAATTGAAGTAGGAAATTAAAGATATTTGCAGGTCGGTACCTTCTGGAAGTTGGTCTCGTCCTCCTCCTCCCCCGCCTGTATGATCTCGCTAAGGTGGTCGATGAGCCCCAGCTCCCACGTGTTCTTCTGGTTAATTTTCTGCCAGATTTTCCCGGGAAAGAACAAAACGAAAAACCTTAGCGAGAGGAAAGGAGCGGCCTAGGGTTGGGAGGCGGGCGCGGCGCGTACGTTCTCGGATGCGAGCTTGATGCAGTTGTGGAAGAGGTCCATGACCTGCTCGCGGTTGAGGAGGTCGTGGTGGGGGTCCTTGGAGGGCGCGATGGAGGCGGCGAGGGAGCGGCGGCGGACGGAGGCGGCCCGCGCCGCGGCGCGGGCGCGGGCGCGCTCGAGCTGGTCGTCGTTGGAGCCGAGCGGGAACGCCGGCGGCGGCGACTGCAGCAGCACCCGCGAGCCGGCCGCCGTCCCGCGCGCGGGAGGCGGGGTCCGCGCCGGCGGAGGGGCGTCCTCGGAGGGCGGCATGGCCGTGCGGTCGACGGCGGCGGCAGAGGAGGAGGAGGAGGCGAGGCGTTGAGTGGGGAATTTTTTTGGGGTGTCGTTCGGGCTCTCTCCTTCCCGGTTGTGATTTCAAATTTCGGGGGAGATCGTGTGCGGGACAGCAGGGTAGGGTTGGTAACGGACAAATTTATGAGGCGTTGTGAGCTTTGGGCTTCCGCTGCCTCGGTTTTTTTAGGCATAACTCTTTATTCATCGACAAGAGTTACAAACGATTTGATGCGGATTTAAAGACCAAACTTGCCTACCAAATTCAACATAAATCGCACTTCTTACAATAGTATGAGCATCTATATTAGAGAGTCTATTTTCATGAATAAAATTAGCAGTGCTAAATTGCGCTGTTGTAGCCTTTTATCTCCTTGATAATATGACCATGAGCGGCCATTTCTCCCTCCTTGATTCCTCTAATCACATTAACATTGTCCAAAGCTAGCCTGAAGTATTGAACTATGAGGTCACTCGCCAACGCCAGGCCTTCCTTGCACGCAATAGCCTCGAGGATCTCTGCATGTGAGAGTTCATGAATCACCAGAACGCTCCTAGAAAGTTTCCTGCAACATCCCTAACAATGGCAGCCACCACTGCCTTGCTTGAATTTTTCGAAGTGGCTGCATCGACATTGATTTTAACAAGACCCAGTGGTGGAGGGATCCACCGAGGTGGGACGTACCTCGCCGCCTGCACCGTCTTGATCATCTTCGGGTCAGCTATAAAATTGTTCACAAATAGTGAGTAGATAAAGGACTCTGAAAAAAACTATCGTGGATCGTCTTCCTACGAGCATACCAGATAGCCCAAAGAGTGACCACCATCCTCGTCAGGTCCTTATGCTTTAGCGAGCTGATAATAGCTGCTAACCATCCCCTAGGCTCAGTCTCTTGAGTTTCACTCATCAACTGTGTAATTTCCTCGGGTTCTAGAGCCCACACGCATTTCGTCATATTGCACTCTATCAATGAGTGCTTCCAAGAATCAAGCGTACCACAGATCGAACAGGTGCTTCGAGTAGCCATGTTTCTATAGTGCAGTACATCACCTGACAGCAAGAAGTGATGAGTAAGCCTCCACAAGAACACATGTATCTTTGATGGTACCTTAATCTGCCATAGCGACTTCCATTCATTTTCCTCAGACCTTGAATCTGATCTCCCAGCAATATTCTCTAGATAGATTGTAGCTCGTTATTTGTTTACAACCAACATCTAGTAAGCTGAATGAATTGAGAAATACCCCGCTTTTCATGGTGCCATGCCCAAAAATCCCCTTATTTCCGAGTGCAGAGGGGTATATTCAGAATCGCGTCAACATCAGATAGACAGAAAATAGTATGAAGCTTTTGAACGTCCCATGAGGCCATCGTGTGCGCTAACCATCTGTGGAAGATCTGTCAAGTCCATCCTAATGGAGCGAAGATAATTTCCTCCCGGAATCCAATTCGTATTCCATATATGTGTTGATTCTCCGTTTCCGATCCTTCTAATTAATCCCGCTCCAGAACTTCCCTGCCATCAAGTATGGATCGCCATATCCGAGAGAGAGAAGACCCCAGATTAGCATATAAGAAATCCACATTTGGGAAGTAAACTACTTTTAAAATTCGCCCACTTAACAAGCTCTCATCCATGAGGATGCCCTATGCCTATTTCACTAGTAACGCAAGATTAAACAGCTCAATCTCCCTAAAGCCCAGGCTGCCCATGCACTTTGGTTTGATCATCTCATCCCAAGTGACCCAACACGTTCTCCTTTTTCGATCCTTGCTACCCTACCAGAAGTTCCTCAATAAACCATTGATGTGATGGCATAAACCTTTAGGGAGTTTAAAGCAGCACATCGAATAAGTAGGTATAGCTGCGCAACTCATTTAATCAGTACTTCCTTGCCACCTTGCTGCACATGGACGAGCTGCTGAGGAGCTGCTCGACGTCGACTTGATCGACTACGTATTTGACTACGCTGATCGACTTCGCTGCTCCGACGTGATTCTACATCTTCCGCACTAGTGCGTGAGTGGTAATCCCATGATCCATATATGGCAGTTTTCCTGGTTTACATGGTAGAAAAATTTTATTTTGTGCTAGTGTAGCCTACCTCGTATCCCAACAGTGGTATCAGAGCCGTAGCTGTTTTGTTATGGATTCGGGATGTGTGCATATGGAGATATGCGATTTTTTAGATTGATCTATGACCTAGTTTCGTGTTCTTGCTGCAATGGTCGTGTAACGACATACTCCTACCGGTCAGATTTCCGCCATCGGAGTTAAGTGATACACGTAATGCCAAGTTGTATCGAGCAAAGATCAATGTGATTGATCGAATCGAAACCCAGGTTCATACGTCAGGCGCATGAGATGTGCAATAGTAGATTGGATCTACTACCAGGTCAAATTTTTGTTGTATGCATGTGCTTCGGTAAAACAGCCGTAACTTTTCGGTACGATTTCGGATCGAGACGAATTTTATATGAAAATTGATCTACAGAAAAAGTTTGGAACGTTTTGGCGAAATTAGATTTCCCAAATTCAGCTTGGAAGATGGAGTTACGGGCCTCTGAAGTTTGGAACGTTAGAACGCCTAACTCTGTTTTGCAGGATGGATGGATCTTGTGATCAGTATGGCCCCTTTGTGTATGTGATGCATGTGTGTAAGTCATTTGTGACCTACGTGTCGCGCGTACGGCAACACGGCTGGAGCCATATGTGTTG
The DNA here is from genome assembly GCF_005286985.2 of Setaria viridis. Classification (NCBI taxonomy): domain Eukaryota; kingdom Viridiplantae; phylum Streptophyta; class Magnoliopsida; order Poales; family Poaceae; genus Setaria; species Setaria viridis. Next base: position 23,478,241 of record NC_048267.2, on the reverse strand, counting down.
TCACCTTAATGTATTTAATGGTCTGCGTACCAATCTGTGATGATCCAAACAACTATGTAATCTACATTACTAGCTATTAGGTGTAATAGCATGTTCTAGTTCTTGGAGGACTCATCACTAGGACGATGGCGCACATGGAACATGGAGATGGAGATCACTATGGTGAACAGGTTCTATGGAGATGGAGATCATTGTTGGGGGAAGTGTTAACGACCTCCTAATGCCCATTAAAACAACAATCATAAAGGCCCAGGCCCACCTACAATAATGGAGACTGCCGTCAGCCCAACATGGGAGGGGAGCGCCCCGCTCCGCCTCGCCCGACCCAGTGCCCTGGGGTCGGACGCTCCCGTCCCCTTGATGGCCAGACTCTGCCTCGCCCGACCCACGGTCCCAGGGTCCGGAGCACCAGACCCCTCACCGCAAGACTCCACCTCGCCCGACCCGGGCATAGGGGGTCGGACTCATCCGGGCCCACAAGACAAGTATCCACCTCAGGCGCATACTGGAAGATAAGAGTGCGGATCTCTTGGGCCCCCTGCCGATCTCGCTGTAAATGCGCTGCAGCTCTAGCGCGCAGAAAGGCGCCCGCGCCCCCGACGTGACCCGCCACAAGTACCCAAGCACGACCGCACAGCACAAGCTACAGTGGCCGCGGTTCTCCCTGATTTGCTACAGGGCACTCATAGCCTGCGCCGCCTGGCACAGGAAGAAGCCCCGCCCGTTCTCGCGCCCAGCGTATCCGGCGATAGGGACGCGACGTCCATGTCCCACGGTCCATCAGCAAGATAATAGGATCAGCCGTCTCCCCCCGACGTGCACAGTCACCATGATCGAACACCATCATCATGTTTGGCGGCAACGGTCACCGGGGAGATCGTCGATAGGATCCGAGGGCAGCCACCCTCCCCCGGTGGATGCGCTGACAGGATCTGAGGGCCAAAGCAGGAGACGGCGGCTCTGGGACTTGATCCTTCTCCCTGTATTTTACTTTACTTAGCTTATCTCTTTTACTTCTCCTCACACCCGGTCTCACCTGTAACCCCGGTGTCCTCCTTGTGCTATAAAAAGAGAACCAGGGGCCCTGAGACAGGGGGACTCTCTCAAGCGAACAGAACCCACACACTCTCCTTTAGAGCATTAGTGCACACCCAAGAGACTTGGGACCAGCTCCCTCTCTTGCCCTCCTGTAACCCCTACTACAGACCCCGTGTGGGCAGCACGAGCAGCTCCTCATACTGGACATAGGGCTTTTCCTTGCCCGAACCAGTCTAAACCTCGTGTCTCCAACGCCACCATCCGAAGCCTTACGCGCATAAAAGAAATTTACTAGTCCTAGTCTTGACCGCTAATCTTGACAATGACAGTTGGCGCGCCAGGTAGGGGACCTTTACACGTACATCACCGGCTTCAGATGGCCAGCCACGACGCCAGCAGCGCTCCAGGCCCCCTCGTCCGCTTCGGAAGTCTGGACTTCCTCGCCACTAGGGAGGGGATTGAGCTGATCCCTCTCCTTGTCTTGCCCGCTCGCCCCATCATCTCGGGCGCCGCCGCCGGGATAGTGGCGAGCGGCTGGGCGCGCGCCGAGGGGCCTCCTTCGGAGGAGCGGCCCTTCGGGCTGCGCAATGCCGCGGCGACCTATGGTCGTCTCCTGGCGCGGTCCATGACCGTGCCACCTGCGAGCAACGAGCTCGTGGGCGTGGCGAGGACAGCCTCCGACGCCGGCTCCAGCAACGGGAGTCACCACCCCTCGCGCGAGTGCTTCATGGCCGATGTACACTCCGAGGGATCCAATGATGATGGCACCGCAGGGAGGCAGTGGACTCCCCCACCGTGCGCCATGGCTACGACTGGGGTCCTTGCCAGGGCCCCGGAGCGACCACGACAGTCGGAGGCATGCGCGGCACCCCGCCAGGAGGTCGAGCGCCCCCGCAACGAAGGTGGGGCACAACAGCGGGCGCGCGACGTCCAGCACCGCATTTGCGTGAATGAGGATCGCCCTCAGCTCTTTGCCCATGCCAGCCAGAACATCGCCGCAGCGGCGACCCTACTCCGACACCTCCCCGAGCCAGCGACGCCCGAGAAGCGTCAGGAGCACCAGGTGGTGCGCAACCTGCTCGAGTGCGCCGCCGTCCAGCAAGCAGAGAGCTCCGCGTCCTGGCGACGCGGGCAGAATGCCAGCAGGGCAGCACCCACTGCACCCCCTGAGAGGCGGGGGGAGTCTGTCCACCAGCCTCCCCACAAGGCAAACCAGGCCGCGCCCGTTCGACGGACTCCGCCGCCCGCAGGAGGCGGGGCTCAGTCCGTTCACCGGCGCGTCGGCCTCGTCCGCGACGCTCGCGACACCCTGGACGCGCGGAGGTGCTCCCGCGCGGATAGGGATGAGGGGGTGGACCACGGCTACTGCGTCCACCGTGGTGGCCGCTACGATAGCGAAGAAGATCGCAGCCCGAGCCTCGACCCAGCGGGGCCCAGGGCCTTCTCCGCGCGCATCCTGAACGCGCCATTCCCGACGCGCTTCAGGCAGCCCACTAACGTGGCCAAGTACTTTGGGGAGACGAATCCTGAACTGTGGCTCAACGACTACCGGCTTGCATGTCAGGCCGGTGGAGCGGACGATGACCTGTTCATCATCCGCAACCTCCCACTCTTTCTAGCCGACTCGGCGCAAGCCTGGTTGGAGCACATTCCTTCAGGTCGTATCCGTAGCTGGAACGACCTAAAGGTGATCTTTGTGGGGAACTTCCAGGGCATGTACATGCGCCCTAGCAATTCCTGGGACCTCAGGAGCTGCCGCCAGGGGTCAGACAAGTCCCTCCGGGACTACATTCGGCGCTTCCCTAGGAAGCGCACCGAGCTCTCCAACATCGCGGACGCCGACATCATATGAGCTTTCCTTGCAGGAACTTCCTACCGGCCCCTTGTCCACGAGTTGGGATGCCGGGGCTCGCGGACCACGGAGGAGCTCCTCAACATCACCACCAGCTTCGCCTCAGGCGAAGAAGTCATCGAAGCGATCTTCGACCGCTCCAAGGGAAAGGCGAAGCGGGAGGAGGACGCCGATGAGGGCTCCTCCAACCGTCAACAGAAGAAGAAGAACAAGCAGCGGCGCGAGGCTCCCCTCATGGCCGTTGCTGAATGCAAGTGAGGACAGCCGCCCCCAGAGGGCACCCCCGGTTTTTTCGACAAGCTGCTCGAGGGGCCGTGCCCGAAACACGAGTTCCCCGTGAAGCACGCCTACAAGGACTGCAACCTCATGAAGAGGTACTTTGTAGGCAACCCGGTGAAGGGCGATCGGAGGTGGAAGCCTGATGAAGAGAAGAAAGATGGCGAAGAGAAGGAAGATGGCTTCCCTAAGGTGGACGACTGCTTCATGATCTTCGGCGGACCGGCGGCTTACGACTCCAAGCGCCGCCGGAAGCTGGAGCGCCGCGAGATCTACGCGGCCGAGCCTGCAACACCGGCCTTCCTCGACTGGTCGAGATCCGCCATCACCTTCGACCAGTCTGACCACCCGGGGTGCGTCCTGCAGCCAGGACGCTACCCGCTCGTCGTCGGCACAACGCGCCTCACCAAGGTGCTCATGGACGGAGGCAGCGGCCTCAACATCCTCTACGCCGAGACTCTCGACACCATGGGGATCGACAGCTCCCGCCTCCGCCCCAGCAAGGCGCCATTCCACGGCATCGTGTCAGGGAAACAGGTGATGCCTCTCGGGTAGATCGACCTGCCCGTCACTTTCAGGACTCCTTCCAACTATAGGAAGGAGATCCTCACCTTCGAGGTGGTGGGCTTCCGTGGAACCTACCCCGCCATCCTGGGGCGGTCGTGCTACGCCAAGTTCATGGCCATCCCAAGCTACACCTACCTCAAGCTCAAGCTGCCGGGGCCTAACGGGGTCATCACCGTCGGCACGTCTTTCCAGAAGGCGTACGAGTGCGACGTAGAGTGCTGCGAGTACATCGCAGCCATCACCTTCACGGAGGATCCGGCGGTCCAGCTTGCGGAGGGCGCCGAGGACCAGCCCGAGTCCAAGCAGTCGGCCACCTCCTTCGAGGCCACCGAAGGCGTCAAGGAGGTCCCCCTCGACCCCAGCAGCTCCGACGGCCGGACCGTACGGATCGGCGCTTCCCTATCTCCCAAATAGGAAAGCGCGCTCGTCGACTTCCTCCGCGTGAACAGCGACGTCTTTGCGTGGAAACCTTCGGACATGCCCGGCATTCCGAGGGAAGTCGCTGAGCACTCCTTTAACATCAAGGCCGGCTCCAAACTGGTGAAGCAGGGCTTGTGTCACTTCGACGAGGAGAGGCGCAAGGCCATCGGCGAGGAGCTCCAGAAGCTTTTGGCGCCCGGATTCATCAAGGAAGTGTACCACCCTGAGTGGCTAGCTAATCCTGTTCTTGTACGAAAAAAGAATGGGAAATGGAGGATGTGTGCTGATTATACCGGTCTCAACAAAGCATGTCCAAAGGATCCGTTTCCTTTGCCACGCATAGATAAAATAGTCGACTAAACCACTGGGTGCGAAACCCTTAGCTTCTTTAACGCGTATTTTGACTACCATCAAATCACGATGAAAGAGTCCGACCAGCTCGCGACCTCTTTCATCACCCCCTTCGGCCCCTATTGCTACGTTAAGATGCCGTTCGTCCTAAAAAACGCGGGGGCTACGTTCCAGCGATGCATGCTTAAGTGTTTCGGGGACCTCATCGGGCGAACCGTTGAGTCTTACGTCGATGACATCGTAGTCAAGTCCAAGAAGGGCGACCAGCTCATCCCCGACCTCGAACTAGCCTTCGAAAGGCTGAGAGACAAGCGCATCAAGCTCAACCCTGAAAAGTGCATTTTCGGGGTTCCGATGCGCATGCTGCTGGGTTTCATTGTCTCTGTGCACGGCATCGAAGCCAATCCGGAGAAGATAGTGGCCATCAGTGACATGGGGCCGATTCGAAACATAAAGGGAGTTCAGCGCATCACGGGATGCCTGGAGGCCTTGAGCCGTTTCATCTCACGCCTCGGCGAACGGGGGCTCCCTCTCTACCAACTCCTGAAGAAGACTGATCGCTTTGAGTGGACCGCCGAGGCCCAGGAGGCACTTGACCAGCTCAAGAACCTCCTGACGAAGGCCCTGATCCTAGTCCCGCCAACCGACGGGGAGCCCCTCCTACTCTACATCGCAGCGACCTCCCAGGTGGTGAGCGCAGCTCTGGTGGTGGAGCGAGAGGAAGAGGGACACGCCCTCAAGGTGCAGTGCCCGGTGTACTTCGTTAGTGAGGTCCTGTCTGAGTCCAAGGCTCGCTACCCGCAGATCCAGAAGCTCATCTACGCCGTCCTCATCACGAAGAGGAAGCTGCGCCACTACTTCACCTCGCATCCCGTGATGATCGTCTCGTCATTTCCTCTCGGCGAGGTGATCCGGAATCAAGACGCCATGGGATGGATCGCGAAGTGGGCACTCGAGCTCATGGACTAGGGCATCACCTACGCCCCCCGCACGGCCATCAAGTCCTAGGTACTCGTCGACTTTGTCGTAGAGTGGATGGAGATCCAGACGCCATCTGCGCCGGAGAAGCAGGAGTACTGGACAATGTACTTCGACGGGTCGTTGATGAAGGCTCGCGCCGGAGCGGGTCTAGTCTTCGTCTCTCCTCTCGGCGTGCGCATGAGGTACATGATCCGCCTCCATTTTCCTGCATCTAATAATGTCGCTGAGTACGAGGCCCTCCTTAATGGGCTCCGCATTGCCATCGAGCTGAGCATCTAGCTGTTGGACATCCGAGGCGATTCTCAGCTAGTCGTCGAACAAGTCATGAAGGAGTGGAGTTGCCACGACCCCAAGATGGCAGCCTACTGCAATGAAGTCCGCAAGCTTGAAGATAAGTTCGATGGACTAGAGCTCAACCATGCCGCAACGCATTTCAACGAGGCGGCTAACGAACTAGCGAAGGCGGCATCCGGCCAAAATCCCATCCCCGACGGTGTCTTCGTCAGTGACCAATACAAGCCCTTGATCCATTACTAGGAACTGGGAAGAGTCGGCGACGCGCCACCTGCCCCGGACTCGGGTGCCGACCCGGGAGAGGTCGGCAACGCGCCACCTGTCCCGGACTCGGGCGCCGACCCAGGCGAGGTCGACGATGCTCCATCTGTCCTAGACTCGGAGGCCGACCCCTCCGACCCTGAGGTCATGGAGATCGATGCGAACCCAGCAGAGGGGCCCGACCCCCTGCCTGACTGGAGAGCTCCGTACCTCGACTACCTCATCCGCGAGACACTCCCGACGAACAAGACGGAGGCATGCAGGATTGCGCGTCGCGCCAAATCCTTTGTCATCATCGACCAGAAGCTCTACAAGCAGAGCCACACCGGCATCCTCCAGCGCTGCATCCCGATCGAGCAGGGAAAGGCGCTGATTCAGGACATCCACGCCGGAGCCTACGGCCACCACGCCGCGCCAAGAACCCTCGTCGGGAACGCCTTCCGGCAAGGCTTCTATTGGCCGACGGCAGTCGCCGATGCCACCCACGTGGTACGCACCTGCGAAGGGTGCCAATTCTTCACATGCCAAACTCATCTGCCTACACAGGTGCTCCAGACCATCCCCATCACATGGCCCTTCGCGGTCTGGGGACTGGACCTCGTCGAGCCTTTCAAGAAGGCGCCCGGGGGCTTCACCAACCTGCTTGTCGCCGTCGACAAGTTCTCAAAGTGGATCGAGGCATGACCGGTTGCACAAATCAAGTCTGAGCAGGCGGTGTAGTTCTTCACTGACATCATCTATCGCTTCGGAGTCCCCAACTCCATCATCACGGACAACGGCACGCAGTTCACCGGGAAGAAGTTCCTTCAGTTTTGTGACGACCACCACATCCGAGTGGATTGGTCAGCCGTGGCGCATCCCCGCACGAACGGGCAGGTCGAACGGGCCAATGGCATGATACTCCAGGGTCTCAAGCCACGGATCTTCGACCACCTCAAAAAGTTCGGCGGCCGGTGGGTCGCGGAGCTCCCCGCAGTCCTATGGAGTCTGAGGACGACCCCCAGTCGGGCGACTGGCTTCACCCCATTCTTCATGGTCTACGGGTCCGAGGCAATCCTCCCCACCGACCTGGAGTACGGATTGTCGAGGGTCAAGGCGTACGACGAACAAGGGAACCAGGCATCACTCGAGGACACGCAAGACTAGCTCGACGAAGTGCGTGATGTGGCCCTGCTGCACTCGGCCAAGTACCAGCAGGCCTTACGACGATACCACAGCCGCAAGGTGCAAGGTTGAGCCTTCAACGTCGGTGACCTGGTGCTTCGTCTCGTCCAGGACAATAGAGGCCGGCACAAGCTGACCCCTCCATGGGAAGTGATATGAACCCGCTAGGGTTGATTCCCGATCTTTCGATGAGAGGCGTGGGATAACTTGATTGGTGGATGGAGACAACGTTCACGGCCCGACTACAGCCTTCAGCCTTCCAAGCTGCGCCTTAGCAACCGATACATCACCTCCAATGGCTGCCGCGATCTTGTGGAGCGCGTCACCCGGCCACTAGGGCACTCGTCCTGCAAGCAATCGAAGAACAAGCAAGAACAAGTAGAACAAGCAACTCAATTGCAAATATGGAGATGAAAACCAATCTGAAATCACAAATTTGGGGTTCCAAATCAAGTAGAACGGATGGTCTAGTTGACACACGCGTCTACAAGGAAGTAGCATTGGCTAAACTTACATCAAAACAAAACCCAATCTGTTTGTGGCGGCTCTAATCCTTATTAATACCTAGGAGGACGACCAGGGGGGTGTTGGGGTCGTGCTCCAACCCTAGAACACGTCTCTAATGGACCCAACTTGATACACGGCCCATCGGGCCAAAATAGGGCGACGCAGCACCTGTGGATAGAAAACCTCTCGGTAGTATTTCGATGATTGCGGCCGCCTCAGAATAGATATGGACATGAGTCCGGATCCATATGAAAATAGACTTCATAAGGATTCCAAGGAGTACTTCAACGCCCAAAACGGAGTCCGGATGAGGTCGTGGCGGTCGTTGCAAGTTGGGCCAGAACTGTAGTCCGAATCCAGCACCAAAACGTGTTGGATTGGATCTCTTTCTTTCCTTGGGCCAAAAGTGACGTGGTGGCCTGGTGGAGGACGTTAGGAATACTTGGACTTGGCCCCCAATCTACTCCTTTGGTCCTCCATGCCTTCCATGTGTGTTTAACACTATTTTTGATCCATGTATGTATTTCTGAAATTGACAACGAATACACATCATGGTGCAGCATCAATTCATCAAATGTATCACATATAATTATGATAAAGAATTATTTCACCTCAGAGTCAAAAGATGCCAATATGGTTGTATCCGAGCATGTGATTTCCTCATCATTCTCCCCTTCTTGGCTGCAAGTCGTCCTCGACTTGCTCCAGTGGCATTCTAAGGTGCTTGTTTTGATGTTGGAGCACGGAGCGACGGCCATGCTGCATGGCCACAACCAGTAATGCTCCCCTTCTTTGGTCTTACCCTGTTGCATATGGGAAAAACTAGAAAAACTTTACAAGACATTATTAGTGTTAGTGCCGCCCTCTATTTGATCATGGTATTGTTGCCCAAAAGGATATTTCAGAGTGGAGCAAACATAAACTTTATGCACCAAATATTCTCCTTTGCTATCATATTTGCCAATTGCATGAAGCGAACAATGATTAAAACTTGGCAAACCAGAACCAAATTGAAGTTTCTCTTGTAGACAATTTAGATTACACAAAACATCAAATTCAATGTAACCCAAAGTATTTAAAGAGGATAGCAAATTCAGTTCATCTTGTGCACAAGTAATAGGATGAAAAATCTTATCTTCAGCACATTTGTATGATTCCAAACCAAAAGTATCACACTTATTCACTACTTGTGGTATAGGAGTAAAAGAATCATCAGCACACAAGTCCTCTTTATGACAAGGAACAACAAGTAATTCATTTTGTGACAAAGGAAAATCAGCAATGGGTTCCACTATTTGTTGCTCTTCATTAGCATGGAGAGTGGACAAATTTTGGATATAATGGGTCACATCATTCTTGCAAGTATTCACAGATAATAGAATCTCCTTTTCAACATTGAGAGCAAGGCAAAACAATTGACCAATATGTATGTATGATTTTCTTAGCAACAAGGTTTGAATTTCAGAATTGAGCCCTCTCATGAACCTACACATAACATCTTCCATGCACTCATCTAATCCACCATACAGGATACAAATTTTAAAATCATGGAAGTATTCTTTCACAGTCCTACTACCTTGCCTCAAGTTGTCTAATTTTGCAAGCAAATAATTAGCATAATATTCAGGAATGAATGCATCTCTAAAAAGAAATTTGAAGTCTTCCCAAGATTCTAGAACTTTGTTGTGCCTACAAATGCGTTTCCATTCAAGCAAAGCATATTCAATCAAAACATTAGAGGCAATATAAATCTTTTGTTTCTTGGACAGGTCATGCTCATCAAATTCATTGTCTACTTTTATCTCCCAATCAATGTAAGCTTTAGGATCAAACTTACCATCATATAACGGCAAGTGTTGAATGACATCCTGAATATGAGGGTCTAGTTTCAACAGCTCAACGATCTTCGTATAACCTGCCATGATTAGTAGAAAACAAGAAACACAAAAAAATAATATGTATACTCCTGTCAACTACTATGATGTGTCTTTTGTAATTCTGTCTAACTCAACTTGTTTAAAACAAGCCCTTACAAGTTCTTACCAAGCCAAACAGGAGGTGACGGCAACCAACAAGTCTACAACCATGGAGTGAAGTGTATCGGTGCCGTAGCAACAAATACCTGTCAAGCTGGAGTCGAATATGTGGAGCTGTAGGTGGGCTTAAGCAAGGAAATATACTAGCACCACATTAGTCACAAAAGCAAGTTGAGTAATCATTCAACGGTGGTACTGTGCTGGTCCTAGGCTAAACCATGCTAGAGATGTAAGCCTAGGCACAAAGGTAGTCACTGAAAAGAGCAACTAGCACAGCACAAAGAAAACAACAGATTCAGCCCCTTCTTTCTTCTCCTTGTCTTGTCTTTTTTTTTCTTCTTCTTCTTTTTTTTTCTTTCTCTTGTTTTTTGTTTCTTTTTTTTTGCAGAGGCCTAAATCTTTTATTTGGTACTATAACAACCCAAACAATAAGGCTATAGCACACAGCCCCTTCGAATATTAGATTTAACAACTCTTGCTGATACAGCAGATGCGGAAATCTCTAAGACGATTGTGGAGCGCTCAGACTGAATTTTGCTGCAAGGTCAGATCCGTTGGAAAGAAGACAACTTCAAGTTTCCAGATTGTATTTAAACTCCCAAATCGGACATCATATGAAACCGTGGTGGCAGAAATGAAGCGATGATGTATATGGTGATGGTGGGTCTCGTGGTGACCAAAACGTGATAGAACTCAAAACTCTAAAGGAATAGACACTAAGACCAGCAACTCGACACAACCGATGCAACCAAAAACTCAACAAGCCCTAACTAAGCAATGCTAGCAAAGGCTCAAAGGGTTTATAGGATTACAGGTAAACTAATCTACTATCTTTTTTGTGCTTTTCTGGACTATAGGTAATTAAAAAACAGCAAGGAACTGGAAGTCTCTCACCGATAAACCTTGCTCTGATTACCAACTGATATGAACCCGCTAGGGTTGATTCCCGATCTTTCGATGAGAGGCGTGGGATAACTTGATTGGTGGATGGAGACGACGTTCACGGCCCGACTACAGCCTTCCAAGCTGCGCCTTAGCAACCGATACACCACCTCCAATGGCTGCCGCGATCTTGTGGAGCGCATCACCCGGCCGCTAGGGCACTCGTCCTGCAAGCAATCGAAGAACAAGCAAGAACAAGTAGAACAAGCAACTCAATTGCAAATATGGAGATGAAAACCAATCTGAAATCACAAATTTGGGGTTCCGAATCAAGTAGAACGGATGGTCTAGTTGACACACGCGTCTACAAGGAAGTAGCATTGGCTAAACTTACATCAAAACAAAACCCAATCTGTTCGTGGCGGCTCTAATCCTTATTAATACCTAGGAGGACGACCAGGGGGGTGTTGGGGTCGTGCTCCAACCCTAGGACACGTCTCTAATGGACCCAACTTGATACACGGCCCATCGGGCCAAAATAGGGCGACACAACACCTGTGGATAGAAAACCTCTCGGTAGTATTTCGATGATTGCAGCCGCCTCAGAATAGATATGGACATGAATCTGGATCCATATGAAAATAGACTTCATAAGGATTCCAAGGAGTACTTGAACGCCCAAAACGGAGTCCGGATGAGGTCGTGGCGGTCGTTGCAAGTTGGGCCAGAACTGTAGTCCGAATCCAGCACCAAAACGTGTTGGATTGGATCTCTTTCTTTCCTTGGGCCAAAAGTGACGTGGTGGCTTGGTGGAGGACGTTAGGAATACTTGGACTTGGCCCCCAATCTACTTCTTTGGTCCTCCATGCCTTCCATGTGTGTTTAACACTATTTTTGATCCATGTATGTATTTCTGAAATTGACAACGAATACACATCATGGTGCAGCATCAATTCATCAAATGTATCACATATAATTATGATAAAGAATTGTTTCACCTCGGAGTCAAAAGATGCCAATATGGTTGTATCCGAGCATGTGATGTCCTCATCAGGAAGGCCCCTTCATCGTCACGCAAGTACTGCGTCCAGACACGTACAAGCTGGCAACCCCTGACGGACAGATCTTCAACAACGCTTGGAACATAGAGTAGCTAAGACACTTCTAACCTTAGTTTTTGTTTCCAAGTTCTGTACATAAACACTTCTGTAACTTGTTGATTCAACGGAAAAGGAATTTTGAGTCAATTTCGTTCAAGTTTCATATCGAACTCAGGGATATCCGACCCTGGCTCTGCCCCAGGACCGCATATCCCTCAGGGGCTATCAAGGGCTTCGGCCCAAGTCACTTGACATCTTCTCAAAATGCCATTTCTTTTCGAGTCGACCCTCTTCCTAAACATTTGGGCGTGAAAAAGAGAGAGTGCACGAATGACGTTCAGGCAATACTGATCGGACTGCGAAAAAACCTACACCCCAGCGGCTATGGTGCCTTCGCCCATCAGCGCTTACTGACGCGCCCGATCCGTGCTCTAAACTTTCCAAACCCAAAAAATAAGAAAGAGGATCGAAAACTTTTTTCGACAAAATTATAGAAAAGACCTCTGTGGCCATCACAAAAACACATTCAAAGTTGACTAACACATTTACATTCTGGGCGTCTAAGCCCGATACAGCTAGCTCGTCCTTGGGTCTTCGGGCGAGATGGCTTCATCCTCCAGAAGCTTCACCAAGGCCTCCGCTGGGTTGAGCACTGACGCGTCGATCTCGTCCAGTTCGGCCTCAGAGTAGCCGGAGGCGTACCCCCCGCTCATCCTGGTGAAGTTGATGCCGGAGTAGTGGGAGATGAAGACGCTGAAGGCCCGCCTCATGCCGACGCGGAGCGCCTCCAGGGCGATCTCGCGGGCCCGCCGGTACGTCCCAAGGACACGAGTTGCCAACGAACTCGTCCCCTCCCCCTGGACCACACCAAGGCTATCGCAGACAACGCGGACCGCGTCCCGCAGGTTGCCGTGCTCGGCGTGCTCTGCATCGAGGACCTCCCTCAGTCGGGCGATTTCATCTGTAAGGTCCGTCCACAGAAGTCCAAGTCAGAAACCATCGCAACACCACAAAGGCAGAGAGATAAGAGGAGCCTTACCCTTGGACTGAGCCTTCAACTCACGCTCCTGGTCGAGCGCTTGGGCCACGGCGGTCTGAAGCCCCTGCACTTGCATGTGGAGCTGACTGACCTTCGCCCCGAGCTCGACCGCCATCTTCTCGGCCTCGTCCCTCCGGATCGCCTCAGACTCCCGGTCCTGCCAAGCCTTCTGCCACTCACACCGGATGCGCTCGACGGTTTTCTAAAGGGCTTCATATTCTCCCTTCAGCCGTGCGAGCTCCTCGGCATCTGGGCGGGCCTTCTCAGCAGCGGCCTGGAACTCCTCGCGATCGAGGCGAGCCTTCTCGACGACGGCCTGAAACTTGTCCTCCGCACACCGCGCATCCTCCTGTGCCGCCTGCTCGCGCCTTTGCAGGTCATTGATGACATGCTGAGCGGCGACAACCTGCGCGATCAGCTCCCCGGTCCGCTGCCTCTCGGCAGAGAAGCGTTCCCAGAGCCCCCACTCGAGCCAGAGGAAATCGGATTTCCCACGGCTGCACTCCTGGAGGGCCTAGAAAACAATTTATGCTCAGTAACAGAGAGACGGGAGGAAAATAACCACCAGGGAGAACACCATACCTAGCCACCGGGGACGACGACGCCGTCCAGCTCTCCCATCGTCGAAGATAGGGTAGCGCGGATGTTTGCAAGCCCGCCCAGCACCGCCTGCCACTTGCCCCACTCCTCGGCGTCATTCAGCGTGAAGAGGGGTCTCTGCGGGTCATCGCGGGACATCCAGCGCAGAGTAGTCCCACTCCATGCCTTGGGAACGGGATTGGCCGAGGCAAGGGTGGAGGCCGCTCCGGCCGCTCCCGGCACCGCCGTCGGGGCAGGCGCCGCCGCCCCGGATGCCGTTGGCCTTGTTGACGGCCCTGACACATGCACCCCCATCCCTGTCGAGGTTGTCACGGCCGTCGTCGACGAACAGTTCCGAGTACTTGAAGAATGTCGCCCGAGTTTCCTGGTGCTCCTTGAGCACTTCTCGCTGTGGCCAACTTTTGAGTACTGGAGCTATCTGTGACTGGAAGGTACTCTTAGCAGTTTCTGACATTTGCTTCGAGTAACTTTTCTCTTGAAACTTTTTTATATGGTAGTGCGATGACAATCGCACTCCATATGGAGTAGCCTCCGAGCCTTAGGTTGAATCAAAGAATCAGGCTGAGGGTCAAACTTGTAATTTTTCTTTGACTTATCTTAGTCTTCAGAAAAAGAAAACTTTACCCAACGGGTATGGTATACACAGCCCCTGAGCACTTGGGCGACTACTTGTAGTTGGTGAAGGGGTCAATGTCTTGGTCAGAGTAGCCGTTGGACACTATCTAGTGGTGAATGTGCATCGTATTTGACCGTTGCTTGATTAACGGGTGGATCCCGAAAATGTTGCTGATATAATAGGGGGGCCTAGCGTTAATTCTTGGCATGCCTATTTCAACAGATCTGCAATTTGCGCCCTTTTGCGACCCTAGCACTGCTGATTTTGTTTGCACCGCTGCTGCCATTGTTGCCTCGCCCAAGCTTTGAGAGAAATAGTTGCAACCTTCTTCACCCCCTTTTTTCCTCAAGATTAGTTGATGCATACCAAGAAGATGGGTAAGAAGTCTGAGAAGATCTAGGGGGAGGCCACAACCACCAGCAAGAGGAGATCCAGATCCAAGAAGGGCAAGGAGCCTGAGTTGCCGGTGCCCAAGTGTGGCCCGATGAACCAGACTGCGCTGCTGCCTCTTGGGGCCACCTGGCAGCATTCTGTGATGAAGGAGCCAGCGGTTCAAGCCTTGGTTGACGCGATGCTGCTCCAACTGAAGGTGGAGCTTGAGTGGAGGCCTGCATATGGAAATGAGTGGCAATTCAAAGAACACCCCGAGGAGACGGTGATGCTATCTCACTTTGTCGAGAGAGGCCTGGCGGTGCCTACCTCTGACTTCTTCAGAGGTATTCTCAAGTATTATAATCTTCAGCTAGTCCATTTGAATCCGAATGGTGTGCTGCATAAGCTATCTTTGTACACTTGTGCGAAGTGTACTTGAGTACTCTGCCTAGTCTGGACTTGTTTAGGAAGTTGTTTCGGTGTAAGCCACAACCTACTAGGACTAGGACAGAAGTCTTTGGAGGAGTTGGGTTTCAGTTGAGAAACTCGGGTGCGTATCTTGAGTACGACCTACCTAATTCCCACGACGATTGGAAAACAAGATGCTTTATTATTGGAAACCATGATCTTGTCTTGCCAGTAGTCACCGGCCATGCTCCGAAACATGCGGACAACAGGTTAACGGATCCTAAGGATACCCCTGACATCACTGACTTATTGACGCAAATTACCGAGTTGAAAACTTTAGGGTTGACTGGGATTCACATAGCCACCAATTTCCTCAAGCGCAGAGTACAGCCCCTGCAGCAGCGTGTTCATTGGGGCTTCGAGTACACGGGTTTTGATGATCCTTCGCGTATGTCCCCTGAAGATGTATCCGACGACGATGTGGAGGCATTGTTGGGTAAGTTCTTTAAGAACTATTGAGAAGTGCCAATACTCCCAGGAGTCCTCCGACACTTCGACGGTTGGTATGAACCAGTAGAGGTATGTTTGCTTCTCTTTGTTCATTTGTGTAGGCAGAAGATGTACTCAGTTGATTTTGTTGACAAGTAGTACTTTCCGAGTAACAATGTTGACTTGTGGTTTGTAGTCCCGGGTGCTGGCTAGTTTCTGGACCATGCCTTCTGAAGATAAGGAGGTAGCCGAGGATGAAACTGAAGATGCACCTTCCGCACCTCCAGCTAAGAAACATCGAGTAGTGCAGAAAAAACCTGCTACTCAGCATGCTGCGGCTGCTTTGGACTTGACCCCCGAAGAGTCTTGAGGTACCAAGGTACGTAGTCGTGCGTTGTAATTGTTTGAGTACTTTGAGTTTCTTGTTGACCTAGTCGTATTACTTGCAGAATACTGATGATATTAGTCTGTATGTTGAGAAGGCCGCCAACTTAACTTTTGGTGATGAGAAGGCTACTTCTGCTGAAGTAGTCATGATTTCCAGAGATGCGGCTGCAAGTGTCGAGGTCGTTGAAGAGCTGCTCGTGGAGGAGGCGCCATCAACCTTAGGGTCAGCAGCCCCCGAGCAGGTAGCCCCCGAGCTTGGAGCCTCTAAGCTGGAAGCCCCCGGGCAGGCTACTGACCTAATAGGTGATGAGGCCACGGCTTCGGTGAACAAGGTCTTAGAGCTGTCGGCTGATCAAGTGGTGGCCGCTGTGAGGACACCAGACGTAGCTGTTGATGCCTTATTGCTTGAGGATGTTACTGGCGGTGAGTACGCGATCTGTTCTGGTAGTCGTGCATACGTAGTCTCAACCTTGGTTCTTTCAGGACTTAGCGAGAATGTGGAGGACTTTCCTCCCGTGTGTCGGTGTTTCAGACCGGCAACCCGCCTAGGGAGTACCTGAGGTGTTTTTTTGTGCGGTGGGTGTCGTCAAGAATCAAGGAGTCAATGGTGACGCAAGGAACATGATTTAGACAGGTTCGGGCTGCTAGATCACGTAATACCCTACGTCCTGTGTGTTGATTGTATTGATCTTGTTCTCTGTTGCGTTCTCCTTTAGAGGGGGTCCCTGCCCGCCCTTATATAGTGAGGGAGCAGGGTTACAGGGTAGTTTGTGTATTAGAGTCCTAGTCGAGTACGCTATAGAGTCCTACTCTAACTCGGAAGAGTAGTCTCCTTGGGACCCGACTAGGCTTTGGGAAGTCCATGAAGTCCACGCGCCCTACAGAGTAGTCTTCATGTCCGAGTAGCTTTCGGGTACGTTCCCTTGAGTGGGTCCATACAAGTCTTCTTGTGGCCCCGGGGGTGCCTAATCGACAAGCCCCCGAGTACTTTGTAGTTGAGAGGAACAGCTCCGAGTGATGGAAGATGTCACCTGAGTTTCTCCTAGTGCTCCTTGAGTACTTCTCGGTGCGACCAACCTTTGAGTACCGGAGCTATCGTGTGACTGGAAGGTACTCTTAGCGGTTCCTGACATTTGCTTCGAGTAGTCTATCTTGAAACTTTTTATATGGTCATGCGATGACAATCGCACTCCATATGGAGTAGCCCCCGAGCCTTAAGTTGAATCGAAGAATCAGGCTGAGGGTCAAACTTGTAATTTCGCTTCAACTTATCTTAGTCTTCACAAAAAAGAAAACTTTATCCAATGGGTACGGTATACGCAGCCCCCGAGCACTTGGACGACTATCGGTAGTCGGTGAAGGGATCAATGTTTTGGTCAGAGTAGCCGTTGGACACTACATGGTGGTAAATCTGAGTTGTATCTGTCCGTTTCTTAATTAACGGGTGGAATTTGGAAATGTTTGCTGATATAATAGGAGGGCCCAGTGCTAATTATTCGCACTCCTGTAGCCAGATCTGCAATTTGCGCCCTTTTTGCAACCCTAGCGCCACTGCTGCTGTTTGCGCCACCGCTGCCATTGTGCCCTGCCCAATCTCTCGGAAAAAATCATTGCAGCCTTTTTCTCCCCCTTTTTTTCTCGAGCTTAGTTTATGCGTACCAAGAAGATGGGCACGAAACCTGAACAGATCTAGGGGGAGGCCGCAACCGTTAGCAAGTTGAGATCCAGATCCAAAAAAAGGCAAAGAGCCCGAGTTGCCGGCGCCCAAGTGCAGCCAGATGAACCAAACTGCACTGCCGCCTCCTAGGGTCACCTGGCAGCACTCTGTGATGAAAGAGCCAGCAGTGCAGGCTTTGGTTGATGCAAAGCTTCTTCAGCCAAAGCTGGAGCTTGAGTGGAGGCCCGCATATGCAAATGTGTGGCAGTTCAAAGAACATCCCAAGGAGACGGTGATGCTGGCTCACTTTGTTGAGAGAGGCCTGGCGGTGTCCACCTCTAACTTCTTAAGAGGTATTTTCGAGTATTATAATCTTCAGCTAGTCCATTCGAATCCGAATGGTGTGCTGCATATGGCTATCTTTGTGCACCTGTGCGAAGTGTACTTGGGTATTCTGCCTAGTCTGGATTTGTTTCGGAAATTGTTTCGGTGTAAGACACAACCCAGTGTGACTAGGACAGAAGTTTTTGGAGGGGCCGGATTTCAGTTGAGAAACTCGAGTTCGTATCTCGAGTATGATCTGCCTGATTCCCATGGAGACTAGACGAAAAGGTGGTTTTGTGTTGGCAATCATGAGCCTATCTTCCGAGTAGTCACCGGCCATGCTCCCAAACATGCGGACAATTGGGTGGCTGAGCCTAAGGATACCCATGAGGTCATCGACTTGTTGAGGCAGATTACCGAGTTGAAGATTTTGGGGTTGACTGGGATCGATGTAGCCGCTAGTTTTCTTAAGTGCAGAGTTCAGCCCTTGCAGCAGCGTGCTCATTGGGACTTCGAGTATATGGGTTTTGATGACCCATCACGTATGTCTCCTGAAGATATATCCGATGATGATGTGGAGGCGTTGTTGGGTAAGTTCTTCAAGAACTATAGAGGAGTGCCAGTACTCCCAAGAGTCCTCCGACAGTTCGATAGTTGGTATGGACCAACAAAGGTATTTTTGCTTCTTCTTTTTTCATTTGTGTAATTGGAAGATGTAGTCTGTTGATTGACAAGTAGTACTTTCTGAGTAACAATGTTGTCTTGTGGTTTGTAGTCCCGAGTGCTGGCTAGTTTCTTGACCATGCCTTCTAGGGAGGTAGCCGAGGGTGAAGCTGAAGATGCGCCTTCTACTCCTCCGGCTAAGAAACGTCGAGTAGTGCGGAAGAAGCCCGCTACTCAGCATGCTGCGACTACTTTGGACTTGACTCCCGATGAGTCACGAGGCACTAAGGTACGTAGTCGTGCGTTGTAATTGTT
Organism: Setaria viridis; assembly: GCF_005286985.2. Lineage (NCBI taxonomy): Eukaryota > Viridiplantae > Streptophyta > Magnoliopsida > Poales > Poaceae > Setaria > Setaria viridis. Next base: position 23,459,642 of record NC_048267.2, on the reverse strand, counting down.
TGAGTAGTTTGAGTGTCTTGTTGACCTAGTCATGCCTTTTGCAGAATACTAATGATGTTAGTCTGTATGTTGAAAAGGCCGCCGACTTAACTTTTGGTGATGACGAGGCCACTTCTGCTGAAATAGTCACTATTGCTAGAGATGCAGCCGTGAGTGCGACCGTTGAAGAGCTGCCTATGGAGGATGCACCATCATTGTTAGGGTAAGCAGCCCCTGAGCAAGTAGCCCCTGAGTCGGTACCCCTAAGCTAGGAGCTTCTGAGCTGGGAGCCCTCGGGCGGGCTACTAACCCATCAGGTGAAGGGGCCACGGCTTCTGAGGTGGCGGATGCTGTGCAAACATCGAAAGTGGCTGTTGATGCCTTGTTGCCTTACGATATGACCGGTGGTGAGTACGAAGTCTGCCTCGGTAGTCGTGCGTACGTAGTCTCAACCTTGGTTCTTTCAGGACTTGGCGAAAGAGTGGAGGACTTTCCTCCCGTGGCCCCTGTGGAGCCGATACCGAGTAACCAGCTGGTGGTAGTCGAAAAGAGGCGTGTTCGTCTGCCGCCGCGATCAGCCTGGCAAAGATTTTGTGTAGTCTTCTCTTCTGATGAATTTTGTACTCTGTAGCTGGATGATAATCATGTAATTTTGATCGATCCAAGGATGCTGAAGACATTATCCCCGTTGAGGTGGAGGTGGAGGTTGAGGCTGGTCCATCAACTACTGTTTCCGAGCCCGTAATTGACTTGACTATGGGTGATGTACCTGAGATTCAAGATGCAAGTCTCTTGGGTGCTACCATGAATATGTTGCAGGAGGTCATCCGCTTGGTGGAAGGCCCTTCAATCCTCGAGAGTTCTAGAGGTGTGCTGCCTACAACGGCTAAAGTTGCGTCGATTGTGAGCGCGACTGGAGTTGATGCCTTAGCGCTGGTTGCGACAGGAGTGGGAGAATTTGGCGCAATAGGTATGTTGCTGGAGTAGAGATGTCTTTGAAGGGGGTTTCCCTTGTACCCAGTAGCTAACCTTGATTTTTCTTGTTAGGATTTGTTGTGAGTAGAAAGCTGAAGCCTCAAGTTGGAAAGAGCACTAGGGGTCCTGTACTCGAGCTGCCACCAGAGTTCGAGATCAAGAGAGCTATCCAAAGTTTTCAGGTGTGTATAACCCATTTTCATTGACTAATTATATTTCGACAAGTCTTGATGCTTGTGTTGTGTTATTGCAGGACTTGTATGATAAGGACCAAAAAAATACTCAAGCTCTCTAGGAGCATAGTGAAGCCGAGCAGCGAGTAGCGCAACTAGAGCAAGATTGTCTCCGCCTTACAGATTCCTTGAGAATTCATGAGGAGGTCGCGAATTCTTTTGCAATTGAGAGGAATGATCATGAATTTCTTCAGGACCGACTGGAGAAACGCTATAGATCTTTGAACCAGAGATATCAAGTTGAGTACTCATAGTTGTTGAATATGTTTAATTGTAGTCGCAGATTCTGATCTCTATGGTGTTTGGCGTAGAGCTCAAAAGGAAGGAGGCCGTTGCGAGTAGCCAACTACTCGACTGGAGAAACGCTCATGACCGGGTAGCCGATGAGGTTGTCCACCTTAGGGTGTCACTGGCTAAAACTCAGGTGGCCTATGAGCGTGAGAAGAATAGAAAGAATCGGAATGGAGTGATGCTAGCGTTGGCTATCGTGCATTGTAGAAGTCATGCTAGAACTATAGAGAGACTGGAAGGTAATCTCCAAGAGTTGACTAGCACTACTCAGGATGTGGTCAATGCTATCGCTCCACCCGAAGATGAAGCTGAGCCTCGCTCGCTAATCGAGAGACTAAGAGCTGCCTCAAGTAGAGTTGCTGGCTGTGTAAGACTATCTGCAAGCAAGTTCTTGCAGTGGTCAAGTCGTATTACCCAAGGGCAAATTTGGCAGTGGCTGGCGATGGAATTTCCTGGAACTACACAGAGGATGATTATGCGCAGTATCTTGAGGAAGCTGAGCCTATTGCGGCAAGGATGACTGAGTTCATATCATTGGAGGAACCCTAGTTTGAACTCGAGTTGTATTGTTTTTTGAATACTTGTGGGTGTACTCGAACAATTATCTTGTAAATCTTGCTCTTAAAAAATTTGGTCTCTGATGTGATCGATGCTCTTTGTTGACCTTGTAGTCGGGAAAACAATATTCGAGTAACCGAGTAGTCGTAGTACCTGGTGTGGCCTTCAATTATTGGAGTTGCTGGTGAGGGTACTGTAGCTATAATTGCTTTGTACTTGAGAGGATGCGCGGGTACGCTGTTCACTTTTGTTTGTTGTGCTCAGTGTAGTCACATGCGTAAAATCGTCCGTCTAGCCCTTGTCAGAGTCTGAGGTCATTTGTCACAAGCGAGCAGTAATTGTGAGTAGTTGGTAGTTGCAACCCATCGGCTATAAATGAACCTCTGGATACTCGATCAGGATCATGCCCTTCAGTATAGCGATGGCTTGCTTCAGGTTGCTGTTGTTTGATAGTAAAAAGCTTCCAATGAGCGCCTTGGTGCTAGAAGATTCCTCGTAGGTTAGAGTCACCTTCCCTCCACAGACTCTTGCGCTCGTAGGGATAGCCGCGATGGTAGAAGAATCCTCATAGGAGGGTTTACCGCACGCCTCATCTTGCAACTCGCGATCCAGTTCAGTCCGCGCTGGAACTCGTGGGTGAAGGATGATGAGCTCCGCGGTCTTTATCCGGCTCCCTGATTAGAGGTGGAGGTGTGGCATGCAGTGAGGACATGTGCACTAAAACTATCCAGGGAGCAGCTTCGGGAAGTGCACTTCATCTTCCTGGTGCTTTTCTTCCTAATCCTGCGTTGGGTATTCAACATGGTGCCATCGAGGCGGCGGTGAAGGAGTACTTGGTTGCCGGTTGTCAGGAGGAGGGACTACGGTACAACTGCCTATTGCGCAGCTTCCTCATGTGCAGGTCCTATCTTTTGACACTGCTTGCACATTGGTAGTCGGGCAGTTGCGGGCTTGGTATCCTTGTGGTATAGTAAAAGCCTGGGACTTCTGTTCTAACTGCCAATAGTTGCTTGTAGTCGTTGTTGTGCTATTGTGTTCTTTTTTGTATATCCTGACTTCATTGGGTAGTCGATTGTAATCCTGTGAAGTTTCATTAATGCAAAAAATGCAAGTATTGGAGTACTCCTTGACTGATGTTTGCGGCAGTTTTGTGCCTTTAGAGGATGAGTGATTAGCGCTGTAGTCATGTCATGTTATTGTGGAGCGCTGTAGGACAGTGAGTCGTGGCTTTTGTGAAGCCGTTTAGTCTTGTAGAGACGAGTCGGTGAGAGAGCTTTGAAACTTGTAGAGTTGAAAAGCTTGTGGCTATGAATAGCCGACAAGTTGTGATAAGTCGAAGAGACTTGATGAAAACAAGTCAAGGGCAGAGCGCTAGGGCTCGCGGAGCTGAAGAGCTTGAGTGGCTATGAATAGCCAACGAGTTGTGATAACTTGAAGAGACTTGATGGAATCAAGTCAAAGGTGGAGCGCTGGGGCTTGCAGAGCTGAAGAGCTCGAGTGGCTGTGAATAGCCGATGAGTGGTGATAACTCGAAGAGACTTGATGGAAACAAGTTGAGGGCGGAGCGCTAGGGCTCGCGGAGCTAAAGAGCTTCACAGCCAAGCGGAGGCAAAGATGGGTAGTGTTGGCCAAAGAACTTTGTTGTTTAATAAACTGTGGGTGAGGACCCGAGTACATGTCTTGTAGTTTGCTATGAGTAGTAGCGACACAGATGTTCTATATTCCAAGAGTTTGGTACTTCTTCGCCTGAGAGTTCCTGTAATCGGTACGATCTAGGCCTTGTGACTTTGGATATGACGTAGGGACTTTCCCATGGCGAGTTGAGTTTGTGCAACCTTGATGTGTTTTGAATGCGTTTGAGGACCATGTCACCCACGTTAAAGGAACGTTCTTTGACATTACAGTCGTGATAGCGTCGTAAACCATCGAGATATCTGGCTGACTGAACCAGTGTTGCACATCTTATTTCTTCCAGACTGACTAGGTCTAGGCGCCTTATTTCCTCTGATACTCCTTCGTCATATTGCTCAACTGTGGGAGATTGCCACATGATTTCTGTAGGGAGGATGGCCTTTGAACCATATACGAGGAAGTAGGGAGAGTACCTAGTAGGCTTGCATGGTTGAGTGCGTAGTCCCCAAAGAACATTGGGTAGTTCTTTGAGCTATTTGCCTCCTTTCGTGTTGATGATGTCATGCAGCCTTTTCTTGAGAGCTTCGAGCAACATGTTGTTGGCACGCTCGACTTGGCCGTTGGCCCTTGGGTGAGCAACGGAGATGTATCGTACATCAATTCCGTTGTTCTCGCAGTATTCCCAGAAGTCGTGATTATTAAAATTGGATCCCAAATCCGTGATGATCCTATTGGGGAAGCCATAGTGATGTACGATCTCATCCAGGAAGTCGAGGACTCGGTCGGCCTTGGGGCAAGTGACGGGTTTGACTTCAATCCACTTGGTGAACTTGTCAATGCCTACAAGTACTCGATTGAACCCTCCTGACGCAGTTGGGAGTGGACCAATCATGTCAAACCCCCAGCATGCAAAGGGCCATGTTGGAGGTATTGTGATGAGCTTGTAGGCGGGGACATGTTGTTGCTTGGTCAAGAATTGGCAGCCTTGGTATCTGCGGACTAGTTGTTTTGCGTTGGCCAGTGCCATGGGCCAGTAGAAGCCTTCTCTGAAAGCTTTGCCTATGATCGTTCATGAAGAGGCATGATTCCCACATATTCCTTTGTGTATTTCTTCCAAGATTTTTTGACCTTCTTCTCGGGTGACACATTTCATAAGTATTCCTAAAGATGTGCTCCTTCTGTAGAGCTTATCTCCGACTAGAACATAGCTCTTGCCTCGTCACGAGACTTGTTCAGCTTGGTCCTTGTCGGAGGGTAGCTTTTGTTCTTTGATATAGTCGATGAACGGTGATCTCCAGTCAACTTCGATCATCATGATCTCTCGGTTGGGTTCTGGAGGTTTTGTATTGGTAGTTGCTGGAGTAGCTTGTTCTGGTATGGAAAGCTTGCGAAGCTCATGTACAAAAATGCTTGCTGGAATTTCTGCACGGGTTGAGCCCATTTTTGATAACACATCAGCAGCTATGTTATTGTCGTGGACGACATGGTGAAACTCAAGGCCTGAGAACTTGTTCTCTAGCTTGCAGACTTTCTTGCAGTAGTTGTCCATGTTTTCCTTGTTGCGGTCCCACTCATCATTGACTTGGTTAATGACGACTAGCAAGTCACCATATACCAGTAGTTGTTTGATACCGAGTGATATTGCGAGACGAAGGCCATGTAGAAATGCTTCATACTCGGCTTCATTATTTGAGACTTCCCAAAAGATCTGAAGAATGTATTTGAGTTGTTCACCTTTTTGAGAAATCAAGAGTACTCCTACGTCGGCGCCTTCAAACTTGAGGGAACCGTTGAAGTACATAATGCTCAGGCCTTTTAACTGCTGTTGGTACTTGGTTTTCCCTCCACTCCCCCATGAAGTCGACTAGAGCTTGGGATTTGATAGCTATTCTGGGTTTGAAGTCTAGAGACAGAGCTCTGAGTTCTACTGCCCACTTGGAGATTCTACCCGTTGCATCCTTACTATGAAGGATTTCGCCCAGTGGGAAGTCGGTGACGGATATGCTGTGTTCTTGAAAGTAGTGTCGCAGCTTCTGTGAGGTGAGCAGGATTGCGTAGAGTAGTTTTTGCACCGGTGGGTACCGAGTTTTGGAGTCCAAGAGTACTTCACTAACGAAATAGATGGGTCTCTGAACTTTGTAGACGTAGCCTGGTTCAGACCTTTCGACTACTACTGCTGTGCTGACAACATGAGTAGTAGCAGCTATGTATAGGAGCATGTCCTCATTTGGAGATGGAGCTTTGAGGATTGGTGGTTTTGACAGGATGTCCTTGAGCTGTGTCAAGGCTTTGTCTGCCTCCTCTGTCCATTGGAACCTGTCTTGTCGTTTGAGTAGCTTGAAGAAAGGTAATCCGCGTTCTCCAAGTCTTGAGATGAATCGATTGAGGGCTTCTATGCAGCTTGTAAGCTTCTACACATCCTTGATGCTAGCTGGAGCTTGCATATTTGTGATGGCAGAGATTTTCTCCGGGTTGGCCTCAATGCCATGGTGGCTAATGATGAATCCGAGTAATTTTCCCGAGGGTACACCGAAAACGCATTTCGTAGGGTTGAGTTTCCACCAGAATGCTCGTAGGCTTGCAAATGTTTCTTCTAAGTCTATGACTAAATCATCTGGATTTCTTATTTTGACGACTACGTTGCCTACATAAGCTTCTAAGTTGTGGTGTAGTTGCTTCTCGAAACACATCTGGATGGAACGTTGATAGGTCACACCTGCGTTTTTTAGCCCGAAAGATATTATTTTGTAGCAAAATGCTCCAAACGGGGTGATGAAAGATGTTTTAGCTTGATATTCTTCTTTGAGGGCTATTTGATGATAGCCTGAGTAGCAGTTGAGAAAGTAGAGCAATGCACACCCAGCTGTGGAGTTGACTACTTGGTCGATCCTAGGTAGACCAAAGGGGTCCTTTGGGCAATGCTTGTTGAGGTCTGTGTAATTGACGTACATCCTCCACTCATTGTTCTTCTTGCGAACAAGTACAAGATTGGCTAGCCAATCAGGGTGGAAAACCTCCTTGATAAACTCAGCTGCGAGTAGTTTGGCTAGCTCTTTTTTGATTGCATCTCTTCTGTCTTCGGCGAACCTTCGTAGTCGTTGTCTTTTTGGTGTAGCTTTGGGTCGACATTTAATGAATGCTCGATAAGCTCCTTGGGCACACCAGGCATGTCAGCTGGCTTCCAAACGAAGATGTCGTGGTTAGCCCAAAGGAAACTGACGAGCGCGCTTTCCTATTTAGGGTCTATTCCTATTCTGATCAGAGCTATCTTGGATGAGTCACCAGTCTGGAGATCGACGGGTTTGAAGTCCTTCTCGCTTGCTAGTATCAACTTAGTCGATCCCGACTTGTTTTCTGGGATCTCAAATTCTGTGGGGTTGAGTTTCTTTGATGCTGTGAAGACTTGTTGCATGGGATTGGGTGCTTGAGAAGTCGCTGCGATTTTGACAGCTTCCGTGTCGCACTCGTACGATCACCTCAAGTCTCCACGTAGTGTTAACTCACCCTTAGGTCCTGGCATCTTGAATACCAGCTACACGTAGTGTGGTATAGCCATAGGTCTTCCGAGTATGGCGTGGTAAGAAGTTTCGAAGTCGGAAACCTCAAACCTAATGTACTCGGTTCGATAATGTTCCTTGGTGTCGAAAGTGACTGGTAGGATAACTTGTCCTAGGGGTATGGCAGCATTGCCTAAGACAATTCTGTAAAATGGTGAGTCTGTTAGAGTAAGCATGTCTGTGACATCGAGGCATATTTTCCTTAGTGTCTTGGTGAAAATGACGTTGAGTCCGCTTCCGCCGTCGATGAGTACTTTGGTAAGTCTTGAGCCTGTGACGACAAGATCGAGTACCAGAGGGAATCGGCCTGGTTCCAAAAAACTTGTCCATTGGTCCTTTCTCCTGAAAGTTATGGGTACCTCAGACCATTTGAGGGGTGTAGGAGCAGCTGGCTCGCTAGCCATAATCTCTCTAAGTACTAGCTTATTGGACCGTTTGGACGCGGTACCCGAGATTCCACCAAAAATGACGTTGACCATCTTAGAGGCAGTTTGGAACTTGCCTTCACCTTGGTCAGCTTTGTCGACCTTGCCTTTACCCTTGTCCTTCTTCTAACCAATGTCTTCGGGAGGAGGGTAATTCTTGCATTACTCGGCGCATGCTGTAGCAATCAGTCGCCAAGTGTTTGCTGTTTGGATGCCATGGGCATTGCTTCTTGAGTAACTCGGTGAAGGAGGGCCCGTCATTGCATTTGTGTGACCCTTTCTTGCCTGAGTTGGACATAGCCGCGGCAGTATTGTCAAGTTTGCGCTTGCGCTTCTGATTACCCGAGTAGTTGTTTCGAGTGTCATTGTTGCGGTTTCTGTCTTGTTCATGATTGTTGTTATTATTATCGTGTCCTCGGTTGCGATGAGAGCCGAATCTCTCACGCTCTTTGTCTTCTTCATCTGCCCATTGTTGCACCAGATTTTGAGATCTTTGACAGTGGTTGGACGACGTCTGCCAAAGTCTTGGTATGTTCGACGATCGTAGACGCCATTTTGAAAGCACTCGATGACATCTCCTTCTGAAATGTCAACTATTGTAGCCTTCTTTTCAAAGAAATGATGTAGGTAGTCGCGAAGTGTCTCACTTTTCTTTCTGTTTGACTTGGCTCAGATCAATTTTGTTGCCTGGGCGAAACATGGAGCTCACGTAATTATTAGTGAAAGCCTTTGTCAAGTCTTTCCAGGAATCGATCGACTTGGGCTTGAGTGACTCGAGTCATGTTAACGGCGTGGGTTCCATGCATATGGGAAGTGAATGACCTTTGTATCATCATTACCCCCAGCTACTTGAACTGCTAGTGAGTAGCATCGTAGCCATTGGACTGGATCTTGTTTGCCATCATACTTGGTGATTCCTGTCGGCTTGAATTTCTTGGGTAATTTACTCTTCGTTACCCATATGGTAAAGGTAGGGAAGTGATCATAGTTATTGACTTCACGTTCACATTCACAGCGATGGTTGTTATTGAGTATCTCTCTTAGGTCACTGAAGATTGAGGTTTCGCGATCAGCTCTACGGTGGCGAGAGCTCTTTGCTAAATTGGTGCAGCTAGCCTATCCTGCATCCCTGTTTCGCCTTGGGGCCTCACGTTCATCTCTACTTTGCCTTCAGGGTTCGCGTTCACCGCTGTGTTGTCTTGGCTGGTTGACTACCTCGTGATTGCCACCACGGACTACAACGTCTCTGCTGCCATCCTGGTGGGCTGAGTTACGAGGAATAGATGGGATCGGTGATTCCTTGTCAAGTAGTTTGTAAGCTTGTTCTGCGAGTAGTGCTATTAACTCGTTGCCCCTTTTCGCAAGTTGTGTTGTTAACTCATTGTCTCTGTCGTGAGGTATGAGAGTTAATATGAGATTGATTGAGGCAATTGCTGCGAGTGGAGTGTTGTGCTCCCGAGCTTGCACTGCATCGAATGCTCTTTCGAGGTTCACGACAGGAATGTTCGTAGATGGTAGTCGGCGACGAGCTGCTCGGGCAGCATTGCATGCCCTTCTTTGATTTCTCTATTTAGAGGTTTCACCTTGTGGGGCGTTAGCTAACAACTCATCTTGTGAGACGTCGTCGAGTTGTCCAACCCGTCGAGAAGTTTTTTTGTGCTTAGCACCTGCGTCGTCGTTTGGTGATGTGATGATGAAGATTTCTCTGTCCAAGTAGTAGCTTCTAGAGCTTGATGTTGCAATCTCCGTAGTGCTTCCTTCTTCGTCGGTTGAAGTAAGCGGGATACCCTCTTGATACGGGAGGTTGTTCATGTAAGCGACAAGGCACGACTCGTAATCTTAGGCCAGGAACGGTGGCTTCATCCTAGGCCAATAAACGAATCTAACTTGCGGAGTCGAAATAATTACCAAGCCTTGAGCTGGGCCTGATAAAGAAATCTCTTGGACGGAGTCCGAGTCATAGTCACAGTCCTCAACTATCTCTAGTCTGGATTGGACTCGAGTAAGGAATTCTTGGTGGACCATGGCTGAGTTTCGGAACCCGAATGGGAATTGACTTTGAGTTGGGATCAGTTTGCGTGATGACTTAGACGCCAGCCGGCGTTTGCTAGTTTGAGTCGAGGTTGAGTCCGAGGCGTAATCGAACTCGATATCATTGACGTTGAAATTTTTGATTTTTTCGATGAAATCCTCTGCTTCTTGACGATCAGAGTTTTCGTCAGGACGCTTCTTCTCCTAGTTGTTGATGATGTAGCGTTGAAAATATCCAGCGCCATCGGCACTACATAGTCAGGAGCCGAAGACGAAAGTTGCATCCGCTTCGAAGGCGAACACTGGCTTGATGACGACTGGTGCCATCGATCTCGCGTGGAGAAACTCAGTGACTGCCCCTACCTGGCGCGCCAGCTGTCGGTGTTTTAGACTAGCAACCCACCTAGGGAGTACCCAAGGTGGTATTTTGTGTGGTGGGTGTCGTCGAGAATCAAGAAGTTGATGGTGACGCAAGGAACACGATTTAGACAGGTTCGGACCGCTAGATCACATAATACCCTACATCCTATGTGTTGGTTGTATTGAACTTGTGTTGAGTCCCACCTGTCTTTTGGAGGGGGTCCTTGCTCGCCCTTATATAGTCGGGGGAGCAGGGTTACAGGGCAGGAGTCCTAATCGAGTACATTACGGAGTCCTACTCCAACTCGGTAGAGTAGTTTCCTTTGGACCTAACTAGTCTTCGGGGGTCCATGAAGCCTACGCGCCCTGCAGAGTAGTCTTCATGTCAAGCAGATTTCAGGTACGTTCCCTTAAGCGGGTCCGTACAAGTCTTCTGGTAGGCCCGAGGGTGCTCAGCCGACAATCCCATCTGATGGTTTTCTTACTACTCCCTCCCAATTTTTTTTACATGTCACGATAGGTTTGTCCAAGTCAAACCTATCCAACTTTAACCAAATTTATAGAAAAATATTTCTTGGTGCATTCAACAAAAAGGTATTATAAAATGTTGTTATATTTTTCTACAAATTTGGTCGAAGTTGGATAGACTGGACTTAAGACAAACCTAATGTATCATAGGGGAGTATAATCAAGCAAGGGGAGTATAATCAAGCATCAAGAAGAACTGCAAAACATGCCGAGACAGCTAGCAGCGACAGGAGGTAGAGGAACGCCACGGCCGGCAGGGGCAAGCCGGCCGCAACCCAGAACGTCATGGTCACCGTGAGTGCCATAGCCAACGACCACAGCGCCACCTCCGCGACTGCGCCCAGCCCGCGCGAGCCGCCGCCGCCGGCGTCCTCCGCTCCTCTCTCGCAGGCCGCCACGCACGACATGACAAAGAAGATGCACAGCCACTCGGCCGCCAGGAGGACGAGCGTCCTCAAGTCGTGGACCAGTAGGTGCACGGCGAAGAGGACGCCGACCACGAGCACCACCAGCGAGAGCGCGCGCGCGGGCGTCGCGAGCACGCAGCGGCCGTTGGCGGCAGGCTTCCTAGCCGATTTGCGGAGCGGTGGCGGAGACGGCGGCGGTGAATGTGGCAGCCGTTGCTCCTCCAGGTCGACATCTTCCATGGCTTCCATCGTGCAGTGACGACGGAACGGGCTAATGGCTTATACCTTCACAACAACAAACAGGGCACTGGTATTCTTTATATACTCGATAGTACTTCAATTACAATGTTTTTTGTCACCGTTAGTTCCTTTCTCAGTCGCTATCAGTAAACAAGAGAATTATTGGATGACTATGGTTTAGAGGTTGGAAAAGCTATCCAAACTGCATATGGTGAGTGTGAGTAGAAGGCCGGCGTCAAAATAAGCAGACGTGAATACCAACGTTCAGTGGGATTTGGACTAGCTGACGTGGAAATCCAACTGAAGCAACTTGTGGCCATGACGGAGCAAACTATGCAATGCTCTGGTGTTTCCAACAAATGGAATCAGCAAGGGAAAGAACAACACAGCCAAGCGCAATACACGCACACCATTTTAATATGGCTCGGAAAGCGACTGCTCAGATGTTAGTAGTACTTGCAGGTATCTCATTGGGCTAGTACGTACACAAACTCTATCTGTTCGTCTCCTGAGTTATTCTAATCTGCTTAGTTTGTCCTAGGCAAAGTCTGTTCTAGGAATTTGTAACAAGTTTATCTTTTCTTCGGGAGAGCCTTATTTGTATGCTTACATGCGTCTTTAAGCCCACCTGGAAGACACATGGGAGTTCAGTGTTCAATCTTAGAGATAATTTCCTATTTGACACTAGAAAAATTACTCGTTACTTTCTTGGCTCTTAAAAAATTTCCGTTCCCTATTTGACACCGAGTTCAACTTTCATTCCTTATACGACACTCTGATGAATTTTCCGTCCGAGAACCGTTAAATGCCCGGCGAAAAGACGATTTTGCCATGTGGGCCCCACCAGCCTTCTCCCTCCTCTCCTCTCCTCCAATCTTTGTGCCTGCAGCCGTCGTCTGCGGCCGGGGCTCCGAACCAGGTAGGGCGATCTCCGGCCTCAGCTTGCGGAGCACGAATATGGCGAAGCCCAGCTGGAGCAAGAGGAACCCCATCTACCGCCCCTGCACTATGGGCTCCCATAGCCACCGCCCGACGCCACCTCCCTAATGCAGCTTCCGCCGCCACTTATTCTCCCCCCTCTTCAATGATGGCTGCAGCGGCGGCGGCGCGGGCGCGCTCGTGGTGCTGGTGCTGCGCCCCCCGGCTCCGCAGACGCGTCCTGGTCACCATCTCCGGTAGAGGAAGTCTTGCCATTCCTGGAGGCAGCGGCTCCGTCGCCGTCACGCTCGATGTTCGTGCGCGCCGCCCGCGGCGATGCACGAGCGCCACCCCGAGGCCCCGCGGCGGCACAACGGATATCCGGACCGATAGGGCGCCTCTCCCTATGGCGGCGGGTCGCCAGGGGAGGGGCCGGAGGAGCGAGCGGGACAGGGATGCGATTGGGAACGAGGCGAGGGATGCGCAGAGGAAGGCAGCCCCGTCCCGAACCCTAGGCCTGGGAGCATGCGTGTTGATCGAGAAGCACCGCCAGGGAGCTCGTCTAGCTCCACCGCTGTTGCGCGCGTGGTGTGGAGGAATCAGTGGGCGGGGGTTGGGGTAAGGAGATGAGGGGGGGAGACAGATGAGGAACAGAGGAAGGAAGAGGCTGAGACGAGATGAGACGGGAGAGATGGAGGATAAGAGGGAGGAGAGGAGAGGAGGGAGAAGGGTGGTGGGGCCCACATGGGCAAAATTATTTTTTCACCAGGCATTTAACGGTTAAACAATAAAGTGTCATATAAGGAATGAAAGTTGAACTCGGTGCCAAATAGGGAACGGAAATTTTTTAAGGACCAAGAAAGGAACGAGTAATTTTTCTAGTATCAAATAGGGAATTATCTCTCAATCTTAAGTCACTAGCCCTGAAAAAGAAAGCGCAGCAACAACAGTGTGTTCCAAATGGCTCTACGAAAAATTGTGAGAATAAGAAATTTAGACTTTAAACACAAATATATACGCATAGGCAATTCAACCTTTAGTAAACGTGTTACAGCCTTACAGGTAAGAGGACAACATATAGCAATATTTCCGAGCCCTGCGTTCCTGCATTTTCTTTTTGTTTTTGTTATCTGGAAGGGTTTCTGCAGTACCCTCAGATTCAGGTGATTCCATGCAGAGCAAGCGTTGCAGCTTGCCATATTCCCATCATGAACACCATCCCCTCCTTTCCTCATCTCAGGCTCTCCTGATCAAATCTCGCAACTTTAAATACTCAGGCTTGTGTCCGTAAAAAACGTCAATCTTCAGGCCAAAGAAACTAGAAAGTATTCTTCACAAGTACTCAATTCAAAGGGTACGCTCACACCTATCCGCTCCTAGTTAAAAGTTCACAATTGTTTTACTTAGAGAGGGCTAATAAAGCGCCCTTCTTTGTGTATCATGAGAACGACACAAAAGTTCACCTTATTGCAGCAGTCCGCTCATAGAGCAAACAGTCAAGTCATGGAACCAAGATAAACAAGAGCACAGTAGCCACACTGGTCAGCAACCTGCACAGAAAGCTATTCTGTTTCCTGAAATCACAGCAGTGCAGGTCGCCTTTGTACATCTAGCAAGTAAAACGAGCTTTAAAGCTACTATAAAGCATTTTGGACTCTGGTTGCTAACAAGCTGCAATGTATCAATAGAAAGCAAAAGACAAAAAAAGTCAAATCTTCCCAGGCCTTGAGTACTCCTACAAATCCACTACAAAAGGTTACGTAATCTGTTGCCGGGAGGAAACTTGATCCACGACAATGTAGTATTCAACAGTACATAGAGCTCAAGTTCCTAGGGTTGAGCAAAGTAGTAATAACTTAAGACTACGTCACTACATCAAAAACGGTGCTATGCTGCTGCATCACTGCATGCACTTCTATTTCTGTACAGCAATAACTCTACATACGCTGCATGACCGACTTCACACATTCCAAGATTCTGACATAGTGGTAGTGCTCACCCTCCAAGCCATTGCGGTGGTGGCGATTGCTCCCAGCAAGATTGTTGCATGGGCTGCCTCCAACTACTGAGGGTCTGTTTGGATACCACATCATAAACTTTAGGACTTCACTTTTAGGTCACTTTTAGGATTTGTGCATCCAAACTGGTGTCATAAAAGTGTATTCATAAACTTTAGGGGTGCTGTTTTCATTAGGAGGATCAAACCATCATAAACTTTCATTTTTCTCATAAAAGTGGTCCTTTACCCCTCCTACCCCTCCCCTTCTCTCTCCACGGACGCACGGTCACACCCTATCCTCCCCCGCTCTTCTCCCGCACTGCCCATCTGCGCCGCCTCCTCCTCCAGCACAGCGCATCTGCGCCGCCTCCTCCTCCCTCCGCCGCCGCCTCCTCCTCCCTCCGCCCTCCCCGTACTCCTTCCGCCGCCGCCATCCCCTTCCAGGGCCGGATCTACGCTGCCGCCCTCTCCTCCCTTGGCCGCCGCCTCCTACTCTCGCCGCCTCGTCCACCTTTCCCCGCCGCCATCTCATCCAGCCGTCGCCTCCTCCGGTCGCCGCCGCCTCCTTCCCTCGCCGCCTCCTTCCCATTTGGCCGCCGCGTCCTCCCCATTTGGCCGCCGCCTCGTCTCCATTTCCCCGCCTCCTCCCCATTTCGCCGCCGCCTCCTTCCCTCGGCGCCTCGTCCCCATTTGCCCGACGCCTCCTCCCCAGTTCCCCGCCACGTCCTTCCCATTTTCCCGCCGCCTGGTTCCCTCGCCGCCTCATCCCTATTTCCCCGCCGCCTCGTCCCCATTTTCCCGCCGCCATCCCCACAAGATCTCGGGTTTCCTCAACCCCTCCAGTCCTCCGCCGTTCTTGAGTTTCATCGTTTCCTAATGGCGGACAACGGCGACGACAGATTGGAGGATTTGTTCCCCCAGCCCGATCCACAAATTCCCTCCTGCCAAATCGATTTTTTCTCTCAGTCCGAGTCTTCCAGTGCCCCCCGTCATGGCTTGGAGAACTTGGACCTCAACTCCCAGGCTGAGGAGTACGTAGATCTGAGCATATACTCAGAGTACCTTTGGGGAGATGAGGTTCCCCGGGGCCGTGGTAGCCGTACTCTTGGCTTACGCGCGGCTCGAAGTGGTGGTGGGGGCAGCAAAGGGGCCGGCGGGAGCAGAGGGGTCGGCGGGAGCAGAGGGGCCGGCGGCAGCAAAGGTGCCGGCGGCACCACAGGACCTGGCGGCAGCAAGGCGGCCGGCTCCAGTCAAGCTGCAGGCGGTAGCAGGATGGCGGGCGGCAGCAGGGGGCCTGGTAGCAGAGGTGGAGTAGGCCGTGCAAGATCTTTGTTTCGCGGTGGTGGTTCTGGTAGTGCAAGTCGTGGAAGAGGCCGTCGAGGTGGTGCTCATGGTGGAGGAAGTTCAGGCCCTCCAGAAGATGCTTTTGATGCATGTGAACACAATGTTGTTGATGATGCAACTGTCGAAGTTGTGTTTCCTGCCTCACAGGTAAAATCTGTGACTTTATAGTATGAATTTAGGGTCCATTTAGAATTAGTTGTTCTGAAATTGGGAATGAAATTAGCTGTGGAAGTTGATAGTATGAATTAGCTGTGGAAGTTGTTCTAAAATTTTCAGGAATGGATTGAATTGTGACTAGATGCATGACAGAGCTTCATGCATTAGTGGCTACATGAATTAGTGGCTTCATGAATCTGTGACTTATTCCCATTGTGACATGCTGAAATTGTTAGATGTTGAATTTGTGAGTTCCTGAAAATGTTGCTTCATGTATTAGTGCCTTCATGTATTATGTCTAGATAAATTCATTACATAGTTCCTGAGTTAGTGACATGTATTTGTTGATTGCTTTTTGTGTTTTGCCTGGAAATTCACTGTTCTTTATCCAATAGATTAAAAATGACAAAGCACAGTGGACAGAAAGGAATACTGGAATATTCTATGATTTGTCAGTTGAGCAAATTAGAGAAGGAAACTGTCCCAAAGGCAACATGTCCACTATAGGGTTGAAGATAATTCAGGAAAAGTACTACATGGCTACTGGTTTGAAGCATGATTTTGGGCAGCTTAGGAATAGAAGAGATCAATTGAAAAGGTTGTATACCTTTTGGAAAGGCCTACAGAGGGAAACAGGTCTAGTTAGAAATGCTGATGGGACAGTGCTAGCTCCAAATTGGTGGTGGGATTTACACACACAGGTGAGACATAAATTTTGTACTAACCCTTTAATTTCCAGGATGTAATGCTCCTGACTTAGAATGACATGTCACTTGCAGAAATGTCCTGATTTGAGGAAGTTGCAGCATGGTGCTCCAGAGTACTTAGATCAGTTGGAAGAAATGTTTCATGAAACTGCAGTTGATGGAAGCACAACATACATTCCAGAAGTGGAGGAGGAAGAAGAAGAAGATGGTGAAGATGATGACATTGGAGACCCTTCAGTTGGTGTAGAGGACTGTGATGGTGAACTTGCCTCTTTCTATGATAGCCCTATGAGCTCAAACACCAGGAAGAGGTCCAATGCAAGCACCAAATCAACTGCTACTAGCCCTCCAAAAAAATCTAGAAGCCCAATGATCACTGCTGTGACAAATTACTTCAATAGGCAATCAGAGAAGGATGATGTGACCCATAGTATTTTCAGGAATATTGGTGCATCAATTGTCAAATTCACAGAAGATAAGAGGCAGAAGATGAACACCAATTCAGTGGCAGATGAAGTTAAGAGATGCCAACAATTAGCAGTAGAATGTGGTGCAAGGAAGGATAGTGCTGAAATGTTTGCTTGTTGGGACATATGCAAGGATAAATTCAACAGAGAATTCTTCTGCAACCTTGATGATGCAGAGGCTAGAATGGCTTTCTTGAAAAGATGGTGCAAGAAGGAGAACTTAGATTAGAATTTAGTAGTATAGATTTGTGGTTGTTTGAACCTTGAATTGTTGGTTTCTGAACATGTTATTTCGGCTGCTAGAACTTGAATATGTGTCTGTTTCAAGTTGTGATCATGTGACATGTTTAAATTTGTGGTTGTTTCTATATGTGGTTGTTTCAATATGTGGCTGTTTGAGTACTAGAGTATTTGATCATGTGACATGTTTGATTTTAGTTTGTGAACATGGCTCGGCTGCAGTACTAATGTGACTGTAATGAATTTGTTTGACTAATGTATGCCTATTTTTTTTAATGGTGAATTAGGATGATGGTGAAGGAGATTCTGACGATGAATTCATTAATATGGCATGCAAGTTCATGGAGCTGGAAATCATACGTCGAAAGAGGAATCGAGAGATTATGGAGTCCTCAATAATGCTTGGTATGTACTATGACACTTACTATCACAAAGGGCCACCTAGAGTACCTACTGTACCGGGCATAAAATGGGTGCAAGAGACACTATCAAATCCAACCTCATGCTACAACATGTTTAGGATGTCTTGCACTTTATTTCACCAACTTCATGACCTGTTGGTTGAGTCTTATGGTTTGAGGGGAACTAGAAGAATGTCAACGATGGAGGCTTTAGCTATGTTCTTATGGATAAATGGTGCACCCCAATCACTAAGACAAGTTGCGGATCGGTTTGTAAGGTCATTGGAAACAATAAGCCGCACATTTGATTTGATTTTGTCATGTGTTATTAGACTAGCAGTAGATATAATTAGGCCAAAGGACCCTCAGTTTACAACAATTCACCAGAGGTTGAGAAACCCTAGGTATGCTCCATATTTCAACAATTGCATAGGAGCTATAGATGGGACTCATGTACCAGTTGTGGTGTCAAGTAATAAGGTGGTGCAGCATACGGGCAGACATGGATACCCTACACAGAACGTGCTTGCCATTTGTGACTTCGACATGAGATTCACATTTGTTGTTAGTGGATGTCCTGGATCAGTTCATGATATGAGAGTATTCAGTGATGCCTTAAATAAATATGCTGACAAGTATCAACACCCTCCTCCAGGTACAATTTTGCTCAATAATATTTTGAAAATAAATTATATGCCAATATTGCTAACCATATTCTCTTTTGTATTTGTAGGGAAGTTTTATCTAGTAGACTCTGGATATCCTAACCGCCCAGGGTATCTTGCACCATACAAAGGTACGAAGTACCACCTTCCTGAGTTCTGGAGTGGCCCAAATCCGAGAGGTATGAAGGAGACTTTTAATTACGCGCATTCATCACTTAGAAATGTTATTGAGAGGTCGTTCGGAGTTTTGAAGATGAAATGGAGGATTTTATTGGGAATTCCAAGTTTTCCAATTGAAAAGCAAAGCAAAATAATAGTAGCATGTATGGCACTTCATAATTTCATTAGGGAGAACGATAATGCGGATAGGGCCTTTCATATGTGTGATCGTGATGAAAATTTTGTTCCTTTGACCGAAGAATCAAGCATTGAAGGACATGAGGGAAATATCGAAGAGTCAGACGGAGATCAAAATATGAATGAATTTCGTGATAGTATAGCTAATGGTTTGTTCAATAGATTGTAGAGGTTTTGTATTTTTGAGTTGTAATGACAATGACGATGGACTGTGCTAAATATTTTTGAGTTGTATTTTTTGACAACTACGATTTTTTAATCAAAGCCGCCAGCAAAAGGGCCGGCAAAATAAAAAAAAGGATGAAAAAAAAACCCGGCAGGCATCCCGTGTGCGCCAGAGGGAGCACTTGCGCGCCAGAGGCAGCGCGCGCTCGTGCCGCGCCGAAGGCAGCTCGCTCGTGCCAAAAGTGCATCCCTGGCGGTAGAAAGTAACCGGCAGTTACTCCTTAATTAGGGGTACAACAGTCATTTTCCCTCAATCATCCTAAAAATTATGAGTCCATCCAAACACCCCACTCCTAAATTTTAGGAGTACCAATTTCTAGCTCCTAAAGTTTATGAGTGTCCTAAAGTTTATGAGGTGGTATCCAAACAGGCCCTAAGTCAAAACCACCTATTCTTCTCATAGATGACTCAAGCCAATCAGAAGTTACATTCTAGATATCAGCCATCTCAATCAAAGTTCCTGATTGGTGTTTGCTCCCACCAGGTTTTCAAGACAGTCCTGTTTACTTCAGATTTTTCAACCGAGACCACCGTCTTCATGCGTATGCCAAGCCGGTGCAGAGGTACCTCTGCTCCTCCAGTCCCCGAGAACAAAGAGAGCACATTCATGCCATTTGGGAACATGTCTCTTAGTACTGAGAGATGGTAAGCTATTGTGTCCACTTGAAATGAGTTACCTAGAGATCTATATCTTTGGGTCCTGCTGATTCCCCTGGTGTGATCCTTTGGGAAACCAAGTAGGAATTCTATCTCGTCAGGCTCTAGAGGAGCGACCTTGTTTCGACCAACCCATGTGAGGTTCCATGTTCTACACTCATTCAAGACATATTTCTGAACTCCTAGAGATGGTGGGTCTTCACTGCTTGCAAGAGTGCAAAGAATCTGTTCTGTCAGCTTTGAGCTAGATACACACGTCTGGAGGTAGTTAAATTGTCTCCGTGTGTCCCATGAGGGCCACCACTGCTTGGTCTGGGGAAAGGCATCATGTATTATCGTCTTTGGGGGAACGAGAATGAGAGGCGACCTGTTCTCAATTGGAAGGTTATGTATGTAACCCCTTTTCCTTGCAGCGGCGTAAAAGAACTTTGAATTCACAAACTCGGGCTGATGTCATGCAAGAAACTTGAGATGGTTCCCGGACACCTTTCGAAGCAAGGGCTACCCTGTCAAATCCAACCATTGGGTTAGGTAGAGGCATTGACTCATCATGACTACCATCTATGGGACCTCCACTTCCTTGTGCTGTATCCCCCAAATTGCTTCCCCTTTCTCTTCTTCTCTTCCACGAACTTGGTCCGCTTTCTGGAATCTTCCAGAGGAACTAAAACAATTCAAACCTGTATCCTGTGGAGCTATGAAGAAAGTTTTAGTGTCATTCCATTAGGTTAAAAGAACAGGTCCTTGAGTCAGATGAACAGTTTAACCACAATGTACCTCATGGTTTGCATAACTCTCATGGCAACCAGCTCCAGATCTCCAGTAGACTCTGAATTGCAGATCAAACCAGCTAACATAGATATATCCGCATCCTTCCCTGAGTAATATTAAAACAAATAGATAGAATAAGTTAGTCACATGAGCAGGGGCGGATCTAGGGCCCGGGCTGCCCGGGCTGCAGCCCGGGGCGAGCCCATGTAGTCCCTTTAACATATGTGGTATTTAGCCTAACAAAAGGAGGTTTATGAGGTAAGATTAGACTGTTTTGGTGCTGATTCAGCAACTTAGCCCGGGGTGCAGCTCCGTTTTGGATCCGCCCCTGCACATGAGCATTAAAAAAAGGGTCTACATTTGCTCCAGCTTCAATGCTGAGACATACCACATTCTGGCTTCACCTTCTGCAAAACCCATGCTCACTAAGGACTCCATCTTTTCATCCATCTGTGACATTTCTCGCATAAATTCCTGCATGAAAGCACAGGAAAGCATATAGAAAGCACTTATACATTATAAGAAGTGTCATATGCATGTCTAGAAGTCTGCCACAACCGCCTAAAGAAACAATCAACTAGTAAACGCAGGAATCGCACCTTACTATCAAACTTAATGAGTTTATAGACCTATAACATTTGAAAAACTAATTATTCGCAACAAGTCGTGTGTATAATTATCCTTCAGTTTTAAACTCTTTATTGCAAGACTGTCATGCAAATTTGCTAAAGTGGAACGTGCATCTATGTATTCACATTTCACCATTACAAAAAAAAAAGTTTCAAATTTACAGAAACACTTTCCAAGGAGTTGAAGGTTGTGAGGACCACCAAACAAGAACGCTGACAGTTCATTCATAAGAGATGGCACTGCAACTTCAGTGGAATCAAGGCAGCTGGAGAGGAAGCTGCTAAACTTATAGAAGGCAGAATTGTATAACACGAGGTCTACAAAACCATTAACATTAAGAGAGGGAGAGAAGCGGATAGGGAGCTAAAACGGTAAAACTTCCCATGTTTACACTGGGACTACCTATATGCTGGAGGAGGTGACTAGAGAGAGGGTACGCGAGAGCCCCTGGACGTGGGTCCCACTCGTCTCCTCCGTATCGCTTCGTCTTTCTCCTCCGCTTCGTCTTCCTCGGTCCGTCCAGCTTCATCTTCTTCCGTCTGTCCTGCTGCAGATCCCGTCCTGCCCCCACACCCGCCCCCTCCGACCACTGCCCCGGCCGGCGGCTACCGCGCCGCCTCGCCGTCCACCCACCTCCCACCTCCTCCTCCTCTACCCCGCCCTCCGCTAACCTCACCGATCCATTGCCCCCGCCACCGACCCTGCCCGCCGGTCGTTGCCCGCCACCCGGCCGGCGGCGCCCCCGCCGCCCTCAACCCATCACCGCCGCCGGGCCGGCCACCGCCCCGACCATCCCTCTACAATCGGTCATCTCTCCAACTCCGGTAAGCCTCGCCGCCACCGGCCACAACCGCTTCCCGAAACCCAGAAACCCTAAATCCCTAATCCTGCCGGCCTCCACCGCCACCCACGGCCGGCGGCGACCCGCCGCCGCCCGCAGCCCCTTCCACCTTTGTTACTTTTCCTCATATACCTTGGTACATTCTACTGTGATATCTTGTATGTAACAAGAGGGCTCTCGATGTAGTTTTTACGTATGCTGAAACCTCATAGGGAGCTAAAACTAGAATGCTTAGGCCACGACTACTAACACATAAAACTGAATATTGAACAATTAGAAATATGGAATGGTCAAAGCAAAATGATGGGTAATGGGCCCAACAAACAAATTTGGAATCCTACTGAAGTCTAATCCAACCAACTCTCAGCTATATGCATTCCCCAAGACACACATACTCGACACTAAAATTACAAGACTAATTCAGTGTTAGATCAAACACGAATGCTGTAGCACTATACAATCACCATAGAAAAAAAAAACTAACAAAAGATCATGAGGGGAACATATAATTGTATTGACCAGCTCCTCTAACAGGCATATAGGATTATAGGAATATGATTGCTCCTAAAGCAATCCCCCAGCTACAGAACAAAGAAAAGAAAAACCTGAAGCACATCCCTATAGCTGGTTCATATGTGTACCTAAAGCTTGTTCAATCAAAAGGGGAATAGCATGCGGGTATAAAACCCATAAATTTTCTGGATAAGTAGTCGGTTTACACTTACAAAGGAAAAGGCATGCGAAACACACATATGCTATGTACATACCCTAGTATTACAGAACCATTTTTTGAAATCAAAATCATAGCAGAGGATGCTACTAAATATATATAAAGTTAAAATTTTAAAAATAAAATTCTATAGTAAGAAGGTCAACAAGAACATAGCAATGGAAAAGGACACACAACCAAGAAACCTAAAAAATAACATAAGTGCAAAGAAAACTAAAGATCAAGTGGCAAGAAGGATAAAACTAACACTTAGTAGAAAGGTCTTTTTAACAATCATGTCCAATAGGTGGTTTTGCCAAAAATAACCTGCCCTAGAAGAAATAAAAATGCACAGAAAAATACAAACAATCCCACAAAGATGTAGCTAACATCTCTGTAACTACGATGGGTCAGGTAAGTACGTAGTACAAAAATTAAGGAAACAGCTAGCTTCATACAAAACAGGAGAAAACTTGCTTATGCATAATCAGTCAAATTGATAAAGCACAGCGAGTGCATTGTGTAATGAGGACCAAAGGGAAACAAATGGAAATACCTCATCATCAACAGAGTCATCAGAGTTGAGGTCTTTGTTGCGGTTATCACCAGCACCATCATCATCCCAGTTTTCAAGAAGATCATCATTGTCGTCAACAGTATGAGGAACATTGCCAGAAGAGTGATCATCCACCAAAGGGTCGCAGCCTGTCTCCTGCATTTTACAACAGCACTTGTAAAATACAAATACTCTTTCTACTGAAAAACAAGAGCTTCAGCGACAAATGAGTAAAAGATCTGCGTTAGCAAATAGCTTATATTTGAGAAGCAGATCAAGTATTGCATCGCACAAGACGTCGTGCCGCACTTAAGCCCGGCAAGATTAACGGGCCTCGTGCTGGGCTGTTGGCCCGCTTAGCGGCCGAGTTGGCTAGCAACCGTGCACAGCATCTCGAAACGGAGTAAGCACCGTGCACAAACAGAGGAGAGTAAGCGGCGATCCAGAAGAGGATACCGGAACGAATTCGACGTAGCATATGCAAGGTCAAGCACCATAAATATACAAGTCTATACCCAATGCTTTGCGCGTCGTTTTTCAGGATATGGACGAAGCTTGAAACCGATTTCCATATGGACGAAGAAACATCAGCAAATTCAGCATATCGAAAAATTATTAACGTACTCTTGAAATGTCGAACGCCCTGGCAAACAACCGTCTGCCAAATCTTCGTTACGAGAAAAAGGATATGACAAGTTGTAAAGAAATAACCACCACCACTCTCGGAGTTTCGAAATGTCGACAATAGCTTCAGTCAATATATAATTGTTGCATTGTATTGCTAATTTTCTGAAATATTACCGTGGTTATTCACATATGGTTAAGCATGTAATAAGATAATGATTGTCATTCATGCAGCATGCACATGCTTCAGACTCGGATAGTGAAAACCAGCACAAAATGCATAAAAAGGTCAATAGTTCTCAAAGAAATGGTGCACATGAGCTGGAAGATGGTGAACTTGGAGAAGGTTACGAGGTCCATTGATCAATCTGCTTGCTACCAAGATTGTCAGTACTTACTGTCCCTTGTCATGTTCTTCACCTATTTTTTCTTTTGGCAAGTAGTGCTTCAGCGTGTTGTCTTCTATTATTATGTCCACAAGATAGCCCTAACCACAAGTTGTCTTCTATTATTATAAAATAAATAGAGAAAAGTATCAGTTTTTCTTCTTTCCAATAATAAGATTATTTATGTCCTGATGACACTTATAACTGAACCATCAGCGTGTTACCCTGTAGCGTTGATCTTCATGATGGACATGGCAATAACACCAGTTAAGCATGGCACCTTTTGTTTGTCCTGCTATTGCAGCTGTTCTGACATCTGTTCTGGCTAATTTTTCATTTCCCCTGAAGCCTGGTGCCGTTTGTGTCGAGCACATCTAGAAACCCACACTAACAGGGAAATACAATGGCTGATGTGCCAGAGAAATTACAAAAGGTCAGTTTATGATGTTACCAATAGTCTCAATCAGGCTGAAAACAAGCCAGGGAGGTCTGCTAACCGGTTTGGGGAGATCAGGGATGTAAGATCCGTGTGTGCGTGTACCTTTCTTGGAGCACCATCGGCTTGTGTTATAATAATTTAACTGAAGTTCAATTTGATTCTATATATCTAATATCCATATAGCGAACAGGCCTCTAGCTGAGTTAGTTAGGTGGCTCTAGTAGCACTTCTCAGGTCCTGGGGTCAACTCCTCATAGGAGCACAGGTCTAAGGCCCGTCCCCGGTTGTTGGTCGTCTCACACGGGCTACGGTGCCGTTGTGTAAGGGTGCGGCAGGAGTTCGGGGTTTTCTCGACCTGCATGAGAAGGTCTTCTCTTCTTATCAAAATACCCGGGGACTGTCTTACCCCCTGCAGGTCGAGTTTTCTAATATCCATATAACCTTCTGAATTTAATTCCAATGTACATCTAAACAAATCCTATTCGAATTTGCCTATATGTTAAGGCTTTTGTTGTTGATCCATATTTGGAATTTACATTTTGAAATGTCATAGCATGTATATGTTTCATACATTATATAAAAAATAAGTTATAATTTTAATGTTTGAATACAAAAATTCTTTAGTGACTTCATATATGAAATTTTCTGATGCATTAAAGTATTTTTTTAAAGTATTTTTCTAACATTGGAGATCATGACTTTTAGCATCTCACAAAACTTGAACTTTTTTTTCCTCAAACACGCAGGAGAGCTGCGTATCATTATATTAAGTAGAATAAAGGAGGGATTTTAGAGCCCCATACAACACCACACACACTCATACCCTTTTACTTTATACATAATCTCTCTCACCCTTGTTAAATGCATGACCCCGGGACCTGTAACTAGGAACTCACACATTGGCTAGCTTTAGAGTGAGGAGATGGGATATTCCTTGAGCTCCGGTCAAACTCCAAAGTTGCAGTTCATCTCTTACTGAAGCCAGGACCTCATTTAGACTCGGTTGAATCCCATCCAACACACAACGGTTATGATGATTCCATATACACCAAGCTCCCAAAATGATGACAGAATTGAGACCTTTTCTAGCCTGACCATCAATTCCAATGTTTGTGCTTGCCCACCATTTATCAAAGAAGTTATTCTCTGGCTGGGGAGAGATCTCCTGCAAGCCAATCTTCAGGAGAATATTGTACCACACTTGCTGACTGAAAAAGACAAATCTCAATTTTGGGTAGATTGAAATAGTTTGGTGGAGTTAGTTTAGCCAAAATTTTGTTCGGAGGGTCAAACGGACAAAAATGGATTTTTCGGGGTAGTAAAATAGACTTTTTTCCAATATATGAAAAAAATACTTGTTTGATAATAATGGCTTAATTCATTTACTTTATTTTTAGTTGCCTCATTGTATTTGTGCCTGCTCAATCATTTTATTAAACATTTTCCATATTGATACTAGTTATCATGCATGAAGCAGGATGAGTGGGCACTGGAAGGATAGACTTGTGTTGGCATCCAGGCCAAAGAGATCCACACCGCGTGCTGCAAGAGTTAAAAATGGATTGGCTTCAGCAAATCAGTAGACTAATGATGAAAAGAATAACTCAATCAAGGAATGAGTGGTGACAAACTTGCGGTGGAATGGACTATGATGCATTAGCTCAGGAAACTGCAGCTAACTTGGTAAACTCTGAACTTATTTGCTATCACGAACACGTTGAATATGCAGAATATAGACCTACTTAAGTGTGCACAGGAAAAGGAGTACAAGCACAAAAATGAATGTACAAAATCAGCATGCTCCTAAAGACACTGTAATTAGGAGTCATGTTCATGCGAGTTCTATACCAAAACGCAAAACAGTGATTGCTCCGAACATTTTTCCCAAATAGAACTTTGCCTTTAGAGCCAACTTTGTGAATACCATATTAAGTGAGACTGATAGAATTGTTTGTCCAGTTTTTTTTTCATTGTTTCCATATATCTGTCACAGCAAATGGAAACCAACCGCTGATTTCTCTTAAAGGAAGGAACATCAACATCTTGTTAAAGAAAAAGGAATAATTTAAAGCAGAAAGGAAACCATAGAGGTACCCTGTGTTTTTATTGGCCGTAGAATAAATATAGTACTACAATTTATATCCAAAATGTCATCTGTGAACTAAGGTGTTGTGGTATAACTTTGATTCACTTGTAAGAGTAAATGCACACCACAGTGTGGGATAATGCAATTTAGATAACGGTGAAGTGGTGAGATGCTATATTAGCCTGTAAATATGTTTACACTGTCTGCTTTTGTATTCATGCAAGTTACAACTGAATCTGAGGTTGGGTTCTCAAGGGAGCAAGTAGCGTGACTAAGTTGGTCGGGACGATGGTGCTGAACAGGTTAGTAGTAATGTGCCTGCTGTTCATGTGAAAGCCAGGAAAAGCTGTAAATTTTGAATTATGAGCAAGCTGGTGGAGAGTTTGATTTGCAATTTTGTTTGGCTTAACAGAAATCAATTGTAGAAATCAATGAGTGGATTAACTCTTCTATGGAGTATTTGTCATTTTTTGGTTATTGTTGTTAGGCACTTCTTGCTGTGGAGATCAAATTTACCTGATCTTGTTTTTTTGAGAAAAAAGTTGTGCAGCATGTGTTTGTCTCCTTGCATATAAACAGATAGATCTGAATATTGATGTTTTGCCGTTAGTTTAAGTGCTACTTCTTGTTTTTGGTCGTTACTACAATACAAGGTTTAGGAACCGCTGTGTTTGTTAGCTAAAAAATTACTTTCGTAGCCGAAGACACTATTTCTAAACTTGCAATGGGACTAAATAAAATTAGGTCATATTAGTTGTGATTGTCAGTACTTACTCTTTAGCTATTCCATAATTAAATATATTCTAATTTCTATAGGGAAACACTTGTGGAAGAGATCATGGAAATGAATATGATGTGAAATATACTATGGCCATGAAGATGATGAGACGAGTATTAGGGCAATGATTGTTATGACCTTGGGTGATGAGCAAATGATATACTGTCCCTTGTGTACCCATTATGCAACAAATAAAGGGGGTGTTTGGTTTGAGAAACCCATTCTAGATGAGGTGGGCCATCATGAGTCCATTCCTCAAATTTGGTGGAATGAACCCATTTCAGCTTTTAAGGAATATAAGGTAATGGTGGATCAACTCATTTCATTTCGGAAACCAAACAAAAAAGTTAAGTGTGCGGTTCTGCAGTTTGGTGGACAGTTTGTCTTATACTATGTAATATTATTTTGCAACTTCTGTGACTTTGTCTACTTTTATGGCACTAGTTGAATTTGGATGAACTTTGCAATATTGAAGTGGCTACTAGAACTGTCCATTGTGCAATATTTGTCTTTGGTCCATTGAACTGCCACGTGACGCGCTGCAATCGCCAACCGGTAGATAAGACGGTCGCATACTACAGAAGCGAATTGTTTCAAACTACTCTTGCATACTACTCACTTTGAAACATGATCCACAAATGGTCATGATGCTGCACACTAAATTGGAGGAAACACTCCAAGGCGTTGTAGGTGGTTCTAGCACAAAATGTTGAAGGAACAGCTTCAATGTGCTAGTAGAGAATGCCTTGAGGGCAGTTTGAATCCATAGGCAACAAGAGCTTAATCTAAAGCTCCAATGCTGGTACAAACAGATAGATATAGCACAAGTATTGGAGAAACCTCTCCAATGCGCTAATAGGTAGAAACAACACAAAGTGTGGAAGGAACTACTTTAGCGTGCTGAGCTAGATATCGTTCTAGAGACAACGATAGACCAAAAGGTCAAATCCGAATCCACGGATAGCAAGAGCTTAATCCAAAGCCCTTAGGTACAAGATCTATAGGTAGAGCAACATGTTCTATTAACATCTTACAAACTTGAGGCTTCTCTATTTATAGGCTCATGGTCTTACACAATTCACACATAATTAATAGACACTACTCGTTTCATCTTGCAAAGAGTGTCTTTTTATTTAAGTCCTAAGTCAAATCATCTTATGTTTGATCAAGTTTATATAAAAATATATCAATACTTTTGATGTCTCATTAGATTTGTTATGAAATATATTTTCATAGCATACCTATTTAGTGTTATAAATATTAATACTCTTCATTATAAACTTGGTCAAATTTAAAACAGTTTGACTTAGGACAAACCTAAAAGGACACTCGGAACGGAGGGAGTAGATAACAACTCATATATGACAACTAGGTAACAACTCATGCATAGCTCATAGACAACTAAGCTTTCAAGATATTTCACGATCACACTAGTGTAGTAGTAGTAAAAACCGAAATTTGCAACTAATTTTTGAAGTGTCTAGAGATGAGTATCTTTTCATAGTAGAAGAGTGGGACTTGTCTTCTAACTCTTTGATAGCAAAATTCAGTTTGAATTTTAGTATATTTTAATATTCATGAACCATTTGATTATATCTTACATGGTTTCTCGTTGCGGAGACGTTATGGATTAGCGCCCCTAGCTTTCCCACTACGAATCACCATTTCTTGCTCTCCTTTGGCTGATTGGCTTCTCACTTCAGGATTTTGCCATGTTTCCATCTCCCTATCTCTACCATCTCTTTTTTTTTCCCGAAAAATCTCTCTCTACCATCTCTCTTCCATATGAACGTAAAAAAAGAACGAGAAGTACAAAAAATTATAGTTAAACAGGTTATAGATTCGACCAATTCGTGCGACACAAAAGAAAGTACGTCAAAGAAGACCAAGAAGGAATGAAAAAAAATAAACAAAATGCGTGACGTCATTGGCTGCTGTCCTCATATCCTAACCGTCAGATGCCCCACACGTGGCTGAGAAAACCGTTCCCTCTGCTCCGCCCTTTGCGTCTCTCTGCTTCTCCCCCAACCCCCTCTTCCAATACCGCCGTCTGCTCCGCCCTTTGCGTCTCTCTGCTTCTCCCCCAACCCCCTCTTCCAATACCGCCGCCGTCCGCTGTGCTCCGTAGCCGGCGACCGTCGCCTTCGCTGCGCTCCACGAGCATCCCCTGCTAGCAGCGGTGAGAAAGCTCGGGTTTTTAGAGTTGGAACCGAGATCCCGAGTTGATGATGGTCGATTTCTCAAAATTTGGGGATTTCTTAGGTTCGGAAGATCAAATTTCGAGTTAAATGTTGAAATTTTCTGGTTCGAAGTTCCAGTTTCGGATTTGGAGAGGTTGAATTCAGCTTCAGGTTGATCGGAGACAAGCCATCTATGCTCCTCCCGATCTGAATCCGAAAGCAGCGCTGCCGACTGCTTGAACTGTACGCAACATGTGTTTCCCCGGCCGTTGGGAGACTGAAGCCGCCGCCAGATAAAAAGGGAAGACCTCCGACCCGCCTCCATGGTGGTGGCGACCAGGGTGTTGGTCCCCGACCGTACCTGGACTACGAGGCTGGATCGCCGCGAGCCGCCGCCGTGCGAGGGGTCGTCGTCCGTGCGCGTCCGCCTCTTCCTGTCGCGGGAGTACTCGTCGCGCCGGCTCGCCGGCGGTGGCCACGCCAGGACCGACCACCGCGACAAGTGCGCCGGGAACGGCGACCAGATCTTCTACGTGTACGACCCGGCCCTCTTCCTCTCCTACGAGGCGACGCGGCGCGCCGTGCACGGCATGCTGGCGTCCATGCCCCTGCTGCGGGGGGTCGACATCTCCACGGACAACTGGGCCTCCTGCTCCGCCCTGGACGCGGCCGCCACGTCCATGCGCGACCGGGCTCGGAAGGACGACGACGCGGGGCTCGGCGGCGGCCGCTACCACTTCTCCCTGGAGCTGGCGATGGAGGTCACCCTCGTGTACATCGAGCCCAAGGCGGTGGTGCGCGCTTGCGCCGAGACCGTCATGCAGGTCGCCGAGCCGGCCTCCGCCGACCACCAGTGCACCATATGCATGGACGGCTTCGACAACATCGGCGCCGGGCCGACGGCCCCCGTGAACCTGCCCTGCTCCCATCCCTTCCACACCCACTGCATCACCGTGTGGCTCTTCAAAGGCCACAGCTGCCCGGTGTGCCGCCATGACCTCAGAGGCCTCGTGTCGGCGCCATGGGCATCACAGGCGCGCAAGCTTGGACTGAAGTACTGAAGTAGCTAGCCGATTTCTTTCTTCTTGCTCTGTTGCGGGCCTTGCGACTGCAACTATAGAATAGATCATCCTCAGAAAATCATGCATCGTCTCGATAGGTAGTTGTCCATAATTCCTTCCACTACTTACCTTTGCTGCCTCGAGTCTGTTGGAACAGGGCAACGTCGCCTCCGTCGATCTCCCTCCATCTGATCAAGTCCCAGATATGTCCTACAATGTGACATTGTTGCTCATCTCATATGAACAAATTAAATGCGTATTATTACTAAAAGAATGTAATGGTTGGGCAATCAGGAAATGCAGAGTATATATATACACCTATAGTTGGTCACTGGCGACGTGTAGAGGAAAAGCTCTGTCAACTTTGCTGAATACCGCCCCAAACACAGAGCCTCCAAATGGTACAAAATCCTCAGCAGCACACTCTTGTCCCACTGCATTTGTTTTGTGTTAGTTAGCCACTAGACCCTGACCCGTACTCCTACTACTAATTCTGAGAGACATAAGTAATAGAAATTAAACAAAAAATTATGACGTATATATAATAATAATAATAAATGGTCAACCCCGCATGTATACCTTAAGTTAGTATTTTCTTCCTTAACAATATGATAAATAATTAATTTACAATCATAAATTGGTGTATTTGATATTTTTAATAATGAAATATGTTGGTAATTTAGATACAAATTTATGGGTTAGTTTAGTTTACATGTTACAATG
Source organism: Setaria viridis (assembly GCF_005286985.2). NCBI lineage: Eukaryota > Viridiplantae > Streptophyta > Magnoliopsida > Poales > Poaceae > Setaria > Setaria viridis. The sequence continues at coordinate 23,428,506 of NC_048267.2, read as the reverse complement.
GTACAGGTGGGTAATTTAGATGAATATTAGAGGATTGCTTTAGTTTATTTTTCATAATGGCAAATGTAGGTAATTTAGATATATATTTAGCAAATCCCTTTAGACTATTTTCATAATGATAATGGCGAGTAACTTTTTAGAAAACATAATAGATTCTATGACTATTATTATCTATAAGATTTATTGTTGGATATTTATGATTTTTTTGAGAATTTCTAAAACTAATCTTTTTTTTCTAGCGCACCTAGTGAGAATTAGGTGGAGGCTTTTTTTGAGCCTCCAATTAGTAATAGTAAGATTCCTTTGGTGAATAGAATTTCAAATAGCTCGCTTCTAAGCAAACAAAAAATAACTTTTCGTTAGTGTTTTTGTTAAGGTCTTGTTTAGTTAGCTAAATTGGGAGATGCAAAATTACTGTGCCAGAACTGTAGCACACTGTAGTGTTTCGTTTGTATTTGTGAATTATTGTCCAAATATTGACTAATTAGGCTTAAAAGATTCGTCTCGCAAAGTACAACAAAACTGTGCAATTAGTTTTTTAATTTCGTCTACATTTAGTACTCCATGCATGTACCGCAAGTTTAATGTGATGGGAAATCTTCTTTTTGCATAGTGTCAAAGTTGGGAGTTGGGGTAACTAAACATGGCCTAAATGGTAGGATGCATCTTGCATTGCGTCCAAAGCAGTTAAACTTTTTCTTTCAAATCGCAGGTTATAACCTGTGTACCCAGGTACAGAATACCTGTGTACCCGAGCCCCCTCCCACGCCGCGCGCCTCTCCCCCTCCGGCCCTTTCCTCGCGCGCGCAGATATCTAGTGGTGGAGCGCTCGTCTCAGGTTCGATTCCTCAAAACTGCAACTGATTTTTTTTTTTCAATTTTAACCTGCATCCACGCCCGCATGTTGCCTGGTGGGCCTGATGATGCTTCATGCGCTGACCATTGGACAACAATATGTGAGTGGCCCATTCAGGCCTATTTGCTTGTTCGAAACCTTGAGTTTGCTCTCCTTAAAAAAATGACGTGCACGCGCATAAAAATAGATTATGGGATCTAGTATCATGTTTTTTTTTCTGGTGGCAAGTAATGACATGTAGACGCAATTGTTTGCGTCAATCTAGTGTGAAAGTAGTATTTTTTGTATCCTAAAGGAATAACACGTGGATGCAAATAGTAGTGTGCTAACAAAAAAAAACTATAGGAACCTAGATTCAATGTAGTAGCATCACAGATAATTATGCATTTGCAAATAGGAACCTGGATTCAGCATCACGCTTCCAGACACAAGTAATACAATTGTACAACAGTTATAACACCTAGTGATCATTACAAGGAGTGAAAAGAGCCATTAGGTCTTGTACATGCAATCGCTGCACTGGAATACTGGATAGACTTCCCTGAGGAATGATAAGCATTTGACCATGGATCACAGAGTTATCACTGTTGCAAGGCTAGAATGCCACACACAAAAAAATCCCACCCCTTACGAATAAAAAACAAATAAAAAGATTGGAGAGGTCCATTGCTCATCTAGGGTTATAAGATGGTCCCGGTGCTCAACACCTGCACAAAGGATGCTCCAAAGGTTGTTTTTTTGGGTTGGAGCCAGCAGAGGTTGGGGAATTCACGTTACAATGTTGGCCTTCTGCTCGCTGCCTACAGCTTGTCAGTAAGAATGGGCTCGGCAGCAGGACCCATCCTGTCGTCACTGGAAAAACAGCAACTCACAACGCAGGGGCTAAATATATTAACTCATATCAGGTGATCAAACCAAGCATGCACCTAGCAGCAAATTTGGATTGACAAATCAGATCAGAATCTCTTGGATGAAATGAATGCATATCAGCCAGTAGGAAGCATGCAAATCTGAACATTTACATCACTGAATGAAAACAAGTCGCGTATCTGAATTTTGAACAGGAACTCATCTAGACATATTCACAAATAAAACTCATTAATTCATTTATAAGAGAAAAAGGGAAATTAATAAAGCTCTAGTTATCTGAACAGGAATCCCTAAACCAAGAAATAAACATCTAGTTCTTATCTGAGGAACCAGCATCCCTCCTCCAACAAACTGTGGTTAGTCCACTTTGGTTTGCAAAATAATCTGTCTTCAACGTGAGCCCTAGGGGTTCAGGGGTCTTCTTAGTCCACTTTCCACCTGTTAAAGAAAAGAGTCAGAACAATGTCTGAAAAAGTGAAAATACGTGCCTGAGCAAATAAAACTGCATCCGTAAATAAAGGCAACAAGAGCAATCTAGTTTTACAGTGTAATTCAAATCCAAAATTCTAAAAAAAGTATTGAAGAGGGTAATCCATGTAGTATCATAGAAGTAGCACAAAAGGTTGAAATTTTAAATTTTTTAAATGCGTATAAAAACTGCACCTGCTTTGTTGCCCTACAGAAATGCATGCAATTAATAATCCGTATTCTTCACTTCAACTAATATGTGCAGCTCCAACTGCAGTCAGCCAAAAGTGCCTAAGGTGTCTAGTGTTAATGCAAATTTGCCTTTGCCACTAAGCTGGCCCCTGTTCGTCATTATGCCATTCAAATTTCAGTCATTTCCTTTTTACGAGTAAGTCCGTGTTCCCATAAGAGCTGGGTACTAGTCTGGAGACGGACCATCACCTAGCGGGGCTAAGCATCCACCTAGGGGAATACATTGTCATTCTTCCATTATGCAATAATTTGTTTTACTGTCACTGTCAGTTTGACTGAAGAAAAGCATGCAAAATTTGATCATTACGAGTATAACCAAGATACCCTCCATAATTGACAAAAGAACCACCCAATGTATTGTTTCTGTTCATAACTAATGGATGTTTTCTAGAAGTTCAAAATAGTCTTATGCCACCTTGACAGACTTCAGCCGAAAATGGTGAAAAAATGCTGAAATCAAAAAGGAGCAAATAAAGGAAGTGTAGCAAAAGGAAAATGGGCAAAATTTTAGAGGCGGAATGGACAACTGGTTCACCCTCAGCAGTAAAAACGCAATCCTCTATTTGTCACTGTGAGCAGCATAAAATATGACCATTCTCATGAAAGTCTCAGCCAATGGGCAGGTACCATATAGCAGATGGCTTGAAACTCAGAGAGCACGTGATTCATATTGGATTAGCGAGCAGTGGCTCACTGCGGAGTGTTGCTTATTTTTCCAAACAGACTTACAAAGAATACTAAGATGACAGATAGGTAATCACAAACATTGATGAGCCAAAGAAAAGAAACACACCTATATCCACACTTTATATATGTCAAGGCAGAAATTAGCACTGGATATCAATAAACTATTGAAACAATTCATTAGAACATCAAAGAATCAGGGACCCATAGCAATAAGACATTAGCATCATAGGTTACTTTGTACATTAAGTTCTCATACGTACTACCATACTGATTTATTAAGAATTCAAGATTAGCTTCCAAATTTTTTGCAGAACCTAATGAATTCATAGACTCAACTCAACCTTAAATTTATATAATAGGTTCCTAACACGGATATATAGACATCGTCTCAGAACGAACGGATTCTTTTGTACTTCCAATTATCAGGCATCAATTACATCATTAGTCAGAAGAGATCTACAAGAGAAAGATTTAAGTCGTGGAGATTGTCCCGCCGATGTTGAACCACTGTCATTACTACCACTTTGTTTATCACCCTGCAAACGGAAAGGTATTTGTAAATTAACAAACTCCAAACTTGCAAATATAGCAATGTTGACAAGAGTTGCATCATTGATTAATGCCTGAAAAGAGTGTTGTACCCTAGACGATACATTTGCCACATTTGTTACAGAAGACTATAAAACATTCTCATGAAAAATGCCTCAACAATACTTTTGCCCCCATTTGTTCCAGAAGACCATTTGCAACTGAGGGAGTGGAAACTAACAACCTCAGCCTTGGCTGATGTAACATGAAAACATTCAAATTTGGCATTATGCTTGTACTGACTATCAAAAGTCAATGAAAACCTTGGTGGCAATGAGAATACTGCAATGCGTACCTGCCCTCACGGGTCTAGAAGGGGAGCGCACAGCCGCTCGCCTGGAGGACGGAGCCCCCGCCTCGATTTGGTTGTCAGGTCGGCAAATCCAGTTCGCCCTCACGCCCACGACGAGGATCCGGCCGGGAGGTGCCCCAGTTGTCCGTCGTAAGGGGAAGGAGACCGTAGCCGTCGTCACGTGGAGGGGGATGGCGCCGACGACCGTCACCGGCCGACCAGCAGCAGCGGCAGGAGATGGTGAGTGGCGGCGGCGGATGGCGAGAACGGAAGGGGAAACGGGAAACTGAAACCGACGAATGCAAATGCCCCACGTTAGGCTAAAAAATTGTAAAACAAATCGGGGGAGGCAGGTGAAACAAAAACCGGCGATGCGAGCTCCGCGCCGATGGGCTCCGGACCAGCCCTATTCCGTATCCAGGGTATTATATATTATATAGTATAGTTATTTATATATAAGGTGAGTATACTCCGTAACCGGGGTTACAGAATAGGTTATTCAATAACCAGGCCATCCATCCGTCCAATCAAGCTCATCCGGCCCACGTCCAGGAGGTGAGCGAGTTTTTGTCGGCGTAGCGAGCCGAGCGTCATTAATGGGACGGCGTAGTCCGAGGAGGACCGGCCAAGCGCGCCATCATCATTACGGCAGCGTCAACGCTTGATTAGGGCATATCGACGCTTGATTCATTAATTGCTTGCATGGCCGAGACGCGCCGTTTGCATGTGCACGTTTGACATAACGACGCCATCAATTTACCGGATTACATGTGCACGTTTGACACAATGACGCCATCAATTTACCGGAATGGTGCCATCGAGTTACCACATAGGCGTTTTCCAATATGGCGTAATCAAGTTACTATATATATGCTGAGTTTTCTAGAATCTAAAATATTACAAAAATGCATCATCAATTTACCACGGGCTTTTACCAGAATGCTGTGATCAAGTCCCTGTAAAAAATGCTGTGATCAAGTCCTGTAAAATGATTCCCAATTTACTAGAATCCAATATAGTAGAATTACCACAATGGGGTAATCTGTATAGTCGATTGTTACGGTAAAACATTAACAGAGGGATATGGCATATATGAACTACGACTTGCTTGAAGTACTGTACAATAATTTAGAAAACATTACACACATATATGTGTACATCAGAATTAGAGAATCAATTGGAGCTTCTCTCGTTCAGTTGCATCAAGGCCAGATGCTGAACTCAGAATTAATCAACCATGCCTATTAGCTGCTCTTAAGTGAGCGCATCTTGCCCATAACTTGCCACAAGGCCTCATCACCTGAAAACTTCATAACAAGGAGAATAGTAAACAAATATATTCATTTCATATCTGTAACAAGTGTTTAGATGATTGAGAGCAAATATGCATGCAGATTAGGCATACATCAATACCTGGGCAGATAAATTGCAAAAATATGAAGAATCATGCAGCGCATAATGAATTGACAGCAGCCGAGTAGAAGGAAACTAACTTGCAAGCACTAACACATAGGGATATTTGGTCCTCTATTCTGCAACTGAAAACAGAGCAGCTGAAAGATCTTAATACTGAATATACTATACTACAACTGAAAACCAGAGCAGCTAGAAAAGCAAACAATGCTAATTATACCCATAAAAATTCTCATACACTACTACCATTTTGTATGGTCTTGTGTCTTGGATTTGTGGAAAACCAAATTTACAATAACTAAATAGCATGAAACAACACATCTACTATAATATCTTTGCAGTTATTGGAAGCTATGGCGGATATCTTTTTGTTAATAGGGATCGCAAGCTCCTTACTACAGGACTGCTGAACAAATCATTTTTCAATCTGCAAGGGTGAAAAATCAAAACTGTTACTTTGAAAAAAGTGAGGACATTGATAAGACAGCCATGCTTGTTTGAATTTACCACAATGACATCATCAATTTACTAGAATGGTTAGGTTAATGGCTTGGCAAATTTTACGAGAATGGCATCATTAATTAACCACAAGGTCATTTACTGAAAACAGAGGAGCTGCAAGACTAATGTTGTAGTAGTCCAAGAAACTACTATGGTTAATTTACCACATAATTGATCAGCCAATTACAGTAACACAACAATGGCAGACCTAATTTTCTGACTATGATTTGACAAAGGAAGTTCTTGACAACTAATGAACATGAGTCCATGAAACTACTACAACATTCAGTTCCAACTTACTAGTGAAATCCACATAAGTCGAATGGTAGTAAAGTATTTGGTTAATTTACCGCTGTGCAGGGTTGGAGGGCTAGTAAATTACGAGAATTATTTACTATGAACCCTGATAATTTACTATAACAGCGATAAATCATCCAAAAAATTATTTGTACCTAAAACCTATGCAGCCAGCTGGTAAATGGTGTTCATAGAAAGAGAGGTCTAACTTGCTAAAAATAACGTGGTGACCAGAATGGTGCTCATCATTTTTTAGCCACAGTGGCTACACTAATTGAAAACTGAGAAGTATAATAGAAGTTAATAAGGACACAAGCACATATGTACGGCATAATTCATGGGTCAAAATTGCAGTAACACAATGTTGATTGAAATAATTTTTTAACTACGATTAATGAGAAAAAACATTATGATAAGTTATTAACAGGAAACCATGAATTTGCCATAACATTGACAAGGTTCCATCGTAATTCAAAAAAATAGTTTTGTGCTACATAAGACCCAGATTTTAGATAAATCAAACACTACTCTAAAACCTGGTGAAATAGGCATACTTAAAAAATAGTAAATTATATGGTGATTTTACCGCTACCAAGGGTCAACGAAGCTGCTAATCTAGAGGTAATCTGCTTCTAATCCAAAGGGAATCTGATCTTAGTAAAGTGGATTTTTTGGGTGGCTCACCACGCACCATGGAAAAGCGCTAAAAAATTGGACGAACAGTGAGCAAATAAGGTCACGAGCACCAATGAACCACATATGTAGTAACACAACAAAATTGAACATAACTTACTGACAGTGATTTATGAGAAACCCACTTCCTGATAAGTAATTAACATAAACCTACGAATTTACTATAACATCGACCAAGTTCCAACATTTCACAAATTTAGTAGTAATTCAATCACAACTCCAATGTATTTAGTAGTAATGTATTTAGTAATATAATTCAAAAACTAGTAAATGATATGGTTAATTTACCACATAATTGATCAGTCAAAATTACAGTAGCACAACAATTGTAGACGTAATTTTCTGACTATGATTTGCGATAAAGATAGTAAAGTATTTGGTTCCAACAATATTAAAAGTTTACTAGTGAAATCCACATAAGTCGAAAGGTAGTAAAGTATTTGGTTAATTTACCACAGTGCAGGGTCAATGGAGGCCTAGTAAATTACGAGAATTATTTACTATGAAGCCTAATAATTTACTATAAGAGTGATAAATCATCCAAAAAATTATTTGTAACTGCTATGTCAAAACCAAGCCTAGTTGCAACCATTCTGTAACTTATATTCAGCCTAGACCATTGGAGAAAAGAACAGCTATCTATTATCATGATGAGAGAAATTAACAACTGTCATAAAACGTAACAGGAAATATATGAAACTGTCAAACAGCTCCTCTTCTGTCTGCTGGTCACCTTCACCGGCACTACCTTTGTCAACTTCCATACCAGTTTCTTCAACAATAAACTCCATTGTCTCCTTTCCAATAAGTTCAAGCACTTCCATACCTCTTGCTGTAAATGACTTCCCTGTCTGCGATTATTGAACTTTAGTATTAAAATGATATTCATATCATATATATGATATGAAGAAGCAACACAATTACTGAGTCCTAGTTACCTCTAAAATGGTCGGTGCTATAACAGATGCTTTTGCAGGTAGTTCTCCTTGCTGAATGGTTTCAGCAAGGCTTGAAGCTAAGTTCTCCAATCTAGGAAAATATCAGAGATAAATACACAGAGCAAACATGTTACTTCTCCAAGCAAAGGAGAGACACTTGCAGGTTTATTCTTACTGAAGACATTGTTGATATTCCAGCATTAATGATGTGTCAGGAACGTTAACATGATAGTTGATGCTTGAACTGAGAAAACATGCAGATGCAAAGTTACTAGATTCAACACAGTAGCATATATATGATGGAAAGACTGATTTCAGAATCCCATCGCTAGTTTATACATAAAAGCAGCTATGCAATATCACAAATATACATGTACACAGGCAACTGAATACCCACATATTCATTTGTCAACCAGTAACTTGTAATGTGTAAATTCATTTGTCAACCAGTATCTGGAAATGAAGAGCATCATAATACCAGCAGCGTTTCACTTATATAAGATGTAACTGACAAGATCCACAATTTCGTCAGCAGAATAGACTGGATGGAGGAAGCAATCCTAGGCAACTGTTTCATGTAATATAGATGAAGTAACATGTAGTTTGTCTCTAATCACTGAACTAAAATGTTTCTGTTAAATTCATACACGCACATTGCAAACAGAAATTCACCAACCATTATCACTTGCATTGCCAGGATACAGCAGCAATATTGAGAGGGTAGCAACGCAGGTACTTGCCTGGCCCAGGATTGAGTCCTCACTGGCCTTCTCCAGCTTGTCCACAGCCGCCTTGCGTCTCTCCTCCTCCTCCCCCCTCCGGTTCCTTCTCCTTATCCCTTCGCGGGATTCCTTGTCCTGAAGCAATGGACGCGAGAGGGAGGCAAACCGACGCGAGAGGGAGCTATCGGCAAAAGGCACGGAGGATGCCGCATCTGGATCTTCTCCGGTCACGCATCCTCGGATTCGATGGCGACAGCGGCAGCGGCACCTAGAGATTCATGGTTGCAGTCTTGCAGACGAACGGGAAAGGGGCGTCAATTCCTACCACGCAACCAGGGGCGGATCTGGGCCCCGGGCTGCCCGGGCTGCAGCCCGGGGCGAGGCCCAAGAGCAGTGGAAAACTTCTTCATAAAAATAGTATAAAAAAGCATTTTGGCCCATTAGCCCACCCCGAAGAGAAGTCAGCCCAGGCGGCAGGCGCCAGGCGGCCCAACAACTCCCCGTTGCTAGGCGGCCCAACAACTCCCCGTTGCTAGGCGGCCCAACAACTCCCCGTTGCCCTAGCAGTTCCGGCCGGCCCATGTGGCCATGTGAGCATGCGCGGTGGCCTGCTGATGTGAGCATGCGCCTGCTCCTGCCCGGCTGCCCGAGTGCCCGATTCGCCTGCTCGCCACCGCGCCCGGCAGTGCCCGCCGCCCGGCCGCCCGCCCATCTTGCCGTCGTCCGCGGCCCCGCGCGCCGCCTCCCCCGCGGCCCCGGCGCCCCGCGCGCCGCCAGCCGCGGCCCCGCGCCGCCGCGCCCCCGCCAGCCACCCGCGGCTGCGCCGCCGCCGGCCGGCCGCGAGTCGCGCCCTTCGCCGGCCGCCCGCGCGCCGCGCCCCCGCCGGTCGCCCGACGCGGCGACGCCCGCGGCCCCGCGCGACCGCACCTTCGCCGGCCGCCCGCGCGCGGCGCTCCGCCGCGGCGCCGCCCGCGGCCCCGCGCGGCCGGGCCCCCGCCGGCCGCCAGTGCGCCGCCCGCAGCCCCACACGGCCGCGCGCCCGCTGGTCACCCGACGCCCGCGGCCCCGCGCGGCCGCGCCTTCGCCGGCCGCCCGCGCGTGGCGCGCCGCCACGACGCCAGCCGGCAGCCGCGGCCCCGCGCGGCCGGGCCCCCGCCGGCCGCCGGCCGCCAGTGCGCCGCCCGCGCCCCCGCCGGTAGGCCGGCGGCCGCGCAGCGCGCCCACGCCCGACGGCCGGCCCTGTTCTGCTCACCTATTGTCTATTGAATTTGTTCCCCTGCTCCGGTATGCAATTTTTTTTTAAATTGCTATTTCTATGCAAAGTAATGATAGTGAATATTTCATTTCATTGATTTGAGCAGGAAGTATTTGAGTCTTAGTTTGCAAATTGCAATTGCAACATTTCATAATCACAACTTAGAATGGAGAAATACTATGCTAAAAAGAGTAGTGCCGAAAGTGTAGAGAGCCGGGTTGAGCAAAAAAGACCACGGATTGAACTTGATATGAGAGATATAGTTGCTGATCCAGGAGAAAGGAAGCGAATTGATGATTTTCATCATGACATTAGGGATGAGGCAAGGAGAGCATATCTACAAATATATTATATCTAATAATGTATGGCTAGTAAAATTTTAAGCCTTATATTAGTTAGCCCGGGGCGGAGCCCGTTTCTGGATCCGCCACTGCACGCAACCAGATCGAATGAAAAAAAATAGAATGAGAAGGATTAGGTGAGGACGGTACGGCCTGGTTGGGGTCTCACCGTGGCCTGCCATTGGGGATCCGACGCCATCACCGGCTAGCCGCTCCAGGTGAGTTCGCCGACTCGGGAGTACGCTACCATCGTGGAGAGAAAGGGCCGTCAGCGGGTTCCTGCAAGGCCACAATGCCATCGCCGGGTTGTCGCCAGGCCACCACCGGGCCGCCGAGGCTCTCACCGATGGGAGCCGCCGCCGGCGCCGCACTTGGAGATCCATGGTCGCAGAAACGCGGGTGGAGTTCAGATTCCGCATCGTCGACTCGTCGTGGCAGACCGAGTCACCGTGGAAGCTGTCGGTCGGAGGGTGGGGAAGGGGCAACGGACGGTACCGGATCTGCACGCTGCACCGCCGTCGCGGGGGAGCGGCACCTGGTTTGCGATAGAGGGGGAAGCGCGAGGAGAAACGGGATATTCGGCGTTGGAAGGAAACGGGAGCAATTTTTGGATGGCTGAGCCGAGCCGTCGTGCAAGGCTCGGAGCCGGCTGGGACGGTGTAGGCTGCCGCCCCGAGTGCCGATTGGTCCGGCCACAGAATTAGTTATCTGTGACTAGCCATGGAGAAATTATATAGTATATATATCCTCCGCTATTCGGTACCCAGGGTACCGAATAACTATTCCGTACCCAAGCCATTCCCGCGAGCCCGCGAGCGAGCGCCCCTCCACCACGCACCGTTCCGTCTCGCGGCATCCGTTTTTCTGCCGCGTTCTCTCGCGGCATCCGTTTTTCTGCTGCAAGCCGTTCCGTATCTGGCGTCCGTTTCCGTTTTTTTGCGCTGGTCCTTTTTTTCTGCGAGATCCGCGCGCGCGCACGTTCGGCTCATGGCGTTGCCCAACGACATGAGGAAGGACTGGCTGCTCATGGAGATCGGCAACCAGTGAAGAAGAGCGAGGCTTGCTATGCCTGCCCTGTCTGCTCTGCAGGGCAAGTATCTGACAGCAATTGCCGGGACAAGTATCGTCAGCCCAATAATGCTATGTGCTTAATTAACTAGTAGTAAGTTGTACGTTATGGTAATTTAGTTTCTGTTTTGGGTGTTGTAATGTAAACTCCTTCCAGGGCTGTGCTTTCTGCATGTATGCCGAAGGAACCTGCTCGCCTGTTCGTATTACAGCTTGAGTCTTTCAGACACCCAACGCAACGAATGCAAATTTCCAGCCACAACACCTGGAATCAAACTTCCAGCTATTTCTGGACAACAATTCAGGATCACAATCAGCCACTAATGAACTTGACCACGACATGATGCAAAGGGTCCAAATTTTTCCACAGGCCGCAGCGCACAACAAACATCTTCACTAGCTTGTGGAAGAGCAAAGAAATCAATAAAATGTTCCCCGTCCAAAAATGAATTACAATCGGCAACGCTGTGACACCGTAAACTCTGTTCTCCCACCATCCTAATTACTTTTTCTTGTGACTAACAACAACCCATGCTCGGTCAGGACCCAGTCAAAGAGTTCTTTGGTCTCCATCATTCAGTTCTTCGTCTCATACTCAAATAACATCTGATTGTACCTGAGATTAACAGCCAGGGCTCAACTTTGGATCAAAATTGTACACCGCAACTTATAAACCAAACTTTTTGTGGTGCTGTGCATCTTGAAAAAATCTAAAGGAACAACTTCCGAGTAGAATTCAGCAGTTTAGGGTAAGTTCAAGTCAATGAATTGTAAACAATGAAAATGCACTTACTCGCTAACGGCAGCACAAAAGATTACAGCATTAACACCTTTCAAAAGATGAATCCACTTCCTTCTCTCATTTCTTTGGCCTCCTACATCGTACAACCTATAGACCTCTCCACCTCTTTTGCTCTCTCCTAGAGGGCTGTAGGAAATTAAAAACTTACTAATTAGAAGATTAAAGCTATCTGTTACTCGATAATACCAATTTAGTTCGACATCCGGACAGAGTATAACAAAAGAAATATGCAAATACCATGTCAGCAGCTTACCTAAACTGAGTTTCTACCACACCATTCGTCCGTACTCTTGCATGAAGCACGTCCTCTTGCAAAGAACCAGCCCAGATAAGTACAATAGATAAAGTGCAAACCCTTAAGACCTATTATCAAATAACCATGTACAGAAACCAAAATAATATGATGGAACATTCACGTAAAAGGAAATTAAAACAAAAGATAAGTTTTTCTATACACCTTGAGGATGACTTGACCAGAACAAGATGATTCCATGGTATCTACTTTAGAGGCTGCTTCACAATGCACCACTATAATGATTCAACAAATAAAAACAATTTAACCATTTTTTTTTTGCTTAGGAGAAGGGAACGTCATTACAAAAGCTGAAACATAGTCTGGGTAATGTAGCCAACTAGCCATGCTTATGTTTTGGAAGTTGCTAACTCCTAAGGTCTTCAAAAGAAAGGGGATATCTATATATCTTACATTTGACCCCAGCCTCTAATGCAATTCGGCAACCTCAAACACAATCAAAAGGAAATAGTATACTAATATCAAAAAACCTGTAAATAAGGCTGACAAGATTTAAATTGGGCATAATTGCATACCTTTGTTGGTACATAATCTACTTCAGCTAATCAGTCCAAATAGCTCATGAAGTACTGTGCACAGTCAGGGACTTGCAGAATACTTCCGCGTGAATAAGTTTCCTACAAATGCTTTTCTCAGTAATCAAGATTTCTGTTCAACGGTCTATAAAATTTCTTTAAATAAAGTAGCAATATTTTTCACCTGAATGGCTGGATCTTGCCATAATTTCCTTACATCCTGTACAAGTTCTTTGTTCAGCAATAGGTAATCCAATTTTGCACCAATTTCTGACAGTTTCTCCCCAATCTCTTGAAGTTGGGATAAAGTTACAGTATAAATAAACAAAACATTTTGCTAGTTCAACAAGGTGGATGATGAGAAGCTTCTATGAGCTAGCAAAGGCATAGCAAGGCTTTGCCAATAGTTGTAGCAGTCAAGTCACTACCACCCCTGCCTAAAGTAGTAACAGCACATGATTTACATCCCTGAAATTTATGTGCACCATTATGAATCCAAACAAAGTAAACTTGACACCCTGAACTCCAGCAGATTCCAACCTTATATGTTCATCCAATGCTTGCTCCTGGAGATTAAGGAGGCGTTTGGTTGGGGCTCAGGTAACGCAAAGGGAACGTAATCAGATCACAGCTGGTTTTGTGGTGTAATCACTGATTACGTCCTTTGTTTGGTTTGATGCGATAATGGTAATGGATTACGTTACAGCTGTTTGGTTCACTACTCAGGTATCACAAGGTAGTTTGCAAATTTACTCCTCTAACTGATAGCTAGCTCAATGCTCAACCCACAGAGAGCAAGCTCATTCGATTTTCTGCAACTACTGAACATCAACATGGAACAGATTGAACTACAACCATCCAGGAGCAGTTCGAACCATGTTCAAACGGCAGATAGTTCAAAGTTCATCCAAGCAAAATAAAAGTTCAACATCTAGATTACATAACAGGTTCAACATCCAGGCTAAATAGAAGTTCAACATCCAAGCTAAATAATTGACTGACTCCCTATGAACTTATTGTTCACCTCCATCTCACACATTGTGCAGTAGATGACTCCCTATGGACTTGTTGTTCACCTCCATCTCACACAGGATAGTTTAATCATATAGACTCGGAAAGATGCAAGCTCCCTATCTTGATCCACCTTCTATCCTATTCCTTCTCTCTTCCTCTTTAAAAGAAAAAATAGAACAAGTAATGAGCTATCAGTGAATAGAAAGAAAAATAGACAATGATTTGACAAAGATTTGCTGCACAATAGATAAGGAATCCACATATCCAATTAAAAAACATAATTGATTTGCTGCACAAATTCTAGGAAAACAAGCATCTAATGTATGGCAGTAAATAAACACAAATTCTGAAAATTAGTTACACAAATTCTTTCTTGGTTCAGGATGAGCGCCTACACAATTTTTCTGAGATCCTTTATAAACTTTACAAATGGCTTCATTAATATAGGATGGCCACTTGGTACTTTCTGGCCACATTCAAAAAAATGATTTTGTTTATATAAATGCTTTATTCGAAATAAGCATAAAAACACAACTTCTTTTATAATATTCAGGGATGCTATTACGAGGAGCATAAGTTTTAGGCTTCGAGGACAGCAGTGCCCCTCCAACTGCATACTGATACCGCTAAAATGAAAGGGGACTGAGGTGACTGGGATATCATCAGTATCAGATATACTAGCAGCTATGTTCATGAGCTTCTATGTGGTGAAACAAGCTAGAGATGACCAAGGTATAGGAGCTTTTTTTCACAGAACAGTAGGACCATTTTCACGAGATTCAACTGCCTGATCTTAACTGAATGGCAAACATAAGCAATACCAGTATGCAACCAACAAAAGATCTTGCACTTCCATCTTACATTCTCTAAAAGAGTAACAATTCTAAGTACACCAATCTAGCGGTACTAAAAAGTTCAATGAACGAATTTAATTTGCCAATGCCATCCTCCTGCTCTACAAAACCAAAAAACTCAAGCAGATTGAAGCTGCAAAGGAGAGTTTAAAAATAGCCAACACTAGCAGAATACTACACAAATTAGCATCTGATGTATGGCAGTAAATAAACAGTTGAAACAAAATAGCATAGTGTCACATACCAAGCATGTTTAGGATAAATTCTCTCCTCAGTGTCTCATCCAACGTTAACAGCATGCTCATTTGATCTGGAATTCTCACAAACACACTAGCAGCTTTGACTTGTTCGCTCCCTGTGAACCCAAGCTTGCGCAGCTCTGTTGTAGCCTTTTCTCTTAACTTCTGCTGATGATCCTCTTTAGAATTTTTCTCTTGAACAGTGACCTCACGTTCCATCACTGCTGTCATTTTCCCAATATTTGTAGACACACCCTTTAGATCACCTTGAACTTCATGTAACATGTCCAAAATAGGGTCACTTGATGTTGCAGATACATGATCCTTTCCCTTCTTGTCTGTCTTCCGCCTCTTCAAGCTTGATGAAGCTGAGTCAGTAGAGCGTCTAGGGATTTCTCTAGACATCCTATCCTCCTCCTCCTCTTGATGGTTACCACCTTCAACTACAAGTTCTTTCTCTATATTTTCAACTGCTTTGCTAAGCCCTTCTGCGCCTTCACCAATAGCTATGTCACTCCCATATACGGCAGCCAATGAATCATAATAAGGGAAAGCAACACCATATAGGCCCTTCGCTTCAGGATGATACTGCAAAGGAATGCAGTAGTGTTTCTCAACCTTGGCAATCGACACAGAATGTTGCATTGCAAGTTGAAATGAAATACCTACATTGAAGTAAAGTTTAGACATACCTTACAATGTGCTTCATATTGTGTTTTTTCACACTAAAGCATCTTTCTATTATCATCCCAGTTGAAGCCACTTTTGTTAAGCATTACCTCCAGTGCCCCGAACTTTGTTCTAAAGTGCCTTACTCTTGACTCAATGTGGGGAACAGCAGATATTCCACAGTTAGGTAACTTTTCAGCCAGATGAGTCTCAAGCACTGAACAATATCCATTCTTAAAGCCTCCCTCGCCCTTCCACCTTGGGTCCAAAGATATCTCATACAAGGCTTTAACCAATTCATCATCCTCGGCAACAGTCCACTTCCTTTTATTCTTTCCCCTGCCACGGATTGTTGTTGTTGAGCTCTCAGATAAATCCATAGCTGCACAAAAGGATAACATGTTAGAAGGGATTGTAAAACAAATCTACAAGTAAACTGAAAATAAAAACAGAAGCTTTAAACTTAGTAAACAGAAACAAAAAAGCAAACCTCAATGAGAAACAGAAGCCCTATAATTATTATACAACCCTTGAGCGAGAACATCTCGATAATTAGTCCACTCATTAGATGTCAACACACACGTGATAAATTCTGGTTCACTCATTTCCCCCTTTGTAATTTCCCCTGATGATTCCCCTGATGAGTCATCCTCCTCCATTTCCATTGGATCAACAGACATTCTTTGCAAAATTAAATTGTGCAAAAGGGCACAAGCCATTATTATTCGGCATTGAGTCTTTATAGGAAAATACGATGGTGATCTCAAAATTCCCCATCGACCCTTAAGCCTTCCAAAACACCTCTCAATGATATTTCTTGCTCTAGCATGCCTCATATTAAAATATTCCTCCGCACTGTGTGGTGGATTTTGTGCAGTCCAACCACCCAAGTGATACCTTTGACCTCGGTATGGAGCTAGAAATCCATTTGCATTTGCATAACCAGCATCAACAAGGTAGTAACACCCTTGAAGAACACGCAACCAATTTAGCCTTGAAATAGCATCTCGAAGCACACGCCCATCATGTGCTGAGCCCTCCCATCCAGGTAATATATATATGAATTGCATGTTACGAGCACAAACACCGAGAACATTTGTCACAATGTCTCCTTTTCTTGACCTATATCTTCCTTTCAGCCTAGTTGGAACTGTTGCCTTGATATGAGTTCCATCTAAAGCGCCCAAACAATTCTAGAAATAAAAGACACAACAAATAAAAGAAGGTCACAAAACTACTTTAATTAGGATTTTTTCTTAAAACTAAAAACTATTTGATAAGTCATTTACCTTAAAATATTTCCATTTACCATCCGTGCTATTCTCCGGTATAGGTTCAGGGGCCTTAAGTAGCAAGTGGTGCAACTTTAAAACAGCTACAAGACATAAGTTGAACTGTCTACTAACTGTCTCACCACTTCGAAAGAAAAATTCTTTTATTGTTGAATTCTTCAAATGATGGGATAGTGTGTATAGGAATTGAGCCACTATCTCCTCTAGAGACATATTCCGTGTTGCTTTCAACCCACCAACATCACTAAGCATTTCACACAAAGTGTAAAATGTTCTCCTGTCCATCCGAAGCTGGCTGATACAAGCAGCATCACTATTACGAATAAGGTTGCTCAACCGCACATTCCTTTGTTCTATGTTTTTTATCCTTTGTTCAATTTTTAAACATCTCCTTTTATATGCCATTGCAAGGAGTGACCACATATAGTAGTAAATAACAATGATGGAAGTCATCATATTTCTAAGGGCCATGTTCCTTCTTCAGGTTCTTGTGGATAAAGGAAGGCGAGCCATATTGCTGTACACAACAAGTCCAGAGTAAGCAACACATCTATGTACACCTATAAATGGCTCCAGATAAGTGAATACAAATAGCTGTTGTCCTTAATGCTTTTTTTCCAAAGTCCAAACGATATACAATACAATAATCTGGGTTGAAAGAATGTTTTAGGAAGGTTCATTCCACAGGTGTAAGTACACTGTATTATTTAAAATCATAAAATACTGGATCAAAGAAATGATAAGCGAACAAGAAAAACATAAACCAGATTACTATGCATGCACTTATACTAGTAGTTCACCAATAAGAGCTAGGTCAATCCCTAAATAGATTTGAAGAGTTCAGTGCACTGGTGACAAGGCCTACTACTACCAGCTGCAGACAAAGAAATTTTAAAGAACTGATAATATGATCTCATCAAACCCAAGACAAAATGCAACACAACAAGAACAGGAAATAAGCCTCGACTGTTGAACTACAACATGCTCAAATCCAGTGCATTGCACTGCAGAGTGAGCTCATGAATGAAGTCAAACCACACTAATGCCTACTTCATGACCAATACTTCAGTTTTTTCTAGCTTTAGTCGCCGGCGGCCATGGCCCGTCTTGTTGAACTCGCCGCGTGCGCCAGCGAAGGTGGGCGGACAGAAAGCCTGAAATTGCACCCTAATCTCGAAGGAGAATGAGTGGATTCGTTCATAGGAAGCAGAAGAGGCTGCAGGTAAGATATCTTGCACGAAAAAAAAAATTGAAAATTTGATTAGGGATGGAGGCATGCAGTTGGGACTAACCTGGAGCGCCGTTCGTGTAGGTGGATGTGCTTGGGACACAGAGGTCGACATCTGGGGAAGCTCCAGCTGCACATCGAGTGCAGAAAGGGGGCACCGTCGTGCCGAGCTGGATCCGCCCACCCAGATCGTCGTCCCCGTCACTCACCCCCATGGGTCCGTAGTCTGTTCCGTCGTCTACCTGGGTGAGCTCTTCGGGCCACCATTCGCGCCGCCTGAGGTGCTCACCGCCGTGCATAGGAGGGGATGGGGCCGCCATAGATCCGGGCCGAACCAACATGAGGGCAGCTGCCTTGGATCTGCACGGCGAGGTGAGGATGACGCCGAGGCTGGAACTGGGAGGAGGAGGGAGGGGCAGCCATCGCGCCGCCGCCGTCGAGAGCAGAAACGGGATTGGAGAAGGCAACCGGCGACGAAATCAGAAGCTCGCTAAAAAAAAGGCCTCTCGGTCCATGTGCGACGTCGTGCTAGCTTCCCGCGCCGCGGGTGCGTCAGTTTGGCTCGGGTACGGAATAGCCTATTCTATACCCATTGTATAGTATAATCCTATATATATATATATATATATATATATATATATATAGGATTATACTATATATATGCGCGCGGGGGTGAGTGATTAGACGTATAGCTTAATTATATTGATTCGTAGGATCGTCGTGCTGCTATGCTTTGTGTCTCTCCTACTCGGTACTCACCGCATGTGTCGCTGGCTCGCTTCAGAACCAGGCCAGCCCGATCTTCACCCTCACCGTCCCCAGCCATGCGCACATAGGACTCAGGCTCTACCATCTCCCCAGGTAGTTCCACCCGAAGGGAACACTTCTCTGCGCACACAGGGTTCTCCTCAAACGCCGCTACCAGGGCTAACACGAGAACGACACACGCAGAGGTTTCTCCTCTAGGGTCCCTAGCATAGAGACATCGCCCCATACGAATGAGCTTAAGGGAAAGCATGGATATTACTAGGATAGCTTAATCCATTTCCACGGGACAAGTTTACATACGGCTTTCCCTTTTGGGAAACCCCAAGCACTTAGCACAAACGTTAATTACCTTACAAACGGCAGGATGAGCTTCAACGGCCTCCCTTTATTCTAATATCATAGAGGTGGTGGAGTGATACAACGGTAGTGGGCTATTACTACTAATGGTAGGTATCCCTCAGAGCACTTCCGAGGTGGTGGTGGTCTTCATGGAGTATTTGTGAGTGGAGTCTGGGTGGAGGTCTTCTGCTAGTTGTGTTGAGCGATCGCTTCTTTTGGTCTGGTGGTGCCGTTATGAATGCTTTGCTCGGCTTCTCCTTTTATAGCCGTAGTAGAGGCTTCGGGAGACTTCTCATTTATTCACCTCTTCTGTTGCCTGTACAGTTGGACGGCGCTCCGCTCCTCAATAATTGTCCTGGCTATAGTAGAATCACTATTTATTCCTTTTGCCTTGTAATGGGTTGGGACCGCGCGCAAATCTTCAGGATTGGCAACTTTGGATATTGAATTTCAAGTTACTATTCACCGCACTATTCAAAACCGCTGGTTACTATTCAAATTGAGAGGCAGTATTCTAATTCAGCTTACTATTCATATGAACAGCGCTCGGGCACTCACCGCAAGTGGGTGGAGCACCTCAGGATGAGCAAAAATGGTGGCACTATTCGCTCACTATTCTGCACTATTGAGCAACTATTTAGAGTCACTTTCAGCAACTATTCAGCAAATATGATATGCGCGGGTGCGTGATTAGGCGTATAGCTTAATTATATTGACAACAAGCAGGAACTAAAGTCAACATCAATGACAACAAGTAGGAGTTAACATCACCACCACCATCTCGCTGGAAGCAAGTTGAAGATTTGAAGGCTTTACTCTGATCTCCCTAATCTTATTCTAATGAAGATTACAAGAACCAAGAAGATGAAGAAAGCAGGATGATTCTACTCAAGACAAGCAAAGATGAAAGACTATCCACTGCCATAAGAATCTTGTTGTCTTCCTCCTCTTCATTTCTTTTTCTCTCTTTGAATCTGTTTGTACCTCCCACATCCTTGTAATCTTTCTTTCTATCTTTCAATTCTGATGGACATCAAGAAAGAAAGTGAAGGCAACACCGTTGTCTACAAGTAGATGCTATCACCCCCACCAACGTCAGAATAGAAGAAAGTCAAAGAAAAGAAGGCCCTACTCTAGTTTCTTTGCCACCTTGCTGCTTTCTATCCTTCCATCTATCTCACTCCTATGACGACCTAAGAAAAGATGAAGATATTAGAAGTACTCTATCCAGTTCTGCAATTTTATCAATCCCTAAACTCTTCTGATCTTATCTTTATCATCCAACTAGATGGAGAGTCCCAATGGAAATCCAGAAGATAGAGCAAATGAAGGTGACCTCAACATTCCACCTGTAGCCTCATCATTTGAACGTAAGATGTTAGAGTATATGGCAACACAAACTCAGACTTTACAAGCAATGGCTCAAAACATGGTCAATATCCATCAGTCTATCATAGAGCAAGCCTCACTTCCTCGGAACCGCAACCCTATCAACAGTGATGACAATCAAGTTCTGTCTGTTCCACCACCGTTGGACAAAGAGAAGCTATTAGCCATGCAAGCTCAAGTCTTACAATAAAGGATGCAGACTAACATGGGGATGACCAAGGCTAGAATTCCCACTGAACCAGTGAAGAGGCAAGTTGCTGAAGCAGGGAACCGTCAAAGGAACAAGACAAGTCGTGAAGCGCCAGAGCTGGAAATGGAGAGACAACATGTGGATGTTAAGATTCTAGGAACATGTCAATGTTGTGAACACCATGGACTTCCATGTCTCCAAAAAGAAGATAGCCTAATGACAGCTGAAGCGAGACAACGTTATTATTTAGACATTAATAAGAAGAGAAAGTTGTATGCCCAAGGACCAGTCCTAGAGGAAGATATTCAAGATAAAGATAGTACTCAGACTAGGAACCTTGAGGGTTGGAGTATCTTTTTCAAAGAATTTCAACCTAGTCGAAATAGACGAGCCAAGAAGCCAACTAGTGAAGCAAGTCAAGAGAAGATGAAGTTACCACAACCATTGGAAGATAACAATACTCAGCCCAATTCCCAACCACCACAACCTAAAGTTGTTCACCATCCACATGACAACTCCATCAAGAAGAATCATGATGCACAAGCTATTCACCGAGAGTTACTATGGAGCAAAAAGGAAGACGAGATGGATGTATTAAAAGATTGTGCTACAGATGCGGTGAAGAAGGCCATTATGCCTATAACTGTACACAAAAGCTTATGTTCACCAGATCTGTTAGAGATGAATTACATTGCCTCAGGTGTGGAGAAAACGGACATCTTGCTAGTTGGTGTGTAAAACAAAAGGATGATCAACCCCAGGACAAAGGATCTAATAGCTCTGCAATCAACCCGACAACATCAGTTGGTCTCTTTATCAGGACGAATGATCAGGACGCCTCAGTCAGAAAAGAATGCCCTCAATTTACAATGCTCAATTCTCATACTATATCCAGTTGCCAAGGTACCAAAGCAAGAAAAGCATGTTTCTACTGCAATGAAGAGGGACATCTCATCAGACAGTGGCCCAAGAAGCGTTTGGACCAAATAGGAGAAGAAGGCTCATAGTCAGAATGGGCAAGATAATGCAGCTAAAGATTGAGAATGTTTCGGAACATCTAAGATTGCATGGTTGGTTTATATTTATCACTATATTGGAAGGTTTTGGAAACTAAGACATTAGTGGTCTGAAGATTTGAAGAATGATATGAGACAGTCAAGCCAGAGAGAAGACATCAAGCTCTATTCAAATCACTATATCAAGAAAGGAATGAAGATTCTTCAAAGATGGGCTAACGAACAAAAAAATGGATATTAAAAAGTTGGATTAGACTACATATCCCTGAAGTATTTCCGTCTTTATGTGAGTTGTAAGGAATAAAGAAGTATGATTGAGAAGTTTATGTAAGAATGAATGATCTAGAAGAAAGCTAATAAGTGTTGGATGCTACCCACCTAAACCCTTGTCTCTTGCTAACCTTTGCGAATCTCGGGAAGAGATTCCTGTTAAGGGGATAGTGTTTCACACCCTGAGATTTTCAAATTTCAGGACATGATTAAAAGGAATAATTAAACAATGATTTTCTATAAAATTTTCCCAACATTTATTTTTCTTCACAGGAAATTTAGCATACGAGAAATAATTGCATGTTTTTCAAAATTAAATAAGGTTATTCTGTGTCTGTGCATTCATGCTGATGCATCTTGGTGTTTCATGAGTGAAAAGTTTTTCAAATGCGTTTAGACGTTGTCCAAGTTCTTGTGAGAATTTTCCAGTTTTTCTGGAATTTATTCTCCTTTTCCTTGAGCTTAATTCAATTTTTTTGGATGGTTCTAAAATCCATTTTTTTCACGAGCTCCAGATATTTTATTTGGGTTCCTCGTGTCCCAAACTATCTCTGGGATTTCTACTAAATTTTTTGATATTTTTAGAGTATTTTTCGTGGTTTAAAGTATTTATCTAGAATTTTGTGGATTTATATTCCCATGTGAAATAATTTTTGAGAATAATCTTTTCTTTTCCTTGGGCCAAACCTTGGACCCGACCCACCTAGGCCTAACAGGCTGGCCTCCTCGGCCTCTTCCTCTCCGGCCCATTTCCCTCCCCTCTTTCGTCCAGCAGGCCGCCGGCCTTTTTCTCTTGGCCCGTCTTCTTTTCCACCGGCCCAGCAACTTCCGCCAGCCCAAGCTTTCGGTCCGGCCCAACCTCACCTCTCCCTCTCTCTTGCTTCGCTGACTGGTGGGCCCCACAAGTCAAGCTCATCCTCTACCTCCGGCGCTGCCCGCTCGGTTTCTACCGGCCGCTGCGTCCCTCAGCTCTCCTGTGCCGCTCCAGCTTCCCGAGCCCTCTCGGCTCCCTGTGCCCATCCGCCTCCCACGCACACAAGAGCCGCTCGCCTCCTCATTTCCTCTCCCCACCAGAAACGGCCGCTCCACCGTCGCCACCATTAATGGCGCTGCCGCTTCCTTTCCCTCCCACCAACGCTGCCTCGGCTCCCTCCCTCCACCTATAAATCGAGCGCCCAAGCCCCGGATGTCGCTGCTGCTCGCCTTGCCCGGCCGCGTTGTTTGCCTCCCTGTTGCGCCGTCGCGTGCCGAGTTACTCTGCTTGCTCCAATTGCCGCACGCAGCTTCCCTAGCACCGCCTCCGCCACCCAACGCCGCTTGCTGCGCCGGCACACCGCCACCGCCGCAGCAGCACGAGCCTTGCCCGTTGGCCCGGCCAGAGCCCCCAGGCGCTGGCGGAATGCATTGGGTGAAGTCAGGAAGAAGGAAGCTGGAAGAAGAAGATAAGGTGGCTGTTTTGCAGTTTAACCCCTGAAGACCTCAGTAATCTTTGCCTTGTTCTTTGTGTCTTGCAACATTCACAGACAAGCCCTCAAACTCTTCAGTTTCTCTCAATCTAATCCAATCCTTAACCTTTTGCAGATCTAACCCCAAGGTTTCAGCTTTTCACAGGCCCTGTTCTCTGTGTCTTGGTAATCTTCTCTACTAACCCCTGAGATCTACGGTTAATCGCGTTTAGGTCCTTAGAACCTTGTTTAGTTCGTAGATTTCGCGTTTTACCTCCGTTTTAATGCGTTCAAGTTGCATTAGATTTTTTATAACATAAAGTACATGTTAGTAGTGATGTTGAACATAATTTCATGTCTTTTAAAATAAATTTAATATTAATTTGATTAATGCCTAATAAATGTACGTCTTCTCTAAATAAAAGTCACCAAGAGTTATCCACCATTTTTCATAATAAACATCAATATGATTAATGCTTATTTCACATCCTTTCCTAAATGAAAGCCAATTAGGTTGTACATCGGTTTTTCATAAACCCAAGATAATTTGATTAACGCTTATTTAAATAATTCTTCCAATTAAAAGCTATTTAGAGATAAACCTTAATTTTTCGTAAATCAAATTTAATTTGACTAATATGTATTCAATTTGTCTTTTAAATAAAAGCTACATAGGTTATAACTCAAATTTTAATAATTAAATGTTAATTTGGCTAATATAATACAAACATGTTTTTTTAATATAATATGCTTAGTTGAACTCGAAATATAAAGCTATGCGCTTAGATGTTCATATATGCTTTATTTTCAAATTAAATGTTTAATTTGTATAACTTGTACATAAATATTTGCAAATAAAATTTGCCTAAGTTTCACACCGTATTTTCATAAACAAATATAAATTAATTAATTCCAAGTAAAGGTATTTCTCCGAAATATCTTTAAATTGTTTTCTCAACTAAAATAAATGCAGCAAGTAGCTCTTGTCTTTTCTTTTATATGTCAAATCTCTCGATAGTTTTGCTTTGTCAACCTTAGTTCTGTTTTAAGCGTTTCTTGCATTTGCGTGATCCTTGGATCAAGCCTTATCCCTTAGTACGCTCTTTTGAAGCTTTTGTTTTGTTTTGGGTGTATTGTTCTTAGTTGTACTTGTTTGTTTGTTTGTTTGTTTGTTTGTTGCCGATGTTTGCTTCAATTAGAAGGATCGCTGCTCGAAAGCTTTGAAGGTTAAGAGTTTCAAGAAAGCAAGATTTTAAGAGTAGTAAGAGTAACTTTACGTTGGAGAAAGGCAAGTATCCCTAACCATCCTTCTACCTATGCTTTATTCATAATATCATGATAATGTTAATTGGAACATGGAGAACCACCCAGGAAAATAGTGCAACCACAAAAACTATCATGGCTCTGGTCTTGGCTAATTAATTAGAGACTTTAGTCTGGGGTAACCTTACCGAAAGGGCAAGAGGGGTGGCAGCAAATGGGGTATAACTCGGTCCTCTTAGTAAGTGGACTTTGCTAAGACACTAAACCCACTAGGGAGGGTTTATGCCCTACTACTAATCCAGAAACCTTAGCGAGTTACCACTTACTAGGTAATGTTTGTAAGGGCCTCGTAGCGTCCCTATGCAATCACACCTCGGAAGTGTGGTATTGTGCCTGATCAGCACAGCATGGTTGGGTCTAAAGGTCTTTGAACTTTTACGCGACTTGTGGGTAAAGATGTACAACATCTGCAGAGTGTAAACTGATATATCAGTCGTGCTTATGGTTAAGAGAGGCCTGGACCCTTACATGATTAATTAAACTTGAAGATGGATTTAAATCATTAATTCTGGTTAGTTTCTGTGGTCTTGCTGAGTACCAACCATAAATGTACTCACCCTTGCTTATTGCTGCTTAGAAGAAGAAGCTACTATGAAATTGCTATGAAGATGATGCTGAATTCTAGGCGTACGCAACCCCAATCGAGTGCCTGTGAAGTTTGGAGCCTCCGTTTCCAGAGTTTAAGCTGTGTGCCTCTGATGGTCTCATAAGTCTTTTTGTATCTTTTTACGTGATAATATTCCTGTTATTCACTTATGACGTCACTATATATATGAAACTTGATCCGGGCATACATATATGTAGCACTTGGTTTTGTTTACAAACCGGGTGTGATAGGCTCGAAGGCTGTCGAAGGTTTCTGCGAGGTCGGCTATAAAGTTCTCCTCATCCTTAGTCTTGACAACCACATCATCGACGTAGGCCTTGATGTTCCTGTGTAGCTACTTCTTGAGGCAACCCTGGATTGCCTTCTAGTAGGTGGCGCCAGTGTTTTTTAACCCAAAGGTCATGGTGTTGTAACAATAGATGTCGAAGGATGTTATGAACGCTGTTCTGTCTTGGTCGGTAGAATTGAGGGTGATCTGGTGATAGCCCGAGTAACAATCGAGGAAGCACAGCAGGATGCTTCCAGCTGTAGAGTCTACGACCTGGTCGAAGTGCGGAAGAGGAAAGGGATCCTTAGGATAGTGCGTGTTGAGGTCGGTGTAGTCGATACACATTCTCCATTCACCGATTTTCTTTTTTACAAGGACTGGATTTGCTAACCAGTCAGAGTGCTTACATTCATGGATGAAACCGGCAGCTAAGAGCTTATTGAGTTCTACCCTAATGGCCTCCTTGCGATCTTGGGCAAAACGACAAAGCTTTTGTTTAACCGGCCTTGCTGTCTTGCTCAATTCCAAGGAGTGCTCAGCCAGGGACACCGGGCATATCGGATGGCTTCCACACGAATATGTCCAAGTTGTCCTGGAGGAAACTGGTGAGTGCGAGTTCCTATTTGGAATAGAGGTTGGACCCTATGAGGGTCGTCTTGGAGGGGTCTTCCAGGCCGAGGCAGATCTTCTTAACCTTCGGATTGGGATGCAGCGCTATGGGCATCGGCTCCGTCTCTGGGATCATGAGCTGGTTTTGGTCCACCTTCTGAGCCTCGGCGAGCATGGCGGTTGCTTTGGCTGAGTACTCCAGGACTTCAGCGAGCTGTACCACCTCCGTGTCACACTTGTATGACGTCTCAACATCACCGTAGTTGGAGAGGACACCGTTTGGAGCCGGCATCTTGAGGACAAGGTAGGTGTGATGCGGAATCGCCCTGAACCTCGGGAGTATGGGTCTGCCAAAGATGGCATGGTAGGAAGTTTTGAAGTTGTCCACCTTGAAGGTGAGGTGCTCTGTACAGTAGTTGTCGGGCGTGCCAAAGGTGACTAGCAAAACAACTCGGCCGATAGGATAGGATCCTTTACTGGGCACGATGCCGTAGAAGGGGTCTTCACAGGGCTGGAGGCGGTCGAAATTGAAGTCCATGCACTTCAGGTTTTTGGTTAAGATGATGTTAAGCCCGCTGCCACCGTCAATAGCACTTTGGGGAGGAGAGCCCGATCTATGGTCGGGCAGACCACCAATGGGTAGGACCCGGGATCTGGAATGTGTACCCAGTGATCTTCCTTGGAGAAGGTTATGGGCATCTCTGACTAGCGCAGATACTGGACTGGCCATATGGAGACGAAGTGCACCTCTCGCTGATGCTGCCAGTGTTTGCGGTTGCTGCAGAACGCCTTGGGGCCGCCCATGATGATGTTGACTTGATGGTTCAGTCACTAGAACTCCCCGCTCTGGTCGGCGCCGGCCCGGTGGGCATCTGGGTTTGGCTGGTCACGGAGCTCCTCTCTGTGCTGATTATTGCGGTCGTCACGTCGGCGGTTGCCGCAGTCATCACAATCATCGCAGCGGTGGTCGCAGTGGCATTCATGATGATCCTCGCGGCAACGGTCGTCGCGATCATCACGGTCATCGCGGCGGTGGTTGTCGCGCCGATTGTTGTCCCTTCGATAGTCGTTGTGGCGAGGTCGCTTGTACTCTACTGGGGCACCGAGCTCTTTCTTGAGGACCGTGCAGTCCCAAAGATTGTGACGTGCGTTCTTATGGAAAGGGCACGGAGCATTTAGGGTGTCATCATACTCTTCCCAGAGGAGGGTGGTTGGTCTGACGGGGTTGGCTTCAGCAGTGAGGACCTCAGGGGCCCTTTTTCAAAGTCGGGAGGACTCCGGTCGTGCTTGGTATTCCTCATGGGTTGGTTGTTCGTGGTCGTCATTCTAACGATGCTTGCCATCCTAGAACTGTACTTGCGCCGCCCCCTCTGTGTCGGCCTGAAGATTGATGATCTGCATCATCTGCCTAACCGTCTTGGGGGTAGCTTCATATAGCTTGCAGAACATGTTGCGGTTCATCAGGCTAGAGCGGAAAGTACTAGATGACGTCGCGGTTCTGACGCCGGCCTGCCTATGGCGGTTCTCGAAGAAGCGGTTCACGTACTCTTGGAGAGTTTTGTTCTTCCACTGGCGGACTTGCCCAAGATTCTCCATGTTTCCAGGTTGGTTGTAGGTAGCCTGGTAGCTCTGGGTGAAAGCCCTAGCAAGTTGACCCC
Organism: Setaria viridis; assembly: GCF_005286985.2. Taxonomy (NCBI): domain Eukaryota; kingdom Viridiplantae; phylum Streptophyta; class Magnoliopsida; order Poales; family Poaceae; genus Setaria; species Setaria viridis. Next base: position 23,400,457 of record NC_048267.2, on the reverse strand, counting down.
AGGTATCGATGCTGCTTGGCGGGAGGTTCTCTAGCCACAGGAGAGGGGCAGGACCCATCACCATCGGGAACTAGGCGGCCATTTGGTCATAGGTGCCGTTGGCGGCTTTCACTGCGGTGCCGTACGTTTTAAGCCATATAGTGGGATCGGAGCGGCTGTTGTACTTTTTGTTGATAGCTGGCTTGAACGAGGCAGCCCACTCAACGGCCCTGAGACGGGGAGTGAAGGCGGCGAAACCATTGATCGTCGTGTCCTCGTCGTCCTCGAGGTTGTATTCGACGGGTGGTGCCCTGGGGCGTCCACCATTGTTGCGCCTGGGTGGGATGTAGGCGTCCTCAGGGGCGCCGTACATGCAATCGTAGTCGGCACGGCGACGCATCTCGTCTTCTTGGCGTCGGTGGTCCTCCCATTCTGCGTTGTAGTTTTGCCTACTGTCAAGTCCAGGAGTGTAGTAGTCACGGTCGTACTCAGCGCGGCGGCGGAGCTCGCCCTCTTCCCACTCTTGGTGGCGGTTGTTGAGGTCGGTGCGGAGGTTGCGGTGATCATGTAACTGCTCGCGGAGGTCATGTTGCTGACCTTGTCTGCCACGGTTCTCGCCATCACCTCCCTGCCACAGCTGCGGTTGTCGCGATTGTTGAGTTGATGGGCATTTTTGGCGGGTGGGTTAGCAGGTTGCTCCACCTCCTCTTCGCGGACGAGCTCCACCCGACCTCCCGCGCAGTTACTGTGGTCACCTTGGTGGTGACTGGATCTGCTATGAGCGGATCGGCTTCGTGTAGATGTGGGCCAGGAGTGTGTTGACCAGCTCCGGGCCCATTCTTCAATCTAGACGTTGGTGATACGGATACGTGCTCAGATCCACCGGAGCGGCTCCGAGTCTGGAAGGTTTTCCAGATCGGCGAAGGCAGCCTCTAGGTTAGCCTGGGGTGTGGTGAAGATGTTGTGGCCGACCTCCTCGAGGTCAGCTTGTAGATTGCAGGCGCGCATAGGGTGACTGCGTCTGCCCCGGGCACTGTCCTGATCGGCGTTTTCACCATCGTTGGCACATGGTGGGTCGGCGTTGGCGACGGGCGGTGATCGGCGTTGGTCGCCTGTTACCTCGGCTCCCACGTTAGCAGCAGGTTGTTGACGTTGCTGGGCGTCGGATTGCTCCCGTTGGCGCCATACTACATGGTCTCGGTTCTTGGCGTTGCGACCTTCTTCCTGAGAAGAGGTTTCGCCATCCCTAGGTGGATCATCGGTGGAGACCATGAAGGCTTTGCGATCTGGCGTGGTGGAGGTTCTTTCGACATCATCTCCATAAGGGTTTGGAGTTAGGGCGATGCGGGGGATCTAGAACTCGCCACAGTCGGGAAACTGGGCGGGTCTGGGTGGGCCTTCAGATTGGATCTGAAGATATTGCATGAGTTTCATGGAAAACACGGCAACCGAGTTCCTCAGACCAAAGGGGGCGCGGGAAGGACCCTACGCCAACCTTGTTGGGCGTAGCGTCATCTCGGAGAGGTTGATGCACTCAGCAATGGTGTTGCTGATGCGATCTAGCCCCGCGATCAGATCGTAGGGTGTGGCTGGACGGGTCGCAGCAAGGATGTTGGGAATCCTCTCGAAGAGGGAAAGGTCGTCGATCTGATGGGCGAGCGGCATGAGGGTCTTCAAGTGGAGGTCTTATTCTACTGGCGCAGATGCAACGGATGCTGAGCTGGCGTTGGGCGTCGAGTCGATGAAGGAAGCGGTAGAATCGGGATCTGTCGGCATGGTCCTGAAGCAAAGCTGGATCGGGTTGGCGAGGATATCCTTCATGCTCTCGGGGAAGATGACGTCGGGGCGAGATGCCATCGAGTTTGTTGGGGAGGATCTCACAATCATCCCGACCTAACACGCCAACTGTCGAATTTAGTAGCCCGGCAGTCCACCAAAGGGTTACCCAAGTGGTAGATTTGTAGGCAGGGAGGATTGCAAGATCAAGAACTCGAAGGTAATCACGAAAACACGAAGGTTTAGACAGGTTCGGACCTCCGGAGAGTAATACCCCATGTCTTGTGTTTTGCTGGATTGTATTGTTGGTATGGTATGCGGGAAGTTGAGATCAAATGCCCTCGAGAGGCGCCCCTAGCCGCCTTATATAGGCTGACGACCTAGGGTTACAAGTCAGTTTGAATCTAATCTAGTCGGTTGTTGCGTGGAAAGCAACCCGAGTCGGATTACAACAAGTATCCTGCAATATCCGATCTGATTTGAATCGCCCGACCTCCTTGACTTGTGCTCCAAGTATCTTCACGTTCTTGGCCCGCACGTTCTGATCGGGCGGACCCACTTGCCAGGGCCGGCCAGTATCCTGGTCGGTGAGGACCCATAGGGTATCCATATCCCTTAGTGCTTTAAACTCTTGATTGGGTAAGACAAGATAATTGATCGATTCTAAAAGCTCTAGAACAGTTTACAAATTTGTAAATTCTTTGACAGTTGCATGGTCTCTTTAATACTCCTGTTAAATCTACTCGTGTAACCAAAAGAGAAATCATAATTTTATGATATTATTTTTTGGTTCGAATCTACTCATATTATTTGAATATGATTGGCGTAAAGATTTATGAAGGTGTCATTATATATAAATATTGTAAGATGATGAATACATTTACCTGCACGCATCGGTAGAAAGGCATTCCCAGGAGATAGAATGACAAGCTAACCCCTGGAAAAAAGTGTCAAAAAGTTCTTCCTTGGGTCTCTTGCCCTCATGACATCAAAGACAGATCAACTTCCTCTTGCCATGAAAGCAAAGACCATCTATAATGAAAATTACATAAATATATAATGGTCCTGCTTCAGAGTGGACATAATCTCTCACTGACAATGCATGCATTTTATTTGTTTCACTCCAACATCTCACAACAGCAGCACTGTGTCATGATTGTGATTACATTGTATCCTATAGGAGCAGTACTGAGGGAATTACTGACAGGGCATGTGGCCAGCTTGGGTCCTGGATTCACCCTATATACCTTCAAATGGACGACGACTGCTGTATTCAGGAACCAGCAAGCTCGGCTCATCCAATTTCTGCTTATGTCGTAGTGTGTTTAATTTTCATGGTTCTTTTCTTTTGGATGGGTAGGTGGCCATCCAAAACTTATTTGAAGTTATTAGCACACACATATGGGTATGATACACATCCATCATGATGATTTGTTACATGCATCCACTACTATAAAAATGACGTTTTCGTTCAACACATTAGTACCAGCCACATTTCGATCCGGTACTAATGCTACTAATGCTAACATTAGTACCGGGTCCAAATTTAGTAACACTGGAGGTCTTTTAGTACCAGATCATAACACCACCCAGTACTAAAAGTGACCTAGGTACTAAAGGTTTCTCTACGGGTTATTTTAAAAGGAAACCATATCTAACTCCATCACATATGTTATATAGGTGAGATGGTAGGAAGGCCTCGTGTGATACTTGAGGTCACACACTATGCGTACGTATATTTCTTTTAATAACTTTTCTTACTAAAGCTCACCTCTCCGGTGGTGATCTCCATCACACTTGTGTTGCACTACATTGTAAGATATACCATGTTTCGGTGTAATGTTAAAGCATGCCAATTTATCAGTTTTAAAAAATCTTTAGGGTGAATTGTTTGAATTTAAATACAACTTGGCCAACTTAAGGCTAGCCCTCTCCCCTTTACCACAAAATTCAAATTTGTGCATCATGTTTGCACGAGGGATTTGGATCTAATTGGATTTGATTTGGATTTTTTGTGAGATTTTATTTTTTTTCTCAGACTCAAATTCAAACTTAAATCTAAATAAAGAAATAAAAAGGGTAAAACCAACCCCTAAACCGAGTAACCGACCTAAACCCAGCTGATCCAGCGCAGCGCAACCTGAACTTTTTGGGCACACTAGACCAAGCGAAGCCACTAAAGGTGTTTGGACACATGATACAGAGGAACTAAACTTTAAGAGTGTCACATCGGATGTTCGGATGCTAATTAGAAGGATTAAACATGAGCTAATTATAAAACTAATTGCAGAACCCCTATACTAATTTGCAAGACGAATCTATTGAGCCTAATTGATAGATTCATCTCGCGAATTAGACTCCATCTGTGCAATGAGTTTTATAAATAGTCTATATTTAATACTCCTAATTAGTATCCAAACATCCAATGTGATGGGTACTAAACTTTAGGAGGTGTATCCAAACAAAGCCAGGCTCGCCCAGCTCGCCTGACGCATGGGACCGCCACCATAGTGGCATCATCACCACCGTGCAGATTAGATCATCTCAGACGTAAAAAGCGTGAAGGCTGTAGATCTGCGGTTGATTCAGGTTTTAGTCGTGAAGTGGTGTCTCTGAAATTAAGCAACTATAGATAATTTACACAAGAATTATTCACTTATCCTGTTCGCTTCAGCTTATTCAGCTGGTTTATCAGCCACCAAACAGTGTTTTCCTCTCACAACAAATCAGCCGTTTCAGCTTTTCAGCCGGCTTATAAGCTGAAGCAGGTCCGAATCATTTTGTTTTGCCTGGATGGTTGGATGATGTTGCGTGCCTACCTTGCTCGTTCTGGTCAGAAATTCAGAAATCAGGCTATGAGCATGGCTTGACGGCTGAGCAAGGCCAAGTTGGCACTTGACATCCTTTGCTATGGCTTAAGGGAAACAGAGCTATGTTACCTCGCAGGCTTGCATTCTTGCGTCATGTTTGGCGTTGTGTTGATCCCTCCCCAGTCCTGGCACACGAGGTGATTGCTGCTTTCTTTTGAGCCTTCTCTGTTTGCTAATCAATGGTAAAGTGTACCGATTTCACCGTACGATTTGCTTTGGAAAACCAGTTGCACAGGCATAACAAGAAAACCCATTGCTTGCCCTTTGGCTGAATTCAAGACTATGGGTAACCTCATATTTCTTTTATCCTACCCGCATGATCGATACAAGATTTTAAAATTCTAAATAGCTCACTTTCACACCAAAACTACATTGCCGTTCTCAGAAGATACACCAATGATGAAACGATTATATTGTGGGCAAAAATTGTAACATCCCGCTTACTGCATGAAGAATGGGATCACAAAATTACTCATCTTCTCCCTCCTCTCGAGCTCATCCTTCTCAGCTATCTGTTTCAGCGTAGTCCACCCTTTCTTTGCCCGCTTCCTCGAACTACCAGAGACCTGAGCAGAATCACTTGCTGCACATTTTGAATTCTTACGAGAGTCATTTGGGGCAGACTTGATAGAGCTTGAAACGGTATTGCCAGTAATTGAGCCAGAATTCTCCCCTTTCTCGCTCGCCTTGCTTCCTGTCTTGAATGGTTCTGCCGAATTCACCTCCGTTAGTTTCTTCTTCTGAGGCGTGACAAATGGCAATCCAACCGGAACTTCTGCTTCCGAAGTAGCGTTGGCTTCACATATTTTAACCTTCTCGCAAGAAATAGGCTCAGTTTCACGAATCTGTTCATCATTTGTAATTTCTACTACTTGTATGCTAACTTCTTCAGATGTAGAGGCTGCTAAATGACCAGGCTTCACCATTGACAAGATCGCTCCTTCCTCCATTTTGCAATCAATAGAGAGATTACATTTTAACCTTTCCCCATGTTCACCCCTTTCAGAAGTTGACTGTCTCAACCCGGATGGTGAATCCACTTGCAAAGTTGCTGCTTGAGAATGCTCAAGCACGTTTTTCCTATCTCGTATTCTTGTGTTGCTGTTGTTTCCTTTCAAAATTCTACCGGTTAAGGCCATGGTAGCATGATCTCTTGATGGTAACAAGCTCTTAACTACACCCTTCCCACTACCCAATATTAGATTCTGATCTCCACAGAAATGGCATGCATAGGAAATGCTGTTCTGACAGCAGTTTGATTTCTTCCGCCGTTTAGCTTTATTTCTCTTGTTCCTTATGCGGACACTGCAGTTGAAGCCTGGCTTTAAGACTGTCTCACACCTGCAATATTGGAGAAATTTTGTAAAGACCTGTGTAAGCTGAAACAAAGGCTATGCATAGGCAAAACTTACCAAATAGAAACAAAAAGAATAGCATAACTACCATCTAAACCAAATACGACAGTCTAACAGAATGTACAGATAAGCTCAGTATTCTTGGGAATTTCTGAATCCCATTGGCCTGACCACTAATACTGTATCGCATCATATCTGGGATAGTTTTACTATTCTTATTTCAGTTTCTTCTAATAGAGGAAAAGATTCTTAATTATTGCATTACTAGATAACAATAACACATGTAATAGATCTGAATTTCAAGAACAATGGTTGAACAAGATGGAAATCTTATCAGCAGCTCATGCTACTTGGAAAAGGAATACACCATTATTATCATCACAACATTTTCATTTTACTTTTCTGGTCGTAAACTAATGAGGTTTGTGCAGACGTCTAAATGTCTCAAAGCTGACTAGTTACAGGACACAAGAACACCAATCAGGGGCAATGCAACCAAGGTATTATGGATATTGATCAAGAACCATCCTGCCATCCAGTGTGTTAATAAGCAGCAGGATTATAACTATTCATTTGGACCACTCAATCAAAGGTTATCAGCACATGCCAAATACATATCATGAGAAATTACTGATGAAATATGGATTTCTGAGCACATCACATAAATCACTGAAGTATATTAATTGTTCATACATATGTATGTCAATAGAAATTGTTATCTGTGATTGAGTGGGGTTTAGCACAAAGTCCAGTTAAACATGAGAGTAGAGAAAAATATATTTGCTAAGGAAAACATTGAGAAAGATATGCTCAAGGCTTTGCAATAAGCCAATTAAAATCTGAAGTACTGATTACAGGGTTTTTTTATCATTTCCAACCGACCTTAAAAATCTTGGATATTTGGTGATCTTGCCCCTGCTTTGAAGTGCAATTGTGTTTTTACCCTCATTTTTCTAACTTTGTGATTTTGTCCTCAACTATTCACAAGTCATTGTGATTTTGCCCTTGGTCTTTGCGTATTTGCCCCTGTTTTGACCTTGACTAGGGGCAAAATCGCATTGACTGTGAATAGTCGAGGGCAAAATCACAAAGTTGAAAAAACGAGAGCAAAATCACAATTAAACTTCAAAATAGGGGCAAGAACACAAATGCCCCTAAAATCTTCATTAACTCTTCATAGAAGTGAATCATACATATTGGTTTAGCAGCTTACAACTACATACAACTCCTTCACTGGCATATAAATATTGCACTAAACAGAACATAAAAATAAACATCAACAAGAGATATTAACAAGATATGGATATCAGAATAGATCAATATCCTGACAAAGCAGCTAGTCAGCAGGATGTCTCTGCAGTGCACAACCTACTAGAACAGTTATGGTTTGTATGTTCATTAGAGTTATCTAAACAATGGGAACAACCTAGTATAGAGCCTAATTTTTCATTAGCATTATCAACAGCATGTTGACTACCATCAAATATTATTGGTAGTAGTACTGCCATTATGTTTTCAACTTGATAGAAAAGAATTCATAATTGTTCTTAAGGTTTTACATTGTCGGAGATATGCATAAATATACAGATTAACTGGCCGAACAGCAATTTGTCTGACAACGATACATTTCCCAATTCCCACTGCAGATTTACAGAAGATAACAACCAGTACAAGTTAATTCACTGGAAAAGGAGCAAATTGGTTTTGACTAGCAGTATGGAACAGTCCGAAAGGAAGGTCAGGCCAAAACACACGGGCAAATTCTGGTGGCTAGACAACATGCTAAGAGGATGAATAAGGTGTAGTAACTAGTTAGCAGCAGCTCTCACCTCTGGCAAAGGAAAGTGGCAGCGCCAAGGGGTACTCCAGCGGCCTCGGCGCTCGAGGCGAGGCGGCGCCCCAGCAGCGCGGCGACCGGGCCCACCCCGGCCTCGGCGCCCGCCCACGACGCTAGCCGCTGCAGGTGCTTGACCCTCAGCAGGGAGGCCTCGTCTACGCGCGTCCTCCCGGAGGTCTCGTCGCGGATCGACACGGCCTGGTTGGAGGCCCTCGCCGGCGTCGAAGCGCCACTGGCGCCGCTATTCTTCTTGCCCATAGCGCCGCCGCCGCTGCGAACGGGTTTGCCAGCCCTGAGCTTGCGCGTCCCGGCGGCGACGCGGGGACACGAGGGTAACGGTGGTGGAGCCGAGGGCAAGGCGGCGGCGGCGGTGGCGCTCGAGTCGGGTCACAATTGACCCAAAGAGCTGGGGTTGCTGGGCCATGTTTCATTTTTTTTTCTTACTTTAAGAACGGATTACGGATGACAAGCTACTATATTTGACCCTCTCGGAAAAAAAATACTACCTCCGTATCAAAATATTTGTCGCGACTTTTGATCACAACATTTGATCATTCATCTTATTAAAAACGAGTTAAATGTCATATAGAATAAATTTGGTAATTTTTATCCTGACAACTTATATATTTGGAAGTGAAATGTATATTTTTTAATTTTTGAAAACGAGTACGTGTATTTCCATTTATCTTCGGCCTACTTTCTTCTTTTCTTTACTCTGGGCAAGTATGCTTAGAGACCTCCACGCGTCTGAGTTCTCACCCATGCTCTTATGAACCCTACCACCACAAACCCTAGTGTTGCAACCTTTTTGTCCTTGATGCACAGCTGCGTATAACCACTTTGCATTAATGGCAAAACATTCTACTCTTTGGTTGTTCTTTCCTTCTAAAGCGGCCGAAGAATCATCTTGAGGGAATTACGACGATTCTTGCTAAATTCCTATGCGACTAGTTGTGGATGCAGTTTATTGGCATGATGAAGGTCTTACTCCATCCATCCCAAATTACTATATGGCTTTTCTAAATACATAGCTTTTGATATGCAGCTAGATATATATTATGTCTAATTACATAGCAAAAGTTATGTACCTAGAAAAATTAAAATAAATAGTAATTGGAGAACGAAGTGAGTAGTTTGGAATTTTGATAATAATGTGCATGTTGGTTGTTCGTGGGTACGTTGGTTTCATTATGTGCCAATAAAATTGATGAAGTGGGAAGCAGTACACAGTGATGAAATTGTTGTTTACTCCACATCCCAAGATGCGCCAATTTGAATCTTCTCATCTAGTACCCTCCATTTACGAACTCTATGTGATTTCAAAATGAATGTGTCATTTTATATGCAATTCGTGCTTTGTATCGGTTAAATTGTCATGTGACTCTACCTCGTATGGAATCTAGGGTACACGGTCATGAAATTGTTGTTTACTCCTCATCCTAAAATGTGCCAATTTGAATCTTCTCGTATAGTACCTTCCATTTATCATTTATTTTTTGCACTATATGTGATTTCAAAATGAATGTGCCATTTATATGCAATTTGTGCTTTATATCGGTTAAATTGTCATGTGACTCTGCCTCATATGAAATCCAGGTTCTGCCCGCTATATACCAAAAGGAATATATTTTTTTGCAAATCATACAATGCAGATGCAGACGCAAATGCTCACATACACGTACGCACACTTATCCCTACAAACACACGCACGCAGCTCTACTCCTGTGAGCACACCTATGAAAAATTGAGCCGGCAAATCCTCAAGATTGACGAAATCACCACTGGCGTCTCACTATCGACGAGCACGTCACATGTGTACCACTGAAAGAATAGGGTCAGTTAAATCCCGGAATAAATCCAGAAAAATACAAGCACTAGTGCCAAGTCGACAACTCGAACTTTGGTGAATATGTGAATATGTTCCACCATAAAGAAACTTAATAGCCGACGCTCGCTGATCCAACACAAAGTAAAAAATGAAACAACACGTTTTGTTGGGCTTCAGGTCAGGAGTTTCTTTGTTGTATGTGTATATGGATAAGATTTTCTTTTTATCGTAAATTAGTCCTTGTTTTCTCAGTTCCAACATCTTTGATTTTATTTCATGTGCTGTCTCAAGTTTTTTTTAAACGAGGAGAGCTGCCGATTATATTAAAAGAAGAATGCCCAGACTAGATAGTACAACCCACGCCGCACAACACATCGCACAACTTAACTCATCACAAATAGAACTCCGGCCGGTTGGATTGGGACATCAACACGAGCCAAACTCATCACATCATAACCTACAATACCTCGTTGGGTTGGGACATCGATATGAGCTAACTCATCACAACATACAACTTCATCCAGTCGGATTGGCCGACTTTTTTTTATTTTAGCCCTTTTCGTGAAACATTTTCATAAATAGGTCCCTGGTGAAACCAATTCCAAAAATGGACCCTTAGCTTGGCGCGAGGATGGCTGGCGCCAAGCTATAACGTCTTGGCGCCAGCCTCCATGGCGCCAATGTAACATCCGCAGAAATCACCACCTTAAATCACCCGTTAAAAATTGCTTTCAAAATCTTTTTACCGCTGAGCTCCCGGAAATCCAAACTCTTCCCGACGATTTCGCCGTCCCGGCACCCACGCCGACAGCCATCATTTACCCCCTTCCGTAACTTTCGCCGCGTGCCGCAATCGCCGCCGGTTTCCCCTTTCTTTTCTCTTTTTTCCCCTCCCTTTTTCTTTTTCTTTTTCTCCTTCCTTTCTTCTTCTTCTTTCTTCTTCCTCCTTCCTTCTTCTCTCTCCTCCTCTTTTCTTCTTCCTAGCGCCACTCCTCCTGACCGGCCCCAACACCATTACTCTGGCCGGCCCCTCCGGCGCTTGGCCCCCCCTCGACCGCCCAGCCCCGCACGCCCCGGGACCCACGCCACCCGACCCGGCGCCGGCCGCGCCGGCACCTCCCCTCAGGCTACACGCCCGTCGACCGGCCCCGGCCACCTGGGCCATCCCGCTCCGGCGCCTGGCTGCCCCAGCCCCGCGCGCGCCACCTGCGCCGCCCCGCGCCAGGCCCCGCTCCGGCCCCGCTCCACGCCGCCCACCGCCGGCCCCTACCTCCACTCCGGCGCCGCCCGCCGCACGCCATCGGTGTCGTGCTGACCGAGCCATCCCGCCGGCCACCGCCCGGTCCCCTACCGCCAGCCACCCTCGCCGGCCTATAAAAGGGCCTCCCTACCCGGCTCCTCTCCCCATCCTCCCTCCACCAGCGCCACTACCCCTCCCCGCCGTGCCCCTTGCGCCAACCGCCACTGCCGCCACCCGAACGCCGCCACCAGAGTCGTGCGCCGCCGCCAAAGCCCACCCCGGCCGCCCCTTCCCCGGTGCCGCCACCCATGGTAAGGGAGCCAAAATGGAGCCCCCTCCCCTTCCTCCACCTCCTCCGCCCCACGGCTGCCGCCGGTCACCCTCCCCATCTCTCTCTCCCTATCCAAGTTCCTGGAGAAGAACATAAGATTTCCTATATTTCCGATCTAACCCCTAACTTTTGTCAAATTACAAATCGGTCCTTCCACCACTCTCATAACCCTTTTCGTAGAAAAGCTCCTCCACCTCCAAAAGTATTTATAAATAGGTCCCTGGTTCCTCGCAAATCAGTCCTAAACCTCCTTTTTAAGCCTTTACTCCATGTTTAACTCATCATTTCATGCGCCAAACTTCCTCCAATTAATCCCAAATTCGACCACGACATCCTCCAGTATACTTCCACCGATCCATATCCAAATTTTCCAGAAATACTCTTCCTACCTATTTTTCGTTCGCGTTTTCTTTTCGGAGCTCAACGGGTAAAAACCGAATTTCTTTTATTTATTGGTGTGCCCGTTTGTGTGTGCCGTAGATCGCGGAGTACCCGAGGAGGAGCACGAGGAGGAGTTTGACCGCGAGCCTGAGCCCGAGGACCAGCAGCATGAGCCGGAACTCCCGGAAGGCTTTGAAGACGGCAAGTCCAATCTCACCCTTTGATGCATACTTAACACCTAGTTTTCTAAACACAACCTATTGGCCAGTTTTATAAAATGCATATTGTTTTATTATAAGACATGGTTGGATAGCCACCCCTTGATTGTTATGAACATTTCTTGTTATCCTATGTTTATCTCTAAATACGACTCGCTCTGTTTAGATGATAACTACTGCTAGAATACTTAGAAAATTGCTACTCAACTTCAATCATTATTACAATGGTTTATTTAGAGAATAAATGTGTGTGTGTGTGTGTTCAAATGGGAAAATGGTTTTCCAGGTTCAAAGGCAAGGAATGTGTAGATGAGATGGATGGGTGTTTCTTGTGTGAAATGCCAGATGTTGAGCTCGTACCTTAGTGGTTGAGCAAGCTTGGGAGATATCCATCTTGTCATGGTTAAGGATCGAGTTGATGTGTCATCTTGCCTAATTCAACTATCGTGCAACCACTCGACCGTTGTATGGGTAACGGCTTAGCATAAATCCCACTAGCTGAACTGTTAGTCTCCAGGTGTGCTGGTGAGCAACGGGAGCCCATGGAAAAGGAGTAAGATCTTGGTGACTTAGGTCCCGGTTACGGTCTCGTGGATTAGTCGTTAACCCTTTGGGTGCTTTCGTGTGGACTAGTCAGTCTTAGCTAAGGTGGGTAATGGCTTTGTTAGGATCCGCACCGGCACTAAGGTGATCGTGCTGCGGTACCCTACTTGTGGGAAAAGTGTACAACCTCTGCAGAGTTAAAACCTATCCGGGTAGCCGTGTCCACGGCATTGGACGAGTTACGGCTTGGTCACATAACTAGCACTTGGGAATGGAAGGTTTCATGGTGTGTGTGTAGATTTTGGAAGTGTCCGACAGTTGTACCGTGAGCTATGGCAGACGGGGAGTCCGATAGCAATAAAATTTGGATCCTTTGTGTAGGATCAACCCCGCTCAATGTTTCGGTTACTAAAGAAAAACTTTACAAAAACTCTTTTGAAAACAAACGCGTGCATGTGTTGAAAATCTAGCTTTATTGCAAATGAACCTTAGCCTATCCTTGATATATCCTATTCATGTACTTGTTTGTATCCCCCTCCGTGGATGGGGTTGGGCTTGTTGAGTACTTTAGTACTCACCCTTGCTTCGTTGCTACAGAGTAAGACCTGGACTTCATCGCCGAGGACTTTGAGTAGAGGTTGTGTCCGCACCCAACGCTGCCTATGGTATTAGCCTTTCCAAGATGCTCCTACTGCCGTGTAGTCCCAAGTGTTGTCTTTTGGCAGTCGCTTGGTTAGCCGCTGTTATTTATTTACTTCTTATCACTGCGTGGCTTTCACGCCCACTCCCTCGGGAGTTGTACGGTAACTGAATTATCTGTTGAATAAATGTGCTATCAGCCTCCTGGGACTGATATTTGCAACACATTTAGTCTCTACTTATGTGGGGACGCTCAGGTGGTATCAGAGCTGTCGTTGGTTGTAGGACGCGATCTTAGGACCGAACTAGCCCTTTTGACCAAAATAAATGACTTACAAAATTTCTTCCTACCTCTGCTCTATTGCAAAACTAATTTGCACCCCAGTTCTTTTCTAGATGGCCGAAAAAGGATGGGTCAACAGCCACTGCCTAGAGGAGCCCGATTTTCCCAGATTGTTGTTCGCCTGCATGGACTGCCTCGGAATCTATGAGCGTCTGGAGTACACCAGCAAGGAGTACGAGGACCGCGGGACCCCTCAATATGAGATGATTATCTACACCGGGCGGAGTAGCCGCTACCCTGACATCCAGCCATGGAATGTGACTGCCACTGGCTTCCGGCACAAGGACACTTATCAAGTGGCAGCCTGGAAAGCTCTCCGTTTCCTGTGCCAGATCTACGAGAGGCACATCGGCCGCACTCCGATGAGATTCTACCCACCCGTTACGAAGAACCGCCTGGTTTGGCTGGCCCGGGTGAGGACTTTGGAAGGACGTGGACAGCGCGAGGATGACCCCACCGTGCTCCACTGGCTGCCTACCTTCTCACCTTGGATGAGCTCTACGATGAGCAGGCTGCTAAGCTGAAGCAGCAGACTCGTAGGGCCGAGGACGCAGAGGTTATGGTAAGGAGGCTTCAGGTGAAGCTAGCCGCCGCCGAAGCTCGAGCCGCAGCCGCCCAAAGCAATGAGGCTGTTGCCGTCGAGGCCCTCAAGGAAGCTGAGGATCGGCACTCCAAGGAACTAAAGGACGCCCACCTCACCATTCGAGCTAGAAGGAGGATGGTGGCCATTGAGGATGAAGAGGCCTCGATCCTTGAGGGAATTCCCATCGCCTAGGGATCCGGCAAGCGGAAGAGCCTGGATGCCACCCCAGCACCGCCGCCTTCGGAAAGGAACTCTGAGGTGACCGATGGAGAAGTGTCAGAACCCCCTACAGCGGGTGGAACCCCCTCCCGCCTGGGCCCCCGCGGCCGCCCCGCGCCCGCGCCTGCCCGAAGGCTGCCCGCCCCCGCCCGGCGCCCGGAGCCGCCCCGTCCGGAGGCCACCCGCCCCCAGCCTGGGCGCCCGCGACCACCCTCGCTGGTGGCCCACGGCCCAGCGCCCGTGCCCTCCACGGCCAGAGGTCGCCCGACCCCCGCCCGGTGCCCGCTCCCACCCCTTGCCGCCAGTGTGCACCAGTGAGGTAAAACTCTAAGAAGAGTTATAGTTAACTAGATAGATAAAGAAGGTAGAATTGGTAGGTAAAATAGTTAGATAGATAAATTAGAATTAGATTGTTAGGTAGAATTTAGATAGGTAGGTAGAATTGGTAGATGAATAGTTAGATACGTAAATTAGAATAGTTAGGTAGAATTGTTAGATATGAAAACTAATTTATTTTGGTAGTTTATTTTTATGAATTGTAATGATAGAAGGAATAGAGGATACTCATGACACTATTTAACTAGATGGATGTCCAATTTTGTTTGCGTAGTTAGATGTATAGTTAGTTACATAGTAAACTAGTTATTACGATATTTAGTTAAGTAGTTGTAAAGTTAAGTACATAGGTACATATTAGGTGATATAGTTAGCTAGTTGTATGACATAGTTAGTTAGTTGTATTTAGTAGTTAGTAGTCAATTGATACTATCTCATTTCATACTAGAGATCTTGTACTTAGAATGCTTCATTTATTATGGACTAAATGAATTTTGCATCATTATATTGATGTACTAGATGGAGAACGTAGTGAGCATATATCACGGAGGCACCGTGGAAAGGGAAGAATATGGATGTGTTAAGTTTGTTGCCATGCAGTGCGAGATTGTGATATTTGATGAGAAACCCTCGTTTAGTGAGTTGCTTGCAAGGGCTCAGGAGGAGCTACATTGTCATGGAGATGATGAAATCACAGTCGAGGGCATACTTCATCTAGGTTCCCCTCTCAACATTCAAAGGAAGATGGTCCCAATTCGGTGTGGAGGCCAGTGGGAAAAATATGTGAGAACGGTTATGAATGGTCATTCCCCAAGTGTTGAAGTGGTTGTTCGTCAGGTGGGAGTTGATCCAAATCCTCATCGGTTTTCCCGACCAATGGGTCAACGGGCACATTTCGATCCTCCCGTCCCAGAACTTGTTATGGACGTGGATGTTGCACCTACGATTCCCGATGTTGAATTCACCCCCAATGAAGTAGTTGGACATGGTTGTCGGATTGTTGATGATGTGGCGGACTCTCCTAATGAGTTCCTTTTCACTCAGAATGATCCGAGTAAGTGTCTTACCAGTTTCTATTGTTGGGAGCTAACCCCATTCGTTCCATCAATTTCTTCTTTACTCATATTTGTACTTAATGTCGTAGGAGATATTCCAGAAAATGTGGATGTGCCTCTAGTTGCTGCGCAAGTGCAATGTGGAGATGGATTGCATGGCTCCAATAGTGTTGAAAATTTCAATGATGAAAATGCATACTAGATGGGAGTGGATCTTGATTCTGATGATGATCGCCCTGTTGAAGAGATGGCAGATAGTGATATTGAGATATTCAGGCATATCTTCCCTGAACATCGTGATCCGATAGTTCACGAGTTTAGTGATCTTACTCTTTCCGATCAGGCGTTTGTAGAAGGACGTGATGATGAGCTCCTAGAAGCTCCTGAAGCTAGTCCTAGTATGGTTATTGAGGAGGGAAGGGTATTTAAGGACCTTCCCGCATTGAAGAGGTGGTTGCAAGCGTTTGCGGTGATATGGAAGAGACCTTACAAAGTGTTGCATTCATATGCGGAGCGCCGTTACACAGTTGTGTGTGACAAGGAACGGTGCCCATGGAGGATTTGTGCAAGGAAACAAAATATCACCGGGAAGTGGAAGATCACAAAAGTTGTCGGTCCACACAATTGTGCTGACCATGAGCTTACAGTGAGACATCCGCAGTTAACATCTACCCTAATTGCGAAGCGGTTGATGGGAATATTGAAGGAACAACCCAACATGAAAGTTAGAACAATTATCAGAACTGTTGAGGAGATTTATGGAGGTTATGTGATAGCTTATGGTAAAGCTTGGAGGGCTAAGCAGCGAGCGTGGAAGATGATATATGAGGATTGGGAGTCTGGGTACGAGCAGCTGCCAGTGCTCTTTAATGCAATAAAAGCGGTGAATCCAGGCATGCATTATGAGTACATCCCAAAACCAAATGCTTGGAAGGATGGGAGACAGATATTCGGGCGTGCGTTCTGGTGCTTCCCTCAGTGTGTGGAAGCCTTTAGGCACTATTATCTTGTTTTCTCTATTGATGGTACATTTTTTATTGGCAAATACAGGGGCACACTTCTTATAGCCATATCTTGTGACGCGAACAACATGTTGGTTCCTTTGACATTTGCATTGGTTGAGAGGGAGAACAATGATAGTTGGGGATGGTTCTTAAGACTAGTCCGGATACATGTGGTTGGGCTTAGCAGGGAGGTTGGCGTTATATCCGGTAGGCATCAGGGCATACTTCATGCTGTGCAAGAGCAGATAGAGGGGTATCCACCTTTGCATCATCGTTGGTGCACTCGGAACCTTGCGGAGAACCTTCTTCGAAAGGATGGTGTGAAGGATACAGTGTACGATCAGAATACTCGTGCTGGAAGGCAGGTGGAGACAGGACCAATCCTGGATAGGATGGTAAGACAATTGCTTCACTTTTCTATGTTCTATGTTAAGTTACTTTGACTTAGTTAGTTAGATAAGGACTTAGTGACTTACTGACTTAAATCATTTAGTCATTTAGTGACTTAGTGTGTAAGTAAGTTAATGACTTAATCATTTATTGCTTTAGTGACTACTAACTTCTGAAAATTTGTTGCAGGGCCGTACCCTCCAAAGCTCGGTTAGAGATATTGTGCATTTTCGTCCTAGAGTTACGGACCCCAAGACGCGAAGCATTCTAGACATAAGACTCAAATTATTCTTTCTAATACTTTATTAATACATTATATTCTTTCGTGTAGCTAGTTTTTTCACAACAGCGACTGTCAAGTCGGCTTCGCCGTGCGGCTGCTCGTTGTGGTTGCAGGACTGCCACAACGCGAGACATGCACGTTCCATCCCCACATGAAGGAGGCGTCGGTACGTCTAGGCAAGGACCTTCAGGTTCGAAAGCAATTGCATCCGAGGATGAGGATGACGACGACGATGACGATGAGCAGAGGCCCGAGGAGCTTGGCCCGTCTCAGCTCCACGAGGCTGCCTTGACTCAGCCTACACAGGTTGTAGGTACTAGACTATGTCGCCCACGTTCTCCTTACACTCCAGGCACCGACGCCCTTGGTCACAAGGGTAAGGGTAAGACTAGGAGGCACTGAGGGTACTTATTGCGAACTATGTGGTATATGGACTTTGTGTTATATGAACTATTTGTGTATATGGACCTTCATTCTAAACTATTGTGGATTTTATAATGAATGTGTCATATGCTTGTATGTTTGTATTTATGTTCACTATTCATCTCGTAATTTTGTATGGATTGCATCAAAAAATAGGGGAAATTCTGCCGAAATTTCACTAACAAGTACCCTTTTTATTTTCTGCGGAAATTTCACTAGAGTACAACTTTGAAGTGCATTACATCGCAAAATAAACATAGGTCGTCTACCACTTGCATGTCCATACTTAAAGTGCATCAGTACATGACAACATAATAAAAGTCTCACAGTAGAAAATATTGTTCATAAATAAACTATAGAACTAGAAACTAATTATGACTACTGAGTGCAACGAGGCCACTTTCCCTTCCTCAAGGCATCGAAATTCTCCTCAATCACTGCTTTCGCTCGGCGTGCACGCTCAAGCTTCTTCTCCTTCTCCTCCCTGTTCATAGCAACACGCCTCCTTTCCTCCTCTTCCTTGTGCTCCTTTTCCGCAGCCTCCTCTCTGAGCCTCTTCTCGTACATCTCCTTCCTCTTTGCATCCCAACGCAACATATACTCCAAAAACTCCTTATCTTCAGGATTGATCTCAGTGTCGATCCACTGCTCAAAATCACATAGCGGTGGAGGGATCTACAACAAATGCAATTGTTATAAAACAAATAAATATGGTCAATACTTATAAGACAACAACAATTCCTTACCAACATGTAATGCGGCGCTGACGAAGTGTAGGTTCAAACACAAAGTTGAACACATCCAATACCTCTGCCTATATGTGGCATGTTCATCGGACTTGGCTACCTTGCAAGGATCACCGCAAAAGCACATAGGCACTGGAACACTACTAGGCAAAGGCAATGGATCAAAGGCATTTCCGGTCATCTTGGCGCCATAACTACAATTTAGTTTATTTCGTTGTAAGAACCAAACGCACTTAACAATAAACCTACAATTAAGGTTTTTTTCATTTGATCCACAACAATGAGCACATAAATAACTACGTGTTGGGGTTACCTTAGTTTCTTAGCTTTTCCACGCCTCGGCATCCTACATTTGCATGAAACCCTAAGTTCAAAAATACAACAAATATATAGCGAATTGATGTGAAAAAAAGCTACGAGGGAGAGAGGATACCTTGCTCTTCAAGATCCACGGATCAAATGAAAGTTTCCTAAGCTAAAATGTCGATTTGTAGTGTAGGGCGAAGTAGGGAGAGTAAAAACCCGAGAGAGTGAAGAAGAATGAGGAGGAAGTCTCGGGTAGGAAGAAGGGCCGGCGCCTTAAGTAGGAGGCTTGGCGCCATCCTGGCGGCGCCAAGGCTTGGCGCCAAGATCCATGGCGTCAAGCCTTGGCGTCATAGATCTTGGCGCCACGTCAGATGCCCAGTCAGCGGCCATGGTGGGGACCTTGGCGCCATGGAGGCTGGCGTCAAGATGTATCCTGGCGCCAAGCTAAGGGTCCATTTTTAGAATTGGTTTCGCCAGGAGCCTATTTGTGAAAAATTTTCACGAAAAGGGCCAAAATATCGGTCGGATTGGGACATCGACACGAGCCACACAATACCGTCACTCCACTCAACTCGACCCACCAACGTCAACATCTGCAACTAAAGGATCGCTTGTTGGCGATCGCACCAGCCAAGCATGAAAAGAGGCAATGAGCTTCCAAAGCGACACCTTCAAGGAGGGACGTGACACCATAGGTGCCACCGCCACCTAACCAGAAGGTTTGGGTTTACACCTAGGAAGCACGTGAGACGCGAGGCAAAGAAGACAATTCGACTGATGCTTCCAAGGAAAGGAACAATGCCCAAAGGTGTTGTCATCATTGGCCTAAAGCGGGTAAAGGCTTTCGCTAAGGCCTTCAATCCCCACGCACATCTCCAGCCACAGTCCACATGCTATCTCAAGTTTTAGCACATCATGCAAGAGCAGGTACAATAAGCTACTTCAGCTTGTCTTATAAGAGCATCTCCAATAGCTTATGTAAAATGGATTGATATCCCAAAAACTGATAGGATACCTAAAAATAGCTAACAAAACTGCTCTAACAACTTTGCTATATGGATTGCTATCCCTAAATTTTTTAAGCTATGACCTAAATTTCTCTCTCCAATATGCAAATATACCAATCCAACACTGGTTTGGTAAAACTGGGAGCACTCATGCGGGAAAGCCAACCGTCTTGCTCGGGACTATTCCACCCCACATCCATCGCCGCCCTTTCCCCGACGGCGACTCCTCTGGCCGCTGGACCTCACAGCTGGCCTCGCTGCTAGCCTGCCTTCACCCCTCCACCATCGATTTGCCTTCCACTGGCCCCTCCGCCGCACAATCCGCCGCTCTCATCTCGTTCTTGAGCTTCTGCGAGTGGGGACACCGGCGGCGCTGCTCGTGCGGGCGAGGCTCCGCCACCGCCCCAGCCCCCGGGCAGGCATGCGCTGAGCAAGCGTGGCTCCACCAGCCTACCTCCGGCGGTGATTTGGGGGCGACGGCTCATCGATTTGGCATTGTCGCGGGCAAGCTCCACCAACCTGCAATGCCGCTAGCCGTGCAGTGCCGCTCACCACTGGCCCTTGCACTGCCTCCAGCCGCGGCATCCGCACAACGCCTCCTACCGCGGCCCCCACGTAGCGCCGCCAGCTACGTTGTCGGCCACGAGCCCGGCACCGCGCGCTCGCCTCCACACCGTGTAGCGGCTCCAGCCGCGCCGCCAGCCAGGGCCCCGCGCCGAGCCTCCAGTTTGCGACCTCGTGCAGTGTCGCCGCCCATGGCCCCACGCGTGCACCTCCAACCATGTTGCCGGCCGCGGCCCCGTGCAGCACCCCGTGCCATGAGAGGATTTAGAGTGTTTCTTGTGAGGATTCAGAGTATGTAGGAGAGGGAAGAAGGGGAGGGGATAAGTGAAGTTTATAGATGGGCCCTTGAAAAAATATTTCATTCACAGATTAAAAGCATTATAGGTCACTAGCTATTTGAGAAGACAACTTTGGAAGCAGAAAGTGCCACCAAAGGTACGGGTGTTTCGTGGAGGATTATGCACAATTATATACCGTGTCGAGCTAATCTACGTTGGGGGTATATTGATCCAATCACCAATTGTGAAATTTGAGAAGAGACGACCTAAATGCACTCTAGCACAGGCGTTCTGGAAGAAACTAAAAGAGATGGGAGGGATCAAACTACCACGGAGGATTTGCTTGATGACACATATTGCACAGAAGAAGATAGGATCGTCATTCCCTGTGGGACGTGGTCTCTATGGAATGCGCGAAATGATAGACACCATGGGAAGACACCGAACGAGCAAAAGTTGGCCAAAGACTGGGCGTAGGATGTCTGCTATTTCCTCATAACGGCCCGACAATGTCCCCCTCTTGGGGGGAGGCTTCAGTCATAGACATGGTGAACCCCCGGAAGGCGTGGTGAAAATCAACTGTGACGGGGACTTTTGTGCTGAGGACATGTCTGGCTCCGCCGGTGCGGTGTTACGAAGCTCGGATGGTTCCTTCCTAAGAGCATCAATGCGATGGATCTGATCGGCCTCATCAGCTCTAGTGGCGGAAGCAGAAGCCTGCCATGATGGACTGCGGATGGCGCTTATGGGGGGAGGATCTAGGTGGGTGATAGTGGAATCGGATTCGTTCCAGCTTGTATCGCTGTGGAAGAATCGGGGGCAGCAACGTCGGAGATCGCAGTCATTTTGGAGGAGATGATGACGTCAATGCTTTCCTTCAGCTTTGTTCACGTCAGAAGATCAGCCAATGTCGCAGCTCATCTATGTGCCAAACATGCATCTATGTGCCAAACATGCAGCTCCTAGCCGTAGTCTCTTGTGGCATAATTAGCCACCTAGCTTTCTTTTATCTTCACTACAAAGTGATTGTAATTCGTCTGGTTAACGAATGAAAGCTATGTTTCCAAAACAAAGTACTTTGTTTTACCAAAGCTGTTGGGATGCTCTAACCAAACCACAACTCTAACCAAACCACAACAGCGTAATCTCATGTGGCCGAGAGAAAAGAAAAGAGAGAGAGGGAAATGGTCGCGGGATCCGTCGTCCGTCTCATCCCGTTCTGCAAGGTGCTAGCAGGGCCAGCATGATAAGGAAAGAGTTAAGATGCGTTTGACATGGCTGTGCTACTTATCAAACATGCTCTAAGCATCAAAACTTCATAAGTGGTTGCATAAAAAAAATTCAAAAGTGAACCGGCCGTTGAACCAAACACCATCCCGAATTCCCCTGAGAGCTCCTCTTCCAGTTCCAGCAAGGAAACGGGACACGCACCAACGCCGTCTAGAAACATCACACAGCTGGGCCAAACAAAAGCGTCTGAGACTCCGTCGCATTTCACTTCCCCAAAAAAAGAGAAAAAGAAATGAAAAAGCAAAATTACGGAACTAGCCTGGATTAGGTGCGGGGAGAGCCGGGGAGCATCTCACCAACAAGGGAAGGATTAAGGAAAAGGGATGGCCACAGCGCACCTGCTCCGACGCGCCTCCTCCGCCTTCCTCTCCAGCACCACCGGCCCGTTGCGCCCGCGCTGCCCTCTCCCCGGCCGCCTCCGGCTGCCCCGCGCCGCCATGGCCACCGACTCCTCCGCCGCCCCGTTCCAGAAGATCCAGATCCAGCGCGAGGACACGGTTCGTGGCCCTGCTCCCACTCCCTCCCCTCCCCTGCTCTCTCGCCCGTCTCGCAATCGCAAAACCCGTCGGCTCGGAGGGCTTTTCTAGGGGTTTTCTCCACTTGTATCTGGCTAGCTCTCCGTGCGGATTTGGCTCGCATTTCGCGTCGATTGAGAGGGTTTAGCTCCCGTTCGCACCGATTTTCAATCGTTTCCCCCCGGATTAATAAGAGGTTTCGAGCTTCGTCCGATACCTTACGAAGACGAAATCGTGATAATTGAATATCCAGTGTACGGACGCTGCGGTCGTGGAACGCGGCCAGATGGTTTTTGATTCGTAATATGTTTGTTTTGGTTTTGTTTCTATGATTCTTCTTTTCTCTTTTCCTTTTCTCTTCACCTTTGGCTTTTGTTTTACCTCTCGGATGTTCTGCTTTCCCTCTTTGTATTTGTTCACTCTGCTTTCTCTTTCCTTTTATTTATCACACACGGAGGCCCCAGATGACATTTTGTTAACAAATGGACAAGAATCAACCACTGCCAAGGGCAATTTATTTTTACCTTATTGGCCGCTGTTTATATAGGCTTGTAAACGTTTATCAGCTTATATCAGTATTGGAATTGTCAATGTTTGGAATTATCAATGTTTGTTTGTCTAGTTATTTCTTTATTGCATATACTATGATAGCACGTTTAAGTGCAGGAATGATTTAGTATTAACTAAAAAGATCCAAATATGAATTGTGAGAGTTTGGGGAGGTAGGATGTCAGTCAGATAAATAGGACAGAATATTATAGCAAGCATTTTTTTCTTATTTACATGTGCAGTGGGTTTGCAGTTTTGTGCCTAGTTGTACCAGAAAGTTGGGTGCATTAAAATAATGCTAGATAACTGATTCTTTAGCTTTCCTCAGACTATGTTGGAGAAATATCGATTGGTATGTTTTCAAGTAATAACTATATAAGTTACCCTGATAAGCAATAGAGCCAATTCCTTTAGTGCCACAGAAATTTTGATGAGTTCCTTTTGTGCCATAAACTTTTTCGAACTTCCCTCAGTGCCATTGAATCTATGATTTATCCCCTCAATGCCATTCCATCCATGTTTCCATCCAAGTGCTGTTAAGAGTGGTTGTGAAAGACAATTTTGCCCCTCCTCTCTCTCTCCCTCTTTTCTCTCGGCGGCGGCCTGGGCAGGGGGCGCGGGCGAGCGGCGGGGGACTGGCAGGGTGCGTCTGGGCAAGCTGACGGTCAAGGCGGCCGCACTGGCCGCGACGCGGCAGGGTCGGGCGAGCTGCGCGCTGTGGGGCTGTGGGTGAGCGAGCGGCCAACGGAGCTGTGGGTGAGGGAGCGGCAAGCGGTTCAAGGTTCGAGCTGCGCAGGGAGCAGGTGCCGGCCATCTCCACGCATGGGATTTGGTGCTTGGTGGTTTGGAAAAATTTAAAGATTCTTGTTGTTGCTGCTTGCCTGCACCTGCTCGATTGGAGAAATTTTATGCAGAACATGGCGAGAGAAGTATTGTGGTGGCTAGTGCTTTAGTTGGAGCTGCAACAAGAAACGGCAAAAACGAACATTCGTTGTTCGTATTGAGTTGCATGCACCAACCAATTCAACCCAAAAGCTTAAGCTGATGGGGATAGGTGGGCAATTTACTTATACTCCAACAGTTCGCACGTACTCCAGCTAAATTTGCTTGCCGCCGTGCCACTTGCTCTCTGGCAAAGCTCACCCACGCTGCTCGTCGCTTGGCTGCAAGCGCTTGCTCCTGGGCACAGCTCGCTGCTCGCGGGCGCTGGCGGCTGGCACGCCGCCCGAGCTCTCCTGCAGCCTGCCGCTTGTCGACAGCCGCACCCCCTCGCCCAGCTCGGCGGCGTCACAGCTCTGCGCGCTGGCCATAACATTGCCTCTCTAGCCAGGCTGT
The DNA here is from genome assembly GCF_005286985.2 of Setaria viridis. Classification (NCBI taxonomy): domain Eukaryota; kingdom Viridiplantae; phylum Streptophyta; class Magnoliopsida; order Poales; family Poaceae; genus Setaria; species Setaria viridis. The sequence continues at coordinate 23,376,234 of NC_048267.2, read as the reverse complement.
GCCGCGCCACTCGCTCGCGGGCAGAGCTTGCTTGAGCGTCTCGTCGCTCGGCTGCCCGCACAGCTCGCTCCCACCGCTCGCCGGTCCTGGGCACAGCTCGCCATGGGATCTCCAGTGAGGAGTGAAGGAGATGAGGAGTAGAGAGGAAAAAAGGAGAGAGAGATGAGACAGAGAAGTAATGGCAGGTGGGCCCTGACTCGGGAGGGGTAAAATCATCTTTTCCAATCATACTTAACAGCACATGGATGGAAAAATGGATGGAATGGCACTGAGGGGATAAATTTTAGATTCAATGGCACTGAAGGAACTTCATAAAATTTTGTGGTACTGAGGGAAGCCATATAAATTTTGATGGCACTGAGGGAATTGACTCTAAACAATAACTGCATAGTAGAATATATATGATCACCAAAAGCGTAAATCAAGTAGTGCAGCCATTACTGAAAATTACAGGCGTGATGCGGTTTTGTTAATTACTATGAATACGATATCCTGCCTTTGATCTGTCAACTCAGATTCTAATGCTGCCGTCTGTCTGTAGAGTTTTGATGCCTACGTTGTTGGCAAAGAAAATGCTCCTGGAATTGTGGTTTTGCAAGAGTGGTGGGGAGTAGATTATGAGATAAAGAATCATGCAGTCCACATTTCCCAACTTGGTGGTGGATACAGAGCACTCATTCCAGAGTAAGATCATGTCCTTTGTTGCTTTGTGTTTAATTGCTTCGGTATAGAATTGGCGCTTCATAAGATGCCCACACTTCGTAGTAAGATTGTTATTCTGCCAAGCACTGCATTTCTTGATGTCATTTTTTCCCTTCCCAGTTTGTACCGCGGGAAAGTTGCTCTGGATGTTGCTGAGGCACAGCATCTGATGGAAGGTCTGGACTGGCAGGGTGCAGTTAAGGACATTCAGGCTTCAGTTAAATGGCTCAAGTCAAATGGGTCACCCAAGGTAGAACCTTTCGTCTTTGTTCTTGTTTGGTCATTTGTATATGCATCCAAATTTTTAGACAATCTAAGTAACTGGAAATTTAATTAACTGTTCTTAATCTGTTGCAAATTTATTGTGAGTACAATACTAGTGTCCTTTTCTTGTGAAGGAATCATCATTGGCTGTCCTATGGTATTGAACACCAGTGCACTGGATAAATTAATAATTCATTGGTATTGCAATTTACACAGCTCTTCTGCATGTTTTTTTGTAAGGTTTTGAACTCATTTGTTTTTTGCTCTATCTTAATGGGCAAAACACAGCTCTTCTTTTTGTTCAATGGAAAAGGTGTGAAAGACTGGATGAGTGACAGTAGCATGTTTGTTTGAGGTTTTGAATTCTGTTTTTGCTCTATCTTTATGGGAAAGATACATAACTTATCATTTTGTTCAACAAAAAGGTGTAAAACAATGGATGAATGACAGTAGATGTAGATTAGTCATACAATTACAGGCTTGGCCATCCAGAGGTCCTATGTTGTCTCCATATCTTCCGTTAAGCCTTTTTGGGATCGCATCCAGTTAATCAATGACTTTTGGATTGATGAATATTGTCAAGATCACAAGTTGAAGTTTGCAATGATATTAATGTGCATAAAAAGAAAAATCAGTAGCTCTGAACTCATAATGAGTAAATTTAAACTTCTTTTCTTTTCAAGATGTTTATTGCTCCTGAAAACTATGAAATTCGTAATCCTATTTGTCTGCATGGAGAAACAGTTAAAGTTTTTGAATAAATTGCTGAGGAATAAGCTATGTTCTTCATATTTTGACTTGGGCATTATGCTGTACTGTCTGAATCACTAGTGGATCATCCCTGATTAATGTGTCACAAATTGCCTAGCAGTAGTAAGGATTCAAAGGAAAAGTTACCGACTAGTAAGGAAAAAAAATAATGATGAAATTTGATCGAGCAGATTAAACTTGTCTGAATAAATTAAACTCTAGCTGAATATCCTACTAGCCAAAAAGCATTTATTCTATGGAGTAGTCTTATATATTAGTACAAAAGTATAACATCCTTCCATATGCTCGGTTGGAATCAATGCAGGTAATCAATAGCTTAATGATAAGTTGATAACATTTTCATCTTTTCTACAATTAGGTTGGTGTTACTGGCTATTGCATGGGAGGTGCTTTATCAATTGCAAGTGGAGTTTTAGTCCCAGAGGTTGATGCTGTTGTTGCTTTCTATGGGACACCATCTTCTGAGCTTGCCGACCCTTCTAAGGCTAAGGCTCCTATCCAGGCCCATTTTGGGGAGCATGACAGTTTTGTTGGATTTTCGGATGTCACTGTAAGGCTATCCTTCACATGTTACTTATCTCTCTTGTTATGGTATATGGCAAATCCATAATGTTTGCTTTCTGATTTTGTTTTTCAAGCATGCTTTTCACTGATTGATACTGCTAGTTAGCCCTTACTGTTATCTTTACTAAGACACTGCCCAAGTTCTTTTTAGTTTACAAGGTAGGTTATCATGTGCCAAATGTTGATGAGCTGGTTGCGACATGGGGCTTGTCCTGATCCCATGTAGGACCTTGCAGCTGACCATAACATGTGTATAATAGGATCATGACTGCAATGCTAAAATGATTCAACCTACATAATGCCTGTCAGTCTGTCACTACAAGAGCAATGCGAACCAGGTTTCACAAATCGGTTTTTTGTTACTGTCCTAGACCCAAGCCGGAGCAAGGAATTACCATTTTAGTCTTTCTCACTGTTCCATATGTTTTAGCCTTTTTCTTTATGTATATACTTTTCTGGCCAGAATGAAGTTAATGTTTCTAACGTTATGTCACTACATTTGGCATTGCTGGATGACTATACGTCTTAGTGAACAAGTGTAAACATGACTGCACATGATAGTATCCACATCTATAAATCTGGGTGCTCTCAATTTATTAATGTTCAAATAAACAAAAATACAAGAATACATATTCCGTATATATTGGATAGAAAATCTAACACTGCTCTTACATGATGTTTTAGGCGGCCAAGTCCCTGGAGGAGAAGCTCAAGTCTTCCGGGGTACCATATGAAGTCCACATATACCCTGGATGTTCGCATGCCTTCATGAACACTTCGCCGGAGGCCCTCAAGCGGAAGAAGGGAATGGGTCTGACTGATGAGAACCAGGAAGCCGTCGACCTGGCCTGGTCTCGCTTCTCTGCTTGGATGGGTCGTTTCCTCGGATCTGCTTGAGCCCATTCCCCACTTCATGTGCTGTGTGATTAGGTGTGAGAGTCGGTGCCATGAATAAAATGTTCAGATCCAGGTTGCTGTATCCAAACCATACAAACGGACTGGGTTGTACGGCGCTCTGGATTTGGTTGTCTTCTGCAGTTTATGGTTGAACTGTGGTGTCATTTTGTGATTTCTGTGGATGGATGCATATTGTGCAATAGTTGGAATACGTTCGTGGGCTCCAGCAGCGATTAAGTCAACTTTACTGCTGAGCTCGAAGTACATCCTAGTCAAATACGCTGAATCGTTCTCTCGTTCAATCGTTCTAAGTTCGTGAGACTCTCTGCAGTCTAAGGCCTCTGGATGAAGTCCATCGTCGACATCAACCTCAACTGAGACGTTGGCAAATTTAACCTGCTTATCAATTCCACAAGGGTAACTAATATGAAAAGTCGATAGCTTGATTCAACGGCCACACAGTAACCCCTATGGAGTAAAAACCAACAACGTTGCAAAGTACCCGTCTCGAGCAGGATGTCTGCGCGGCTCTGGATACTTTGAACCCACACTATTCCGTCAGAGTATGTCATAGCCTCACAGGTATTGCCTACTCCCTGCCATTTATGTAACTCTCTCAGCTAGAGCGTGAACATCGATATTTTCTCCTAATTGTTTTATTATCTCTTCTCGAACACGCTTACACATGTTAATGTCATTATTGGACTTTCAAATGTCTGTTTATTTCAATTTTGCTTATACTAGGCTTTGTTTGGAGCTCCGGACTAAAAATTAGTCCGATGTTTGGATGCTAATTAAGACGATTAAACATGAGCTAACTACAAAACTAATTGCAACTAATTGCATAAGTCACAGCTAATTGATGAGTAGAATCCATGGATCCTAATTAGACCATGATTAGCTCATGTTCACTGTAGCACAACACGAGCTAATTAGTCTCGACTAATTAGGATCAATGGGTTCTACTCCTCAATTAGCCATTACTAATTAGCCATTACTTATGTAATTAATTTCTTTATTAGTTCATATTTAGTTGTCTTAATTGGCATCAAAACATTGGAGTAACTTTTAGCCAGAAGGTTCCAAACAAGACCTAAGTTCAACTGTACGGGAGATTTTGGGCTAACCAAGCAAAGAGCCAAGCAAAATTTTGTCCACGGCCAAATATAGAGCAACGCCAAAATTTGGCTAAAGTATTGGTGTTTGGATTGCTACCAAGTAAATGATGAAAAATTCACTTGTGTGTGACAAATTACACGTGGATCATACATCTCATTAATCTTTTAAGCTTCAAAATATATTTAATATGGACCTTGAATCATAGATTTGATTGCAAAAAATAAGATGGTGCAAATGGATTGCAAATTAGGTCCATGATTTAGGAGAAAAAATCAATTATTTGTAGATTGATTACCAAAAAAAAACAAAGACAAATGCTTCCAGTCTGATGGAGCCACGTCTAGGCTACCATTTTGTCAGCCAGCATTCTGCCGATGAATTTAATTGCTCTAGCAAGGTTTGGCCGCCCAAAGAATTTCCATGATAGTGCCAAAGTTTGGCCTCAAACCAAGCATGCCCATGTACATTTTCACCTTGAAAATTCCCTATCAATTAACACTTGTGAAAATCTACCATTTTTATTTTGAAGATCCAACATTTAATGAGTAACAATCATTCAAGCGATGTGTAATTTTGATTTGAAGATTCTTTATGATTATAATTTTATTTAAGGGGTTTTGCGGTCATGCCCCTACTTTGAAGATTAATGACGATTTTGCCTCATTTTCCCCACCTTTGCGATTTTGCCCCTACTCCACAAACAACACTTAAGGTGCCAAATGAGTGAGAAAAAATAAGTTTACCCATATGAAGTTTGCCCCTACTTTTCTTAGTACTATGTGATTTTCCCCTATTTTGATCTTAAACATTTGGACGGATTTAAAAAGAATTTTGTGGACCAAACTAATCAAATTAGCATATCCGAGCAAACACAACTTTGAGAACACAACCTGCATATATCAACTGAGCCCACACCACATACATTCATCCTATCATATAAGTCCACACCATGGCATCATCGGGACATGCTGCCGTATCCGAGCAAACTAAACTTTTGAGAAAATCATAACACAACCTGCATATATCAACTGAGCCCACACCACATACATGCATCCTATCATATAAGTCCACACCACGGCATCATCGGGACAGGCTGCCGCGCGAAAAGATCCCATGACTAACAAGGTAACTTCCGTCATCCTCACCGTCCATTCGCTGAGGCGGCAATGAGTATCTGTTATAAATTCAAGAGGCAGTTTGTTAACAATTAACGACTCCACACTGTGTTTGCACCAGATTTCCAACCCTACTTTTCTTCTAGTCACTGAAAATTGTTGTTTTCTAATAGTTGCAATCAATAAATTTAAATTATGGCATCCATACATGTTCAGATTGATCATATGTAGGTGCAGCATATAGATCCGTATCAAAAGGTACTTCAATAATATTATACTTAAGTTTTGAGCATATATTTCAATAGAAATCGATGGTCAAAGTTACTATATTGGAGACTACAGACATGCCCAAAATGCTCATTATTTTTGACCCTAGGAACTAACGAAAATATGATGTTAATGTAAAATATGATGCTAACGAAAAATATAAAACAAACGTGTTTAACCCACCTGATTGCACTTGCTGACTTGATATACATCAATCTTCTCCAAAAAGCAATGTTAATGTCACTTAAGCACACGCCACATGTACTGCAGATCGTGCATTGGATCATTGCTGTACCGTCACTTAAGCACACATCACCTGTACTGCAGATGCTTCTCAGCAGTTCTCAACTCCATGACCCTAACAATGCAAGCAATCAAGTCATTGCAGATTATAGATCCTTCAGGCAAGCCCATTAGGGCTAGATGATTTCCCATTGCTGTAAGCCCATCAATGAAAACAGTCATTAAGCCGCTGACAGTGCAAGATCTCATTTTTATTGTGTGCTGGATCTTTTCAGAGAAATCCTGATGTAAGACATTGAGAACTCCATGCCTCAATAGGAAATCTGAAACCTCCAAAACATCACCCAGATGATGAATTATAGAATTCATATACATCACTGTGACTAATCTGAGAAGAATAGGAAGACAGATACAAGCTGAAGTCTTGTATATCCATTTGTGGAGTATGGATCTTTTCAATAGAAGATTCTTAATCAAAGCAATAACGGACCATTGTTCAGGTTTGTATACATCCGAAGAATATTCTAGGTCCAAATCCTGGCAGGAAGTCTGGCATCCACCAAGATATTTCTTTACCATCTCAACAAATAGAGACTTAATGTATGAGGAAGCCCATAAACTGAACCATTTCATGAGGTAACCATAGCACACTGGAGAATTATAGTCCACTTCAAATATCCACATTGTAATGGAAATGGAACAAGGTCTTAGCATGCTCCCCAACCTCAGGAGCAACCTTGCTCCACCACTGCCACCATCAAGGAAGCTCCTCAAAGATTGGAAAAACTGTTCCCATGGGGAATTTCGGTTGAGGTAGGGCATGAAACTCGAAATCATCCTGTCATCTAATCTTCCAGATAGGAGCAGGAGAGTAGTTACTATTCTGAGCTGCTCGCATGCGAACCTCCTATTCAGGAGTGTGGCATTTGTATTTAGAGAGTGAACAAGTAAATCAATTGCTGCTGGCGAGTTGAATATATGTAAGAGACCAAATTTTGTTTCATTCTCAGAATCAAGGAAGACCAATTCAAAAATTAGTCGCTCACTGAGAACTAAGAAGTTCTTGAACTTGCCCTTTTTGTTATGAAGACGCTCATCAAGAATGAAGAAGTCCCTTGACTTGCCTACTTTTTTTGGCTGACTGAACTTTGTCTCTGTGAAGAAATTTGCGGTCTCGTATATTGCAAGAACAATTAGCCCCTGGACATATGGATGTACTGCTTGCTTTGAAGAAATTGTGGCAAGAGATTCCAGTTTTTCTAGTACTCTGATACCAATTGTGTACAATTCATTGGTCCAATAATTCTTAATATGTAAATCATCAACGTTAGCATTCAGTCTACACCTATTTCTGCCCTGCCGCAAAGAGATTCTGCTTGTTTGAGATGGCACTTTCTGCGATAACACTTCCAGCACCATTGATTTCCAGCTATTCCAAATACATATCAGACTTTCAGGTGATATCTGGTTACTGGATAGTGTGTCATGTAAACATTTTACATTTTCCAAAGCCGGGGATGATTCAAAATTATAAACAGAGGATGTGAACACAAGGTGGATGTCTAGAATTGAGCGGACTGCACAAAGATTCACCAAAAGAATTCCCTTTTTACTACCTGCAGGCAGGTTCTTTGACAAGTTAGCCAGAGATTTACGTGGGTCAAATAATGCACCTGCTTCCAAAGAGGCAGAACAGTAAAAATTTGACACCCTCTGCACAATGTCTCTTGCTTTCTTCAGCAATTGGTCCTTGCCGACATATCCTTTGTGGCACCTCCTTTTGGCATGCATATTCCACAAGCTATTCATTATGACATGGAGGATAATGAGCTGTGTCATATTCCCGAAGTTAATTGTATCCTCCCATACTAAGACACTTCCTATAAGTTCTGCAGCACCTGCAGCTTCACTGAAATTACCCATTTCCACCTCAAAACTTAAAAACTCATTGAAAAGAGTCCTAGAAGTTAAGAATTCCCAGACGTTATCTACGGAGCCAAAAACCTTGACAAATTTCATCATATGCTTTATGTCTTTGCGATGAAAATAGTATGAAGCACAAGCCTCAAGATACCTGTTTCTGGTGTCATTAAGCTCTGAGTTAGGTCCATCAAATGAAGCTGTCTCCTCGAGTTGATGTACAAATTTCAGACCAATATCAAATAGTTCTCCTTTCAGACATGTTGAGAAGCACTTGGTGTAACATTTAGCCTTAAAGTATGCATTAGCTGCCTCCAACCAGGACTGAGCCATAGCAAAGCATTCCCCAGCATCTTCAAGCCTTGAAGAACCGCATTTTTCCAGATACATCAAACCTGTATGTCAACGTAAGAAAAAGATCTATGTCATATATGTTTTCCAATAAAGCGATGGCATATTCTATAAAGGTCCAACAAAAATATTTGTACACCTACTAAGATAGATTACTATGTCTTGATTTTTGATCATAAGGAACAACCAATTATGAGATCAAAAGTTCAGAAGTGACATTCTAGGAATGCAAGCAGTCAGATATTCTAACTTCGTCCAACATCAAAATGGTAACCAATACTCTCTCTCTCTGGGTCAATATGGATATTGTTTTCAAGTTAGGCACAAGAACTAAGGAGATAGACCAAACGACCATCTTGCCCTCATTTGATCCTTTGTAAAGTGTGACTATTTATTGATTCACGTGTCAGCTCTTAGGTGAAGCACTCTGGGGAATGAGACATGCATGACAAAACAAGTTAATTGAGGAGAAGACTTGAAAAATAGACTAAAGCTGCCTAGAAGTTAAACATCTATTCTGCAGATAGTAGAAGGGGTTAAAAGGACATATATTTCGAACAGGAGGGAGAATTATTGTAGCAATAAGACCAACCTGCTTTCTTGAAGTCCCTTGATTTGATAAGACAACTGGCAGCTTTCTCATGCATGCCGATAGAATCATAGATTTCAGCTGCCTCAACAAAAAATTTCTGGGCCCTCCACCAATTGCCCGAAACAAGACACCCACCATTAGCTACATGGTTAGCTGCTCTTGCCCATTTCTCTCTGTGTTCATCACCAGCCTTTTGGAAGCACATTGAGGCCATTCCGAATTGCCTCTCATTGAAAAGCTGCAAGGGGGAAAGAAAGTGATTCAGTTAACAATTCTCAGTAGACTAACACATGAGTTAAGCCCAGAATTCTGGTGCCAGAAAACTGGAATGCATGTGCCAAACTGCCAACTCAAAACAGGCTTCCTCTATGTTCCTGTCTCAGAAACCAAACAAATGTTACTAACCTTGATGCCTCGTAGCCTCCAGTCATCTGTGCTGCTTTTTTTCTCCATTTCTTCAGAACGTAAAGAATTGAGTTGCCTAACTTGTACCAAGCGCAACTTTTTCCAGTAATCAAATATTGGATGGCATGAATCATTTTTGTCTTCACATATCCAAAGCCTTTGCCTTGTTCGTGTAACAGCAACGTAGAGCAGCTTCAGCTCTGAGCAAAGAAGAAAGTGCTTGTTTCCATCAAATTTGGGATACGATATTTTTTCAGGTAATGCAATAGTACCATTTTCCTTCATGTATCCATAGATTACTCTCCATTTGTTTCTTAAAGGAGATGAACTGAAAAGGTTATAGATCAGTACATCCTGCACAAAATGTTACTTAAGTTTCAGGAAAGCAGTTTCAAGAAATTCAGTAAATCAGCATACAACGGATTGCGCTGTACCTCAAACTCGAGGCCTTTGGACTCAAGAATAGTCAAAACAAGTGCTTGATTCCCCACAAGACCAACTACTTGTTCCTTTGCAGCATCGTCCCGAACCAAAATAACTTGATCGGCACCAAAATTAATCCTCTCTCTATGCTGATTTTCGTTTCCTCTAAAAATAGTTATCAGAGTATTCTCACCATTATTGGACTCAAGTAGCACAGGACCTTCTCCATGTACAAGGCTAGTTTCTGGGTTTAACTTGTCTACTGACATTGGGAAATAGTAGCACAAAAGGTCCATTATGCTTTGAGCCAACAAAAGAATACCACAATGTGTGCGGAAGTTTTGCCTAAGCTGGAACGTATCACTGAGATTAAGTTCTTTTTCATGTTTCACTTTTGAGAGAAACTCTGCATAGAAGAAAGAACGGATATCCTTGAATCTGAAATCAATACCTCTAGCTATTGTTTGGGCAGTGTCACCCGCAAAAATGAAACCCTCCTTGAAGTTAGAGCATACATACTTGAGTAGTGCTATTTGGTTCATGCTCAAATCCTGAACCTCATCTATGTAAATAAAATCCAACATATCACCATTGTAGCCGCCGGTGCTTAGACGGCTGTGAAGGCTATTGACAAAATCAGAAAGATCAAATTCCCTAGCAATACACTTCTCTTTCTCATAGCAAATGTAAATGTCGTATATCTTATCCCTAATCTCAGCACTCAAAGATGGAAATCTTCGATCATAAAACATGATGTAATCCTTCTTTTCAAGTTTTCCATCAGAAGACTTGACAGCTTGACGTCCACCTTTTATATGAGAAATTATTTGTGTAAAAACAGTGGATGGATCGAGATTTTTAGTCAGCTTTGCATTGAAATGAGGCCAATAAGAATGGGAGAACTTTTCATAGTCAACCTCCTTTGTTTCAATATAAGCTTGCAATGTACGATACTGTAGCTTTCCACCCTCAATGCAAGTTCTCAATTCACCATGAAATCTATCAAAAAATGAAGTACTCATTGTTCCATCAAGCATCATCAAGAATTTTCGGAATGTGATAACAATAGGATAGTTCTTCTGAGGTATGTTACGAAATTTGTCAGGTATGTTATTAAATTCTTCAAGTTCATCATTGATATCATACATTGGAAGGCTGCTTGGATGGACAGATAAGTCGTCAGAGGCAAATCTGTAAACAAATATGAAGAGAAGGCATTAGAACTAAAGATTAACACAAACCCTAAAGCACTAATAACTAAAGATTTTAATGTGGCCTGAAAGTTAATTGATTTAGTTTTGATGGGTCACCAAGTCAGGGTTCTAAATATTTCATGAGAACTGCTGCAGTACTCCTTCCTAAAAAATAGCACAAATCCTAAAGAATTAATAAGCAATTGGACAAACTATTAGTGATTTTAATTAGTGATACTACTAGCCCGGCCCTGACCCTGACCAGCCCAACTCAACTGAATCCCTTGCGATTAAATCAAGTACACAGGTGCTCTGTTCCATTTGGTGGCACATTTCTTTGCTTAAGTAAATAATGGTGGCGTCTAGCCTCTTGGCGCTACACTCGGCTGCTGGCTTGTTACATAAGCCACCACTACCTGGCCACCTAAATGGAGAAGAGGCCACCTGCCTCCAGTATAGGTAAAACGGGCATGAATCCTAGCGTGCGGCCCCGGGGAGCTGAACTGTGACACTGACGCGGCAGTCGGCACCATTCTGCATGCCACGAAACAACTGCCATTCTCCACATGAATCTTCTCGATTACATGGTAAGGATTTTGAGATGGGCTGGGCAATTGGTAAGCGCTAGCAGTGCTGGGCTTAGGCAGTATCTAAAAGTGAATAACAATACTATGACTTAATTAATTATGGGGCTTTGGGATTTGCACTTCTCATATTTCATAATTGGATTATAGACACCTACTCCCTCTGTCCCGCAAAGAGCGTCCCTTTAGTTCTGTCCTAAGTCAAATCATCTTATGTTTGACAAGTTCATATAAAAGTATATCAATGCGTCTAGCAAGTTTCATTAGATTCATTATGAAATATATTTTTATAGCATACCTATTTAGTGTTATAAATATTGATAATTTTCATTGTAAACTTGGTCAAACTTAAAATAGTTTGACTTAGAACAAAACTAAAAGGACACTCTTTGCGGGACAGATGGAGTACTTGCATAGAATGTAGTATAAAAATATTTTTTCGGTGTAGAACCACGTGGAGAACAAGCAAAATATTATGCAAGTAACTTTACCTTTTAAGCTTGGAAATATGACTCTTTACAACCGAGCATAATTTTGGGCTTACTGTGAGAAAAATTTGCCTTACAAAATCTTGTTCAGTCTTCATATCCCCAAGTGCTATATGGTTATTGTTGTCATTCATACCAGATAAATCGTCTTCCTCAAACTTTAGGCCTTGGTATGCAATCAAAGATTGCTGTTCCTTTTGGATCAGCTTCATAGTTAACACAGTTGTTTTCCCTGTGCCTGATCTCCCGAGTATAAAACTACTGCATGGGAACTGTATTATCTCATTTTCTTCTTCCGTTAGTTCAAAGGGGATATCAACTTTAGACCCATCAGCAGCAACAAGTAAATGCTTTGCTACTCCAGATGATAATGAGTAGAATTTCATAAGCAAAAAGCTCTCACTAACTTTTGAGTGATCCAGAGCATGTGACACATCCACATGATCACCAGCTTCCTGAGTCTCAACTTGGCAATCCTTCTTAAGGCGGGTAACATCATGCCCAGCTCTCCATACCATAGGCAGTTCCCACTTTCTGTCACATAAAATTAAAGTAAATAAGATAATCAGAACAGAAGTTTCATACATACCAAAAGTATCCGGAAGTAAATCATCTGTAAGTGGATAAGTGTTTGCAAGAATATATTATAGAAAACCCTTGGTGTCAATATCCATAAATGAAATACTTTACTATGTCAGGTGTTACAACAGAACATACCCTTCCATGTGAACTCTTCTGCAGTGTTCCATGTAATCATCACTGTACATTGAAAATAAATTTTGAAGCCGTTGGTTGATTCTTTCAATATGTTCCAATGTCACTAAGTCCCATATTCTTATTATCTGAAAAAGTCTTGCACCCTTTTCCAAATCGGTAGTCCAGACAAGGTAGAGGTCTCTGACCTTGTATACTTTCACAAGACCAAATTCATCAGTCATGCCTACATTCATGAATTTGCTCCGCCAACCACATCCAAGCCCCACAAGTTTTTGCAGCACCTCCCATCGGAGCTTTGCTGATTTTAATTTCATGAAAGCATTTTTAAACTCACTGCTGAAAATGATCTGATATGTTAAGCAAAATACTGATTAGATCAAAACATCAAAATGGTGTACCCGAAAAGTAGCAATTATAAATTCATCAAGGTCAATTTGTTTAATTGAAGATTAGCATGATTTTGATTAGTCAACAGCATTGATAAAGAGAAGTTATACGGAATCAAGATAATTTTTTTCAGATCCAACAAAATTGCTCAAATTTGAAATTTTGCTACCAGTTATTCATAATTTTGAAATTACATATATTCATAATTTTGAATTAATATAGCGTTTTCCTTTCATTTATGACCATATGATAAATTTGGCTCAATATCCTTGGGAGACATTTGCTAATTAACTTATCGCTAGGAACAAGTTAATTAGCTATTAAAAACTTAGATGTTAACAAATGGTAACTAAAGCTAGTGAGTACTCTGGCTACAATTAAGGATTGCTTGGGTATCAACAAGTCACCAAAAACACACCTTTGACCACTACACTTTGTTGCAATATATCTATAAAGTATAAGTATACCATTATGAAACTACTTTTAAGATAAAGTTACTCCTATTATTTTCAAATATTCAAACTTGACAAAAAAAGAGAAATTTTTAACCAAGGTTTAAAATGATTAACCAATGGCAACTCAAAACAACACTTATTTTTCATTGATGGGAGTAGCATTGTCATGGGGGTGTCAGCCAGGGGGCCAGTCCTCCCTCACGTTAGGATTTGTTAGGCTTGGTTAAGGGATAGGATCATTAGGAGATAAGGTTGTTCGGATTTGGTAGGAGCCAGCTCCATATAATAAGAGGCACGCAGTCACTTGGAATCAATCAAGAAGAAAATAAAGCTCCCGCTAATCAAGTTTTTCTCCAAGTCGACTCTGTCCGGCTATCTTCCCAGCAGTGTTTACCCTAATGAACTAGGATCATAACAAGAATTCTAACTCACACATGTGTATGATGTAAAGCATCCCTTCATCAAGCTACAGGTAAGAACTTTTAGTCTGCCTTACCCCCAGGAGTGTAAGAGAACTAAATCTAAATCCTAACTAAACAAATGAAACATCAATTCCTGTGACACAAGTATTTCAGCCAACTAAATTATCTCAAGCCAAGTAAGACCTACTTCAGGAGTAATAGACTAACAGACATTCTTACCTTCCATTTAGTATTGCAAAAGGCTGCAGAATCAAAATTAAGTAGACCACCAAGTTGATCAAGCTCAGCCTTTACTTTCAAAACCAACTTAGCCAAGGCTGCATTGTCAGTGGCATTGATAAGACATTCACGTTGTTTAGCATCATGAACTAGAGCTGCCCAGATTGTCCCACTTTTAGATAGTATATTTGCATTTCCAAGAATCCACAAACAATGCCTGCAGTAATGGTAGCCGTAATCAATGGATAAAAAGATTAAACCAGAGACAAATTCAGGAAGACTAGACAAAAGGCAGTGGCACACCTTGCTCTTGTAAGGGCAACGTTTGTTCTGTGGTTATCAGAAAGAAATCCAATATTACCTTTTGAATTGGATCTAACTGTTGACAGTATGATTATATCGTCCTCTTCACCTTGGAACCCATCAATGGATGTTACCCGTACATTAAAATTAACACATTTATCATATTTTGTACCTAGTCTAGCTTTAATAGCATTCACTTGAGAATTATATGGTGACACCACGCCAATTGTAATCTTTCCCATGGTATTTTGCCAAGCTGCAACCATAAAAGAGGAAATAATGAAGTAATCCTCTGATGGTATCAAGTTTTTGCCAAGTAAGTAACACCACAAAGATTGTTTAAGTAAAATTAACACAGATAAGTCAATGAACAAATAATCTATTTTTGATATATGCAGTGTTACTGTGATAACTGGTGCATTGTCTGTACATCAAAGAATTGGATGTAATCAGGATTCACAATGCATCAAGACAAGGTATAAAAGTAACAGAACATAAAGTCCTAAGTACATACATTTGAAGACTGATTGGATCAGTTGCAGAACAACAGCAACTTCAACCATATTCCACCAACTGCTTCCATTAAATTCCCTCTCTTCCTTTCCATCAACTATATTTATAAAAGTGTAAGTTCCAAAAGGGAGATCTAAATAATCCTTGCTGTATGTGGGGGACTTGACATTTGAACTATCAATTATCATCCTGTCATAAAACCGAGCATTTGGAAATAAACTGATACAAGGATTCATACGGTATTGAATATTCAAAAGATGCTTTTCAAAACCCAACAAAGCGAGTCTCTTGAATAAGCTCACACCAAGTCCAGCTTCTTTGCAAACCTGGTAGTAAAGAGAGAAAATATGAATAAAAAAATGGAGAGCAGCAAGCAAAAAAAGTAGGATGCATGCTGTACTCGAATTAGCAATTCAAACAGGCCTTCAGTTCATATCCGGAATAAAAAAGTTTGGGTGCTTTGTATGGCGTGTGCTTCTTTAGTGGCTGGTGGACCTGTTGTTTTGCTCTTTTTTGTTTTTTGCTCTATAAATAATACTCTCTCTCTTAATTGAAAGGTAGAGCTCCTGCCATGTTCGTTCAAATTTTTTTGCTGTACTCAAATTTCAACGGCCCACAAAACTTGACAATGTGATATCTTGCAATAACATGAGTATTATTAAGGAATATATGTGCTAAAGCAGAGTAAGTGAGTTGAATGGAAAAAAATACAAATATGAATGCCATTTCAAAACATTGCATGGTTTTTGTGTTCAAGAAGAAACATTACACGGCTTTGAACAATAGGTTGCAACTGACAGTCATCTCCAACCAGGATAGCATGTCTCAACCCATGAAGGCGTAGTGGAATTACTGATTCGCATTCTTGAACTTGAGCAGCCTCATCAATGACTAAAACATCAACTGGAGTAGTCTCCATGTTATGCAAGTGGTAAGAACTTGAGACAGTGCAAAAAATAAGCGTTGCGTTGTGTATGCAATAGTTCCTAATCCAACAACTTCCTACATCAACAGGTAAATCAAATGAGCTCTGAAGGAATTTCAATTTTTCAAGGCATCTGAACCTTGCTTCAACCCAGTCCTTGGCAAAAGATATGGGCTTTGAGGACCCAATTTTCTCAGCAGATAGAAAATAAAACCTTCTCTTGGTACAACCATAACTAAAATCTTCACAGGAGAAAAGATCACACATTGTTTTCAACAGGTGCAATAGATCCAATATGTTGCCCACAACTTCTGAGGAAAAACACTTTCTGGGAAGATGAATCCATAGATTCAGTATGCACTCCTTTACATCGTTTGCTACAGCACAAAACTGCTTATAAAAATCCAGTAAGCACAAAGGATCATTGTAGTTCTCAAGTAGAGATAACACTGAATTTATTCTGTGTTTCCATCCAGATGATGATGAAAAGCATTTGACAAGTTCATTCACACGATAATCCAAGAGAACTTCCTGAACCTCCTCCGTGATGTCCATTTTATACTTGTTTCCAAATAATACAATGTCTCCAAGGGAACATGGTAAACCATCTGTATCAGCATGTCCATTCAAATCCTTCAAAGCTTGCAGGTATTGATGACAAACTCCAACAACAGATATGTTTGTTGGCGAACACATAAGTGTTCTGCACTTTAAACTTTTCAAAGCCCAGAGTGTAGTGCTTACTGTTTTTGTCTTCCCTGTGCCTGGTGGACCCCATATAAGTTTCACAAGGTTGGAATGCTTACAACGCACAGCTGAAATGATCGTTATCACTGCATGCAGTTGTGATTGATTAAGTCTCGTTTGTCTCAGTTTCTCAATTAAATATGGCATCAAGTCTCCCACTTGCATCGCACAGAGTCCACAGCTATTGCCATCCTGCAATAGAGTCATCAGAAAGAAAGTAAAATGCTTGCATCCAACATATGCTAGTGATATGTAAAACAAAATGTGTTGAAAACAAGAACCCTTACCATATTTTTGGGAGATAACATTGACTTAATTATGGTGAAGTTATTGTTCATCCCTTTCTGAGAGAAAATTACATTCCATATCCGTAGTTTTGTCATGATATTTGTAGCAAACACTGCATACTTGAATTTTGTTTTATTCTGTTCTGTAACAACATCCCTCAGAACCTTGATCCTCAATTCTTTCTGATGCTGAACATCAGTGGGAACCACCATTACCAAACTAGCACCATCGTATATCAAGTCCTCAGTTACTTCAGGTTTAAAGCTTGACAAAATCAATATATCTCCATTTCTTGGCACATAATTGTCACTCGTATAGCCCACATCCACATCCATGTTGTACAGTAACTTTGAATCTCCTACTGCCTCCATAGAAATTATTTCTGAATAAGGAGATTTATGGATTGCTTCCAGGGATATGCCCAATTGCGACCGGGTCTCCTCTACCAAAGGTGCAATGAATGATTTGAAATAATGATCAACTGAATTGAACTCATAAGGAATTTTCTCCACCTGTCGGAAGAAAATCATACATGTAAGCAACAGCATATGGAAAAATATTGGTGTGCCTTTTAGAAAAGAACGGCCCAAAGCAATGAAAAAGCACATGAAATTACTTACTAGCAAGTCACTTTCCACTTATATTTCATCTCATTGTATAAAAAAGAGGTTTGAGTATTGTTTAAATCAGGGGCAGGTTGGGGCCTAGAGCCACTAAGGCTGTGGCCCTAAGCATGGCCCAAAACAACCCAGTACCCTATGTTAAATTTTTACGGCCCAATCATTTCCCTTGTGGTGTGGCCCTGGTCGTGCAGATTGCAGACCGATGTGCCGAGCCCAGCAGAGCAAATGGCAAAGGGCTCTCGGCCTCGCGCTATCTCACGTCTCCCTCTCTCCTCTCCTTCTCGTCATCGCGTCCTGACGCCAAACAGCACACACTGTGCAGGTCTCACCAAATCGATTCACAGCGTGGTGTGACCCCAATCCAATCCTCCTGCACCTCGATTGTGGGGCGTGCACTATGCCCTGTGCGGGAGTGCCAGTGCGGTGTCACCGCATTGGCGCGCTGCTGCCTGCTGGTGTGCGGGCGTGCCACAGTGCAGGAGAGCAGCCAGCAGTGCTGCACTGCATTTTTGCATCTGTGCAGCTGTAGCAGTTCAGAGTTTGTCTCTATCCTTCTAAATTCCCCACCATACATTCAGTACCTCAGTAATCTAGCTAGATAGTTCAAAAAAGACACAAAAATTTTGGATTGGTTTATCGCCTCATGAATTAACCTTTTATTTTTCTTGTTGCTAGTGTCATGGTTGAAAGATCCTTCTCGACTGAAAATTATGAATTATCAGGACATAGTTGACTTGTTGAGAGATAAGATGGGGAATGAATTTTTTTTGCATGCATTAATGATGAAGACATTTTATACCTCCAGCTATTACTAGTACTAATTAGGCATTCTTTTGTAGGACTTCATGTTTTTATCAAATTGTGGTACAATTATGTGTGGAATTGACATTTCATCCAAATTTTGTAGTTTGTGTGTTGCTTTTGATATGTGCTATCAGTATGTGACGCAGTTTAGATGGTTTGGGCACTTAGATGGTTGCCCTAGGCATGCGGAATCAGCAGCTCACTGGTTTAAATAGTGTTGAGTCATGAGCTCAAGCAAATGAGCAGTTTAATGATAACTGCAAATCCTAGAACATAGTTGAAATGGGAACTGAGCATAATCCTGTATAAAATCAAATCTGTAATTATTAGGACTGTGTTGTAAATACAATTTTGTTCAGAAATGTTATCAATGAAACCTTGGGCTCATAAAAAACAGAAATTCGGATAAAAAACCAAAATTTTCAGTTTAGGATTAGGAATTTGACTTAGCATCATAAATCTTTTCAAATATGACGTATAAGGTAAGTTCATAATAAAATCAAAACTAAATAAAACTCTGAACGGGATTATCTATATTAATTAAATACACATGTAAAAAATAAACTTTTGAAACTACTCCATTCAAGCCATAATAAAGGTATCGGACTTCATCAATCTCATTCTCACCTAATACCGTTGTGCTGGAAGAAAATAGTGTAACTGGAAAAACAAGATGCTATATCCACGAGAGCCTAAATATACGTAACTAGTCCCCAAGTAAAACGAGCACGAACAGCGAAACATCATCAAGTTTGAGCACAATACAACTGTTTGAGACTTTTGAGTGCAAGCGGAGGACCCAAGAATTGAAACCACCTGTTGCTCGCCTCCCAGTATTTCTTGGATCGACCAAGAAAGCACCACATCGCTGAGGTCTTCTGCCTCCTCCATGACACCCGGCATGCACAAGTGTAGAAGCTTGCGGCTTTGCCCCCCTCCTCTCTATCTCTTTCTCATCTGGTGCGAACTGCGAAGGAATGGAGCTTGAGAAGCAGGAGGGGAAGAGTTTAAGAAGCGTCAGGGGAGGGAGTCGGACGGAGAACTGATGAGTCGTGGAGCGGTTTTTCTGATGAAATGGGATTGGTTGGGTTATTTCGTGGGGGAGGTGGAAGGACAGACGACCCGCGAAGGGAAGAGGGAGAGTCGCCTGCTTAAATTCTCAATGCCACAAGCCCACAAAGCCGCCTCTCTCTCCGCAACGGAACAGTCGTGGGCCTCGCGGCCAAAATCGCACACAATGCAGGGACCGTATTTTCAGCAGCTACGCAACACTACGGTATCGCTACGATTTAGTACAAATTTGGTCTTATATATGTAACATTGTTTTTTCTTTGAATTGAAGTGCATGCTGCATGCATTGTAGTAGTAGTATTTTCGTCATCACCTAGCCATTAGGATTTTTTTTCTTTTACTCAAACAAGGAAATTTGCGATTACGATCTCCAAAAGTGAGTTATAGTCTTAGTCACATTTTTTAACCATTGACTTTATATGAAACCGTATAGATTTTTCTTAATTGAATTATATCCTTTATTAAGGTAATTTAGAAATTTTTTATTCCGCACAAGTAACACCTTACATAACAGATCACCTATATGTGTAGACAATTTTTATCTTAAGATGAATTTTTAAAACGAAGAAATGTTTCTACTTGGGAAGCAGAAAAATAGAATATGGTGTAATTTCTCCGAAATCTGATACTCAAATTCAACTTAGGTTTTACATATGGTCTCGAACAGGGTTCTAGAAACCCATCCATGACTAGTTAAGGGCGCACTAGTGCTCACATTTTCCTAAATTTATTTAAAGATTTAACTGATGCTGTTCTTTCAGTGGTAGTTGATGTGCCCGTTAATAGCGAGGCGTTAATATAAGGGTGAATTCGTCAATCTTGAAAATTTGCTGGCTCAGTCTTTCGGAGGTGCTCATAGTGGTAGGGTTGCGTGCATATGTTTGTAGGGATGAGTATACGTACGTGTATGTGCGCATCTATGTTTGTACTGTGTGATTTGTAAAAAAAGACACGAGATTAGGTTTCGAATTTTTTTTCAAGAAAAAAGTGGATTTGGAATGTGATTGTGGAGCAACTCCAACAGGTCTCTTTTCTCCATCTCCTTTTCCCGATCCTTGTTAAAAGGGGTTGACGGGCAAAAACGCATCTCACTGCCCTGCCTACCGTGCGTATTGCCCATTATCAAGACAATAATAAACCCTAATAGTAACAAGACAACACACTCTACCAAGGCTCAAGAAGTTCTAAGGAGGATGTTCAGAGAGCATTAGGGCTGTTGCAATCTCGGATTCAATTTGCTAGTGCTATCCTGCTAGATTCTAGGACCAAAAGGCCTTGTAGCAAACTGTATATGCAAAGTGAA
Organism: Setaria viridis; assembly: GCF_005286985.2. Taxonomy (NCBI): domain Eukaryota; kingdom Viridiplantae; phylum Streptophyta; class Magnoliopsida; order Poales; family Poaceae; genus Setaria; species Setaria viridis. The sequence goes on along the minus strand of NC_048267.2, from coordinate 23,355,559 downwards.
GAATCCTTGTTATTCTTTGGTGAAGCCATCTATATTGGTTTTCTGCATATTTTCCACACGTGAACATTAGGCCTAGAGGCCCCATGATGAATACAAATGCACCTCATAACAAATCAAAGCGAAGTTCTAAATAGAGTAAAGTCCATTTTCGCTTCAGTTTGGTTTCGACCATCGAACCGCAAAATTAGGAATCATTAACCACCCAACTATCAAAACTATTAATATTTGGCCATTGAGCTATTTTGCTGGGTGGTTTTGGTGACGTGGACACCATGTGACGATGGACCCACCTGTCAGCACCTCTCTTTCCTCTCCCTCTCTTTCTTCTATCCTCTCCTCTCTCTCTCTCTTTCTCGCTCAAATACTCGGCGGCCACCCTGCTCTTCGCCGCCACAAGCTGCCCACCCCAACGCCTCCCCCGCGCCGACCTCCCCTGCGTTGGTCGCCACCGCGCCTCCCCTGTGCTGGACCCTCCTCCTCCTCCTCCCTCCGTCGCCACCGCCGCCACACCTTCCCCGACCACGAGCGATGGCAGCTAGGAGGCCCACCTCCCGTGGCCCAACGCCATGGCCACCCCCTTCGAAGCCACCGCCGCCTCCACCTTTGCCGCCGCCGCCGCCTCCGCCTCCACGCCCTCCTCCGTGTCATCACTGCCGGTGGCTCTCACCTGCCCAACCTCCATCTTCGTGCACTGAGAGCAGCTCCCCCACGACGACGTCCGCATCGTGGAGCTCCCCTGCGGCCTCTGTACCCATCGACCATTGGAGTAGGGCACCGCCACCGTTTGATCGACTCGATTCGGCGGGACCCGACACCGGAGGAGCAAGGGAGCATCACCACGAGCTCTGCGATGCGAAGGCGCACCCATCCCGCAAGTCGTCGTTGCCAACCGTCCAACGGAGCACCGCCGCCGCATGAAGCCCGAGCCGCCGGTCTTGCAGCGGGGACTCCGGCGGTGCCGCATGAAGCTCGAGCCATCGGTCTTGCAGCGGGGACTCCGGCGGCGGCTGGCATAGGGGAGGCGCGGGGGGAGGGCGGCGGCCGGCGCAGGTGAGGCGCGTGGGAGGGCGGCAGCCGGCGCAGGGGTGAGAGGAGAGGGAAAGGAGAGAAGAAAGAGAGAGGAGAGAAGAGGTGCTAACAAGTGGGCCCATTGTCACGTGGCGTCCACGTTGCCAAAACCACCCACCAAAACAGCTTGATGGTCAAGTATGAATGGTTTTGATAGTTGTGTGGTCAATGATTCCTGGTTATGCGGTTCGATGGTCGAAACCAAACTGAGCCGAAAGTTTGATGGTCAAAAATGGACTTTACTCCTGTATGGCAGTACATGTGCTAGTCTTGATTGATTGTCCATTTTGCATGACAGTGGTCAACGCTGTTTTATACTTTTATTTTCACTCCATTTATTTTTTCTATTTCTTCATCATTGTTAGTGTAATGATCACTACTCCCTCCGTCCCAAATTACTATTCATTTTGGCTTTTCTAAGTACATAGGAAAAATATGTATCTAGGTACATAGTAAAAGCTATGTATCTAGAAAAGCCAAAATGAATAATAATTTGGGACGGAGGAAGTATCATTTAATGTAGAATGTGGTTGGAGCAGTGTTGAACCTAGTTCGTCATTGTCAATGCTAAATTTGAACGTTCTGTCTTCTGATAAATGCTGCTTATGATTTCTTAGTTTGGTTGTCTAGGTATCTTGCAACTTGCAAATTATAACTAGACTGTGGCTTTTCTTGTTACTTATCAGGAGATTTGCCACTCTTGCTTTAGTGATGAATTGTTGATGTTAAATTAACTGTGTACATGAAAAGTAGTAATTAATCTACTAAGATGATAAGTGTGCAGCCTGCACATTTCAGGAACAAACAATTTAAAACTTCAACTATATTTGGTAAAAAAAAAGAGCCTCTAAATTCTAAAACAACGTTGTTGCTTATTGTTCTAATGAATATATACTTTGTGATGATCAAAACTATCTGTTATATCCTGAGGTCGCTTGCCACAACCCCTTCGTGGTCCAGCATGGCAAGAAAGTCGTGGTCGGGTTGTTTTTTGCCATGACTTTTTTTTAACTGTGGCTTAGTGTGAGTGGGGTCTGTTGGGAGGTTTCGACCTCTCCTGTTACTCTGTACATTTTGTGCGACTTTCTTTCTTAGTGAAATGACACAAACTTCTCCTGCGATCTGTTATTCAAAGAATTTTCTAACCAACGCACCTCTTTATTATCAAATCAGTTTGGGCACTGAAATATTAACTTATTCTGGTCAATTAATTTTCTTACCAGCACTGAACTAGTCAGTGCTCATAAACTGTTACCTGTGATGCATCTTTTCTTATTAATATCAAGATTGATTGATATCGACCGCGCTTGTTTTGTCTACCTTTATCAGTGGTCAGTGTGTAGTAGAGGCTGGAATTCTGTATTAGAAGCCTGCTACGAGCTCTGAGGTACTCTCCATCCACTGCAAGGAGTGTTCTGTGTCATGAGTGCATGCATCACAGTTCCAGCAAAAAAATTTAGTACATGGTAAATAAGTACTTGGAATATATATGACAAGTGCACAGGTTTCCAACTCCGCAAAAAATTTAGGAGGAAAGTGAGATGTCACCCTTGGAAACCTATCTGTTAATAACTCAACTTTCTGCGTGTTCGGAAAGAAAACCTTTTTCTTGGCGTGAGAAAAACCTTTGTGGCAGTATTTATACTAAAGATTTTTCTGTATTTCAGAGTCTCAAATCTATACAGTTTTTTCCCCAATGCTTATGCTGTTTTTGGTTGACTTTGTACAGATTTCAGCCTCACGCAGAGTTGAGAAGATTTGAGCAGTTGATGGATCTACTATCCCTGATTATTCAGAAATTCATGTTAGTTCGCAGCGGTGACGTTGCTGCCCTCTGAGAATCTGGCTTGCACGGTACTTCCATTAGCACGAAGGGCCACATAATTCTTCTCTTCATGATGGATCGTTGGTGTGCTTTGTGTTTGTTGTCCATGCATCAGTAGCAGCTATCAAATAGATATGTTCCTAGCTCTAGCCTATCCATATGCATGGCTTGGAGGATCTGCAATACTAAACTACGAAATAATTAAGCAGTTAAGCAGCTGCTATCAATTGTCTGACTAAAAAAAATAATTGAAGTGGAGTTCCATACCAATAAAAACGTACGGACAAGCATATGGAGTCAATCAAATGCTAAAATGACACTTATTTTGAAATGGAGAGTATGCTGCTAATTTAATTCTACTCACAAACCGTATATTTCTTGTTTCATAAAAACTTGTAGCCCAGGTTATACCTAGCTGCATCAAAATTAGTATATCTTTAGATGAAGAAAGTAATGTTTCATTTTAATAGGTACAGACGGTGGACACTAGGATTCGAACTATAGTGAGAAGAGGAGACATTATCAATTAGTTAATGTAATAAAGAAAGATGACCATACCAGCACTATCCAACCTAGTCTATGTGACCAATTTGTCCACTAATTCCTCTTGAAATGTCCAATTATTAATAAGAAAGCAATTGATTTGTGTGTGGTCAAACTATTTAAACTATGGACGCGACATATCCTGTTATTCTTGAGATAGATGGAACATCAGAAACAAGTTCTATAATATTATAATTTTTTATATGTATTATCATTTTTCCAATGTGCTAAAATATATTACAATTGAGCTTTGTTACAATGCTTTTAAAGTACCAGTGGTACTTGCAGGTACTTTCCTTTTTTTATGCTTCTTACCAAAAAAGAGTTAAATAGATCTACACATAATTAAAAGGCATCATAGTAATTTCTCACTATTTGTGGTACTTGGTCCTACCAGGACCAAATTAGTACTTCTTGATACTTTTCTTTAGGTACTTCATGATACTTCATTTGTTTCCACCATTCGATTTTGCCGGATGAACGGCTCTCATTTTTTTCAAGCACTCTAAAATGTCTCATTACGATAATGATTATTAGCCATCAAACAACACCAATTCGTGCGAGGAAGCGGCGGTGATAATATAGATAAAAAAATCTCACAAGATACAATAGGTCTTTTTTGTAGTGATAGTAACTCGAGTGTTCCAGATTGATCTCCCTAGAAATCTCCAATTATTAATAAGAAAGCAAGTGATTTGTGTATGGTCAAACAATTTAAACTATGGTCGTGACATATCCTGTTATTCTTGAGATAGATGGAACATGATATGAGTATATTAGCATCAGAAACAAGTTCTATAATATTATAAGTATTTTTCTATGTGTTATCATTTTTTCCAATGTGCTACAAATATATTACAACAGGTCTTTTTTTAGTGATAGTAACTCCAATGTTCCAGTTTGATCGCCCTTCCAATATATTGTTAATTGATGTTCTTCTTAGAATTTGGTTGATGTATATTTACTTCTAAAAGAGTAATTCGGCATATAGATGATATAGATGATATGCATGTGTCTTATGGCCAAGCTGGCAAGCATTAATGCATATGTGCACTAGTCAAACTGGTATCTTGATCAGAAGACCACACTGTTATTTAAGTCTATAATAGACTGGCCAGCCCATGACCCAGGTTCGAAGAATGTTGCATTGTAGTAGTGTCAGTTAGTTAAGCATCAGTATCAACAATAGTTTGAATATTAAAAAACAAAGTAACACGAAGCGTTTCATACCTGTTAGCATGTGTTTAGTGTTAGCGTGTGTTTAGTTTTGGGACTAAGTGGAATTGGTTGGGTCCATCCTATTTTTTTTAGGTTGGATTCAACCCATCTCGTATTTGGTTAGGAGGTTTGGGTTCATTCTAATTTTTTGTTTGGTTAGAGGGTTTGAAAGGGATGGAATGGATGCCATTTTAACATTGTTAGCAAGCAGCTAGAGGTAAGCCCACGTGTCATCCATGGGCTCCACATGTCATCCACTTTTTATTTCACTTTCTTTCCTCAATGCTTATCTCTTTCCAGTCTTTGGTCAAGCTTCACCGGTCGCCGGTCACCAGTTGCCTCTCTTCCGCCTCTGTTCCTCCATCTCCGCTCAGCCCTCACCGCCGACCACCGCCCGCCTCTATTCCTCCACCTCTGCTCAGCCCACACTGCCAGCCTCTGCCCTGCCACCTTCGCCCGGTCGGGCCCCTGCTCCTCCACCTCTGCTGTTGACGGTAGTTAGCGCGTCAATTTGTGAACCGCAAGCGCACGGATCATCATAGCTTTTTTCTTAGAGTATTCATCCAAGGTTTATCAATCTGTGTATCGGCAGCGAACTGACTAGGATCTTCCATCTAATCTAATGGAGCAATCCTAACATGAAGCATTGATTGCATATAAAGGAAAACTTGTTGTAAAGATTGATATCATGAATAAGGGTAGATCATATCCACAAATATATATGATATAACACCACTAAGGGCAACAAGAGCCTATCATCTTCTAGTTGTATTTCAAGCCAACGAGCAAGCACATCATAAATCTTATCCAAAGCAATCTTTAAACTACTACCATCGGTCAACCTCCCGAAACTCTCCACCCTACACGTAAGCAGACCCCATCACGATCCCCCCTATCGGCGCAGGCAGTTTAAGGGCACGGACACAGGTGAACACGTCTAGCTATCATGAAGGGTCAATATATATCTAATTACCATGATTACATAAAACATGCTATGTAGTCTAACCTTGCACTAGACTAAGGAACAAGCATATTCATGACGAGAAGAAAGCATAAAAGGAGGTATTGAGTCGCTAACAGATCGGATGACATGAAGAACATAGCTCACATAATACATGTATTAGATCATCAGCTTCGACTACATACCATCGATGATCCACTACTAGCTCTTGAACTCCACCATAGCACAACCGCGCAGGGAGGCCAATGATATGAACCCGTGGGGTTGAATCTCGATCTTTCGATGAGATCACCACAAGCAAGAACAAGTAGAACAAGCAACTCAATTGCAAATTTGGAGATAAAACCAATTTGAAATCATAAAGTTAGGACTCTGAATTGAGTAGAATGGATAGTCTAATCGACACACGCGTCTACAAGGAAGTAGTAATGGCTAAACTTCCAACAAAATGAAACCCGATCTGTTTGTGGTGACTCTAATCCTTATTAATACCTAGGAGGATGACTAGGGGGGTCCTGGTGTTGTGCTCCAACCCTAGGACACGTCCTTATTGGACCCGACTTGATACAAGACCCATCAGGTCTAAATAGGGTGACACAGCACCGTAGGCAGAAAATATCTCTGGAACAATTCAATAATTGCAGCCGACTCAGAAAATATATGTCTATGAGTATAGATCCATATGAAAATAGACTTCATAAAGATTCCAAGGAGTACTTGAACACCCAAAACGGAGTCTGGATGAGGTCGTGACGGCCGTTGCAAGTTGACACAGTGCTGTAGTCCAAATCCAGCCCCAAAACTTGTTGGATTTGATCTCTTTCTTTCCTTAAGCCAAAAGTGATATGGTTGCCTAGTGGAGGACGTTAGGAATAGTTGGACTTATCCCCCAATCAACTTCTTTGGTCCTCCATACATTCCATTTGTGTTTAATACTCTTTTTGATCCACGTACGTATTTTTGAAAATGACAATGAACACAAACCATGGTGCAGCATCAATTCATCAAATGTATCAAATACAATCATGATAAACAATTGTTTCACCTTTGAATTAAAAGTTTCCAATGTGGTTGTATCCGAGCAGGTGATGTCCTCATCAGCCATGGCAGCTAGGGTTTGCCTAAGCCATCTCCTAGACAACTCCGAAGACTTGCGGCGGCCGTCAACTCCCTCTAGTGAATGCTCAAGGTTTCATCGAGTTCTGGTGGATGGATGCATGTGCCAATGGAGATTGGGCATATTTATAGTCCAGAGGTGCCGTGGGGAGAAGGGCACATCGATCGGGGTCAGAAACGGGCTAGGCCGATCGGCCTAGGCGATTTCGCCACCTTACCAGCCTCAAATGCCAAAACTTTCTATACAAAAGTCGTAGATCTTTTCGAGCCTTGCAGTTTATACACCTAACTCACCCCAATTGATGAATTGGGCGAGGCCAATCGGCCTATAGATCCTGGGCTGATCAGCCTACCCTCTTTTGTGCTCTGTTGGTCCTCGTCTTTCTCGTGTAGACTTCTTGCATTGTCCCAAGTCTAGGTTCAGATCAAGCCCATACAAAAGTCACCTGTTTATGTCGTATTTCCTACCATTTTGTAATTTAGTCCAAAATACAACACATATGCGAATATGGGTTTATTTTAGGTGCCAAGTAGCGGGTTAATATAAGATTTAGATAAAAACACCACTTAAATAGCACTAAAAAGGTGGCAATAACGAGTGTCAACAATCCCCCATGCTTAAACCTTGCTCGTCCTCGAGTAAGTCCATGATACTTGCTTAGTTAGAAAATCAGCATTGCCTTCGATGTCATCCATGCACTCAGTTATACCTAACAAGACACATTGCTCTCTCAAGTATTTAGAATTTAAAGTTCAAGTTGTGACCGGCTACTTTTCATCATGAAAGATAGACTAGAAATAAAGAACATGCCACAATAAAATGAATACAATGCTCTTGAACTTAAGTGAACTTCAGACTTTTACCTTGTTCCATCGTGAAGAGTTTTTGAAAAAGATGCAAATCCAACACAAATGAGATTCTCTTGCAACAGTTCATGGAAACACTCATCTCATCAAATCACTCAAGCCTATACTAGATTATTTTCAACCTATTCTACTCATGTATGAAAGTGGAAGGCTTATGTGGAGCTTGACAGGTAAAAACAATCCTAGCAAAACATTGTATCTGAAATATTATCAAACCAAGAGAGAGATCTATTGGGATTATACTGAGACTTGTTAAAAAAGCCATGGAAAATAAATGTTGGAGAGAGAGAGAGGGAGGAAATACACACATTTAGATAAGTGGACATGTGCAAGTGGCAAAGGGATGATTCCGAGATATAGATTAAGTTCTCGTTATCGGATTCCACATGGTTGGAAGAATGAGTATGATATCAATATGCACTAATAATCATGAAGTTTCATGTACTGAGTAGTATTTTATTCTTCTTTCCTTTTCTTTTTCTACTTTTTCTGCATTTATTTTTTTCTTCTTTCTATCTTTTCTTCTTTTCTTCTTTCTTTTTCTTTTGCTCCTCAGACCTTGTCCAACACAATCAAATTGCACTTATTTCAGCAATAGTCAAGGATATGATTGATGCACTGATTGCCTCCATGCTTGAACTATGCTTGTCTTGGAGCATGAAAAGTGAAATCTAATAACTGCTGGGATAAGCATGAGGTCCTTCGGAAATCTTTACAAAAGGTATTCAATCTTCTCAGAGATGCTTCTCACAAAAAGAATAGAGCGAACAGGGGTAGCAACCTCCTAAGCCGATCAGTCCACCCCCTCTGGTCATCTGTTTCTTCTGATTTTTCTTCCACGAGCTCATAATTGCCTTCTTCGATGATTTATACTGGTTTGGCATAGAGAAATCCACTTGATCTTCATTGAATAAATTGTCATACTCATATAATGGGTTGTGGTCAAGGAGGTGTCACAAAAAAAAGATAATTTTGGTTTAGGGTGGATGCCCAGCGAAATTTGTGAAATTTCCAGTGTAGAAACTCATGATGCATGGATAGAAAGGCTAGGAAGAAAAAGGTTTACACAAAGAAGATGGCCAGCTTCAAAGTCTCATACCACAGAAACCAATCTTAAATCCAACTCATCAAAATATAAGTTTGCAATCTAAATGTTTCATCATGAAAGAGCATGTATGTGTAAAGTCTCTGTTAGGTAGAACTTTGCAAGAGATTCACAAATGTAGATAGCATATGAATTACTTTTAAATAAAAACAAATCAAGTTATCAGGTCATCTATAAACTTAAATCAAAGAGCAACATAGAGTTTGTGGCTCTAGAATTTAGTCATTTAACCTCCACAATTAAAAGAGATAATATTTAATCAATTTAAGTTCATTAAATAGAGAGATATTGTGTAGGTAAAACAAAGTGGCAACCTTCATCATTTTTCCATAATCAAGATTATACCAAAATTATTAACATCGTGGTCAGCACAATGTGATGGTGATTATGATTTATTGAAAACAAAAACTAGGTTGTACTCCTAGTAGCCATGTTATTATCGAGAGATATATGAAGGTTGCATCTATGGTTGAAGGCTTATAGACACATGCATTTAGAAATAGATGGGTGTAGGAAAAATTTACCATCCTTTTGATGCTTGTAATAAAATAATATAGCCCAACCTCCCCCATGCTTAAGCATTGTGCTTAGCATGGAAGAAGAACCATAAGCATCTTATGGTGATCGTGATCATTATACTCCATGCAGCATTTCATTTTTGTCCAGCAAGTCCTCCCCATGCTTAGCATTCATGCTGGGCATGGATGAAAAAGATGTAAAATCTTGTGGTTCTTGAAATCATGGTGCTGCGCATCTGGAGTTTGTCTTAATGCTTGTTCACACCTGTTGCCTTAGTTGTTCATCACTTTCTTCTCTTTTTTCTTTCATGAGAGTGCTTCATGTCTACAAAATAATTCAAGTGCACATACTACCCCCGGGGTGACTGTCGAGAGTAGAAATAGTTGCCAACAAACCAAAGACATCCCTAAGATCTTAACTTGTGGCATAGCTAACTTAGTAAAAGAAAAATAAAGGCCTAATTAATGTAAGTGAGTGCAAGTGTTAATGCAAATGACAGGTAGGAATATAAACAAATACAATATTTACACCAAGTTCTAAACACCATGCTTACAACTAGGTTGCTGAATTTCTCCATAGCCATAAAAAATGTTAATCAAGGTCAAACACCATATTTATCCTAATATTATTAAATCCTTACAGCACAATAAAAACAAGGCGCATTGCAAAACTTATAAACCAACCAATACAATGTGAAAATAAGATGAATAGCTAGTAAGGTTTATAAAACTGAATGATGATGGTCTGCAACCAAGTCTAAACACCACGTTTACACAAAATTGCAAAAGGAAAATGCCCTACAAGCATTAACATAGATATGAAAGCGCTCATCATAAAGTTTTAGGACAAAGCCAAGCTAACACATGAATGATGGAACAAATGCAAATGCACATGCAAAAGGGTTAGTAAGGTTGAAGGAGAGGTTCATGGGTTTCCTATATTTTTGACTAGAAAGAAGAATTTTGAAGCGAGAAATCAAGTATAAAAATTCTAACTAAGGAGGTTTTCAAAACAAGAAGATAAGAAATAGCTTATTTTTGGATGAAAAGAAAAAACATATGGTTTTATGATAGCTCTAAGTGAGGGTGCAGTGTAAATGATTTTGGAATTATGAATGGTGGCTCTAGTAAAAGTCTTAGACAAAATAGAGGCAAAAACACCCCAGGCTGATCACTTGGTGTGGTTTAGGCCGATCGGCCTAGGCCCCTTTTGTTTGTGTTGGCTCTGGGTTTTTGTGTGGTGGTGTGTGGAGTTGTTAGGAAGGTTTAGGTGTAAAAGGTTTTGATGAAAACAACATGAAAATGTAGTGCAACATGAGGTGGATAAATAAAATGATATGACATTATGGAGGTGGTCTAAAACAAAATAAAGTTAGCCTAAATTAACTAGCCACAAGTTTATAATTGGAGGGTGGTGCCAAGCTTCATATTTCTCTCTAAAAAGTCATAAAGAAAAAGACTCTAAACATAAATAGCACACGGAAAGGGTCTATAAGTTTTCCAAAATCCAAGTGCTCCCTAAATATTATTTAAAGCATATACCATGTTATTGAAGAATTTGTTAGAGCAATGTTACAAAGTTACTTGATGGTTTCGATTGAAGAGCACAATATAGACCATTATCTTAATATAGAAAATAAATAAAAGGACGGATTGCCTCCTGCAAAGTGCTTTAGTTATAATCATATAGCTAAACTCCTCACCTTGCTCATGTTCATGTGAAGCCATAGTCCTTTGTGCGAGAATGCAAAGTGTCCATGCAGCTTGATGTCATCTTTTGTAATCCTTTGTGGTTCGCTTCTAACATCTTCATGTATTGAATGTAGCCTACTTGTGTTTTCATTTGCCAATGCTTCGTTGGTTTTGTTTCTATTCTAAGCTTCTAAATTTGATCATGTACACTTGATGAAAGCATTGCCCAAACTCCTCTTCATTGTTGTCATCCTTAGCTCCTCTGTCTTGTTCTCATCGCCTTGCTACTGCCTCTTCTTCATGGATTTTCCCCTGCGTCCAGAACAGAACATGATGGGAACTAGGGTGCCCGATCTTCCATTAGGTAAGGATAACTCTCGATTTGGTGGAGTAGAAACATACTTGATCCGACTTCTGATCAACAAGATCCGAACCCTGTAATCGAGCACCAATCTCCTCTGGTTATCAACCGTGCACAACCTGGTTGAGCTTGCCATGAAGGCTACCTCTTGCAAGCGAATCAAGAACACAAGCAAGAGCAAAGAAGAACGCAACTCAATTGCGGAAGACCTTGAATTAAGCACACAAAGTTGGGGTCTCACAAAATGTTGAACGGCGACTGTCAATGACAGATTGAATCTAAGAAAAACCCCGGGTGTCAAGGGTGGCGGCTACTGAGTTTTATACATCCAAGAGGTGGAGGCCAAGGGGGAAGATGACCTAGGGCACCCTTGGGGCGTTCTCCTCCTGGTTGGGGTGCACAAAAACTTGGGCCTAAGTCTGAAGCTAACTTACAAGGCTTGAGGCCCGACAAAAGGTAACGCAACACCCTAGCAATTCTATACATCCACTTGTTTTGACGATTCCCATTGACTCAGATGTAATTTTGACATGAGACTAGTGCCATTGGAAAATGTATCTTCTTAGCTTTTCATGCATATATGAACATCCAAAACAGACTCTGTCTGTGATCTGGGCGTCAATTCTAATGTGGACTACTCCTGGACTTCGAGGTGGACTCGAACTTGATATAGTTTGGGCCTACAACTTGGCTTGGACGTCCCTTGCTAGTCCTCTCCGCCTCCATGCCTCTCTTTAATCTCTTCAAGTACTTCATGATCCTATCCATGATTCCTAATTATAATAATATCTTTAGGTAGTAATCTATTATCAAAATAACTAAAAAGAATACATAGGAACAAGCTCAACTTATCTTTAGCATGAATGGTCATATCTAATTGATGTCATCCTCATCTCCTCTGTCTTGTTCTCATCGTCTTGCTTATGCCTCTTCTTCATAGATTTTCCCCTACGTCCAGAATAGAACATATACCAAAGTATATATCTATTGAAAATTTTATGTAATTAATTTTCCAATGAGTGGTCATTCATATAAAATGAAGTTTAAATGAGAGAGTTATGCCCATTTTATTTCAACACTGTGTACTGTCTAGAACTAATTTCAGGACGCCCGACCTTCGATGATTTGGCCATAACTGCTTGTAGAAACATCTGAATTCCTTGCCACTTAATTCATTGGAACGTAGACTTCATGGGGCTTCTAAATATCCAAAAGTATTGTGTTATTTTCTTCTGAGATAGCACAAAATCTTGATGACAACAATAGCTTCTTGTGCGTGAATCCAGAGATATTGATCATCTTGTTCTTGTTATCTTTATGGCATTATGTCGCACATCATTTGCCTTCAAGGTCATCACAATTGCTGCATCAGCGAGTAGCATGGTGGCAATGATGCGTTTTCGCCATAATTCTTGCTTTAGCCAAGGTGCCAGGATCAGAGGAGGCTCCTGTACTTTGTGTCGATGATCTGAGCAGTTTTGTTCCTTAGTTTCATCACTCAATTAGAAGCTTTTGAGCATACTACTAGAGAATATTGGTAGTGTCATGGTGCTTCTAATATTGTTGCCTCCGGTCACCTCTAAATCATCGCCTTTTGTGTAGAGAGGCCCTCCAATCATCCCTTTTTGCTTGACACGGTTACTTCCAACACCTATTACTTGAACAAACAAATCTCCAAGAAATATTAGTCTTAAAAATAATTGACACTGCGGCATACCTTTTATGTGGACTCAATAGCAGATGCTGGGCCACTAACAGAGTTAGCATCTACTACTAAAGAGCTGAGCTTCATGTAGCCACCATTGTCGGTGTTTTATGCCCGGCAATCTACCGAGGGGTATCCGAGGTAGTAGATTGGTTGGTGGGGAATTGTCGGACCTGGAAATCGAAGGTAAAAGTGAGGACACAAGACACAGATTTATACATGTTCGGGTCGCTAGAGTAGGTAATACCCTACATCCTATTTTGGGTGTTGTATATTGCACCCCGCGCTTGGGTATTGTGTAGCTTGATTGTTGGCTATTGATGATGGTTATGAGCTACTGATCTAGGTACCCCTGCCTTCCTTTATATACTTCAGGAGGCGGGATTACTAGTCGGTTACAAGGAGGAGTCCTAGTAGAATTACATGGTATGAGCCCTAGTAGGATTACAGAGGAATCCTAGTAGGAGTCCGTCTTCTTCCTTCCTTGGAAGTACTGAGGATCTATCCCCGACAGTCATCTTGTTGGAGCGAGTTTGGACTTGTTGAAGCCCAAGTTTAGTGAACACGCTATGATCACTCCTTCATCGTATTGTGTTTAGATTTTCACTTTGTTTCTAGGATACAAACAAGAAAAATAGGGTATATGCAAAAATAAAATTTAGGGTTAGTCTGGAAAATTACATAGATCACCCTAGGGTTTGCCGATCCCCGGCAACGGCGCCAGAAAAGCTTGTTGACTGCAGTTAGCGCGCCAATTTGTGAACCGCAAGCGCACGGACCATCGTAGCTTTTCCCTTAGAGTATTCGTCCAAGATTTATCATTCTGTGGATCAGCAGCAAACTGACTAGGGTCTTCTATCTAATCTAACGGAGCAATCCTAACATGAAGCATTGATTGCATATGAAGGCAAACTTGTTGTAAAGATTGATATCATGAATAAGGGTAGATCACATCCATAGATATATATGATATAACACCACCAAGGGCAGCAAAAGCCTATCTTCTTCTAGTTGTAGTTCTAGACAATGAGCAAGCACATCATGCATCTCATCCAAAGCAATCTCGAAAACCTCCATCCTACACGGAAGCAGGCCCCGTCACGATCCCCACTATCGGCGCAGGTAGTTTAAGAGCACAAATACAGGTGAACATATCTAGCTATCATGAAGGGTCAACATACTAGATCTAATCACCATGATTACATAAATCATGCTATGTAGTCTAACCTTACATTAGACTAAAGAACAAGCCTATTCATGACAAGAAGAAAGCATAAAAGGAGGCATTGAGTCGCTAATAGATCGGATGACACGAAGAACATAGCTCACATAATACATGTATTAGATCACCCCCTTCGAGTACATACCATCGATGATCCATTACTAGCTCCTGAACTCCACCATGGCACAACCGTGCAAGGAGGCCATGGCGGCTAGGGTTTGGCCTAAGCCATCTCCTAGACAACTCTGAAAACTTACAGCGGCCGTCAGTTCCCTCTGGTGAATGCCCTAGGTTTCGTCAAGTTTTGATGGATGGATGCACGTGCCGATGGAGATCGAACATATTTATAGTCCAAAGGTACTGTGGGGTGAAGGGTACGTCGATCAGGGCCAGAAACGGGCCAGGACGATCAGCCTGGGCCTGCTGGGCCAATCGGCCTAGGCACTTTTGCCACTTGCCGGCCGCAAATGCCAAAACTTTCTATACAAAAGTTGTAGATCTTTTCGAGCCATGCAGTTTAGACACCAAATTCGCCCGAATCAAAGTCCGGACGAGGGAGATATGTCTTGTGCAACTTATTAGGGATGAACCCAATCCACTGCATTTTGAACCAAAAACCGTGCAATCTAGGTTCAACCAAACCCAACCTACTACAGCCCTCAAACCAAACATATGCTTAGTCTGTTATATATATGTACAGGCAATTGTTTATTACTAATAAGTCTCTCTGGTGCTGAGTGGGCACAAACGTATAGCTCAAATTGCACATAGCTAGTACAATACTAGAAATATAGGCGCGGCTTTGCCGCACCCACCTTGTAGCTAGCTAGCTAGGGATATATACTTTGTGATCCAAATGGATTACCATCAAAGTATACTTTCTTTGTTTTTAATAAGCAAATTGTCCACTATTAGTAATAGGTTAAGGTAAGCACCAACTGTAAGTTGCTGATTCATTGTATTCATTTTAACAATGTCAGTACACATTTCATCATTTGCATAGGAATGTGAAAACTATCCAGTAACTGACTAACCAGTGCTTTTTAATAATGTTCTATTGTCTTGTAATTCTATCCCTGGATGTATTTCAAATCTGAAAACTACCCAACATCCAATGCTCCACAATAATCTTCAATTGTGTTGTAAACTATCTGCATGCTTTCCTTGGATGATGTGCCATCCAAATCTGAAAACAACAAACTGAAAAGAATAGATTTGTACCGAGAAACTTCATAGCTCCTAGGCAATGCTGCTCTAGTTTCAATGTTCTGTGTCAATGCTATGCGTGATGACGTGATCACCTTCTAAAATGCGGCACTGAATTTCTGCTTTGTGTGAAGGTAAAATTGAACAATTATGCTGGCTGGAGCTCGAGGTAACTTCACTTTAGGGCGAAATTTACAGAGTGAATGTAGAGAAGCAAGTCATATCAACCAGTAACGTGCATGAATAAGAAAGTGTTCACGAACAAAACTATATAACTCACACTGATTTATATTGGAGATATTTTGGCAACAAAGTCTGCAGGCAGCTTTAAGCAAGGATTTCATTATGACAGTGCAATTAGATTTATGTGATGCAAAATTCAGATTGCTTAGAAATCTGCAGTTTTTGAAAACCCTCGACAATAGTGCCTCAATCAATCGCAATTACAGGGAAATTATTGGTGAACAGTACATAATACCTTCATATTCATAATGTTACATTAAAGTCAAATAGTGGATCATATAAACTGAATCTTCACAGGTTCAGTTGTGTCTGCAAAAGGAGAAGGAAAGCAATGGCATCAAAAGATAATAAGAAAAGGAGTACGCTACGAAAATATTGTACAAGTAGTTTGTCTTAACCTTGTACAAATAAGTAGTTTGCGAGTGCATAGCAAGGAAACCAATGAAATTAACAATGAGCAGTGGAACTACATTTTATATTTTGCTTGCTACAATCAATATATCCAGTCCGGTGGAAGTGTAATGTACGAGTAAACAAAAGATAGTTTTGATTTCTATAGGTGCAGTGCACACGTTTTACTTTGATGTCTGTGCTTGGCAGTTTTTATTGTCGAGATGCTTCTTGCGACATGTATGCCTCTTGATTATGGACATCTTTGCAGGAACCTCGGTAGTGCCATAGTCTGCCCTTCAAAAGCATGTAAATTGGTATGACAATATAACTGTGGAATTAAAACCTAAATTTAATGCGTTGTTTTATCGAAGTCTGCACGCTATCTCCTAATGTGTTTTTTAAATCTGAAAATCACAGGCAATTAACAATGATGAAATCTGATGTTGATTATGTAATTTTCAGGTATGTGTCATGTCTACTCGATGAAGAGTAAGCAAGATCATCGAAACGCCGTTTCCCTTCACTGTGTGTCTGTGTTGCTCCATCCGTTCCTCTCTAAATATTAAAGTTAGATAATGCAGATATATAAAATAAAGATGGATGACAAATGAACAGGACCTAGCAAACAAAGCATGTATTTCTGCATAGTAGAAATAGAAGGACCAAAACATCTTCCGAGTCAAAGCAACATTTCCCTTGTTTGCTTACATGGACTGATCCTTGGTCGCGTAAGGCATTGCAATCGCTCAATGGATTATCATTTTTAACACTGATCCCATAAAATCTAGTGAAAGGTTGGCTTATGTTTTACTGCAACAAAATATATCTCTCACAAACTATAATCAGAGTTTAACTCTTGACAGATGCTACTGGTTCTGATCCTTAATTTGTTGCAAACATGATTTCCCATGTATAGAAGCGTCGGCAGATCAAGAATACAATAAACTGCAGTCCAATTCCTTAAGCACTAACTGAATCCAGTAATCCAGTAGGTTCAGCAAAGAAAGTAGTTACCTTCTTGATTTTCTTGTAACCAACCTGACATTAGTATTAGTATATGTCTAAACCAACATGTTTTCAGGAGCCAAGAATCATAACACAGTAGAGATGGAATTCCAAAAGTATGGATCAGAGCATTGAAAACCAAAGAAATTAATTTGATATCGCGATTCCAGAAAGCCTACCTACCAGGCTGAATGGCTGATGAGATTTTCAGTTTTTGGCCGGCCACCCAGTAGTAGTGAGCTCGGTGGCACATCTGCGCGGCGGAGGGGTCCAGAACGGCAAAGACGAGGACGGTAAATCTTGTGGCCATCCCTCATCGATTTGCCCGGCCAAGATTGTACACCGACCTCGCCGCCGATGTATGGGACGTGGAGGTGGAGGTATCTGATGCAACGGTGCCATCAGTCATCTGAAGGCGGATGGTTGCATGGTGTAACGCCGCCGTCAGAGGATGGCCACGAGGCATGACGCCGCGGCCAGAGGAGTAGCTAGCGTTTTGCCCCTGCCGCATCTCCTCCACTGCTTGGCTACGGCATGAAGGCCTAGTTTGGCAGCAGGAGCAAATTAACCCAGGAAAGAAAGCGGGGAATTTCCTTGGACATGTGAATCTCGCTGGGGAAGATACCCTGCGAGAAAATTGCTCCTCTGCTATTTAGAAATTGCCCCGCTGGACAGGCGCTGCTGGAGCTATTTGCTGGATAGAGCAGCGAACAGAGCAGCTGCGGGGGACCAGCTGCGAACAAAGCAGTTGTATGCTGGTGTTAGTTTGCCTGGTTTTTCTGTTGGTTGCCGTGTGGCAATAGAGAATATTACTCCATGTAAGTTTAATGTATATATTATCAAGATATTATCCAAAGTAGTAGAATGTTACTCCATGATCCTCGGAGGTAACATGCACATGCTATTACATATCAGCTTAACCCTTCTCGACCAGCACCAACGTACTCAAAATGAGAAGACGGCTAAAATGATTCACACCATTCAACTCCTATGTTACACAACATACTCAAATTTTTTCTCACGCATGTAAAGATTCTTACGCACATAAAAAATAAAAACCACGCACTTTAGCATATAAAGAACACATGTGCAAGCATCAAGGACTAGTAAACTGGCATGTCAATTCAGCACAAATCGTTTCATTTTTCTCATATCATATATTGCTTCCACCAAAGACTCTGCAGGTAAACAACAACGAGAAGAGGCTAGTCAAGCTTTAGATAGGACCAATTGCATTTGAAAAGAAATGAGGATATGCTAGTCATATAGACGCAGCAACATCAGACAGCAAGCCAATATGGGTGCTGCGATGCAGCAACCACTATGTCACTATCGGAAACTGGGTGTTTGCCGAGTGCAAGAATGTTTACCGAGTGCTTAAAAAAATACTCGGCAAAATAATTGCACTTGGCAAAAGAGGCAAAAAAACACTCGGCAAATAGAAAAAAAAATAACTCAGCAAAAGCTAGGCACTCAGCAAAGAACAGCCACATGGACATCTGTTAGTCCGTGTGCCGTTCGTTAGCACGTTTGTCGAGTGTCCGTCAGTGGAAACACTCGGCAAACAAATACACTCGGCAAAATAGCAAAAAAACACTCGGCACAGGCAGGCACTCGGCAAAGAAATATGTTCGCCGAGTGTAATTGTTTGGCACTCGGCAAAGAAATCGTTTGTCGAGTGTCCGTCAGTGGAAACACTCGGCAAACAAATACACTCGGCAAAATAGCAAAAACAACACTCGGCACAGGCAGGCACTCGACAAAGAAATATGTTCGACGAGTGTAATTGTTTGGCACTCGGCAAAGAAATATGTTTGCCGAGTGTAATTATTTGGCACTCGGCAAATAATTTTATTTTTTTCTCTTCTGACCTTAAAACTTTTTCTACTCTCCACATACTACACGTGGTATTCCATATTAAAAATTGGTATATTTCTGGATCTTTTTGCTATATTTAATTAATTTATTGCATTTCTAGGAATTTTTTGGTATAAGTCAAATTTGAACTGCAAGTGATTCAAATAATAGAATAAAATGAGTAGAAAAATGATATTCATGTTATTGCGTCCAGTGTGAGACCTTACCTGGGAAATGAAAAGAAATTCCGAACATCTTGTTCAGGAAACACGACCACGAACGTGTGGCCGAATGGTTTTTCAATTTAAAAAAAGCAAACAAAGTTAGATTTGTCGTGATGTGATGATATCATATGTGGAGACTGTGGTAAAAAATTGAGAAGGTTTCGCACAATTTGTCATGTACGATGTTTACAAACCGAAGCATCTCAGAAGAAGAATCATATCGTTAACAAGGATTTGGTAAGATTTGAGTCAAAGTGACGGTCGAATTGGGGTTTGACTTCAAAACTTTTTGTATAGTCCATAGAGAACATAGATTGTTTCATGTGAAATTTTAGTAATTTTTTGGATCCATTTGATAATTTTAATTTATTAAGTGCAATTATAGAATTTTAATTGATATAAATTAAATTTGAACGGTAACTGCGTAAAATAATGCAAATATATATTGTTGAGTGAATTTGACAAGGTATTTTCAAAGTATATTAGAATAAATTTAGAAAAACACGTTATGGAAAAGAAGAAAAATGAAAAAAAGAGTTTGCTGAGTGCCCCGACGACCTGGCACTCGACAAAGCTGGGCTTTGCCGAGTGTCCTATCCGACACTCAGCATACACGGCTTTGCCGAGTGTCCGATTTGAGACACTCGGCAAAGGTGCTTCATATCCGGTAAAAACGCTCCCTCACCCTCACACACGCACGCACCCAAACTTACATGCACACACGCCCCACCGCCGGCCTCCCGCGCCCGCGCCGCCGCCAGCCCCCTGCCCCCAGCCCCTACCGGCGCCGCCCCCTGCCCCTAGCCCCTGCCAACGCTGGCACCTGCCCTCGACCCCCGCTGATGCCGGCCTTTGACCCCGGCCCCGGTCCCCGCCGACACTGCCCTGCCCCCGGCCCCTGCTGATGCTGTTCCCTAGCCCCGCCCCCGGTGCCGCCCCTGCTCCCTGCTCGAGTCGTCATCGCTGACATCACCTTTACCGCGCAGGTAAACCATGATATCAATGCGATGCACATAAGATTGTACATATCTAGTGGATGGATATGATTTTGTAGGAATTAGGACAAATAAATGCAATTATTCTCCTCCAATATTACCATGGAAGTAGACCGCGCGTGCAACTAGAAGGACGCTTGAAATTGAATATCTATATATATATATATATCTTGGATTTTGATACCAATATGATGTCTTTTTTCTTTTGCATGCATGTAACTTTCGAGCTTTTGTGAAAAATAATGCAAGTCTTGAGATTGTACTTTAGAGCTCGTTGTGAAAAATAATGCTGATTTAATTTATGCCAAAAACAATGAGTAACCGTTAGTAATCACTGGTCATCCAAATACTCTGCATTTGATCCATTGTTTTGGAAGCTGTGACCAAATGGTATAATTCAAGCTAGCCTACTTTCATCATTTATTTTTGTACATGCTTTATGTTCATCAATCCTATGAGTGTTCCTAGATACGCTACTGCTAGCTATTTCTAGTTACCAGTTTATTTCTAATACTTGTATGTCACTGTGAGGGCGTGATTGGTTGCTCCAGGCATGGGGAGTCGGTATGGAGGACCAGTCCTGGCTCACGGGAGACAGGCTGAAATCGTGCACCGAGCTGTGTTTGGTTGTCTTTGTTGTTGGTCCAGTATGAGACGGAATCGTGTTTGGTTGCATGTATGGATAAGAGTTTTGGGTGTATGTCACATGGGTCCTGCGCGCTCACCTGCACCGTGCCATCCTGGCTCGCGAGGGAAGGTTGTTTTTGGGCGGATGGAGGGATACGGGATGGGAGGGGTGGAGTGAACGAGAGGGTGCAGCCATATGATGCGGGGAGAGCAACCAATCACGTTCAAGTGCACGAGATGATGCCGGATGATCCTCCGGACGTCACCATCCCGCCTACCAATCACGCCCTGAATGATTTGTCTCTTCTCCTTTGTGTAGAATCAATCTGCGGCATCGAATGAGCTTCATGACCGACCGTGGTCACAGTGGCCACCATGATCACAGTGACTACATTTATTTGCATTTCTGATGAGCCTGGAGAGCGATTGTGAACAAACTTACTTGTGACTCTAAATTTGTGATTGTGAATGAACCTACTTGTGATTCTAAAATTTATTTGCATTTATGTGTTGTCGATATATCTTTATGAACTGCCTGTGATGCTTATTGTGAACTATCTGTGATGGATGTAATGTTTGTTTGAGTATAGTACGTTATATGTGACCGAACCAAATAAATCTCATATATATGGCAGCTTTGCCGAGTGTAGCACTCGGCAAAAGGCCTCTTTGCCAAGTGCCAGGAGAAATACACTCAGCAAAGTGGCGAAAATCTGTGCATTCTGGGGATCTTTGCCGAGTGCATGGTCTGCGATACACGCCAAAGAGGCCAAAATCTGCACAAAAATAGCCAGCCTTTGCCGAATGTCAGGGCTGTAACACTCAGCAAAGATGACATGTTTGTCGTGTGTCCGAGCAGGGACACTCGGCACGGCAAACAAGGCCATGTTTGCCGAGTGTTTTTCCCGTGGACACTCGGCAAACATGCCGAGTGTTTTTTTTCCCATGGACACTCAGCAAAAATTATATCTTTGCTGAATATCTGTGCCGTTAAACACTCGGCAAAGGCACCGTGACCATTTTCTCACCGTTACGTTACTTTTTTTTTGTG
Organism: Setaria viridis; assembly: GCF_005286985.2. Classification (NCBI taxonomy): domain Eukaryota; kingdom Viridiplantae; phylum Streptophyta; class Magnoliopsida; order Poales; family Poaceae; genus Setaria; species Setaria viridis. The sequence goes on along the minus strand of NC_048267.2, from coordinate 23,333,757 downwards.
CCGAGTGTCGATTTTAGCACTCGGTAAAGCTTTTGCCGAGTTCTCGACAAAAAACACTCGGCAAAGAAACATTTGCCGGCACTGTAGATGCCGTGTATTGTTTGCCGAGTGTTACACTTGGCAAAGCCTTTGTCCAGTGTTTTTTAGGCTTTGCCATGTGCTCAAGGCACACGACAAAGCTACTGTTTCCGGTAGTGTCTACTATTCTTTAGAGATAACACAAGTCCTCAATCATCATGAGCCAAGACGTCAGCTTAGTAGTTGCAAAGTCATAGAAAGCAGCTTCGAATAACAATACTTTCAACCTGCAACCTATAATCTATTCCACTGTAATTTGACAAACAAGCAACGATGAACCATAGATAGCTGTCCAAGCACCAAAGACAATGAAATATATTCCACTGCCAACTAATGCATGCTACTCCAGCAACAGCTGTTGAAACGCCAAATTTGAGAAGGGTGCAATGCGCACACCAATAGGCAGTTAACTGTGTAAAGATTGATAACTAAACAAAGTTGAGTAATAAGTTGCACGAAAGGGGAATCTAATAATCATCTGACACAAAAGTTTGGCTACATGAGCAATGACAGATAGCTTATAGTGTTTTATATTACCCGAATAAAACCATTTCAAATCTTGAATTATATACACCCATCATGTAGTGCTTCCCATTAGGGCTCTGCAATTACAAAAAAAAGTGAAATAATTTAGCCATGTCAGCAGCAGAAGGTTCACACAAAGCAAAATTTTACATGGTTAGACATGATGAGACAAGTAAGTTTTTCATGAACCATACATTGAGCATATTCAAAGAGACATACTTGATTTTTTGCTTTAGCCACATTAATCGAACATTAGGATTCTTGGTTGTAATGAATATCTTCTTGTGTGTCTCAGACTCAAAGACATCAAAAGCATATGACTTCTCCTCATTAGTTAATTCAACCATAGCATCCACTTGATCAACACACTTCTCAACTGAAAATTCTTCCTCACGCCTTTTCCTTTGTTCAAGAGCTTGCAAAGTTTTGTTAGTTTGACTCTTTTTGTACTCCACATATCCCTCAAGAGCAGATCCAATGTGACTTTGGTTATGCTTTCTCCCACTTCCACCTTCTTCCTGTCTTGAATCTTGAGCTTCATTGCATTCATTATGTGCACTAGAAGTCTTTTGGCCATCGAAACTCGAAGCAAATGGATTCGCACCCAAGTGACTGCTGCTTTGTTTAGAGTTACTTCTTTCAATAGTAGGTGCAGGAGGAGGAATAGCAGGAGGTGCAGGAGGAGGAGCAGCAGGAGGTGCAGGAGCAGAAGGTGGATCCACTTGCATGGTTGATGTGAAGTTTAAATTTTCTGTAGCAACACTTCCTATTTTCAAGAGACAATTGGAACCCATATTAGAACCACAAAATTGTTTGATGCTGAAAGCAATAAATTAAGCTATGCAAGTGAGGGAACTTCACCTTCATAGTGCTTCCAATTGGTAAAAGAGGGGAAATAGCTTTTTGTGAAACTTTGCTACTCTTGGGAGATTCCATTGAATGTAACAGAAAATGATAATTAGTTAACAACAATAACTTAGCTACTTCTTAGCATATTTTATATAGAGTCCAAATGGCTTACCACAATTAGCTTCTCCCATACTTTTGGTTCTGTTAGTATCATACACAAAGATTCATTCCAACCATTACCACTGTCTCTTTTAGCATCTCTTAGTGCCTTGTAATTAGCTTTGAGCTCCTTCTCTTTCTCCTGCACCTGCTTCTTTGTGAAATGAGCTACGGGAAACTTCTCATTGAACTTGCTGGTGATAATCCTCCAGCCCTCCGATACCCAACCATTTTGACCTTTATATTTGGGGTTATTTTTGTAGTCAAGTAATATTTCAACAAGACTTTTCTCATATGCGGAGTTCCAAGCAGCCCTATCAGCTTCTCCTCCATGACTACATTTCCCAAAACATGTTAAGATGAAGTACAAAGAAACATAAGCGAGATCGAGGTGTCTCAAAAAAAAGAAATTCAAGTACAAAGATAGCAATTGTATTAAAAAAGGCACTTATTACAATAATGCTTGCAGTAGAAAGTTCCAAAAATATATAAGCAAAACATACACAAACTAGAGGAAACAAACTAGACTAATTATTATTATTATAAGCAGCCCACATTTGGTGTGCGATCTGATCTCTTAGAGTATTGCCATTGTTTGACTCCGCCTCACTTGGATAGTTGTTGTCCCCCTCTGGCACATTAATATATTGATCTATTGGGATATACTCTAGTTGGTCATCCAGCCACCCCTCTTAACCATTTTTCCCTCTAATTATATTGTGAAATGCAACTGCTGCAGCTGCAATCTTGAATTGATTTTCTATGGGATGGAAAGTGCCTACTTTCAGAATCGAGAACCTCTTCTTTAGAACACCAATGGCCCTCTCTATATGGTTGCGAAGCAATGTATGGCGGTGATTAAACAGTTCTTTGTAGTTTGCATAACCACTTTGAGACGAACGATGCCTTCTAAACTCACTGAGATGGTACCGAACTCCTTGATATGGGGCAATAAAGGATGGTGTATTTGCGTACCCACCATCTACAAGATAGAACTTCCCCTCTGGCACAATAAATCCTTTGCTAACAGCAGATCTAAGGACTCCTGCATCTGATGTTGACCCTTCCCATCCACATGAAATGAATGTGAAATTAAGGTCGAAGTTGTAGGCTAACATAACATTATGTGATAGGGTTCCTTTCCTATTTCTATAGGGAGGGGCCTTGTCTTCTGCGATGGTGATTGGTATATCAGTGCCATCGATTGCACCAATGCAATTCTGCACGGAAGGAAAAAAAATAAGGACTTGGTATGCAAGGAAAGAAACAATTGGGGAAATGATTATGCACGCCTGAAAGAAGGGCATGAAACGAGGATCTGTCGTGATTTTGATATGAGTTTGGAATGAACTTGGAAGTCTCACAAATTGATGAGTTAAGGCAGGAATTATTTTGAAAACTTCTGTTATTTTTTGATGGATTGTCTCACCGCTATGTTGAAAAGCTTTCTGTAGCCTTTGGTTGCTAGCATTGTGTGAGAGCATAAACATGAACATCCCAAGCTGCTCCTCAACAACAACACCTCATGTGTCACGGAGCAAATTCTCTCTTCTAAAAAATTCCGCTATGGCTTTAAATATTTCAGCTTTAAATATTTCAGGCTCCATTCGGAACTCAACTTTACACCAACTCGGGTGCCCTTCAAGGATTTCCTTAACCTTTTTGGCACTAGGAAGAGAAGATGTGTGCACAGGCATTTTTTCTTCTTGTAGGTATGGAATTATGGCAGGAACAAGTATAAAAAATAGCTCATCATCCTCTTCCTTCTCCTCTAACAAGAACTGCCTAACTTCCTCCTCCCAAGATCCCATTATCTAGTGTCTTGTAACTCGTCAAATAGAACAAGAATGCAGTTCTGAATACAGGATCAGGCAACTACAACGTGATGTACACCTCTGTTCCATTTTAATTCTTTGAATCACTGTCATAGTTCAAGATCTAATCGAGAAATCACTTTTGATCCAAGTTTAAAAATTTATGCATGAAGGCATTACCATGGGTTACCCACCATGTTAACTCACTAAGACTCCATGTAAAACAAGGGAAAATGCATAAACATGTCATGCTAACGATACAACAACTATCAGCAGTCAGCATGCAGCATGAAGGTATCTGGTTCAACTATCGATCTAATGATCTAATGAGGAAGATAATGTTGATTGGTCTTAGCAGTCAGCATGCAGTCAACAACTATCATTAGCTAGCATGCAGGTATCAGGTCTCACTTTTGATCTAATGAGGAAGATAATGTTGCTTGGTCTTAGCAACCAGCAGTCAGCATGCAGGTATCTGGTTCAACTATCGACTCCGTCATCTCGTTCCCTTTCACCAACTAGGTGCATTCCGAATCCAACCTCTCTTATGTTAGACTTACATTTTATTTTTTTACCTTGACCAACCCTTTCCTTGTAGGCACCGCAAAGAACTGGACTATGATTCTAGGTTCAACTTATCTGGACAAGGTGTACTGCCTATTTCAGAGCTCAACTCAAACACCATCTGGAAGCAGGTATCGACTAGTTCGCTTTGCCTGTTTCCTTTTCCTTTTCTTTTTTTACTAGGCATTTGATCAGCAACAACAAGATTTGGTTGATGCTGCATAGAAAGCTTTGTCTTACAGACAAGACATTATTGAAGAAAACATCCGTCTGACATACGCATTGCAGGTAACTATTTTTAACCAAAGCTATTGTATCATATCCTAAAGTTCTGAGAGCCATTAATTTCCTCATTTGCTTGCTTTGATCCCAAGATTCAGTTGTAATCAAGCAGGTGATTAGTTGTAACAATATGTGAAGGGAAAAAAAGATTTACACTCTTAACAAATCTAGAGCTTCATCCAGATAAACCAATCACTTGTACAATGAAAAACAAACCAATACTTGAAAACACTACTTCTAGACATGCACAGATAGATACTAGATACAAAAGAATATCATTTCTGCGTATAAAAAAAAAATCAGAAATGTGGCACCTTCCTACTTCCAAACATACTAGGATCAAAATGAACATTCCTACAGCAGAAATGGGACAACTCCCTACCAGATCTTTGTATATTCGTACACATTTCAGCATCAAAAGCTCTTATAGACAAAAGAAAAGAGCAAAAGGCGGCACTTGATGGCTGATGGGGAGGCGGAGGTGGCAGGGAAGTTCGAATCTAGCAAGTCCACTGCCGTAGGAGCTACGTCAGGTCATCAGTCGCTTGTGTCTGCAGCTTTTCCTCCCCAAGATCTGCAAGAAATTTTGCGAGTGTGAGGTGAGGTGAGAAGAGGAGAGGAGAAATCCTAGCATGGCAGGGAGAGGCTAGCGGAGGAGGACTTACCTGATGCGGAGGCGGTGGAGGAGACCGCTGCAAGGGGCGAGCGATGGTGGAGGACTGTAGATGACTGCAGCGCCGAGGGTGAGCGTGGAGAAGATGAGCAAGCTGATGGAGGCGAGGAAGATGACGAAGGCAGAGCAAGCGATGAGGTCCCCGAGCACCTCCTTGTCGGAGAAGGTGTGCCCGAATGCGGTGAGCAGCGACTATGGCAGCGGGGGAGTCGAGTCGGAGGCATGATGGGGAAAATCGCCAGGCCACGGCAGGTCGGGTTTGTTTCCGTGCGGATGTTAGGCTTGCTCGGGCCGGAAAACTCCCCACAAGCTGGCTTTCAAATGGGTCGGAAAGATCATGCGTGGAAGATTTCCACAAGGGCTTCCTCCGCGGGGAAAAGGCCGGGAACCGCGCGGGGAAGCGGGCTGCCAAACTAGCCCGAAGAGAGGCGGCGCACAGGAATGGGGAGGGACTGAGGGAGGAAGGAGGAGAGTCACGGCGGGGGCACGGGAATTTTCTGGATGAAGCTTTTGTTGACGGACCGATTGAATCAGGTCCGAGATCGGATGGCTAGGAAAATGTGGGCGACGTGGATGAATGAAAAGTCAGAGTCTTTAGGCAGATTTCATTATTTAGAGATTTGAACCGCAAGGTAGCAGAAGAAAATCGAAGGCACCGCATAGGCACAGGTGTTGTTCATTTTATGGAACTACAGAGCAAGGGGAGTTAAAAGAGAACAAGGTGAGAGGCGCTAGCGCACCTTGCATTGGACAACCAGTTTACTGCAGTTCTATACTTCTATGTGCAAGTAGAGGACAAAAAACACAAAAAGAATATGGAGTATTTATAATACAGCTAACAACTGGAAATGGGGCGCCAATTAAGTAATTTGTGCTCTGAAATTTTTAATGGAAGCTTATCTAACATCATCGGATGTCGAACTACTAAAGTAGTAATACTCCCTCCATTCCAAATTATAAGTCATTCTAACTTTCGTGGAGAGTTAAAACATCTCAAGTTTGACCAAATTTACTAACATTCATGATACCAAATAGGTACTGTTAGTTTTTTAGGTCACCGTGTGTGTGGGGGGGAGGGAATCCCCACCTGAGGACTTGGGCAGGTCAAAACCTTACAACATTTTCAGCAACATAAAACATAAATCAGGGAAGAAGGTACAACTGGATTGTTGGTGGTTGCAAAATGCCCAAACAATAAAGTATGGCTCTAGAACACAGCACTTGTCCAAAGAGCTTCTAGGGGACTGAGTGGCCAGAATGTTGTGTCTTAGATGAGCCCAGGGCTCGCCCAGTTTTAGCCTTGGGAAATGGAACCCTTTTAGGTAGAAGACCCTTCTACCTTTGGTACGGTCCCTCCCACCCGTGGCGTCCTTTTAGGGGCACTTTGGCCGTATACCTTTGCTAGGGTTTTTGTACTTAGGCGGATGTAGCGGCCTTGTATGGGGACCTTCCATACTAGAGGAGGGGTTGGTACAACAAACCTGCCCTTAAGGCTGACGCATGCCTGGCCCAACCGTTCCTGTGGGCCTTACGGAAGCTGATGGTGGGGTCCCGTCCACCTCGCTAATCATTTTCGGGTTCGGGGACCTCCGGCCCTCTTAGGAGTCCTCGGCATCCTGCGCGTACATTCCCTAGGTATGCGCTCTTGCCTGCTGTCCGGGACTTCCGGGCGGAGAGAGGGAGACAGGGAGGTAGCCCCATCTGTCCACGTTCGGAGGGGCCCCGGTAGATTCGGGGTTCTTCCGGATTGCAAGGTCCCTTGGGCCTGTGACTCATGGCCGATTCTCCAACAGCAGCCCTTTCTCGATGGGCGTCGAGAGTTAGCTCGTGGTGGTCACCGGGACCTCTCCGGTTGGGCGTCTTCGCGCCAGATTCCCAGGCCACCAGGGAGGAAAGGTCCAAGGGAACAAAAGGTACTGGAACGAGTCCTCGCTGTCTCGAGGTCTATGATCTTAGGGTGCAGGTTTGGACATCCAACGTGAGGTGGGAGAAACTTAATGGGTCCAAGGCGTGCGGCATGGAGACCAAAGTGGGAGTCGAGGGGTCTGCTCATACTGCGAGCCTGAGGGGTCGTGTGGTGCGAGGCGTTCATTATGGAGTGAGGAGACACGAGTCCTCCTCCTGTCGGCTCCTTGAGATCGTGGCTGGGCTCAGCTGCCTCGCGGGCGGCGCCCATCCCGCCCCACCCTTCTAGATATAAATTTGATGCCCCCCTTTGTTCTTACACGGGTCCTCAGACTTTTGACCGCACCCCCTCCCCTTGCCTCACACTCGCGTCGCGCCCTCTGCCACCAGCCCGCATTTCCCTCCGTCGCCGCTAGTTTTCGGGATGGTTTCTTCCCCGTTTCCGGGCATGGCTCCAAAAAGGGCCCCCCCTCGGAGGCTAAGGCTCCAAAGATGAAGAAAACAAAGACGGAGCGCTCGATGACCCAGGAGCTCCCCTGGAGCCTAGTCGACGACGACCCCCTTGCCATCATGGTAGAGCGGGCGCTCATTTCAGACCGGAGGCTTGTTCGCCCTCTCAGATCAGAGAGGGTTCCCACCCCGAAGCCTAACAAGGTTGTGGTGTTCGTTGAGCAGTACGAGTGTGGGCTTCATTTCTCGTGTTCAGATTTCCTCTCTTCCATGCTAGCCCACTACAAACTCGAAATCCAACACATCTCCCCCAACTCCTTGGTACGCCTCAGCACCTTCAAGTGGGCCTTCCGGACGGAAGGCGCTATCTCCTCTGCTCGTACTGTTGCCCACCTTTACGTCGCCTCCGTCCGTCATAAGTTCCACATCTTCAAAGGTGTGAAGAAAGAGGTATGTTGTGGCCAGGTCTTCTTCCACCCCTGGGACCAAGCCATGGTCCCGACCAAGGCATACAAGGACCGCCGGGAGACCGCTTGGCTGCCCTGATGGTTCTACTAGGAGGTCCCGTCCTCTTCCTGAATGAATTCCACCTACCAGAAATCGGAGTTCGGGTCCCTCCCCTCCTTCACCGTGGATGACAGTCTCCACACTCGAATCGCATTGGTGGGGAGCATTGCGAGACATTTCATGATGTGGGACCTTGCCGAGGAATTTCTCGTAGCAGGGATTTGGCCCTTGGTTAGAGGATGGGAGTTTCCGGCGGTCGGCGAAGGCCAAACTCTATCCGTAGTGGGTCGGGACCCGCATGGAAATTCTTACTTCCGGAAGAGGTTTAAGTTGACCCTTCCCGGTGAGTGCCACTCTTTCATGCTCTAGGACTTGCTACAACTCTTCGCTGACCCCCCAAGTGCTCATCCCTGCACACCTGATTCTAGAGGAAAAAGTGATAGAGCTACTGGACCTGTTGGTGTTGGACTCACGATTGAACCAGATCCTCGCCATTAGGGACGTGGTGACTCTGGAATGCCTTGTGCCTCCGGAGAAGCCTTTGAAGGGGGGAGAGGGGCCGCATCCGAGGCACAAGCACGGCGTCGCGCGATCAGGCTAGGGGCACAGCTCCTTCCTCTCACCACATGGAAGAGATGGCGGACGATGAGAGGGAGTCAGATGAGGAGGTGCACGTGGAAGAGTCCCCCCACGGTACTCCTTCTCCTAAACCTGTGGGGATGGCCGCCCCGCTCTAGTCCGCCCCCTTCGCTCCGCTCCTTCAGCATCGCACGCGGGCGGATCGGGCTCCACCTCCCACGAGGCCCGTCCTTCATTCCAAGTCTCGGGGCTTTGCCTTGAGTTCAGAAGTGATGATGATGAGGAGGAGATCCGTAAGCTATTTGATTCCCCAATGCCGGCTATGTTGTCTCTGCTCCCTCAATGATACTTACAACATATATTCTGGGCACTAGGATCTATAGAGATAGATCGAGAAGGCTTATAGGATTAAGCCAAGATACTTACATTGACAAAGTATTGAAGCGGTTCAGCATGGAAGAGGCAAAGAAAGGGTTCTTGCCTATGTCACATGGCATACATCTCAGCAAGACTCAATGTCCTTCGATTGCTAATGAGGGGGATCGCATGAGTAGAGTGCTATATGCCTCGGCCATTGGATCTATCATGTATGCAATGATAAGTACTCGCCCAGATATTTTATATGCGCTAAGTATGATAAGAAGACACCAGTCTGATCCGGGTGAGAGTCACTGGACAGCGGTGAAAAATATTCTTAAGTACTTAAGAAGGACTAAAGATATGTTCCTCATCTATGGAGGTGAGGAGGAGCTTGTTGTAACAGGTTACACCGATGCTAGTTTCCAAACCGACAGAGATGATTCAAAGTCACAATCAGGATTTGTGTTCATGCTAAATGGTGGTGCTGTTAGTTGGAAGAGTTCCAAGCAGGAGACGGTGGCCGATTCTACGACAGAAGCTGAGTACATCGCGGCTTCGGAAGCCGCGAAGGAGGGTGTTTGGATAAGGAATTTCCTTATTGAGCTTGGTGTGTTCCCGAATGCGTCCAGCCTATTGAATCTCTACTGTGATAACAATGGGGCAATTGCGCAAGCAAAGGAGCCAAGGAATCACCAGAAGAACAAACACGTTATGCAGCGATTTCATCTCATTAGAGACTTCGTTAATCGGGGTGAGATCAAGATATGCAAAATACAGATGGATTTGAATATTTCTGATCTGTTGACAAAGCCTCTCCCGCAGTCTAAGCATGATGCGCACACAAGAGCTTTGGGTATTAGATATATTCTAGATTGACTCTAGTGCAAGTGGGAGACTGTTGGAGGTATGCCCTAGAGGCAATCATAGAGATGATGATATCTTATTGTATCCATGATTTGTATATTGTGTTCATTGAATATCCATTAAAGGCTACTTGAATTGATCTGCAATTATGTGAATTGTATGTGGAACTCTTTACTTGTACGGTTATTTAAAAGTTTTCCCTAGTCGGAGTTCTTGTGTGGACACACATGAATATTAGACTAGTACATGTATTAGTTGATGACTATGTTTCACAAGTCATGGACATGGAGATGTCAAACTAATAACGTAGGCACATGTGGAGACATGTGCTAGGACTGACCCAACATGAGAAGTAGTTCTCTCTTTACACAACATGTACGCTTTGTCCATAGACCTGAGATTGTCGCATGTACTCAAGATGTGGATCGACTTACTTAGGGGCTATCAAACGCTACACCGTGACAGGGTAGTTAAAAAGGTACCTTTCGGGTTTGTCAAGAAGCATGCTGTGAGACATGGTCAATCAAGATGGGATTTGCCCCTCTTTGATTGAGAGTGATATCTCTGGGCCCCTCGAGTGATCGGATCCGGAAATGCATGGCCATGCTACGTACGGTTAAGAGTTAACCTACAAAGGGATTCCGAATCATAGGATCGAGAAAGAGCGGTCGGCTTGAAGCTAGACCAAATATCGTGAGGCAAAGGGAATAGCATGTACATGATGTTGTGATGGTTCGTCTGATATGATCTTCGTGTGCGTATAGGAGTTGGCACGTCTTGCTAGAGGCCGCTACCGACTATTGGGCCGAGTAGGAGTACTCGGGCCATGTCTATACGTATCCGAACCCATAGGGTCACACACTTAAGGGGCTGGAAGCCCAATTCGGATATGATCCGAGTTGGATTAGGTTTAAAAGTACTAATGGGCCTTGGACCCCAAGACCCGTCAGGAACCTCTATAAATAGAGGGGTGGGGCACCCTAAGGTTTCATCCCTTTGGCCGAAACACATCTGCCGCGCCTCCCACGCCCTCGCCCTGTTACAACTCGCGGACCTAGCAGTCCGGCTTGTGACGCTTCCTCCCTGCACGTGTGGATACCTTGGAGGTGTTGCACCTGCAGCACTTGGACGAGCCGCCGACGAGCCGCGACGAGCCGACGATGAGCCACGGCACAAGGACGACCTCTTTGTATGTGGACGAGCTGCTGAGGAGCTGCTCGACGTTGACGTGATCAACTACGTGTTCGACTATGCTGATCGACTTTGCTCCCCCAACACGATTCTACATCTTCCACACCAGTGCGTCGAGTGGTAATCCCGTGATCCATATACGGCAGTTTTCCTAGTTTACGTGGTAGAAAAATTTTGTTTTGCGCTAGCGTAGCCTACCTCGTAGCCCTACAGGAGCCCCGTTCTTGAATATGCTCCAGTCCCCCTCTCAGGGCATGGGAAGGGCTTGTTCTGCGCTCCACCCATGGAGGCAGGGTTGGTCGTTCCGAAGGACCTAATGGGACACCCAAGTCGTTGAAAAAGGTTGGCCTCCATGGCGTCGGGGCTTTGGCTTCCCACCCTCCGGGGACTGACCCGGGACCTCCCAGCCGAGGAGGTGCATGAGGCGCTGGCTACCTTAGGCATGCAGGTATGGTCTTTCGCTTCTTGTCTCTTCAATGCACGTCCTCCTGCTTTTCCTTACCTCCACGGATACACGCTCCTTTCAGGTGGTCGTATTGGCGCAGGCAGCCTCCGCAGCCTCCTTCGCTTCCCAAGAGAGTGCCACTGAGACACTCATGTGGGAGTGTTGGGATACGAGGTAGGCTACACTAGCGCAAATCAAAATTTCTACCGCGTAAAACCAGGAAGAACTGCCGTATAAGGATCACGGGATTACCACTCGACGCACTACTGGTGCGGAAGATGTAGATATGCATCGATGCAGTGAAGACGATCACGTAGTCGTACGTAGTCGATCAACGTAGTCGTACGTAGTCGATCACGTCAACATCCAGCAGCTTCTCAGCAGCTCGTCCACGTGCAGCAAGATCGCCCCCGGTGCCGCGGCTCGTCGTCGACTCATCGTGGCTCGTTGGCGGCTCGTTGGCGGCTCGTCCAAGTGCTGCAGGCGCAACACCTCCAAGGTATCCACACGTGCAGGGAGGAAGCATCGCAAGCCGGACTGCTAGATCCGCGAGTTGCAACAGGCGAGGGCGTGGGAGGCGCGGCAGGTGTGTTTCGCCAAAAAAGTGTAAACCCTAGGTTCCTGACGGGCCTCTGGGTCCGAGGCCCATTAGTACTTCTAAACCTAATCCAACTCGGATCAGATCCGAATTGGGCTTCCAGCCCCTTAAGTGTGTGACCCTATGGGTTCGGATACGTATAGACATAGCCCGAGTACTCCTACTCGGCCCAATAGTCGGTAGCGGCCTCTAGCAAGACGTGCCAACTCCTATACGCACATGAAGATCATATCAGACGAACCATCACAACATAATATACATGCTATTCCCTTTGCCTCACGATATTTGGTCTAGCTTCAAGCCGACCGCTCTTTCTCGATCCTGTGATTCGGAATCCCTTTGTGGGTTAACTCTTAACCGTACGTAGCATGGCCATGCATTTTTGGATCCGATCACTCGAGGGGCCCAGAGATATCACTCTCAATCAGAGAGGGGCAAATCCTATCTTGATTGACCATGTCTCATAGCATGCTTCTTGACAAACCTGAAAGCTACCTTTATAACTACCCTGTTACGGCGTAGCGTTTGATAGCCCCTAAGTAGGTCGATCCACATCTAGAATACATGCGACAATCTCAGGTCTAAGGACAAAGCGTATATGTTGTTTAAAGAGAGAACTACTTCTCGTGTTGGGTCAGTCCTAGCACATGTCTCCACATGTGTCCACATTATTAGTTCAACTTCTCCATGTCCATGACTTGTGAAACATAGTCATCAACTAATACATGTGCTAGTCTAATATTCATGTGTGTCCTCACATGAACTCCGACTAGGGACAACTTTAGAATAACCATACAAGTAAAGAGTTTCACATACAATTCACATAATTGCAAATCAATTCAAGTAGCCTTTAATGGATATTCAATGAACACAATATACAAATCATGGATACAAATGGAATATCATCATCTCTATGATTGCCTCTAGGGCATACCTCCAATAGGGAGTTGGAGGCGGCACTGGAGGAGGCCCATGAGGTGAAGAAGAAGACTACGGAGAAGGCTTCGTTAGACAAGGTGGCCCAAGGCGCGTCCCTCCAGGACTTGGCCGCAGAGATGTCCGCTCGGGGGGAGGCGGACCAGAGAGCAGCGGTGGTCTCGGAGCAGCTCTGCATGGGGCTTTAGGGGGCTGGTCTGTCATGAAGGAGATGAGTGAGGCTCTTCCCTCGATCGGCGTCAACATCGATCCTCCGTCATAGGATCGAGAGGACCTCACGGAGATCATCGGCTGGCTCTACCGTGGAATTAAGAGCATCGACCCCGGAGCCACCGGTTTTGCCAACGTTTGCGCCTAGACTTCTTGGTGGGTGGCACTCCCGACAATTCACAAAGCTGGATGCGACCATCTCCAAGCCTCGAGAGAGAGAGGATCCGGGACCTGCCTGATGATGCGGCGGTCTTCCTCGAGCAAATCCGAGCACACGACGTTCTTCTAGAAGAATTTTATGTTGTTGGCGAACTTGATTGTAGTGATGGGCTCCACCTTTACCCACTTGGAGAAGTACTCAACGGCCACTACCACGAAGCGGAAGCCCCCTGGGGCCATAGGGAGGGACCCGATGATGTCGATGCCCCATCGGTCCAGTGGCCAAACGGGACCTAACAGCTAGAGCTGAGTGGCCGGAAGGTGGCTCATCTTGCTCATTCTTTGGCATCTATCACACCACTTGACTATTTCCTGAGCGTCGCGGAGTGTAGTGGGCTAGTAGAAACCCTATCGAAACACCCTTTCGATGAGGCATCTGGATGCCGAATGCACCCCGAATGCCTCGGAATGCATTTCTTCAAGCATTTGGCACCCCTCCTCCCTAAGGATGCATCGGAGAAGGGGGCGCAGATGCTGGCCTTGTAGAGGGCCCCGTCAATCAGCTGGTAGTTGCGGCAGCATTATTGCAGACGGTGCATCTCCATGTGATCTTTAGGGACATACCCTTGTTCTAGGAACATAGTGATAAGGGAGCGTCGATCCTCACTATGAATAGTCACCACTTCCTTGAGCACGCCGGTACCCTCCGTCTCGATCGTTGGAGAGATGGCGACAGGATAGAATACCTCTAGAGGAAGCGGGGTGCCCTGGGCCACCACCTTTGCTAAGGCGTCGGTGAGCTCGTTCTCCGCCCGGGGGATGTGCGTCACCGTGAAGCCTTGGAACTTTCGCTCCAGGTTCTGAACCAGACGGAGGTATTCCGCCAGCTCAGGTTCCCGAACTTGGTATTCCTTCTCCACTTGGAGTGTGATGGCCTGGGAGTCGCTCTTGACGCGGAGGCGTTGGGCTCTGAGGGTGACTACCTTTTGCAGGGCCTCGTACTCTGTCGTGTTGTTGATACAGGAAAAATCAAGGCGGAGGGGCGTAGCGAATTTCCTGCCCTGTCGGGAAGTATAGAATTGTTGTGGCTCCCACTCTGGAGGCACCCCATGCTACGTTGACGAGAGCCGTCCAGACTGGCTCCGTCATAGAGGGACCACAAGCCGGGGTCATCGGTGTCCAGTTGGCGAAAGCTTGCGACTTGATGGCGCTCCGTGAAATGAAAGAGAGCGCGAATGGGTCTAGCTCTGCAGCCCACTTGCTGATGCGTCCAATGGCTTCCTTATTTTTGAAGACTTCATGAAGGGGGTATGACATCGGGATCATAATGGGGTGAGTGGTGAAGTAGTACTTGAGCTTATGGGAGGCCATGACAACCTCGTACGCCATCTTCTCCAGTTCGGTGTAGCGCAGTTTGGCCCCCGCAAGCACCTCGGAGACGTAGTACACCATGGCCTGCTCCTCCCTCACGTTATGGGAGACTTCCTCCACCAGGACCGCGCTGACGGTGCCTTCCGCCATGGTGATGTAAAGTAGGAGTGGGGCCCCTAGGGTGGGACTTGTGAGAACCTCTAGATGTCCTAGCTATAGCTTGAGCTCATGGAAAGCTCGCTGCTACTCCTCCATCCAGCAGAAAGGGTTGGAGCCCCTCAGCACCTTGAAGAAGGGGAGGCTCCTTTCTACTAACCTCGCGATGAAATGGCTCAGGGCCGCAAGCCGCCCCATCAAGCGCTGTGCTTCTCACACATTGTTCGTGGGCGCCATCTCCTGGATGGCTCGAATCTTATTGGGGTTGGCTTCGATCCCCCACTAGGAGACGAGGTAGCCCAGTAGCTTTCCAAAACACACCCCAAACATGCACTTCTCTAGGTTGAGTCGGAGGCCCATCCTCTGTAGGTTGTCAAAGGTCTCCCGTAGGTCGGAGAGGTGGTCTTGCTCATTCTTGCTCTTGATGATGATGTTGTCAATGTAGGCCTCCAGATTCCTTCCCACCTGGGAGTTGAACACCAGTAGCACCAGGCGCGCGAAGGTTGGTCCAACATTCCGGAGACCGAAAGGCATCCGCACAAAACAATATGTCCCGAACAGGGTGATGAAGCTGGTCCAAGGCTCGTCGTCTTCCGCCATCCACACCTGATGGCAACGGGAGTAGGTGTAACGACCGACCCCTAAGCCTTCCCAGTTAGGCTTGATCACAGCCCTTAACCTTAGTTAGCTGTTTTGCTTGACCGCACCTTAGTGCCCAGTTTTCCGCCGATCCCGACCCCTGAGATCCAACTCCTTCCTGCTTCGCTCCTCTCCCGACCCCGGCAAGCTCAGTCCACCGTCGGATCCTGCTGATCTTCCTCACCCGTCCGATCTATCCACCGGTGGACCCGCGAGATCTTTTCCAGATCCCCCGCGCCAGCCGCACTCGAGTTGCATGGCCGCCTCAGAGTCTTCCTGCCGCGTGGCTCGTCTTCTCCGACGCCTGCCGCTCAGTTTTGTCTCTGGCAAGCAACAGAGTGGGTTCCCACGCCCCTTTTTCCCTATAGCAGCGGAAGCCCTCTGCACCCCTTTCTGCAGAGCCTCGCCTCCCGCGCCCATCATCACGCCACCAGATCCCGGTCCCAGAGCCCGATGTCGCCCGTCTTTTCCGTCCCTTTCAGCCACAGTTGTGCCGCCCGGTCATCGCTACACGACGATTCCTCCACCGCCAACCCCGACCGCGGCCGCGACAGTTCCTTTCCCCGCTCTGTCAGACGCCGCCTGACAATCTGTTGTTCCGCGCTCTCCCCCGCGCCCGCGTCCGCCTGTCTTCTCACCTGTGCGCCCTCAATTCTAGCGCCATTTAACCGGTCGCTTCTATCGCCTCTTCCACACGACGACGCCCGCTTTCCGCCAAATCCCAACCACCAGTCTACCCACCCCTACGCCGCCCTGACGGCAGAACGCAATGATCGCTGGCGTCACCCCCGGAGTTCTGCAGCACCGCCCTGTTTGCTCAATCGCCGCCACAGCAGAGCACTCCATTGCTTCTCCCCGGCCTTCGCGCCACTCCCCTTTCTCTCTCTCCGCGCCGTTTCCGTTCTTCTGCTCCAGCAGCTATAAAAGGGATGCCCCCGTCGCTGGAGTTCCCTCCGCTCTTGTTACCCTTAGCCTTCTCTATCTCCCTGCTCAAGCTCCTAGCACCATCCACCCAGTTCTTGAGGAGTTCTTCTTCCAGTTCCCTCTCAGTTCCTCCAAGTCACCCAGCAGCTTGCTCCCCCGTGCTGCGTAAGAGCTCTCTTGTGATCCGCAAGAAGCAGCACCGCCACCGGAGCTTTGCCAGTCTTAGCCCTTGCTCGAAGCTTTAGTCCCTCCGCCCAAGTCTGCCTCTTCCCGACCCTAAGCTTTCCTTTCAGGAAGAAGGTGAGTTGCCGACCCTAGTCCGCCTCGCCCGACCCCTCCTATCCACCCGACCCCAGTTCCGTCTCGCCCGACCGTGTCTGTTCTGCCGACCCTTATCCGCCTCGCCCGAGGGCTTGGCTGTGATCTTTTTCTTCAACTTGAGGGTGTATGTGTAAAACTTGGGAACCCTTCAGCGCTTGCGTCTAAGGACCCCTGGTTTCTCACATCCTCTAGTTCAAGGATCAGACCACTAGTTCCTTCCAACCCTTACCTTTTGATCACCATCAGTTCTTGAACCACCATCACCTCCTGCTCTTTGTCGCAAGTTTCTGGGCTCAGGCGAGCCAGTGTTGCTGTTGAAATAACCGTCTAAGCTAACCCTTGCATTGCATTCGTGTAGAGCTGCACCTCGCTGACGGTTTCTACGAGCTTCACCCGGCGCCAGAAGAACAAGCTGTAGCCGAGCTCCTGCCCTCCGAAGCCGAAGTTGCCCCCGAAGTCGAGCAGTTCCCGTCCTCCTTGCTTGAAGGCAAGCCCCGGTTGCATGAAGGTCCTATGTGTTTTACCAGACTTGCGCATGCCTTCTGTAACATGCTTGTGCATTTACGTATAGGAGTTGTGTGAAACCCTAGATGCATGACTTAGTGACCCATGATCTGAGCACTAGCTGTTGGACCGAGTAGCTGCATTGCTTAACTAGGAAAACGGTAAAAGCCGAGTGATTTCCTGTCACTCGCGAGTTATAGGAGTTGCATGTTTACTCTCCTGTTATAACTATAAGGACGATGGACGGGGCAGGGTTTTGGGTAACTCTTTGGTGGTTAGATGGTCACTCCGTATGTCTATGAAATTTTGCTAAGGCCCGACAGCGGTGGTGTTCGTGATCAAGTGTTTGAAAGTACTAGCCTCATACTTAGTATGGGATGAGGAAGCCTAGTATCGGATTGAACCTAGACGTGAGCGGTCGCCCCATTGTTCTTGGAACGGAGTTTCCCCTGCTGGTTGTCGCACGTGGTGGCAATGTGTGGTCACAGGACGGCAGAGGCCGAGTCTGTGGAACCTTGCACCAAAGGAAATGGGCCCGACACGGGTTAGGGGATTGATGGGGAAGGCCGACACAGGAAGCGACCTCCGGGTGCGCGGATGTCGTGAGGCTAGGTTCACCATGCATGGTTAAAGAACTCGAATCGATTCGTCTGCCTCTCACAGCTTGAGATTGCTTGATCGCTATGTCACCCTGAGTAAATGAGGAATCTGATGATGGCAATGTTTGTTGTTATAGCTACACATCTTGTTTGGCTCTATGATTGCTTAGAATAGGTTGCACAACCTAGACTGGTAAGTGAAACTAGAACCGAAGCTAAAATTTGAATTAGGGTTACTTAGTGCTTTTGGCAAACAAACCCCTCAGCCAAGAAGCCTTGCATGTCTAGAAGGAGGAGTAGTCCTTACTCCTATCGGTTAAGTCTTGTTGAGCTTAGTAGCTCAGCCTTGTTGTGGCTTCTGTTTTCAGGTGAAGTTGCTGCGTTTGACCCCTCTCTGGTTGGTGTTTGGCCGCCCCAGCTCCCGCCAGGCTGGACGGTTGAGTGGGACCCCTCCTCGGACGGCGAGGAGAGGACTCAGTGATGTTCTGGCTGGCCTCGCCCAGGACATCCGACCCCGACGAAGTCTTCCACTAGTGTTTTCTCTGTTGTTCTTTTGTTTTGTAAAACTCTGATGTTGGATTTTATGGCCGAACTATTGGGTAAAACTTGTTAACTTAGTGGACTTGTTGTATTCTCTGTAACCGCTCACCTTCGTGTGGGTTTGCTAGACTCGATCCTGTTTAAGTGGTTAAATTGGATGAAATCCGACGGCACTTCGTGTTAGCTCGGTTTAGGCAGGAGTGTCGCATGTTAGGCGGCTTAACCCTGCTTATTCAAGCTAATCCGAGGTGGTTCTGCCACAGCTGGTATCAGAGCCGTGTTTAGCATTCAGAGAACCCGATGAGCCCTAAACACTTCTTTGAAAAGGATAAAAGTTGCAAGAAACTTTTGAAAACCTCGTACGATCGTTAAGGATGACTTAGTGCGAGAGGCCCTAGGGGATTTTGGGGTTGTTTTAGGTGACTAATAAGTACTTGGTTATGTTGCTAACTCTTCCAGCACTTCGCCACGTCTATCATACGTGTGCCGGGTTCCGCATCGCGAGTATGCGAGGGTTGATAGGGAGCTCCATTCAAAGGACCCTATCTTCGCGGTTGCTTTCGCCCACGTCTATTACACGTGCGCAGGTTCCGTATGTGTTCCATACGAAGGTTGGTACGGTTCGATTCCAACGAACCTATCAGCACGGTTGTTTCGCCACGTTTGTCACACGTGTGGCGATTCCGCATCACGAGTATGCGAAGGGTTATACGGATCCATTCAAAGGGAGCCTATTTCCACGGTTGAGTGCTGTCCATGCAGCCTTAAACGCATGGGTGCCGTTCCTATAGTGAGCGGTAATGTTTGGGAACGCTTTCATGGGTGCTGGCACGAAAGGTTCGTGTGTGGTGTTTTTCTGCAGGTTGCTAATCGCGTTCGTTAAGAGACGTTGCTAGAACCGACTAGTTATTATAGGGAGAGACGTATGGTTGCCTTGTCACCGGCGCTGACCGCGTAAGACCCAAAGTTCGGGCCGTTGTTTTTGGTTCAGAGTACGGTAGGCCGTGCATGCGTCATATCTAAAAAGGTTGTACGGTCCCTTTTCTCAGCAGCAACCCTGTCCGAAAGAGTTCTTTTGATCTAAGGATTTCTAGTTTCTCTTAGTTGCTCTCGGTGAAACCCGTCTGCTTTTCTATCCGACCCCTGATCCTTGGATCTATCTCACGTGGTTTCGGTTTTCTTGGTTCCAGATGGCTGTTCCCGGACATGTTGTTTTTGGAGCGGACGGTACCTTCCAGTCAACGTGCCTGCATTTCGAGGGGTTTCCCGCGATTTTGTGGGATACGCTGAAGTGGTTTGGGTATCAGTGTAATGACCGACCCCTAATCTTTCCCAGTTAGGTTTGATCTCAGCCTTTAACCTCAGTCAGTTGCTCTGTTGACCGCACCTAAGTGCTCAGTCTTCCGCCAGTTCCGACCCCTACCGTTCGTTCCTTTTTCCCGACCCTGGCGAGTTCAGCCCTCCGTCGGATCCTGCTGATCTTCCTCCCCCGTCCGATCTTTTTCCCCCGGTGGACCCGTGAGATCTTTTCCAGATCCCCCGCACCAGCCGCACTCGAGTTGCATGGCCGCCTCAGAGCTTTCCTGCCGCGTGGCTCGTCTTCTCCGACGCCACCGCTCAGTTTTGTCTCTGGCAAGCGACCAAGTGGGTTCCCGCGCCCTTTTCCCCAATGGCAGCGAAAGCCCTCTGCACCCCTTTCTGCAGACCCTCGTCCCCCGCGCCCATCATCGCGATACCAGATCCCGGCCCCGGAGACCGATGTCGCCCGTCTTTTCCGTCCCTTCCAGCAACAGTTGCGCCGCCCGGTCGTCGCTACACGACGATTCCCCAACCGCCAACCCCGACCGCGGCCGCGACAGTCCCTTTCCCCGCTCTGTCAGAAGCCGCCCGACAATCTGTTGTTCCGCGCTCTCCCCCGCGCCGCGTCCGCTTGTTCTCCCACCTGTGCGCCCTTGATTCTAGCGCCGTTTAACCGGTCGCTTCTATCACTTCTTCCGCATGGCGACGCCCGCTCTCTGCCAAATCCCAACCACCGGTCTACCCGCGCCTACGCCGCCCTGACGAAGTAGCGCAATGATCGCTGGCGTCACCCCCGGAGTTCTGCAGCACCGTCCGGTTTGCTCAATCGCCGCCACGGCAGAGCACTCCATTGCTTCTCCCCGGCCTTCGCGCCGCTCCCCTTCTCTCTCTCCGCGACGTTTCCGTTCCTCTGCTCCAGCAGCTATAAAAGGAATGCCCCGCCGCCGGAGTTCCCTCCGCCTTTGTTGCCCTTAGTTTCCTCTAGCTCCCTGCTCAAGCTTCTAGCGCCACCCACCCAGTTCTTGAAAAGTTCATCTCCCAGTTCCTTCTCAGTTCATCCAAGTCACCAGCAGCGTGCTCCTTGTGCTGCGTAGAGCTCTCTTGTGATCCGCAAGAAGCAGCGCCGCCGCCGGAGTATCGCCAATCTTAGTCCCTGATCGAAGCTTTAGTTCCGCGCCCAAGTCTGCCTCTTCCCGACCCCAAGCTTTCCTTTCAGGAAGAAGGTGAGTGCCGACCCTATGTCCGCCTCGACTGACCCCTCCTATCCGCCCGACCCCAGTTCCGTCTCGTCCGACCCTGTCTGTTCGCCGACCTTTGTCCGCCTCGCCCGAGGGCTTGGCTGTGATCTTTTTCTTCAACTTGAGGGTGTAAGTGTAAAACGTGGGAACCCTTTAGCGCTTCCGTCTGAGGATCCCAGTTATCACCTCCTCTAGTTCAAGGATCAGACCACTAGTTTCCCTTTCTACCCTTACCTGTTGATCATCATCAGCTCTCTCAAACAGTCTCAACCTCCTGCTCCTTGTTGCGAGTTTCTGGGCTTAGGAGAGCCAGTGTTGCTGTCGACTTAAACGTTAAGCTAACCCCTACATTGCATTCGTGTAGAGTTGCATCTCGCTGATGGCTTCTACGAGCTGCACCCGGCGCCCGAAGAAGAAGCTGTAGCCGAGTTCCTGCCCGCTGAAGTCGAAGCCGCCCCCGAAGTCGAGCAGTTTCCGCCCTCTTTGTTTGTAGGCAAGCCCCGGTTGCATGAACGTCCTATGAGTCTTACCAGACTTGCGCATGCCTTCTGTAACTTGCTTGTGCATTTACGTATAGGAGTTGTTTGAAACCCTAGATACATGACTTAGTAACCCTTGATATGAACACTAGCTGTTGGACCGAGTAGCTGCATTGCTTAACTAGGAAAACGGTAAAAGCCGAGTGATTTCCTGTCACTCGCGAGTTATAGGAGTTGCATGTTTACTCCCCTGTTACAACTATAAGGACGATGGACGGGGCAGGGTTGGTAACACTTTGGTGGTCGGATGGTCGCCCCGTCTGTCTATGAAAACTTGCTAAGGCCCGACAGTGGTGGTGTTCGTGATCAAGTGTTTGAAAGTACTAGCCTCATACTTAGTATGGGATGAGGAAGCCTAGTACCTGATTGAACCTAGACGTGAGCGGTCGCCCCATTGTTCTTGGAATGGAGTTTCCCCTGCTGGTTGTCGCACGTGGTGGCAAAGCGTGGTCACAGAACGGCAGAGACCGGGTCTGTGGAACCTTGCACCAAAGGAAATGGGCCCGACACGGGTTAGGGGATCGATGGGGAAGGCCGACACAGGAAGCGACCTCCGGGTGCGCGGATGTCGTGGGGCTAGGTTCACCATGCATGGTTAAAGAACTCGAATCGATTCGTCTGCCTCTCACAGTTTGAGATTACTTGATCGCTATGTCACCCTGAGTAAATGAGGAATCTGATGATGGCAACATTGTTGTTTTTATCTACACACTTGTTTGGCTCGATGTTTGCTTATAATAGGTTGCACAACCTCGACTGGTAAGTAAATCTAGAACCGGAGCTAAAACTTGAAAATAGGTTACTTAGTGCTTTTGGCAAAACAAACCCCTCAACCAAGAAGCCTTGCATGTCTGGTTGGAAGAGTAGTTGGCTCCTCCCCGGTTAAGTCTTGTTGAGCTTAGTACCTCAGCCTTGTTGTGGCTCCTGTTTTTCAGGTGAAGTTGCAGTTCCCGACCCCTCCCTTGTTGGCGCTTGGCCACCCCAGCTTCCGCCAGGCTGGACGGTCGAGTGGGGCCCCTCCTCGGACGGCGAGGAGAGGACTCAGTGATGTTCTGGCTGGCCTCGCCCGGACGTCCGACCCCGACGAAGTCTTCCGCTAGCTTTCTCTGTTGATCTTTGTTTGTAAACCCTAATGTTGGATTTTGGGGTGGAACCAAAATGAGTAAAACTTGTTAAAATCCGTGGACTCGTTGTATTCTCTGTAACCGCTCACCTTCGTGTGGGTTTGCTGAACTCGATCCTGTTTAAGTGGTCAAATCGGATGAAGTCCGACGGCGCTTCGTGTTAGCTCGAGTTAATCGGGAGTGTCGCATGTTAGGCGGCTAAACTCTGATTAATCAAGCTAATCCGAGGTGGTTCCGCCACAATCAGTCCCCGCCCTTGTAGGCCGGGCGGTTATATATGGAACAGGGCATTCAGACGTGCCAGGTGCAAGCGTTGGTACCACCTCCCCTTGCGCGGCCCAACTGGCCCTCTCTGGGCATAATAGCCTATGGTCTCGCTCCGGAAGACACATGGGAATCCGCCGCCCTTCAGTTGCTCACCCAGTTCTGTCAGTTGCACCCTGTGGAGATCACGCTAGACCCGATCGGTCTCTTCCCCGTCAGGAGTCGGCTGGACCCGGCCTGGCTTGACCCGGCCTGGCTTGACCGCGTCGGAAACATCGAGGTGTTTGCCACCACCTGCGCTATGGTCACCATCTCCACCAACGTCCGGTGCATGGCCGCCCTCTACAGGCTGATAGAGCTTCAGGGGAGAGCCATGACCCTCTTCGCCCGGACAGCAGCAGATGTTCATGGTTACCTCCAGGCAGCAAGAAGAGACATGGTAGGCCAAACCTACCAGCTGATCCAGCGTGGTATCCAGATCCACGATATGCAAGATCGGATCTCCGAGCTAGAAGGAGAAGTCGCCGACCTCGTGGACGGCATGATCGAGCTCTCGGAGGAAAAGATGGAGGTGGAAATGGAGCTAGCAGTCGCCAATGCCCACCTGGAGGAGCACCAAGCCGAGCTCGAGGATATGCATGCCCTCAACATGCAGCTCGAAGCTCAGGAGGACCCTGAGGAAGATGAGGGAGCGTCCAGCATGGACATAGAAGAAGATGGCGCCCCTTCTCCGACTCATAGTGTCCATGGGTAGCTTAAGGGTTCTGAGGGAACCTTCTTTCTTTTTGTTGTACTCCTCGGCAGCCTAGATTTTGGAAAAGCTGTAATAGGCTAGCTTGAGTTGAGTACTCCCTGTGTTGAAACATCGTTGTGTATAAAGTCAACCCGGTGCATAGTTTTATCCTTTTTGTATGGTGTGGATGCTAGGGTTGAGTAAGTTGCGCCGTAATCCTATGCTGTTTTCGAGGAGCCTGTTCAGTTGGCCGACCCTAGTTTGCGAGCCGAGTGCGCCGACCTTTGAGGCAGTCTCCGCCTCGTCCGACCCTTTTTCGAGTACGGACCGTGTCCGACCCCTTGGTTTGAGAGGATCAGATCCTAGGAATCTGTCTGTGGCATGTGTTGCCTGAAGTGGAGTACCAGGTCAAGTAGAGGTTATCTATGTCGAGAATGGGAGGAATGTGCTTCCTCTATGAGGACGTGTGATGCACCATTGGCAAGAGTCGCATTAAGGGATTTAATTCATACGTTCCATTTGCTGGAGTACACCTAAGGTTATGAAATTAATGGGGCGTTAACTCTTGCAGATGGCGCACCGCACTAGGTCTGGTTCTGTGCCCAGTGGTAGTAATCAGCGACAGGATCTTCCCCCGCCCCCGCCCCCATCGCCATTGGAGGCAATCCGAGCAACTCAAACCGAGCTGCTAAGGCATCTAGTGCAAGGACAACACCAGCAGCCACGTGGTGGAAGAGCACAGCAGCAGCCGCATATCGCGCGGTATGAGGACTTTCTGGGGACCCAGCCCCCGCTGTTCCAAAAGACACAAGAACCGCTCGATGCTGATGCATGGGTTCGTACGATCGAATCCAAGTTCGAGCTCCTCACCGCTCCATGCCCCGACAACAACAAGGCGCGGTTCGCAGCTCAGCAGCTGCGTGGCTCCGCACGGCTTTGGTGGGACCACTACCATGCCATGCTGCCGACTGGCCACGTGGTCAGTTGGAACGAGTTCAAGACGGCGTTCAAGGCGCATCACATTCCCGAAGGTCTCCTAGAGCGCAAGCTCAACGAGTTTCTTGCCCTCACTCAAGGAACTCGGGATGTGCTGCATTACGCCCAAGCGTTCAATGACCTATGCCGTTATGCTGGCTATCATGCGGACACCGATGAGAAGAAGCGGGACAGGTTCCGTCGAGGACTAAGCTTGGAGCTCAGGGAAAGGCTGAACCCCATCAGGGTGGACACCTACAACAAGTTGGTCAACCTGGCCATCTCTCAGGAGGACTGCATGCAAGCCCTCAAGGCCGACCAGAAGAGGAAGGCCTCTGTGGCATTTCCGAGCCCGCCGACTCGAAGGTTCCGGATGATCCCTCCACAAACCCCTGGCCGACCCTAGCAGTAAGGAAAATGGATCGCCCGACCCCCGCCGGCAACAACGCCTCGTTTTCCAGGCTTCCAGCCGCAAGTGCCCCGGCCGACCCTGCCAACGCCACCTCGCCCGGCAGCCAGTAATCGATGTTTTACCTGCGGCAATGAAGGACATTTTGCAAAGGACTGCCCCAGGAACAAGAATCAGCAGCAAGGCCAGAACCCCATGGCAGCCAGAGGAAGAAGGCCCAAGGTACAAGTCCGACAAGGCCGACTCAACTACACCAGCTTGACCGAACTCCCCGAAGGTGCGCCAGTAATGACGGGTACTTTCCTTGTTTTAAATCAAGTTGTTGTTGTGTTGTTTGATTCGGGAGCCTCTCATAGCTTTATCGGGAATAAGGCAGGGGAAAGATGTGGGCTAAGTGTCGGTCACACTAAGGAACCCTATGTGATCGCCACTCCTGGAGGAAGGATAACGTCGGATCAGGTCGTTATTCTTGTACCTCTCCAGCTAGGTCCCACCCTCTTCAAGGAAAACCTTATCATCCTTGACCTAAAGGGCATAGATGTCATCCTTGGTATGGACTGGATGGCCCGACATCATGTTGTTCTAGATACATCAGCCCGATCTCTTTACATCAGCTCGCCCTCTCATGGCAGTTCTACCCTATCCTTGACCCATCCTGAGTCTTCGACTCCTTGTGCTTACCCTCTCTTGGGAGCCCGTCTAGAAGACCTCCCTGTTATCTGTGAGTACCCTGATGTGTTTCCAGAAGATTTGCCGGGTATGCCACCTGATAGAGAAGTGGAGTTTTCCATAGAGTTGATTCCTGGCACAGCCCCGATATCTAAGAGACCCTATCGGATGCCACCCGCTGAGTTAGCCGTGTTGAAGACCCAGTTGCATGATCTGTTGGAAAAGGGTTTCATTCGACCCAGTACATCGTCTTGGGGTTGCCCCATCCTGTTTGTGAAGAAGAAAGACGGCAGTTTACGGATGTGTGTGGATTACCGACCCCTCAATGCGGTAACAGTCAAGAACAAGTACCCACTGCCACGCATTGATGTCTTGTTCGATCAGTTAGCCGGAGCAAAAGTGTTCTCCAAGATCGATCTTCGTTCTGGTTATCACCAAATCAAGATTCGACCTTGCGACATACCCAAGACAGCTTTCTCTACCAGATATGGACTGTACGAGTACCTAGTCATGTCCTTTGGACTCACCAATGCACCCGCCTATTTCATGTACCTTATGAACTCGGTGTTTATGCCCGAGCTGGACAAGTTTGTCGTGGTGTTCATTGATGATATCCTAGTGTACTCGAAGAACGAGGAAGAGCATGCCGACCATCTTCATATAGTTCTCCAACGGCTGAGAGATCACCAGCTTTATGCAAAGTTGTCCAAGTGTGAGTTTTGGTTAGATAGTGTCAAGTTTTTGGGACACACTATCTCCAAAGACGGTATCGCCGTGGATCCCAGCAAGGTACAAGAAGTCATGGAATGGAAGTCTCCTACCTCAGTACACCAAATCAGGAGTTTCCTTGGACTTGCAGGTTACTATCGGCGTTTCATACCGGATTTCTCCAAGATAGCTAAGCCGATGACCGAGTTGCTGAAGAAAGAGGTCAAGTTTGTGTGGGACACCAAGTGTGAAGAAGCTTTCAAGACCCTGAAGCACTTGCTGACCACCGCCCCAGTTTTGGCTCAACCCGACCCCTTTAGGCCGTATGACGTATACTGTGATGCCTCTGGTACTGGACTCAGATGTGTTCTTATGCAAGACAGCCGAGTCATTGCCTATGCCTCACGTGCGTTACGACCTCATGAGCTAAACTACCCGACCCATGACCTTGAGTTGGCAGCAGTGATACATGCCTTGAAGATATGGAGGCACTAACTAATGGGAGCTCACTGCAACATCTACACCGACCACAAGAGCCTCAAGTACATCTTCACTCAAGCCGACCTCAACATGCGTCAGAGAAGATGGCTAGAGTTGATAAAGGATTATGAGTTGGAAGTGCACTATCATCCTGGCAAGGCCAATGTGGTAGCCGATGCCCTCAGTCGCAAACCCCATTGCAACTGCTTGTTGTCAACAACCTTCACCAAGACTCTGTGCCACGAGATGGGAAAACTAAGTTTGGAAATTGTTCCTCATGGAACCCTTGGTCCCATCATCCTTGACTCAGTTTTGGAGGACCGAATTCGGTCAGCACAAGTTAAGGATGAAGAAATAAAACGGATCATCAGTAAGATCTCAGCAAGGGATAAAGGATATAAGCAATTCCGTCAGGACGAAACGGGAGGTGTGTATTATGGAAACCGACTAGTAGTGCCCGCCGACCCTGAGTTAAGGAAGCAAATCCTAGACGAAGCTCATCTCTCCAAGTTCTCGATCCATCCTGGCAGCAATAAGATGTACCATGATCTTCGTCAAACCTTTTGGTGGAGTGGAATGAAACCAGAGATAGCTCGTTATGTTTCAGAATGTGACACCTGTCAACGTGTCAAGGCTAGTCATTTGAAGGTAGTAGGACCCTTGCAGCCGCTACCTATCCCCTCTTGGAAATGGGAAGACATCAGCATGGACTTCATAGTTGGACTACCCCTTACAACTCAACGGTGTGATTCCATCTGGGTTATAGTGGACCGTCTGACCAAGACGGCACATTTCCTTCCTGTTCGTACCACCTACACAGTCAAGCAATATGCAGAGTTGTACCTCGACCGTATCGTTTCCCTACATGGTGTACCCAAGACCATCATCTCTGATCGAGGAGTTCAGTTTGTGGCCCGTTTTTGGGAGCAACTACAAGCATCCATGGGCACCAAGCTCATCCGAAGCTCAACGTATCATCCTCAAACCGATGGCCAAACCGAGAGAGTTAACCAGATTCTTGAAGATATGCTAAGAGCCTGTGTTATCCACTACGATAAAAGCTGGGACAAGTGTCTGCCCTTAGCAGAGTTCTCCTACAATAACAGCTATCAGGCCAGTTTGAAGATGGCACCGTTTGAGGCCCTGTACGGCCGGAGATGCAGGACACCCTTGAACTGGTCCCGACCAGGGGAAAGACAGGTCTATGGCCCTGACTTAGTGGCAGAAGCCGAAGAGCCAGTGAAGGTAATTCAAGCAAATCTCAAGGCTGCCCAATCTCGACAGAAGAGTTACTCCGACCAGCGGAGAAGACCCTTACAGTTCGACCTTGGTGATCAGGTGTATCTTCGAGTCTCCCCGACCAAAGGAGTGCAACGGTTTGGAATAAAAGGCAAGTTAGCTCCCCGCTATGTTGGCCCTTATGAGATTGTGGAGATATGTGGACCCGTTGCTTACCGGATCCAACTCCCAGAGCAGCTATCAGCCATACATGATGTTTTTCATGTGTCTCAACTGAAGAAGTGTGTCCGAGTTCCAGCAGAGATCTTAGAACAAGAACAGCTTCAGGTAGAGCCCGACCTGACCTACGCCGAGTACCCAGATCGAGTTCTTGACCAAAAGGAAAGGCACACCCGACGCCAAGTGGTAAAGATGTATAAGATCCTTTGGAGAAACCACACCGAAGATGAAGCAACATGGGAAACGGACGAATATCTGAACAAGCGTTTCCCAGGTTTTCTGTCCCATCAAGGAGGTAAGAACAGCACACCCTTTGATCTTTGAATCTCGGGACGAGATTCTTTTAAGAGGGGTAGGCTGTAACGACCGACCCCTAAGCCTTCCCAGTTAGGCTTGATCTCAGCCCTTAACCTTAGTCAGCTGTTTTGCTTGACCGCACCTAAGTGCCCAGTTTTCCGCCGATCCCGACCCCTAAGATCCGACCCCTTCCTACTTCGCTCCTCTCCCGACCCCGGCGAGCTCAGTCCACCGTCGGATCCTGCTAATCTTCCTCACCCGTCCGATCTATCCACCGGTGGACCCGCGAGATCTTTTCCAGATCCCCCGCGCCAGCCGCACTCGAGTTGCATGGCCGCCTCAGAGTCTTCCTGCCGCGTGGCTCGTCTTCTCCGACGCCTGCCGCTCAGTTTTGTCTCTGGCAAGCAACAGAGTGGGTTCCCGCGCCCCTTTTTCCCTATAGCAGCGGAAGCTCTCTGCACCCCTTTCTGTAGAGCCTCGCCTCCCGCGCCCATCATCACGCCACCAGATCCCGGCCCCAGAGCCCGATGTCGCCCGTCTTTTCCATCCCTTTCAGCCATAGTTACGCCGCCCGGTCGTCGCTACACGACGATTCCTCCACCGCCAACCCTGACCGCGGCCGCGACAGTTCCTTTCCCCGCTCTGTCAGACGCCGCCCGACAATCTGTTGTTCCGCGCTCTCCCCCGCGCCCGCGTCCGCCTGTCTTCTCACCTGTGCGCCCTCGATTCTAGCGCCGTTTAACCGGTCGCTTCTATCGCCTCTTCCGCACGACGACGCCCGCTTTCCGCCAAATCCCAACCACCAGTCTACCCGCCCCTACGCCGCCCTGACGGCAGAACGCAATGATCGTTGGCGTCACCCCCGGAGTTCTGCAGCACCGCCCTGTTTGCTCAATCGCCGCCACGGCAGAGCACTCCATTGCTTCTCCCCGGCCTTCGCGCCACTCCCCTTTCTCTCTCTCCGCGCCGTTTCCGTTCTTCTGCTCCAGCAGCTATAAAAGGGATGCCCCCGTCGCCGGAGTTCCCTCCACTCTTGTTACCCTTAGCCTTCTCTAGCTCCCTGCTCAAGCTCCTAGCGCCATCCACCCAGTTCTTGAGAAGTTCTTCTTCCAGTTCCCTCTCAGTTCCTCCAAGTCACCCAGCAGCTTGCTCCCCCATGCTGCGTAAGAGCTCTCTTGTGATCCGCAAGAAGCAGCACCGCCGCCGGAGCTTTGCCAGTCTTAGCCCTTGCTCGAAGCTTTAGTCCCTCCGCCCATGTCTGCCTCTTCCTGACCCCAAGCTTTCCTTTCAGGAAGAAGGTGAGTTGCCGACCCTAGTCCGCCTCGCCCGACCCCTCCTATCCACCCGACCCCAGTTCCGTCTCGCCCGACCCTGTCTGTTCTGCCGACCCTTATCCGCCTCGCCCGAGGGCTTGGCTGTGATCTTTTTCTTCAACTCGAGGGTGTATGTGTAAAACTTGGGAACCCTTCAGCGCTTGCGTCTAAGGACCCCTGGTTTCTCACATCCTCTAGTTCAAGGATCAGACCACTAGTTCCTTCCTACCCTTACCTTTTGATCACCATCAGTTCTCAAACCACCATCACCTCCTGCTCTTTGTCGCAAGTTTCTGGGCTCAGGCGAGCCAGTGTTGCTGTTGAAATAACCGTCTAAGCTAACCCTTGCATTGCATTCGTGTAGAGCTGCACCTCGCCGACGGTTTCTACGAGCTTCACCCGGCGCCAGAAGAAGAAGCTGTAGCCGAGCTCCTGCCCTCCGAAGCCGAAGTTGCCCCCGAAGTCGAGCAGTTCCCGTCCTCCTTGCTTGAAGGCAAGCTCCGGTTGCATGAAGGTCCTATGTGTTTTACCAGACTTGCGCATGCCTTCTGTAACATGCTTGTGCATTTACGTATAGGAGTTGTGTGAAACCCTAGATGCATGACTCAGTGACCCATGATCTGAGCACTAGCTGTTGGACCGAGTAGCTGCATTGCTTAACTAGGAAAACGGTAAAAGCCGAGTGATTTCCTGTCACTCGCGAGTTATAGGAGTTGCATGTTTACTCTCCTGTTATAACTATAAGGACGATGGACGGGGTAGGATTTTGGGTAACTCTTTGGTGGTCGGATGGTCGCCCCGTCTGTCTATGAAATTTTGTTAAGGCCCGACAGCGGTGGTGTTCGTGATCAAGTGTTTGAAAGTACTAGCCTCATACTTAGTATGGGATGAGGAAGCCTAGTACCGGATTGAACCTAGACGTGAGCGGTCGCCCCATTGTTCTTGGAACGGAGTTTCCCCTGCTGGTTGTCGCACGTGGTGGCAATGTGTGGTCACAGGACGGCAGAGGCCGAGTCTATGGAACCTTGCACCAAAGGAAATGGGCCCGACACGGGTTAGGGGATTGATGGGGAAGGCCGACACAGGAAGCGACCTCCGGGTGCGCGGATGTCGTGAGGCTAGGTTCACCATGCATGGTTAAAGAACTCGAATCGATTCGTCTGCCTCTCACAGCTTGAGATTGCTTGATCGCTATGTCACCCTGAGTAAATGAGGAATCTGATGATGGCAATGTTTGTTGTTATAGCTACACATCTTGTTTGGCTCTATGATTGCTTAGAATAGGTTGCACAACCTAGACTGGTAAGTGAACCTAGAACCGAAGCTAAAATTTGAATTAGGGTTACTTAGTGCTTTTGGCAAACAAACCCCTCAGCCAAGAAGCCTTGCATGTCTAGAAGGAGGAGTAGTTCTTACTCCTATCGGTTAAGTCTTGTTGAGCTTAGTAGCTCAGCCTTGTTGTGGCTTCTGTTTTCAGGTGAAGTTGCTGCGTCCGACCCCTCTCTGGTTGGTGCTTGGCCGCCCCAGCTCCCGCCAGGCTGGACGGTTGAGTGGGACCCCTCCTCGGACGGCGAGGAGAGGACTCAGTGATGTTCTGGCTGGCCTCGCCCAGGACATCCGACCCCGACGAAGTCTTCCGCTAGTGTTTTCTCTGTTGTTCTTTTGTTTTGTAAAACTCTGATGTTGGATTTTATGGCCAAACTATTGGGTAAAACTTGTTAACTTAGTGGACTTGTTGTATTCTCTATAACCGCTCACCTTCGTGTGGGTTTGCTAGACTCGATCCTGTTTAAGTGGTTAAATCGGATGAAATCCGACGGCACTTCGTGTTAGCTCGGTTTAGGCAGGAGTGTCGCATGTTAGGCGGCTTAACCCTTCTTATTCAAGCTAATCCGAGGTGGTTCCGCCACAGTAGGCTTCTAGGAAACTGAGTGTCTCACTTCTGGAGGTGGAGTCCACGATCTAGTTGATGCAAGATAGTGAGAAATCATCCTTCAAGCACACCTTGTTGAGGTCGATGAAGTCCACGCACATTTACCATTTGTCATTGTTCTTCTTCACTAGGATCGGGTTGGAAAGCCATTCCATGTGGATGACTTC
This sequence comes from Setaria viridis, assembly GCF_005286985.2. NCBI lineage: Eukaryota > Viridiplantae > Streptophyta > Magnoliopsida > Poales > Poaceae > Setaria > Setaria viridis. The sequence continues at coordinate 23,301,949 of NC_048267.2, read as the reverse complement.
CCGGATCATGTTCGCGCTGAGTAGCTTGCACACCTCCACGCGTGCTGCCTCCTCCACTCCATCGATATCTTCTGCACCTTCTATTTTCGAGGTTTCTTCTTCGAGTCAACGTTCAGGTGGTGCTCTATATGCCTTGGAGATCGGAGGGGGTCCTGGAGAACACATCCTCATTCTCCTGGAGGAAAGCGAGGAGGGCGAACTCCATCTGCTCCAGGAGGTCAGCTGCTAGCTCCACCATCCTCTCCGGCTATTTGGGCGGAGTGCCACGGTCTTTGTTTCCCCCTCGAGGCGGGCCGTCGGGACGTAGCGGGTGGACGAGGGCCCCCTGCTGTCTTCCGATGGCACCAGGGTCAATTTGTTGACCTCCCACTGCCCCGAGGCATGCCTGATCTCAATGTGCCGGGCCAGCTTTTGGTCTCCCAGCACTTTGATGGTCCTTCTCAGCCCCAGCACGTTCATGCACAGGAATCCGTGATGTGGAACAGCGTAGAAGGCGTTGAGGAGGCACCTCCCGAATATGGCATTGTACTGGTATGGCATGTACACCACGTCAAAACTGATGTCCTTCGTGCGGGCGTACTCGCCATGGCTGAAGGACACCGGCAGCTGGATCTAGCCCAAGGCCTCGATTGCCTGTCCCCCGAAACCACGCAAAGGGGTCCCAGCACGGGTGAGCTAGGTGTGGGAAAGCCCCATCTAATTGAAGGGCAAGGCGAAGAGGTGGTCTGCCAAACTCCCTCCGTCGATGAGGATGCACTGGACTTCTACCCCGATGATGTTGGCTGAGATGATGAAGGCGTCAGCGTGAGGGTACAAGGGCGCGTTGCAGTCCTTCGCTCCAAAGGTGATCGGGACGGTGATGTAGTGGGGGAGGGAGGCCAGTGGCATTGAGGTCACGTGGTGGACCTCCCGGATGTACTCGCGCCTCCGTCTCTTGGAGTCCAGGGAGAGGGTGGATCCCCCGAAGATGGGGAGGACCACGCGGTGAGAGCCCACCATGTGTTGTACATCCCACATTGGAGCCTCTTGCTTCGGGGCCGGCAGGGGGACTTAAGGCTGCCCCGACGACGGTGGCATCGCATATGCCACCATGTGCAGCCATGATTGGGCGTGGTGTGGAATCGTTGGAGGAGGCACGCTAATCTAGCCCATGGGTGGAGGTGGATCCGTGTGCATGATAGGACTCCCCTGAGCGAAAGCCTTTCGGGCATATGCGGTTGCCTCTGCACAAAGACTCCAAAATCCATCCCGAGCTGTTTATTCCACCATTTGGGGCGGAAAACGAATTGACATCATCGGTCTACTCTACCTCAATTCACCATTTCGAGAAAAGGACAGAGACACTTCCCAACCAAAAAAAGCAAAGTTCCAGCAAACCCCTATCTCTTATAAAGAAGAAGATAGATAGGTCCACGAGTTGAGACAAAGAAGTTCTGACTAATCAAGCTTTGGTGGCATCAATGGAGGGACACTCCCGGGTGGTGTGCCCCCCTAGTGTTTATGGATGATGCAGTATGGTTTCGATGAGTCCCCTTAACGAGTCTACCCCGGCTCCATTTGGGGCTTGGCACCCCGGGAGCTAGTGGAGGGCTTTCAAGTGTCGGAAGCCATCTCCCGCTTCCGGTCTCCCCGGGGTTTCTTCCCTTCCTCGGAAGGCCTCCACTATCTGGACCTCCCGGTACAGACGGCGAGGGTGGTCTCACCGCTTTTGTTGTTCTTCCCTCCTAAGGGTGCTTCGGGAGGGGATTATGATGCCTCCTATCCGATTTCTTGGGATGGCCCTCCGTTGGGAGCTTCCACCGTGCCTCACGAAGCTCATTGTCCTCCACCCACACGTATTCCTCCACCTCGCACATCAGCTCAAACATAGTCTGGGGAGGGCACCGGGAGAGACGCAACCTGAGGGAACCGTGCTGCAGCCCCTCCTGGGTGGCATTGATGATGGCTCTCACCCAAGGCACTACCCTGGCACTTCACGTTGATGAAGTGCTTGACAAAGCTTCGAAGTGTCTCCATCCTTCCTTGCTTGACAGCGAAGAGGTGCCCCAACGTGATGGAGTCATTGTAGTTTCCCTGGAAGTTCTCCAGCATGGCCTCCCAAAACTGCTCCCAAGAGAAGATCTTTTTGGCTTCGAAAGTGGTGCACCAAGTACGGACAATGCCTGTCATAGCCATCACAAACACTTGGCCACGATGGCTTCGTCGCCCCTGACCAATTGGATTGTGGCCTCGAAACTCATGACGAAAGCCTTGGGGTCAGTCATTCCGTCGTAGGGGGAGATCTGCGGCATCTTGAATCCCCGGGGCCAGCTAATGGCCCGGAGGCCTGGGACAAGGGGGACTTGGGGTCATAAAGGGTACTCCTTCAGATGTGGCCGTCAGATACGACCCGACTGGAGGGACGCTCCGGCTCACCCACGCTTCCTTTTCCTGACGCGTCCCAGAGAGCTTTGGATGCATGGAGGGCTTCCAGCTCCTTCTGGAGCTCCCTAGCCCACCCCATGGCGTCAGCTCTCGTACGCAAGTATTCCTCCTCCCTGGCTCGACCCTCCTCGTCGATGGCCTCGCGGCTGGCTGTCTCTCTTCGCTCGCTCTCCCTCCTGATAGGAACCCGCTATGGGTTGATTCCTGATTTTTCGATGAGAGAAGGAGGATAACTCGATTTGGGGATAGATATGATGTTCATGGCCTGACTACAACCATCCAAGGATGCTGCGCCTTAGCAACCGATACACCACCTCCAATGATCGTCGCGATCTTGTGGAGCACAATCAACCAAACCACTAGGGTAATTCCTGCAAGCAATCGAGGAATAAGCAAGAATAAGTAGAACAAGCAACTCAATTGCAAATATGGAGATGAAAACCAATCTAAAATTACCAAGTTGGGGTTCTGAATTGAGTAGAATGGATGTTCTAGTCAACACATGCATCTGCAAGGAAGTAGCAATGGCTAAACTTTCAACAAAATAAAACCCGATTTGTTTGTGATGGCTCTAATACTTATTAATACCTAGAAGGATGACCAAGGGGGTCCTAGTGTCATGCTCCAACCCTAGAACACATCCTTATTGGATCCAACTTGATACAAGACCCATTAGGCCAAAATATGGCGACGCAACACCTTGGACAGAAAAACCTCTCGGTAGTAATTTGATCATTGCGACTGCCTCCGGATAGATATGGACATGAGTCTAGATCCATATGAAAAAAAATTCATAAGGATTCTAAAGAGTACTTGAACGCCCAAAACGGAGTCCGGATGAGATCGTGGCGGCCGTCGCAAGTTGACGCAGTGCTGTAGTTCGAACCTAGCCCGAAAACATGTTGGATTTGATCTCTTTCTTTCTTTGGGCCAAAAGTGATGTGGTGGTTTGGTGGAGGACATTGGGAATACTTGGACTTAGACCCCAATCAACTTCTTTTGTCATCCATATCTTCCATGTGTGTTTAACACTCTTTTTGATCCATATATTTATTCCTAAAAATGACAATGAACACACATCATGGTGCAGCATCAATTCACCAAATGTATCAAACACAATCATGATAAAGAATTGTTTAACCTTTGAATCAAAAGTTGCTAATGTGATTATATCCGAGCAGGTGATGTTCTCATCAGCGCCCTTGCCTGCTGCCTGGGACTTCCGGGCGGAGAGAGGGGGAGAGAGGGAGACAGCCTCCCATGTCTGCGTCAGGAGGGCCTCCCGATAGATTCGGGGTTCTTCTTATCGCACGGTCCCTTGGGCCTGTGACTCATGATTGATTCCCTAACATGGAGACAACAGGAGACACCACACACACAAATTCAGAGGTCAAATAGGCGCTGAAGATTGACCACCGATCACCGATTAGAGCCGCCATTGAACAACATACTCGCCCATGACGCTATGACCGTTGCACATCCATACCATCCCTCGTAGCTACGCCGCTCCGCTATCACCCTCCTTCTAAGGGTTAGGCCAACGGAGTGGGGACTAAAGATGGCGGGAGGTACGCAAAGCAAGACTAACGGGACATGAGGATCCCCTTGAAGCTGCTGGTAACACCTTTCGCGGCACATCCAAGATCCACAAATTGTCATTCAACGTTGCACAAGGGGAGGAAGCCTTGTAGGGGAATGGCAAAAGAGATGGAAACACCACCTGGCATAAGATTTGATGGCACCATCAACAAGAGGAGTGCCAACGGAGCATAGGCACCAAATGGAGACCACGACGAAAGCCAACAACTAGTATCGACTGATCCAAAAGAGTGTATGGACCATGGAGAGTAGGAAGCATCACCAGGAGCACCGCACTAGGGGAGGCGATGGCGATATAGGTACCATTAGTTTCTTCTTTATTAAATATATTTTCATTGTATATCTATTCGGTGCTATAAATTTTTGTGATGTTCTCTATAATTTTGGTCAAACATAAAATGACTGGACTCTCCAAGAAATTTGAAACGGAGGGACTACAAGCCAAACACATATTATCGGTTGGATTGAAATTCTTGAAATAATAATTAATTGAATCCTTTGCCAGCGTACTTGTCATCACATGGGCAAACTATGACGAAATAAAGGGGATGATAAGATCTGAACATGAACTTGTCAGAGCAATGCAACACGGCACTGACTTGTCACAGTGATGATAAAGGACAGGTGTGGTAACTCCTCTAGCAGTTTGTTGCAACTCGCAACCAACAACGCTCCGTGCCGGCATGATGACGACGAACGAAGGATAGGATCTGAAGGAGATCGACCTATCTATGTCGTACGAAGAGATGGTCAACAGGCCTTGAACTAATTAAACGCTGCGTATATATGATATAGCATTGTGACGGTGACACTCCGTATAATACAATGCTATAAATTCATTAGCCCCCTGTCTAGTTTCCAGAGGATGTGCAAGGGCGTATACGTACAACCAGAGTCGGGCGCAGGATCTGGACTATGGGTATTCAAAATTGGAGATGGCAAGAAAAAAAAATTTGATAGAATAAATTATAATTTTATAACACAGAATTAAGTGGTAGCATCATTGATTAATAAAATTGATCACAAATTAAAATTGTCCAGCTACTAATGATCAACATATAAAAGTGGCAACATGTGAAATAAATAGAGGCTAAAACAGCAAAATGGTAACAAAGATTACTACTTACAAGCTATAGGATAACTTTGCAGCAGCCCTTGCCATGAAAATCCTCAAATCAGTAGCGGCACTACCCTTCCTCTTCATGGTTCAAACCTAAAAGTTACACAATTTCACATTGAACTAAATTCATGAGCATCCACATTTTGCAAGTTGATGTGCTTCCTAATTTGACAAACAATTGAAAATGGCAAAATGCTCACCTCAATTTCACAAACAATCAGGAATAGCAATCAGTAGACTTGATGAATCACTGGACTCGCGGAGGAATAGCAATCAGTTCTGATAGCAATCACTGGCAATCACTGGCTCGGGCGCTCGGCCACCAGTAAAGCGCAGCGCGCTACACCTGCGCGCCCGCCGCCGCCGGCCCGTCGTCGGCACTCGGCCGTCGCCGGCGTCGCGGCGCCCAACCGCGCGCGCGGCCGCGCGCAGGCCGCAGGGGCAGCCCTGGCAGGGCGGCAGCCAGTCAGCAGCCGGCAGCCGGCAGGGGCGCAGGGCGCAGCCGCGCAGCCGCGCAGGCCGCCCGACGCCCGCTGCGGCGCTGGCGCGCTGCCCTCCTGGCTCGGTGGGACGGTGGCTCCAGGAGCCGCCGCCCGTCGGTAGCAGCCGAGCCCGAGCAGGCGCGCGCGGCGCGCCGCCGCCGCCGGCGTGTCGGCAGCTGTGGCCCGCGGCGCCTCCGCTCGGCGCCAATCGCGCGCCGGCCGCAGGGCCTACCGCCGGCCGCCGCCGCCGCCGGACGCCGCTAGGGACCTAGGGTTCGCGCAATCGCGCGCCTGGACGTCCCTGTGCCTGTGCTCACGGTGGCCGGTGGGGGTGGCTGGGTAGGCCGGTGGGGAATTTGGGGTGTGGGCAGATGCAGGCTGGATGGGCCAGTTGGGCTAGTCGAGGGAGAGCGAAGTTGGCCTCCGGTGGGCCTTTTCGAGTGAAATGTGTATGCTAGCTTTTGTATTTTTGTTTTTTTCATACATACACCTAAAATACACTATATACATGAAATTTTTTTGCAAAAATAATGGGTATTCAATTGAATACCCTTGAATCAATGTGGGCCCGCCACTGCGTACAACAAGGATGCTGAGAGGCCAACAGAGAGGTTGGCAGGTTTCCCAGTCGGCCGCTGGGAGGGAGATACTCCTCCATCCCAAATTACTATTCATTTTAACTTCTCTAGATGTATAACTTTTGCTAGATATAGTAAAAATTATGTATTTAGAAAAATCAAAACGAATAGTAATTTAGGACCGAGGGGGTATATTTGTACAAGTCATTTAAGCAAAATGGCCGCCGGAATGTGTATGATAGAGGTGCCGTCCGCATAGTCATAAAGCACAATTTGAATTATGGGTCACTTTCGTTTGTATTAGCAATTAATACACAGCTCCCGTTCTTCAGACAAATCTCTTTAACATTTTCAGACGATGACGGAAGAACAAAATTAAACCCCTCCAATGGAGGTTCCAAGATTAGGGTCAGCCACAATTTGAGGATGATTGAAAATAATCGCTGGCCAATTTGATCAGGCAACTCAAGATCATCATCTTTGTCATCTTTGGCATATTTAATATTAACTCTGCCTCCTCTCTCTCTATATATATATAGGGATCCCGAGCTAAACTTTAGTCCTTGTCACATCAAATATTTAGATACTAATTAGGAGTATTAAACATAGACTATTTACAAAATCTATTGCACAGATGGAGGCTAAACCGCGAGACAAATCTATTAAGCCTAATTAGTCCATGATTTGACAATGTGCTGCTACAGTAACCATTTGCTAATAATGAATTAATTAGGCTTAATAGATTCATCTCGCCGTTTAGCCTCCATCATTGTAATTAGTTTTATAATTAATTCATATTTAGTACTAATTAGCCTCCGAATATTTGATGTGACACGGGCTAAACTTTAGCTTCAGGATCCAAACACCCCGTAAGCTGTTGCAATCTTAAATACCTTAATTATTGTCACTGCCATTCTTAGCCTCAAACAAATGAGCTAGATTCTTGACAGAATCAACCTGTCATCCATTAGTCACCAGAACATCTAACAAACACTACAAATATACATATTTAAGAAAAAAGAATTTTGAAACGAAACTGCAATGATCCTTTGAAAAACAGAAAAAAAACAGAGAGACCAATTATCAGAAATGAGGCTTCTGATTTCTCCTTTCAAGTTCACAACCATCTAGAGTTAGGCAAGATGAAAAATAAACTGATCATGAATGTGAATTTAATTTAATCTGTGTCCCCCTTCCATTAGCAGTAATAACAAGCTAAGATTTGATTTCAAGGCCTGTTGACCATCTCTTCGTACGTCATATCAATTAAAAACTACTCAGATTTAAAAATTTATGCCTCGCGGTGATGGAGCAGGAGAGCCTCTCAATTAAATTCATGCAAAATTACAAAATTTAGCTAAAGAAACAAGCTAAGAATTTAAAGGATTGCTAGTATATGATGTTAACATGCATGCTTCAAAAAAAGTTTTCTTAAGCAATTGGAAACTCTATGGCCGCAACAATGGTGGAAAGAGTGGAGGCCGTCGGGATGGAGAAGGGAGGGGTTTTTGTACTGTACAACCATATCACCACCGACCCTTCTAACGTACCAACGGTGATAACATCTATCACCGTCGGCCCGTATATCACCGCCATCTTGTGATACGAATCGATGGCGAAAGTGAGTATCACTGCCGGCTCGAATCTTTGGCATCTCCACCCATTTCCGAACCATGATACCCTAACACCGCCAGTTCAGTCAAAATCGACAATGATAGCTCTGTCTCTAGTAGTGAATACAAGAGGAAGGCTATCTTTGTAACCATTATGGCATAGTACTTGCGGGAGGGAGTGGTGTCCTGTAGGGAAGCGATTTTGTGGTATTGCCAAGGTTTGAGGTATACCAGTAGGCTTTGGCTGCACCTTGTCAACAAACATTGCGTCTCCGGTGTCTGCGATCCAGTCCACTCGTGCAAATAGGTTTTCAAACAGTTCTAATAGTAGTGTATTTTCCAATACGCGTTCGAACTTACACGATGGACGGAAATCATCGGAACATTGTGCGGAGGGTCCAGTGTTAGCGGTACATGAACCAAAATTTAAAGGACGGAAAAAACGGTATTATAGGTAAAGTTGTAAATATAAAGGCAATATAGCTGTATTATTAAAAAAAATCGTAGCACCGCACACGCCCTAGCTAGCTGAGATCATGCCGTAACCAAAAAATGTCTCCGTTTACCGCAGCAAAGCAATACCAACTTTCCCCGAAATCAAAACCGTGCGTTGAGGCACTTGGTTTTAGTCAATGTGCTCACGTGGATACGGCTGCGGCCGCTGGGAATTTTTAGTAGGGGGCCGGCTGGGGCGCTGGGCAGTGGGCACCAGCAACTGGCACCGCGCCTGGACGCTGCAATCATGTCAGGACCAGCTACCGCCGGAGTAATGGCGTTGCTATCCTCGAGGCTATCTCCTGACCTCACCTCACCCGGCAGGTAGGTGCTCCATGCCGTGTGTCTCCCGGTTCTGGTCCAATGGATCGGCGTGCATGCCGCACGGTTGCGGGGGGGCTCGGATCATCCCGGGGCACCCTCCTGCGCAGCAACTAGCTTGCCAGCTAGCAGGGCCGCCTGATCTCAGATTTTGACAAGTGACAGATCGGATCTGCAAGGGTTGCCGCCAGGGCCCCACAAGGTGATAAAGATAAGATCACTTTTTACAACGGAGGACGACCATGAGTTGCATGATCGAGCCCTTGTTTACTTCCCAAATTGGGAGGTGCTAAATTGATATTTTGCCATAAATGCGACACTGTAGCGTTTCGTTTGTATTTGTGAATTATTGTTCAAATATTGACTAATTAGGCTCAAAAGATTCGTCTCGCAAAGTACAACAAAACTGTGCAATTAGTTTTTGATTTCGTCTACATTTAGTACTCTATGCATGTACCGCAAGTTTGATGTGATGGGGAATCTTCTTTTTGCATAGTGTCAAAGTTGGAAGTTTGGAGGGAAGTAAACAAGGGGCCAGTATGTTTTCACATGCGGTGGTTATCTTATGCTAGCGGTTTTTAACATATATATATATGACGCACACTCATATATTTTCACATGCGGTGGAAATCTTATTCTAGCGGTTTTTAACATATATATATATATATAAATATATATATATATATATATAAAAGCTTTGCATGTTACTTAAAAAAATAGCACCGTTAATTCCTTAAACTTAGAAATACGATATCCATGCTCAGTCTAATAAAATCAAACTCGGCACCATGCACTACTAGAAAACTCAGTATTCGTCCCGAGGTTTAGTACCAGTTGGTTTAGACCCGGTACCGAGTCTAACGGCTAGTTCCCTAGTAGCGTCCCGTGACCCCCTTAGCACCGGGTGGAAGCTTCACACGGTACTAATGTGCCTGAGGACCTTTAGTACCGGGTGGAGGCTTCACCCATTACTAATTAGCAACCTTTAGCACCGTTTGAAACCCCCAACCGGTACTAACTGCCCTCCTATAAATCAGGCGTCTTCTTCCTCCTGTCAGAGCCATTTCCTCCAGCTCGGGCTTCATCCATTCATGGTGAAATAGAGGAGGTGCTACCGGATTTTTGACCATTTTGTGAGAATTTTACTCATTCAAGTGTTCTAAAGGTTAGAAACTTCATCCTCCTTGATACATGGTTAGTATACTAAGTTTTATGCTTTATAGCTAGAGTAATTTGTGATTTTTAGAATAAGCTACAATGGAGAAAATTTTCATTTATATGCACGTGTTATATATGTTTGAGCTACAATTTTTTGGATGCTATGATTAATATGAGGTTAGAGGAATAATTTCATAGTTTAGTCCTTTACAAATATGAGCTAAATAATTTGTGGGAAAAATTATAATTTTTTCATATTTTAGTCATTTGCAAATATGAGCGAGATAAATTGTGGTACATAGAGATAATAAGATTAAATAGAGGTATGTAATCAGTTATTTTTAGAATAAGCTACAATGGAGAAAAAATTCATTTATATGTTATGTTTAAACTAAATAAATTGTAGGGATAAAATATAATTTATTCATAGTTTAGTTATTTGCAAATATGAGCTAAATAAATTATGGTACATAGAGATGGCTACTGCTGCTGGAGGTAGTGGCCATGGTGGGGCTATCGTCGTTCCTCTCGCGGCAAGGGGAAAACCATAGTTGGCCTCATGATAAGCCGAAGAAAATGAGCACGTCGGAGAGAGCAATGCTTCATTATTTGGAAAGATGTCATGAAAATGCTGTCGCGGCGGTCAGGAACGTCCTTTTGGTGGTCGTTATGCTCCACCATCAGTCCCAGGGGTTTCAGGTCCACTGAGTACTACCATCGCAAGAGACACAAATAAACCACATGATGAGGCTGGGTAAGCTAAACCTTCATCTTCGCCGCCCAAAAATGCTTAAAGTCCTCCTAGATAGTACTCAGTGGATGGTTTGTCGTAGTGTATTATGTTGTTTGGGTCTGAAATTTAAATTTGTGAATTTCTATCTTAACTTTCAGCAATATTTGAGTTTGTCATAGAGTATCATGTTGTTTGGGTCTGAACTTTAAATTTGTGTATTTCTATCTAAACTTTCAACAATATTTGAGTTTTATGAAATTTGTATGATGTTTGTTATGCTTCATAATTATATGCATGATTAGAATATCTTTGGTTCGGTAATACTTTGTAGATGAATCGTCAATGGATGTACAATGCAGACAAATGCTTCATGGAGTACATTAATGGCTTGTGTGGTTTTCTCGATCTGGTAGAATCCAACAAACCGGCGTCCAATTTCATTTGTTGTCCATACAGAAATTACAAAAATGAGAAGGATTACTCATCCAGAAAGACTATTCACGCCCACAAATATAGTTCTGGATTTATGCCTAACTATTTTGTTTGGACCAAGCACGGGAAAAGAGGAGTTATGATGGAAGATGATGATGAAGAAGAAGATGACAACATTTCTGACTGGATTCAAGGAGGTGCCTTTGCAGATGCTTCAGTGGGTGAGGCTAAAGAAAAGATGGGCAAGGTAGAAGGTCCTATCGATGATCTAGGTCAGGTGTTGCGAACTACAAAGGAAGACTACGAGAATGTGAAGGAGTCAAAAAAGTTCGAGTGTATGTTAGATGATCATAAGAAATTGTTATACCTGGATTGCAAACAGGGGCACAAAAAGTTGGGTACCACATTAGAAATGCTGCAATGGAAGGTAAAAAATGGAGTTTCTGACAAGGGTTTTGATAAGTTAATGAAAATTATAAAGAACATGCTTCCCGACGGGAAAAAGTTGCCGTCCTCAAGGTACAAAGCAAAAAAGGTTGTTTGCCCTCTGGGTTTGGAGGTACAAAAGATACATGCATGTCCTAATGACTGTATCCTCTATCGCGGTAAGGAATACGAGAAATTGGAGGCTTGTCTTGTGTGCGAAGCGCTACGTTATAAGATCAGGCGAGATGACCTCGGTGATGTTGAGGGGCAGGCTAGCAAGAAGAAAATTTCTACAAAGATAATGTGGTATTTCCCTGTAGTACCACACTTGAAGCGTTTGTTCAGAAAAAAGGCACATGCAAAGTTGATACGTTGGCAAAAAGAAGAATGTAAGCAAGATGAAATGATCAGAAACCCCGCTGATGGGTTCTACTGAAGAACAGTTGATAGAGAATTTCCCAAGTTTGAAAAGGATGTAAGGAACATACGGTTTTGTTTAAGTACAGATGGATTCAATCCATTCGGTGAGTTCAGCAGTGGTCATAGCACTTGGTCTGTGACCTTATGTATGTTCAACCTTCCGCCCTAGATGAGCATGAAGTGGAAGTTCATTATGATGCCGGTAATTATCCAAGCCTCAAAACAACCTAGCAACAACATTGATGTTTACCTAAGACCGTTGGTTGATTGAACTGTTACTATTATGGAAGGAAGAAGGTGTACGTGTATGGGATGATGACAAAATGGAGACGTTTAATCTACGAGCATTGTTGTTCGTAACCATCAATGATTGGTCAGCACTTGGTAATCTGTCCGGATAGACAAACAAAGGATATCGAGCTTGCACACACTGTTTAGATGATACTTGTAGCATGTATTTGAAATACTATTGGAAGGTCATGCATATGATCCATTGTCGATTTCTTCCTGCTAAGCACCCGTTAAGAAAGAAAGGCAAAAATTTTGAAGGGGAGGAAGAAAAACATACTAAGCCCATTCATCTTAATGGTAAATGTGTATTTTCTATGATAAAGGATGTGAGGGTAGTCTTTGGCAAGGGCTCTGGTAGCCAACCTATTCCGAACGACAAGGACGGACATGCACCCATGTGTAAGAAGAAGTCTATATTTTGGGAGCTACCTTATTGGGAAGTCCTTGAGGTCCGTGATGCAATTGATGTGAAATGCACCTAATGAAATTTTTTTGCGTGAACGTGCTTGGCTTCCTGGGTACATATGGAAAGGCAAAGGATACAATTGAAGCATGTCGAGACCTGAAACGTATGAAATAATGAGATGGCCTACATTCAGAAAAGAGAGATGATGGACATTACTTGCATCTTGCCAGTTACACTCTTAGCAAGGAAGAAAAAGAAAGCATGTTTGAGTGCTTGAATAGTATTAAGGTCCCATCAGGCTACTCCTCGAATATACAGGGAATAATAAATATTAAAGAGAAAAAAATCATAATTCTAAAGGCCCATGACTGCCACGTCCTGATGACACAATTGCTTCATGTTGCACTGAGGGGTATTCTACCAGAGAATGTGAGAATGACAATCGTGAAGCTATGTGCATTCCTCAATATGATTTCTCAGAAGGCAATCCATCCAAACAATCTACTAAAGCTGCAAAATGACGTGGTGACATGCCTTGTCAGCTTTGAGATGGTCTTTCCGCCTTCCTTCTTTAATATCATGACCCACCTTCTAGCCCACCTTGTTGAAGAGATTTTTGTTCTCAGTCCTGTATTTCTACATAATATGTTCCCTTTCAAGAGGTTTATGGCAGTTCTAAAGAAGTATGTTTGTAATCGTGCTCATCCAGAAGGAAGCATCGCAAAGGAATATGGGACAGAGGAGGTCATTGAGTTTTGTGTTGACTTTAGTGACGACCTGAGTTTGATTGCAGTCCCTATATCACACCATGAGGGGAGACTCAAGGGAAAGGGCACACTAGGGAGGAAACATGAAATGGACATCGATGAGAGTACATTTCGTAAAGCACACTTCATGGTCCTACAACAATCATCCCTGGTGGCTCCATATATGGAGGAGTACAAGACCATTATACGGTCCTCAACCAAGGGGAAGACTGAGGCTTGGATTATACATCATCACATTGACACTTTCGCCTCTTGGTTGTGGCGACGACTGATGGGTGATGACACGATTGAAGAGCAACTAGCATGGTTGGCTAGAGGTCCACCTATCTCAGTATCCACATTCTAAGGATACGAGATGAATGGGTACACATTTTACACGAGAGCCCAAGAATAAAAGAGCACAAACCAAAATAGTGGTGTCCGTATAGATGCATTAGACAACAATGGAAAAAAAGATAGATACAATAGTGTCATTGAGGAGATATGAGAAATGGACTATGGACCTTTGAAAATCCCTTCTGTTTTGGTGCCAATGGGTGAAACTTATTGGAGGAGGCGTAACGACGGACACTTATGGGATGACAATAGTGGATCTCAACAAGATTAGATACAGAGAAGAACCATTCATCCTAGTCAATGATGTGACTCAAGTTTTCTATATGAAGGACATGTCAAACAAACCAATCAAGAAGGGTGCTAATAAGTTATATGACCAGCCAAAGCGCCACATAGTTCTTCTAGGGAAAACGAAAATTGTTGGAGTTGAGGACAAGACTGACATTTCAGAAGATTATGATCAGTTTGATGATCTTCCTCCATTTTCAGTCGATGTTGACCCAACCATTCTATTAACCAAAGAGGACGCTCCATACTTACGCCACGACCACAACCAAGGGACCTTCGTCAAGAGGAAGGTTATTAACGTTCCGCTGGATGATGATGTGTAATGTATTAGAACCATTATGCTGTATTTTGTGGTCAAGTGACAAAGTAATGTAATAACGCATTGTAATGATATGTCATATATTCTATGGGTTTATTAACAATACTATTTTTGCATGGTTAAAATATTAATTATTTTGATTTTTTTAGCACCATTAAATATTAAATAATAAATTTAGATACAATTAAACAAGTACATGACTAAGTCATGGTAAACATGTTAATAACACTTTAGACACTATTTTTCTAATTTTTGCATGGACAAAATAATTTATGACCATTTATAACCTATTACTAACTTAATGTTACTAATTTTACTATGTTTGATATTTAACTGCATCTGATATTTTTATTGTGTAGATTTAATCAACATCAAGATAACAAACTTTTTTTTGGCAATTTTATGAAGATTATTTGATTTACTATGCAATAAATAAATATAATAGCAATTTTAATAGAAAGGAAATAAAATATTTGTCTTGGCGGGAACTGAAATAGTGGGCTACAACCCCTTTGTACCGGGTGGTAGCTACACCCGGTACTAAAGGGGTGCATTTTCGTTTTGCGCGCGGTGCACCCCTTTTGGTACCGGGTGGTAGCTACACCCGGTACAAAAGGGGTAGCATTTAGTACCGGTAGTCACCACCACCCGGTACTAAAGAGCATTAGTACTGGGTGGGGATGAGGCCCAATACTGGGGGGGGGGGTAAAAACCCCATCCCCTTCCCACCAACAATTAGCCGCGACGTCGCCTGCTTCCTCCGGATCCTCAGCCACCGCCGCCGCCGCCCCGATCGACGTCCTCCCTAGCCGTTGTCGCCCCTGTCACCACCGTCGCCGCGCGCCCCCGCCGCTCCTGTCGACCCCGGCGCCATCGCACGCCGCCGCCGCGTGCCCCTATCGTCGGTGCCGCCTCCCGGCTTCCTCTGCAACACCAGCACCACCCCTCCCTAACAACGGCACCGCACCTCCCTCCTCCCCATCGACGTACACCATACCGGAGCCGCCCTACCCCCGTGTCCACGTGCCGCCACCTCCCACGGCTTCCTCTCCGACACCGGCGCCACCCCTCCCCGACACCGGTGCCGCGCCGCCCCCCTCCCCACCATTCACTGGTGCTGCCCTCACGTCCACGCGCCACCGCCCGCCTCCCGCGGCTTCCTCTCCGATCAACACCGGTGCCGCCGCCCCTCTCCGACCTGACACCAGCGCCACTCTACCCCCTCCCGGCCAGCGCCTTCCCACCACACCGCCCGTCACCCGTCCCCACCACCACACTACACCGGCCGCGGGCCTCGTATGTGCTGACCTAAGCCCATAGTCAGATGACGTGAGCTTTTTTTTATTTCTGGAATATGTTAAAATAGCATTTTATTTCTGGAATATGTTATAAAAAATTAAAATAGCAAGAAATAATAGGCAAAATGTTAGAATATAGAGAAAATAGTTATAAAGATAAACCTATTAATTGTAATTTTTAGTTATATATGTACAACATTGATTGTGCCATCGTAAATTATAGAAAATTGTAACAAATGTTGTATAAATAGTGCTAGACATTGTAAAAATAGTGGAAGAGTGCTAGAACTTGTAAAATTAGAATAGTGCTAGAAAATATATAAATAGTGTTAGAAATTGTAAAATGCCAGGAATTCTTTTTATATTAGCCTTGGTCATTTTATCGCTAGAAAATGTATAAGTATTTTTAGTAATTTTTTAAGTAATTTATTGTTGATGCCTACTAATTTTTAGTCATTTATTGTAACAAATGTTTCATTCATTTTTGTAGTCATTCTTGTTACAATAAGTGTTTCATTCTTTTTTTAAGTCATTTATTGTTGATGCCTACTAATTTTTAGAATAATTATTTTTATATTATATTAGTTCCGAGAAATTTGATGTTGGTCGTTAATGACGAGCAATTCACTCTAAATAAATTTTTAGTCATTTATTGTAACAAATTTTATAAGTGTTTCATTCTTCTTTTAGTCATTTATTATTGTTAAAAAATGTATAACTATTATTCATTCATTTTTGTAGTCACTCTTTTATAGTAAATGTGCATAAAATATTAGAAAATTGTTGATGACAAGCAATTCATTGTAACAATTTGTACAAGTGTTTAAATATTTATTGTAGTCATTCTTTTAATTGTTGCAGCCTACTATTTCTTAGAATAATTCTTTTTATATTGTAGTAGTTACAATGGCACGATCAGAGGATGAGCAGGCCCGATTGGACGAGGAATACCTAATGGAGTTGATTGCTCAAGGTCACACGAACGATCAACCAAATGAACAGGTCAGTCACAGCTAGACTGACATTTACCTCAACATGTCGAGTGATGGCAATGAGGAGGAACCAATTACCGAGAGAGGCAATGATGGGCAACAACGCGAGGTATAGCAATTATTCTATGTAGACGTGGTTTGAATTCACAACTAGTCAAGATTATTGGGAATTAATGGTTCTTTCATTTTCAGCCATCTAGATCGAGCAAGCCAAAACGGAAAAGAGGCAAGAAGAAAAAGCTAGAGGGATGTATCATCATCATGGAACTTAATGAAGAGGGTGAACCAACTGCTCCAGACAATGCTAAGACCAAATTGGTGAATCAAATTGGCTTTCTTGTTAGAGATAACATCCCAATAAGCTTTCAGAATTGGAAAAGCCCTAAAATCGATGAGAGTGTGGTCCTCGTACCCAAGGTCCCTTTAAGCGTGGTCCCTGATCGAGAGAAGGAAATGATTCGGGAGTAGATAAAAGAAAACTTCACATTCATAGGTGTAGATGAAGCCGTCATGAAAGATTGGGACTTTAGAAAGGCTGCAATTGCTTTTCAGACGTATAAGAAGAACCTGAATAAATACTACATTAAGAAGGGCGTTACAACAGATTTCACGAAGCACCCATAGTTACAAGATCACTAGGATTCTTTTGTGCAGTACAAGCAATCACAAAAGAGTGCTATGGAAACTAAAGCGAACACTAACAATGCTCGTCAGAAGAAAAACTACCATCATCTTGGGTCAGGAGGTTACAAGAAGGGGCTCATCAAATGGTAGAGGATGGAAGATGACATAATTGCTAAGGGAATCGTACCGGCGACTCTCGAATGGTTGGAGCGAGCAAAGCATTGGTATTATGCTCATGGCGGCATGCTCAATCCCGAAGATAGATCATTTGTGTTCGGCCAAGAATTAAGAGAAGCGGCAATGAGGCTTGTTGAGTTAATAAAGGCTACGACCGAAGAAAAGTTTGTGTCTGATCGAGAGAAGGACGAGCTGACTATGGCACTAGGTAATCCAGAACACCATGGACGTCGCCGAGGCAAAGGAGTAATTCCATGGAAGATTGCCTTTCATGAGCACATTGATTCCTACAAAAGTCGCCAAAGAAGTAAGGTGGAACACGCACAACAGCTGCGAGTGTTGCAAGAACATGTAGCTTTGACAGAGGCAAGAATGAAGGAAGCCATCGACTGGCGTCTGGCCCTAGCTCTTAGCAAACAAGCCAGTGAAGAAGTTGTAGGATCGAGGAGGCCGACTAGAGGGGGGTGAATAGTAGGTTATAAAAATTCTAGCAAGACTTTACCAATAAACATGCGAAATTAAAACGATCGGCTAAAACATGACTACACACCCAAAATTCAATATCTCAACTATGCGCAACAACACCCTATGTATAGATTAAGGTTTGCAATCCTAGAGTTACAAGCAAGCAATTCAAGTTCATCTTGTAAGATAAATTGCTTGAAAGTAATTACACAAAGTAAATAAGCTCAAGTAGACAAACCACAATGGAAACACCGAATTTTTCCCGTGGTCTCAGTGACTTTCCGGTCACCCCTAATCCATGTTGAGGTGGATTCAATGTTCCAACCGCTCCTCTATCAAGGCTCTGCTTGATCTTGAGCTAGCTTGGATCAAAGAACTGCTCCACACCTCAATTCCACTAGAGTTGCTCTTCACCACTCTGGTGAGGCGAGCATAATGTCTCTCACAAGCACACCGGGCCTTCTCACAAGCTTCACTTGAGAAGATCACCGGATCACAACACCACCATGCCGTCTAAGTGTAAGGAAATACCAAGAGTAATAAGTCAAGACACACTTGACTCTCCACCAAGTGCCTAAAGCTCAATCTCTTATGCAAAAGCACTTGAATCTTGCCTCTCACCCTCTCTTATGTGCAACACATGCACAAACTCATGGGGAGGACTTGCACAAGCTCAAGGATGCTCAAATGGATGCCTAGCACTTACTAAACACGCAGGAAACCGGGTATATATGACAACCCTCCAAAACTAGCCGTTACATTCAAGTAGCCTGAAATGCTCTGTTTCCGCAGACTGTCCGCCCTTATAGGCCCGGACAGTCCGCCATTCAAACCCAATGGCTATATTATCAATAAATGCATCTTGGAGTCGACCGTTGCAGAGTTAGCGGACTGTCCGCAGTTTCATCATGCCAAAACACACAAATGGGCCATGGACATGTCTAGGCTCTGTTCAACCTCAAAATCTATACCAGTAGACCGTCCGCCTTAAAAAGCTCGGACCGTCCTCAGTTCATTTCTATCTTGAATACAAAACCAACATGTTTTTGTCCATCTTCAAAATTGATACAGACAGACCGTCCGCCCCTCCATGGCGGACCATTCGCAAGTCCATTTTCACTACAACCGAAGCTTGTTAACACGGCCATAACTTTTAGCTCCGATGCCCAAATTAGGTGATCTTGGACTCTATGGAAAGTTCGTTTAGAGGGATACACATGCCAACTGAATGTTTGACCCAAAACACATTGGATCAAAGTAGATTTGCAATCCAAGATGCACCATGCACCATTAGCATCAACCACTCACTAAGCGACTTTAGCAAGCTACCGGTTCCAAGCCAAGGCTAGTATGCATATGCAAAATTGAGCTTTTCAACACCTAGTAAAGACTCAAGCATCATCAAGACCTCTCTTAATAGTACAGCATTCTATCTTATCAATCTGGTCTTTTCTTCACTAATCACCGAGACCGGCAAAATAAAATGCCCTACATTTCATACCTTTGCCTTGTGCAAATCCACTTGGGTCTAGCTTGATGCTCATATGCATATTATGTCCATCACCATCATTTATTCAAGGAATTTGATGTTCATGAACATATAGACTCCACCCATTTCATCTCATCAATATACTTGATGTCGGTCAACACATGATTTCCATCTTCTAACTCCTTACCACATCATTTGACTCTCATCAACACATGATGATCCTTCATTTTCATTTCTTTAAGCCAGGTGATATCCTTAACAATGTTAAGTATACCATTTGATTTCATTGCTTATCTTCTTGCATTCTTCATATGATTTATGCAGCACTCATAGCTTCATATGGCCTCTCATGGTCCATCGGCCCCAAGCCTTTACTCGCCCGTCACCACTGCCTTGGTCCTTCAGCGCCAAGCCTCTTGCTTGCCCTTCACCCTTGCACGGTCCATCGCAGCCGAGTCTTGCTTGCCCTTCACCATCTCGCCATATGAAACCACTTTGTATCCTACATCTTTTGTGTATTCACTTTCTCATTTACTTCATTCAACACCATATACTTGTTGATCACAAAATCACCATGCCTGTGCTTTTGATTGTCCATCAACCCATGATGTTCATATTTATTCACACCTTGTCAAACAGTACCCATTGACACATAATGTCTTGTTGTCATCAATCACGACCTCAACTTGTTGCTCCTCAACCAATGAGCTATCAACCGTTATCTTGATGCTGGAACTCAACCTAAAACACCATCTCATGGAAAATAGTTAGTTCCGCATATCCAGTTGTCATGAATCATCAAAACTCATCATATCACAATGCTAGGGGCCTAGATCCTTCACAAGCAGCTACATCATCAGGGGCTAATGTCAACGTAAGCCCCTCTCAGTGTTGAAGCAGCATCGCTTCCACGAAAGTCCCAATGGGAGGATCTTCAGACATGGTTTAGGGCAACCAACGCCACCCCATGGATGACATCACTGGGAGGGCCGCTTGTGAGCTTGTTACTCCCACAAAAAACAAGCTCATCGTGGTGGCTTATGGTGTGGCTGAACAACAGACCCAAGGCTAAACAATTCATGACGTGGAGGTTCCATCTCACGGTTACGCCAAACTTGGGATGGACTGAGTGGTCGACGGTTGGGATGACCTCGAACTGTAGGTATCTGGAGGTGACGGTGAAAACAATCTAGGAGAAGCTATCCATGGTAGGATTCTATGGCCCAAGCGCTACATAAGGATTCCACAACTGAATCCCCCGACCTTGGGATCATCTCCTCAGGGCTCAAGGGCAAGATCACCTACGCCATTTGTCAGAGCACCCTCTCCACTACCTGACAAGGTTCCTAGCATGAGTCCACTAGCTGACAGGGATCCTAGCATGAGTCCATGCTCTCCACCAACTGACAAGGATCCTAGCATGAGTCCACCTCCCCCTGTTATGAGCAGGCTACATAGCAAAAGATGCCTTCAGTTCCACCTACTGCGGCTACAAAGAAGAAGCAGAAGAAGCCAAAGGAGAAGCAACCAGAGCCCAAGAAAGCTTACGAGAAGACTGATGCGGAAATCGACGCAGTAGTGGATGCTAAGGTTAAAGTTCACTTCGCACGAAAGCCTCCCGTGAAGAAAGATCCACCACTTGATAGGGTTAAATTTTAGGGTTTCATTAGAGGCATGGAGTTGGAGAAAAAGAAAAAGCTAGAGAAATCACCGCTATTTGACTATGACTGCTCAATAACAAAGTCTTTTCAAAACAAGAAAAGGGGGTCAAGTATTCCAAAGGTCGGAACCCAATTCAACCAATTGATTGCCCTGCTCCAGGTGCTTTCGGAGTTTGATAAGAACTTGTTTCTATTCGCTAATGATACAAATCTCACCACAGCTGAACTTCGAGGGGAGGATCACATCGCAAAGCATGCTGGGGCTGGTAATGGAAATTTGAGTTAGGGAAAGAGCTTGTGTGGCAGCAGTTGGTGGACCGTCTTCCAATGAAGATGTACAAATTGCACCAATGGTACATGGAGGCTTCAGCAACCGGTTTACTCGTGCTAGATGTTCGGATTGGAGATCAACATTATTTCCGTGGTGATGCCATTATAAATGTACCGCTCGAGTAACTTTATTTCCTTTACAATCAAGACACACTTAACAAATCACTCATCAATTCCTAGGTTCTGTAAGTGTTTAATTTGCTCTAACTTCAAAATTCCCTATCTAGTCATTGTGCGATGTCTTATCTCCTATTCTATTCTGTATCATGTAGGATGGAGATTCAAGCATGCTGGAGGAAAGGATTCTATGACATTGGCTTCATGGATCATGATGTTATAAATGAGGCAACTGTAAGAGATAAACCAAATCAGACCTTCAAGTATATATAACTTCTTGGACAAGCAACATTGCAAGAAGTACATACTTTTGTCATATAACTTCAAGTGAATGTGTTTCCTATCTCTTTTATTTTTTGATCTAGCAGTTAAAAATAAGACTAAATAGCTTTTCACTATGCATATATGTACAGCTTTCACTGGATACTCCTAGTTACCGTGGTTGATCGAAGCACGGTCCATATCCTGGACTCTCTAAGGAGATCACAAAATCAATACACCAACCTCATAGACATGCTCTAAATTCTCGGTATGTATTGAATTTGCACATATCGTGTCACTTTCTTGAACACAACAAATATTTCATAACTTCTTTTGCCATATATATAGTGTTCGAGACAGAATCCAAGGAATAATTTATGCGGATACTACGTATGTGAGTTCATCCATGGCTTTGTAGGTCCCAAGTGTATAACCGACCATGAATTTAGAGTATGTATACAAATTTCTTAACAATAAATTAGTTCTAATTATGCAGATCCATTGATCTAATATAATAACTTTTGCTAATGACATAGATTATGCACATGAAGGAAGAACTCCTCAAGACAGAAAAAATTAGGGCAATTCAAGAACAACTCAATGAATCACGACATAGATTATGGTAATACCAACCGATACTAAATTGGCCTTGGCCACGCGTGACGTGGCATCCAATTTACTACAGGTTGGTATAAACAACAGGTACTAAAGGTCCCCCTTTAGTACCGGTTATTTGACCCGGCACTAAAGCCTCTGTAGTACTGAAGTAGCAATACCGGTTGTACAACCGGTACTAAAGGAGGTTAGAACCCGGTACTAAAGTTGCTTTCCCCAACAGTGATGAGAATCTACACTCATTCACTATCTTATGTTAGATCTCTAAATTGATAGCATTGTGAAAAGGTGTTGCACACAAATGGTTGATTTCTTATAAATACATTAAGTTTAGGATAAGAAAATTAGTTTACAAACATCAGATATTTAAAAGCCAAGTATTTATATTTTGATTAAGATTTGGTGAAACTCTTAACTTTGACTATTATAGGAACTTCTAGAACATGTAGTTCGTAAAAGAAAATTCTACGTATCTATGGATTTATCTTATAATATAAGTTACGGATTTCATAATTTTACAACCTTATTGGACTTTAGGATTATATTATAAATGTACTAGCGGTTAAATGTGCATGTTGGAGACTAGTATATTTATGTTTACCATAGATTGCACAAAGTCAATATACTTTCTGCTAGCTTGATTGTTTGGCCAGGGTGCTTTGCACTATGCTAGAAAAACTTTGTGTTGGCGTCTAGAATAGGTTTGTGCTGTCGGGTATCACACCCGCCAGCAACCTTGAGCCAGCACAAATGCCATCTGTGTTGGCAGGTGCTCGCCCGCCAGCAAAGAGCGGTCTGTACTGGCGGGCAACATTAGCCACCCACCAGCACAAATGCTTTCTATGCTAGCGGTGTGGTTACATTACCTGCCAGCACAGATGATTTCTGTGCTGGCGAGTGCTTATGCCGCCCGCTAGGAATATGTATTTTCTCATTCAATATATTATTTCCCATGAAGTATTTATTATTTTTATTTCCCTCCAGTTTTTAGCTATCAAATTGAAATATGTATCTCCAACCACATAATAACAAACTTGAATAATAAATAATTCACATTATTAAAACTGCAGCGTACATAATATATAATTCACATTATTAAAAATCCAACATTTGGAATAGAGTTGTTCTTTGTCACACTAATAATAAAACTACTATGCCCATCTATGAAGATTTGTGCACTTGTTCGCCATCAACACGTCATCTTTATCAAAGAATGCTCCATCCTCGTGACAAATCTCACATAGGATGAACCTCGCCATGTCCATACAAATGTTGTCGATTTGTTTGTCTTCGATCTTGCTATAGTTACTGTCGATGGTAGGCATCTGCAAGTATACAGTAAATAAAGATTATGATGTATTACCAATAGGAAGTTAGCACATGGGAGTGTATAAGAGAGTAATGTCTTCAGGGTTCGTCCAGTACCTCCCATTGTTTCTGATGAACTCGCATACATAATATCCGCATAACACAGAGCCGGGAGGTTGCTTCTGGCACTGCAAACAAATATAAAAATGATGAGTTGTTATTAATGACAAGTCTACATTATATGAAAAAACCAAATTTTTATGTTCTTACGAATCTATGATATATTATTTTCATAGCTTTCATCCTTTTTTGGATTGTGGACCCCACTTTTTAGAATGTAAAGTTTGTACGCACTTTGAGGATATAAAGACAAAAGTTAGTAATACAACTTAGGTGCATAGAATGTCAACATGCATTTAAGTACTGCCAAGGAATGTCTTACTTTTGTATAATGCCTATGAAATCCTTGTACCTATCTTTATGATAGCTGGCTGAGTCAAGGACCACTGCTTCTCCTAGCTTAGGTAAAATAATGATGCAAATCTAGTGGTATCTGCATTATATTAAAATAATTTATATTACATATGGCATTAAATAGCACCTAGTATATATCTGGTAATTAAAACTAGCTAACTCAAAACTCTAAGGAGCCATGATATAATCCTTGTCAACCTTTTTCTTCATTACTTTTGCAATGTATAGAGACACTTTGTGCATTTCTTCTCTATGACCTTTTTTTAATAGCATCTTTCTCCGCTTGTGTCTTTGCTGCTTCTATTTGTGCTTTGATTGTTTCCGTCATTTTGAGCTTGTGCTTTGGCTCACTTATTCATGTTGGGTCAAGGTACGCTACCACGCTACCTTAAACCTGTCGTTCGTTAGTTCTTCCTCCCTCCATTACATCCCGAAGAATAGGTTGCTTAGGTACTTCACATAAAATACGTATGTATTTAAAACTTGTGTATGCAACACATGTGTACTTACAAGCACCATACAGAAATGAGATTCATGTTGAGGTGTTGTTGACGGTAAAGTCTATGCAAATCCTTAAAACCGATCACAATCTGGTACGGGAGAATGCCAAGGAAAACCTTAGTTGGGACATGCGTGGTGATTACTCGAAAGCCTTGCTTTATTGCATTCATGATCCATCCATGCAGCTTGTTCAGTTCCCATGGACCCTCCAGCAGATCCTACCAATACAAAAATGGTTTGCCATACTCATAATCCATTAGGACATCATCTGATGCAAAGAAATTGAGGTTTTGATCCTTTTCCTTTTGCCGAGAGGAACTGCGAGTTACAGATTTTTCACTAGAAGATGAAGCCTTCTTCTTCAATATGTTTAAAAACTTGTCGATGTCTGCTGATGGAGCCTTTTCATATGTGCTGACCATACGAGGTATCATTGGCTTCTTGGGAGGTAGAGATGCCGCAAAGGGGATGTTTCATCATTAACTTCTTAATCATCTACCCGTTCATCGCCTTCTAGTGTTGATGTCCCATCATCCTTATTGAGAGCTTCTAGGATAGGTGATAGCATTGGTTGCTCGTCCTCATTGTTAGCTCCCTGCACATGAGATAGCATCGGCTGCTCCGTGTCAAAATTTGAATCTGGAAGGGGTAGTTCTTGGCTCGGCCGTGAGGTTTCTAGCGATGCATTCAGAATGATATCTCGGTGATGCCACAATATGTACTGGTTCATCGCATCATCGAGAACCTCAATCCCCTTATCAATAGGGATGTCTATCTCACATGACTCATCCAACACCGTAACAACTTGCACCCAGACGTATTCTGGCGGGGGTGCCTTTGGGAACACATGATCCATTACTGCCATGCCGGTTGCAACCTCTCAAAAATTATTTCGTTTCCTTCCATAAGGTATAACCAACCTGCATGGTGTATCCACTTGTATGTCGTCAACGGGATACCTCACGTTTGCAATGGAGCCAGTACTACTCGGAGCAACGAATCCTATCTAGACAAGTAGCATGGTTGGTTCTGCCTATCATTGACCATCAGATACTGTCGGGTCAGCCATCATTTGGCTCATCGCATGGTTGGCCAAGAACTCTAAGAACTCCTGCTTGGTGATTTCTCTCATCTTCTCTTCAAGGTTTTTCTTATAATGGTCACACTTCCGGTAGCTTGCTTGGTTGTTGGGGAATGCTTTACCCAAGACAATGTCGATGTCAACCCTCGAACACACCCAGAGTGCGTCGCGGTTCCGATCGCGGTAGTAAGCTGATCTTTCTCCCTGTCAGGCCTGAAAAGACCCTTCTTTTGCACCTCGGCGAGCTATTCGAACCTCTGATAAATTAGCTATGTTGAGGGGTGTTTGAATTTAAACTTGCCATCGGGTGTTACAGTCGGAATTTGAGCTAGTACCCAATTCCTGCTACACTCGTCCAAGCCTACAAACATATCTGGTAAACCATCTCTCCTCCATTCTTCTTCCTCTCTCCTCCATTGAGCGATCTTAGTAATGTACCATCCCGCACCCAAGTCATGGGGGTTCTCGGTGGCTTTCATAGTCTTCACGGTATTTTATTCAAGGGCTTTTTCTTCTGGTGTGCTCTTCTGTTGTTTGAACTCTTCCCACATTTTTGGAGAAATCTTACTGAAGTCATTTCTAACATTCTTGCCTTTTTGCACATATTCTTTAGTAAGAGTAGACCTCCAATTCCTGAAACATCTCCTAAGGAGATCCTCGGCAAAGTTTCTTGCGAATTTCCCTTAACCTTCAGGAAAAATGAACTTTTCTTTCATTGTGGCCCATAATACATCCTTTGTAGTAGTAGGCACCTTCTTCCAATTACTAGTCGTGATCCAGGTTTGCAATTTATCCCTGACAATAGCTCCACATATGTTCTGAAACCTAGAAGATATCCCTTCAAGTAATATGGGCTCACCTTTGCCGCCAAGCTCTTCTATTACGAGACTACCTTTTTCAGGGATTTGGTTTCGGCTTCATTGCCCACGTTTCCTTTTCAAATTACTACTAGAAGCAATAGCAGCCAAAGGTTGTGGTGCAGAGGTAGCTACCTCCTCTTCATGCAAAGTAGATGTTCTACGACGTCGAGGCGAAGAATGCACCAAGGATTGGTTATCATTCTATAGAGAAAACAATGGTTGGAGTTTATCATCTTCATGTGAACAATAAACATATCACTACCTAGTATATAAATGTGCATGCAGGTACCTGATCATCCACGGTTGGATCGTATTCAAGGTCATCTTCATCTGGATGCCTGCGAGACCTAGGTGGGCTTGGTTCATACTCAGGTAGAGTAGAATATGATCCACAATCATTGTTAGAATCTAAATCCTCCTCGGTGGATTTAACATTGTTCTCATTATTGTCCATCACTCTTAATATGCAAAATTGTAATACTTGCAATTAAAAATTATTTATGAATTTATACATATAAATATCATCAATTTAAACATACATATTATTCATAAGTTTATACATATCAATAAATATTGGTACACCAAACTTTTCCTATCATAATTTATAAATATTTATTATTCATGAATTTATGCATATCAATAAATATTTATACACCAAACATTTCCTATCACAATTTATATATATTTATTATTCATGAATTTATACATATCAATAAATAGTAGTACACCAAACTTTTCCTATCACAATTTATAAATATTTATTATTCATGAATTTATGCATAACAATAAATATTTGTACACCAAACTTTTCCTAGCACAATTTATAAATATTAATTATTCATGAGTTTATGCATAACAATAAATATTTGTACACCAAACTTTTCCTATCACAATTTATACATATTAATTATTCATGAAAATTGCAATCCATAAATATTTATACAATAATTTGCAATCCAGTAATTACGTTTGCATGAAAAAAAAGTAAAAAAACCAACCGCTCGCGCTCGGGGGGACGAAGAGATGCTTCGGCTTAGGGAAGAGGAAGAGGCGTGGCAGTCTCGGGGAGGACCGGTGGTGGTGCGGTGGCCTCGGGGAGCACCGGCGGTGGTGCAGGCTCGGGGACGAGCGGCGCTGGAGGAGGCAGCGCCGCACCGGCGGTCGGCAAGGAGAGATGGCGCGGCCTCGGGGAGGAGCTGTGACGCACAGGAGGAGGGACGGCGGTGCACGGGGAGGTGCGGCAGCATTGTGGAGCAAGCGGCGTTGGGGAGGGGGTCGTGCAGTGCTCATGGAGGAGGGTTGTGGCGGCGCACGGCAGGAGGGCGATGGCGCCTGTGGATGAGGGCCGTGGCGGCACACGCGGAGGGGGCCGTGGCGGCGCTACGGGAGGCACAGCGGCGCACGGGTGAGCGACAGCGATGTCGAGGAGGGCGGCGGTTCCGACGTGAAAATTTGGCAACCTGACGGTGTACTGAAACTTTCACGCCGAGACTTAGAAAATTTGGTGCCCTGGTCGCACATTATACAGGAGAGATCTGTGCAGGCTGCAGTGCCTGCTAGCACAAAGCCTTTGCGCTGGTGGGCGCCATTAGCGCCAGCCAACACAGCTCTATTATGCTGGCGAGTGTCATTAAGAACCTGCCAGCAAAGAGTTTTCAGCAAATTTCAAACATTTTGAATACTTGCTAAGTAAGTCCAAAATTGTTTGAAACTTCTACACCTAAACATAAATATTTATAGTGCTTGTAAAAATTATATTTTCATAAATAACACAAAAGTTTTTAAGTAGTTAGTTCACATGTCACTATAGGTTGAAACTCCTCATGAGTTATAGGGTGATTATGACTTGTATATCCATTTGGGAAGGATGTACTATTATACTATCTCAAAGTTATCTTATTATTTTTTATCCATGTTGGTGCACTGGTAAAGTGGTTACATGCCAAATATCATGATTGTTGGATCAAATTATAGTTTATTAAAATTTAGTTAAATCAAAAGGTAAATGGATTTTTGTGTTAAACCTTTTAAACATGCACATATTTAAGAAAATTCCATGATTTGATATAAAAACTAAAATATATCTTTACAAGAAAACACCAAATCCAAGGGGAAGGTGGATTGTACCATTCCATCTAGGTTTAATTTAATTTTAATAAAATATAAATTTGTCGAACAATCATGATAATTGGCATGTAACAATCACGTATGTTGTCTTACCTTTTACCTGACCTATCAGGACAAATAGGGCGGGATAATCATTGATGGTAACAAAGACAATGGCCCTTAGTGTGAAGTGCTCATGTCTGTGCCCATCCTACATTCGAACCCCATCTTCCCAAAGTTTTTGCATATCTACCATCAATGGCTCAAGGAAAATATCTATGTCGATGCCAGGTTGCTTCGGGCCTTGTATGAGAATGGTTAGCAAAAAGAACTTTCTCTTGTGATATAGCCATGGGGAAGGTTATATATGGTCATCAGCACTAGCCATGTGTTGTGCGTGCTACTTCTTTCACCAAATGGATTTATGCCATCTGTACTCAACACGAACCGTACATTCCTTTTTTCATCTGAAGATCCTCCACTGGCGAGTATCAGAAAGATGTCAAAGATTTCCATCAGCCTTTACTGGGCGATCAGCATGCTAAGTCACCATTTCAGCGATCTTTGGGTTTGAGAACAAACGCTTCAGACGGTCTACCACCGGCAAGTACCACATCACCAAGGCAGGGACTCTGCGCTGAGTCGTCATGTCAGTACCTATACAAGACTCATCCTCCACTTAAGCACCAGCACTTTTCTTTGCACCATTCTTCCTCTTATTCCCAATGGAGGAATCGGCACAATCATCACAAAAATCAACATTACTTTTGTAATGGCTAGCATCACAATTTGGATAATTTTCTAATGTTGCATACTCACCATGGTATAATATGTAGTGGTTCCTGCACGTGCGTACTCTTTGCACATGCATCTTCAATGGATTGATAATATTATTTGCTTCGTATGTGTTTTTTGGCACAAAGTTAGGCTTCGGGATCAACTTGCCCAGCAGAGTAAGGAGATCATTGAAACTTTTGTCTAACCAGCCAAATTTAGTCTTCAGGATCAGAAGATGAAGGATGAAATGCAACACTGTCCACTCCTTTCCACATCCCTCATATATACGGTCCTTTGCTACCTTCTTGAGTGTCTTGAAATTCTCTAACCCTTTAGCACTCCCTATCAACACTTCCGGTTCAATGTGGCGCAACATGTCCTCCATATCAACATCACATTCCTCATCCACCTGTGGTTCCACACGCGCATCTATTTGATCACCATTTTGATCTCCATGGTCATAATCATCATTCATCATAATACGATCATTTTCGTCTACATCATCACCACCCACTTCATCAGAGCCATGATGAACCAGTATCGATCTCTATGTTGTTGAAAGTACCTCCTGCCTCACCATGGTGGGACCAAATTGTGTATCCATCCACAAAACCTCATTTTATCAAATGCCTCTTGATGACATCGGTATCCTCCCATACAATATTGTTGCTACAGTCAAAACATGGACAATGTATTTATTTTTTCTTGCAAATGCAAGCGTGCTTCTCCGCAGCCTCCACAAACTTTGATACCTCTGACATCAATGTATGCGAATGTCTCCATATGCCATACATCCATGCTCTATGATCCATCTTTAATAATCTAGGACAACAATTCTATGTTATATTAACTAATTTAATGAGCTATGCGTCGCAATTCTATAAACTCAATTAAGTTATGGATGTAGTAACTAATAAGTAGGCAATTCTATATTACCCTAAATGAAACTCAATTAAACCATGGATGTAATAATTAATAAGTAGAAGGAAAAAATCAAACTCAATTATATATTAAATTCAATCAAACTCATTAATTAAAACTATGGATATAATAATTAATAAGTAGGAAAAATATAATCAAACTCAATTATATATTACATTAAAATGACAAATATAGCATTGTAATGGTTATAATATGACCATAGAATTTTATTTACAAAATAATCCATCTCTAGTTATTTTCTCCCTCTTCCCTTCTCTCTTGTAAATAATCCATCTCTAGTTATTTTCTCTCTCTTCCCTCCTCTCTCTTCTAGGTCTAGATCTAGATCTAGATAACAACCTAATGAAGCTAGAAATGATGGATAGAAGTTGAAAATGAAGATTGGAATGGCACAAACTTACCTTTTATAGCCACCTCCTCCAAAGAAAACAAGAGCAAAATCTTCCCCTTAGATTTGGTATTTTTGAAGCTTTTCCCGAACTCCTCTCGGGCAAGCTCCAAATGGAAGGTTGGTTAGGGAAGAAGTTGTTCGCGACTTTATCTGGGCGGCATTTGTGCTGGTGGGCCACCTAATGCACCCGCATAGATGCATCCCATCTGTGCTAGCGGGTACTAGCCCGGTGGCCTAGTCACCTTTGTGCTGGCGGGTGCCAATTCCGCCCTCCAGCATGCTAATTTCGACGTACCAGCACAAATCGTTTCCGGCGTAGTGTTGATAGCATCATAATACCAAGCACCCATTCTAGTTTGACATCTTTCCCTCTAGCAGCATGTCCATTCTGTAGATCTTTGGGCTTTCATTACCCTTTAACTGTCCTTTAATTGCCATGCCTCCTCATTTGCCGTAAATGATCTATCTCAACTCCATCTACTTTTGACAAGACATACATCCACCCCCGCAAAAGAAAACTGACTATTAAGGAGAAGACCAATGTTTTACAGACTACAGACTAGGATTGTCTGTTTCAAAATCAGCACATTAAATGGTCATGAAAGCACTGTATTTTATATAGCCGGGATGTCCAATTTCGTCCTCCGATCCAAAGACTTTCTTTGTGTGACAACGCAATTTTATAATGCTAGAGTAATCTTGTTTTAGGGACAGTGTAATATAAGCAGTATGAGTTAATGTCGTCGGGCGACTGGATTAGAAGGTAAAAGATGAAATTGAGCCTCTCTAGCCGGAGTTGGAGGGGGAGAAGAGCAATATTGGCTAGTATTCCACCTTTTATGTGCGGTGCGTGGCGGCCATCATCCCTGAAGTTAAAATGTGCTTTTTTCTTTGCGAGAGAAGTTAAAATGTGAAATTTGTGAGACTCGCCTGATTGGCCCCGCATTTAAGCCGTTTGGTGGTGCAGTTTGCAGCGCGGCACTGCCTTTCCCTTCCCATAATGCCCTCGACCGGACCTTTAAATCCCCCCACTCCCTCCACTCACTCTGCACCGGCATAACAAAACACCCACGCGTGCAGTTACAGTTACAGAGCCATACAGGCAGGCGCACGCGCATCCTGCCACGATGAACACGCCGCTCCATGTCAAGTTGCAAAAGATCATGTACCGGCTCGTTGTCGACAACTTCGTCGCCATCTTCGCCGTGGCCGCCGCCGCCGCCGCGCTCCAGAGAACAAGCCCTGAGGCGGCACTCGCGGTGGCGCGGGCGATCCGGCCGGCGCACTGGCTTCTGGCGCTGCTCGCGGCCGCCGCCGCCGCCAAGCTGAGGCGCATGGGCCGGCCCAAGGACGTGTACCTCGTCGAGTACGGCTGCTTCCGGCCCAAGCCGTGGTTCCGGGCGCCGTTCGCCACGTGCCTGGAGCACGCCAACCTGATGCCGTACCTAATCGACGACGAAAGCGTCAGCTTCGCCATCCGGCTGCTCGAGCGCTCCGGGCTCGGCGAGGAGACGTGCGTGCCGGAGGCGTACCACTACATGCCGCCCAACCGCAGCCTCGAGGCCTCCCGCGACGAGACCGAGCTGGTCATCTTCTCCGCCGTCGACGACGTGTTCGCCAGGACCACGGTCAAGCCCGAGGAGATCGACGTGCTCATCGTCAACTGCAGCATCTTCACGCCCACGCCGGTGCTCGCCGACATGGTCGTCAACAGGTACAAGCTCCGCGCCGACGTGCAGAACGTCAACCTGTCCGGGATGGGGTGCAGTGCGGGGCTCGTCTCCGTCGGCCTCGCCAAGAACCTCCTGCAGGTGGCGCCGCCGGGCACGCACGTCCTCATCGTGTCCACGGAGATCCTCTCGTCGCAGTACTACGTCGGCACCGAGCGCGCCATGCTACTGCCCAACTGCCTCTTCCGCATGGGTGCTGCCGCCATGATCCTCTCCAACTCCTCGGAGCGCGCGCGGTTCAAGCTCACCCGCGTGGTGCGCACCGTGACGGCCGCGCGGGACGCGGACTACCGGTGCGTGTTCCAGGAGGAGGACGACAAGGGAAACACGGGGATCCGCCTCTCCAAGGATCTCGCCACCACCGCCGGCCACGCGCTCAAGAGCAACATCGCCGCCTTCGGCCCCCTCGTCCTGCCGGCCTCGGAGCAGCTCCTCGTCGCGCTGTCCTTCCTCAAGAGGAAGCTCCTGAGCGGGGGCGCCAAGGTGAGGCTCTACCGCCCGGACTTCCGCACGGCGTTCGAGCACATCTGCATCCACGCAGGCGGCCGCGCGGTGATCGACGAGGTCCAGCACGGCCTCGGCCTCTCCGACGAGG
Organism: Setaria viridis; assembly: GCF_005286985.2. NCBI lineage: Eukaryota > Viridiplantae > Streptophyta > Magnoliopsida > Poales > Poaceae > Setaria > Setaria viridis. The sequence goes on along the minus strand of NC_048267.2, from coordinate 23,268,947 downwards.
ACGTGGAGGCGTCGCGGATGACGCTGCACCGATTCGGGAACACGTCGAGCAGCTCGGTGCTGTACGAGCTGGCGTACATCGAGGCCAAGGGAACGATGAAGAAGGGCGACCGGGTGTGGATGATCTCCTTCGGCGCCGGCTTCGACTGCAACAGCGTCGCGTGGGAGTGCATCAAGCCGGCGGCCGACGCCGACGGGCCGTGGGTTGACTGCATCCACCGCTACCCTGTGCAGCTCCCAGAAATATCCAAGGACATATCTAACTCCTAGAGCAAAAGCGGAGCATGCAACTAGTGGTCTCAGGCGTATATTTGTACGTACCTGGTATATATACGTATACATATCAAGTAACGAGTGAGAGGGTATTTGTATACGGTATACTTATGGGATATGGTATGTCCCGGATAGAGGTCCTTTGAAAATAAGTGGATCGATGTCATTGATGTAGCCCGAAGTACGGGATCTTCATGTGCTGTTAGGTTGGAACAACATTATAGCTGATCGATTATACTATATATGTATCTTCATCAATATAATTGAAAATAAATGCTACTAAACAAAATATTCTCCATTTCTGTGTCAAAGAAAGTGCTCCCTCCATTCTCTTTTTATAGTCCTACTAGCAAATATGTCCGTGTGTTGCAACGGAAGAAAAATATTAAATTTAAAATGAACTACTTAAATAATTATATATTTTTGCAAATAATATTATCGTATGATTATTATACTCAAAAAAATGATGGAGCATTCATTTACCGTTAGATTTTAATTGATATGATCCGAAAAGATGACAATATATGTTTGTTGCGGCTATGAAATATGAATTCATCTACTTAAATATTAAGAAACCTAGGATCTTTCTGAAGATGTTTCTTCAAAATTGCATTTTAGGACTAGCCAGCAGCACATTTTAGAACAACTATGGGAGTTTTTATGTAAATGTGCTGAGTCCTATCTCTACCAAGCTTCCACCGTCCATTTTCTACAATTATGAACCGTCCGTCGCATGCCTCGCCGCTACTTCGATAGGCAGCACCATTGTGAGCAGCGCTGGCGAGCAAGGTGCCGAGGCCGGTGGAGGCCAACGAGCTGGAGCTCCTAGTATTACTTCTGCTGGTTGGCCCCTCACCTTGCCTCCCCTCCGTCGCGTTCTTCCTCCTGGTTGGCAAGCACCGCGGCTGCAGCGGACCAGTGCGTGGGGGTCAGAAGGGGCGCGCCGTGCAGGTCAAAGGCCTCGGTGTTTTGGCCCATGGCGCATGGCGGAGTGCCAGAGGAGCACATCAGGCAGGGAGGCAGAGTTGCTGAGGGGCGGTGGTCGAGCTGCAGGTCCATGGCAGCGATTTGGCGGCGATGCTCGATTCCACAGCTGCTGTAGCCTGCAGCTTGATTTGCGCCGACAATGCTCGATTCGGTAGGCGGCAGTAAAGCTAACACCTCCTTGCTCCTCTTCCTCTATCAGGAACACGCGAGCACCACCAAATCCGGGTCGAGCAACCAATTCATGCAAGCCAAATCTTCCTTCTCTCTAATCCCTCTTAGTTGTATTTCACATCGAGCAATGAAATCAGATAAGCCCCAATCCACCTGCAGATTGACAAGCGTGCAGCTGCAGCTCCCAAATTCGATCTCCTACCGCTGTGTCGCGCGTCCTCATGCAGGGAGGTGAGATGTAGGTAGGCGGCGTGGGGAGCAGAAGAAGGGAGGTGACGAGCGCCGTGCGGCTGGCTAACAGATAGGGCGAAGGGGAGCTTGTAGACCAGGATAACAGATAAAGATTCGAACTCGTAAGCAGGGCGGGGCGGTCCGCGGTTAATGCGCGAACTGAAATGGAGTGGGAGGTGACGTCAACGGTCCTTGACGGATGGCTGAAACAGTCGATGATGGAGTTGGATTGCGGGTTGATTTCAGTAAAGTTCGAGGGTTTTTTTGCAAAACAACCATGATGGTTGGAAGAAACAACCGCACTTTAATATTAGGTATAATATTAGGTATAGATTTCACCTTATCACAATGACCAAGGAAAGATAATCCTGCTTATCATTCATTAAACCATACCATTAGTTATTCCTCATAAACAAGCGATTCATTAAGGCTCAGACTTGTTAATACCCACGTCGCCAATCTTACGTGGAGGAATGAAGGGTCACGTGTCAATCCCGAGACATCTATTAAATGGATGGACACTTGGATTGAAATAAGAGTATTAAAAAAGAATTTTTCATATTTGAAAATAACCCTATTAAAAGAGAATAGAAGAAGTACTTGTACTAGTGAAAAGTGATCGTCTAAGTTACAGGCTGTTTCTTTCGTCTTATCGTAGGCCACAATTTTTGTCCATCCCAATGGAATAACCTAGCACTCCAAGTCTTGCAGAAAATTACTTACAATTAGGAACAGAACTTCAATTCACTTCAGATATGCAATTACCATGCACTACTTAGAGAACTCGGTATTGGTACCAGTTCATAAGGTGCATATCTCCCGAAAATGCATCCGGGATTAATCCGTTGAGATAAAAGGGGGGACTTTTATCACGGATCCCTCAACCGGGATATAAGATCCCATTTTAGTCCCGGTTGGTATACGGTCACCACGCCAGGGGCTGCCTCCCACCCCTATCCCGGTTGGTAATACCAACCGGGACTAAATGATTTTGCAAAAAAGTTGCAAAAATAAAAAATATCAGGGGGTCCCTGGGAGGCCCCCCACACGCGAAATATACGTGCGTGGTCCGTAGGATTCGAACCCATGACCTCAAGCCTCGCGTGTAACTTCTTTACCATCCCACCTACACACCACATCTATCTATATAGGGGATGCTATCCTTTTGTATTAACTCATGGAGGACCTTTTAATCCGGGTTGGTAACACCAACTGGGATTAAAGACCTCATTTAATCCCGGTTGGTAATACCAACCGGGATAAAAAGGTTCGAGAAATTTAGTCCTTTTCGCAGCCACACATGGGGGATCCGTTTTATCCCGGTTGGAAACACCAACCGGGATAAAAAGGATCCGAGGGCTTTATTCTTTTTTCAGCCACCTGTGGGGAATCCTTTTATCCTGGTTGGAGTTTCCAACCGGGACTAAAGGACCCCCTTTTATTCCGGTTGCTTTAGTCCCGGTTGGTCACAGGTGGCTGATTTTTGAACCGGGACTAAAAGGTCTCCTTTAATCCCGATTTGCAAATACCAACCAGGAGTAAATTCGAGTCTACCGTGGCGCACCCCTTTTCTCCTGAGCCTAAATTAAACCGGAACTAAAGAGGGGATCGAAAGTCACTTCTCTAGTAGGGATGATAATTGCAAAAGCTAATATTAGATGTTTTTTAGAAAAATATTTGTAAATATCCAACGTTTTTTCTGAACCTTTACATAATTGAAAACGAACTTATACATTATATCTAAGTTGCCACACTTCGGTTGTCCAAAGGCTAGAAGTGATACTAGCTACCTTCATGTAAAGCACACCTATTGCGCAACATGGCAAAATGGGCTGACACGCATGAAAGAAACATAGTGCTGTTATTCAAAAAAAAAACCAAAAATAGCATTATTAGAGATAGTGGGCTTCCCAACCGGCCTGCAAGAACCCATCAAGTTTTTTGATCGGACGTGCATGCAGCTGCTGTGGGGGACGAGTGGTACCCCGGGCGTTTAATTGCAAGAGCGGCCACCAATTTTCCTCCGCATCACCTAATTAACCCACGACGATTCAACAATGCCAACAGTGGTCGGTACTCTGAACATTTACGCTTATATTATATTATATTACTCCCTCCATTCCAAATTACTATATTCATTTTCTAGATCCATAGCAAAGATTATGTATTTAGAAAAGTTAAAACGAATAGTAATTTGGAACAGAGGGAGTGATATGTATCAGAAAAGAAACCTTTATACGAAAATGTTTTGCCAAGATGTTTATGTACGAACCTGTGATTCAATTTACTTATTTCAACATACATAATCCCTCTATCCCAAGATGTCGGTCGTTTTGACTTTTCTAGATACATATCTTTTGCTATGTATCTACAAATAGGGATGCGTAACAAAATATATATATTTAGAAAAGTTAAAACGACATGCAATTAGAAACGGAGGGAGTACCTCTTAGTCTTATTCTCCACTTGATTTCACAGAAACACACGGTGAGATATAGATTATGGTATGTTTCTTTATCTATTCCTTTCTTTACGTGTTCATTTAATTATTTGAAAACAATGCACTAGTAAACTAAGCGTATCTCATTCAGCTATATGTTATTGCGGTGAAACCTACCCATCCGACCGATTCGTATCATACAGTTAGCAAAGATGCTACGTGATTTTTTTGAATTTATTTTAGAATTTTAACAGCGGTACTCTTTAAAATATTAGGCCAATGTGCCCGTCTGTAAGAAGCACCTACGGTAACTTCATCAATTTTAAGATCTACCGACATAGTATCTCCAATATACTTACGGAACTATGGAGTGTGCGATGCATGCAGTCAAAAAAATGAGTGTGTGAATAATTAAACTCTGGTGTACGTATACGCCAATAATATACATGCACGATCACGTTTTGCTCGAAGAGGCACCACCTATGCCTCCAAATTTCCATTTAATCATGTGGTACTTATTAAGTCATTGCACTTATCAGTTCAACCAACAAAAGGTCATGTTGATAGGAAAAAGTAAATAATTAACTTATTATACTTCAACACTCACTCTTCCGTTTACTTAATTGAGCGTAACAAAATTTATACCGTATTAAGCCCTATCACAATCAGTTTCAATCAGAAACTTAAGTTTATAGGGAAAAATCAATAATTCACGTATTCGTTGACGTAGAACTCTGCATGCATGTGCCATTGTGCCTTGTCGATGATCTCTTCATAAACCGGTGACGGACTGGTCGTGTTATATCTTTTCGAAGGGACATCATTTCAGCCAACAGCCATCCATTAAGTGAGCGTTTCATCAACCCTGAACGGACACCAATAATACCTTTTCCTGTTCATCACTCGCTCCTCCCAACCGTGTAGTAGCCATTGCACATTTGATTAGTCCTTCACCGAGATGGCACAGTGAATAGTCTGTGTCCCTCTTCTAGTCTTCTTGCCAAAAGACATGCACCGGCTATTATTGCTACCAGCAACATTAACGGCTGCTTTTTTTAAACAGTGATGGCGTTCGTTTCGCCCTTGCAACAACTGAACACGTTCGGCGGGACACGGGATATCGTACATTCTCCCTCCATCCTATTCTAGTTTTGCACGTACCTAAGTCCTAATTAATTGGATCTTTACAAAGATGACGCGATAGCTAGATTGCTTCTGTACGTAGTTTTTATGAAAAGAGAGTTTGAAACTAAAAAACCCATAGCTCTGATTATCCAAATTAAATTTCAATTGTACCATTTAGTTTTTTACAACAAGATCTTCAAAACAAGATCCCACATGATTATATTTGGATAAATTTTTTATCATTTTTTAATCAAGTTGGATGATTTCTAGAACAAATTACACAAATTCAAGGAACAAAACAATTGCACATATCGAGCAAATTATATGAACTCACGGAATAATGATGTATACATCCGGAATAAGATCGAAAACTAAATTTTCATTGAACAATAATATTTTTTATGACATGTCATCAAAATAAGATCACACCAATCATTTTTAATACAAAATAAATTAATTTTAACAAATATGAACAAATATGTTTATGATAAGAACAAATATACATTTTTTAACAAAACATTAAACAGGACGAACTAATAATGGTATGCTTTAACTAAAAAATTGAACATTGCGAACATTTGGTTTTGCAAACAGATGAGTCCACATCGCGGAACAATTTGGTCTACAACACGATCAAATAATTTAGCATTATGAACAAATTAACCTTCAAAGCCCACATGCGAACAAATTCTTCTACACAACGAACAAATGCAAGCACATTGTGAACAAATTATTATAGAGGCGAACAATTTAGTATATAAATATACAAAAATTTAAATTATAAACAAATTAGTATACATTGAGCATGTATAATTGTTTAATATGAACAAATAGTTCACTATACAGTCAAATATAGCTTTAATTTGTTAACATCAATTATATAACACATAGATATGGATTATATAGAGTATGAATAAAAATAAATTACAATCTGACAAAAGAAATATCTGCATAAGATTTAGAATGAATAAGATAAGAGAATAGGTAGAGAAATGATTGATAAAATGGAATCAAATAATAAATACGAGAATGAAATGAAAAAAATATTAGACAGGGGATAAGGGGAAGACTAGAAGAAATATAAAAAGAAGAAGCATCCAGTACTGGTGGCTTTACAGCACTCACTTACTTAGTCCATAGGAAATGAGCAAGAAATAAGAATAAATAAATAAAAATAAACTCAACCTAGAGAAGAAATATACACAAGAGTATTAGAAATAAAAATAAAAAATAAATTAGTAAGGCATAGAAAAAAATGAAAGAGTATTTTCTCACTTGTTGAAAAGAACAAAAACAATAAGAAAGAAAAAAATCAGGATATGGATCGGAACTATAATTATGTGAGGAAATAATGACAATAGCCACAAATGAAGCAGTAGCGTGGTGGTAGTGAAACCACACGGTATGGTAGTGAAACCTCCTTTCCATTTATCTTGCGCTATTTTTCCTGGCTTTCACAGCTGGGCCGTGCATGGCTTGCACCGGTCCATGATCCTGCTGCGGCACCAGCAGCAATTGCACGCGGGCCAAATTGTGCAGTCATGATGGACAACTCGCGCGAAACGGCCGAAAAGAAATGCATGCGGGCCAAATTGGGCTTTCATTCCACGGCCCACGCGCGTCCCTCTGTCGGGCTTCAAGCAACACGCGATGATTGATCGCGTATTGCGATGTATAATCAATCGTATAATCGTCCGAGCAACCTATATAAATTTCGGAAGTTTTTTTCTCTTTGTGCACGCAAATACCATCTGTAGGATGCATCTTCACCCCTCCTCAACCCTAACTGCCTCCAGTACGCCGCCGTCCCTGAGCTCGACGGTGGCCCAACGCCCGCGCCGGCAGCGAGCGCCGCCGCCCCCGGGCACGCCGCCATCCGCTTTGCCCGTGTTCTGCCGTGCTTAAGGAAGAAGATAAGCAAAAATTGGAATGCTGAAATTTGTTTGTCCAAATGTTGAACCTTGTTTTTTCAAATGTTGAAATTGATATTGAAAAATATTGAATGTTGTATTTTTCTTACAAAATGTTGACCTCAGTTTTAAAAAATGTTAAATCTAGTATTTTTTTAATGTTGATTTGACTTTTTAAAAATGTTGAATATGATTTGTTGATATGTTGAATTAGTTTGTTAAAATGTTGATTTGGATTTTTAATTAGGTCTAATGGGCTTCATAGTTGTGAGGCTTAACGCTTAATTGGGTTCCGGTAGTCGCGTGGGAGCTCCTTTTCCCGTGCTTATTTGGTGACCATGGCCTCAGTCTCCGTAATCATGTGCCCAGTTCCGAACTGCATGGCCACATTAACACCCCTCATACATGCGCAACCTCAGCATGCAGCTGTTCCAGCGCAGGTCCCATGCTACTTGTATACACAATAACAACATCTCTGTCCTCTGATCACAAAACCTCATCCAATCAAGGCCGTAGCCTGTTGGAATGCGCCATCTTCTGTGTTAAGTGCATCTTCCTCTGGTTTCTCCCATCTGAGTAGTCTGGGACTTCTTTTACTCTGTTCCACCGCAGCCAGTTTCATGAAGTCGGTAGTCTCCAAACTGACAATAACGAATGCAAGTTCAGAGGTCGTCCTCTTCTCGCCTTCCCTGATCTAGTGGTTCTGTTCCTCTCAGACGACCAATGCCACAGCCCAATTACAAGTTTTATGGGTACTCCCTCCAGCAGCAAAAGTATTTTCCGTACCACTATCTCTCTCAGCGACTGCTTTGCTGCAAATTCAGTTCTCAAGGCTTCCATCTCCATCTCCCTTCAGAAACGCTTTATACATTTGCACTTGAAAATAGGTGTTCCCCATTATTCTCGCCCATCCTGAAGACCACACACTTTGACCTCTTAGTGCTAAATTAGCTCGCAGGGCCAAGCTATTATGAGCTAATCTCCATATAAAATGTCTGTACTTGCCTGGGCACTTTAACTCCCATGTATGTTTCCAGTGATCTTCGACTTTGCACCTGCACTAGCACAGCCACTGCCATGCCTGCTGTTACAATAAAAGTCATAACAAAACACTCTATAAGCTGACTTCACATATAATGAGCCCTAGGGAATATAATGTTTTTACATCCTCCTCCAAAAAATTCCAAGTCTCTCTAACCGGATCACGATCATCAGTTCAGATATATAGATGTAAAGAATATTTGGACCCTCCGGAGTTCTTGGGCCCCTGTTTACTACAAATGGAACCCATGGATCATGCCAAATTCTAATATTATCACCGTCACCAATTCCCAATTCTCCAAATTACCCCGTTCCTAAGGAGAACTGCACCCGTACACCTGTTCTAAAAAATTGCACGAATCCTAAAGCAACCCCGTATTTAAAAACTGTTTTCTTAATTATTTTCCTACCGAATCTCATCTGGGCCGACCATAGCAGCGCCCACCCCAGCCCATGAACAGTCAAAACGACGAGTAGGAGTTAGGCCCAGACGTGATTTAGTGGAAAAGTCAAGGGAAAAAAAAAAGGTAGCAGCCTCCTTTTCCGCAATCCAACTACCATATTAGGAGAGTTGATAAAAATATTGCTCCAGCAGTCTCCCTTTACGTTTCCTTTTTCCAATAATTATTGAGACAACCCAATAATTCACCCCAACTCTCCCTAAATAAAGGAGGAGGTTGTGACTCTCCCAATACAGTAGTTGGTTTGGGATGAGATTATTAGAAGACTGCAAAAGCAACTCTCCCAAAACGATGAAAGTAATATTGAGATATCCCTACTAGTTATTGAGAAACATTTATTGGGAACTGTTGGAAATGCTCTAAAGCTCTAAAGCAGGTGCAATGGAGCAGTTCTCGTAGCTCAAAGCCTTACTATATACCATGTACTCCCTCCATTCCAAATCGTAGGTCATTTTGACTTTTCTAGGTTCATATTAAAAAAAAGCTAAAACGACCTGCAATTTGGAACAAAAAAGCTAAAACGACCTGCAATTTGGAACGGAAGGAGCAGTAGATTTTGCATTCAACACATCACCATCTGGATAGTACTTTTGCTCCTAATAGTTAGAACTGTAAAATACGATTTGGGTTTAATAAATTTTCTAAAGAAAACATAGATTCCAAATATTGCGGATCAACATAGCAGATGTTTTAAGAAATCAATAGCCAAAGCTGCACAATGCAAAATCAGTATGCATTTGGAAGCCAAATTAATATAGAGTAGTCGTTCTCCTACATAGCAAGCACATTATGCGCGTGACACAAACACACTCATCGATCTAGCACCTGTTGAATACCGTTCTTAATTAGATTATTCCCTTTCCCTCTACGACTTTAGGGAGCTGCACCGGGTAGCGATGGATGCAGTCGGCCCACGGCCCGTCGGCGTCGGCGGCCGGCATGACGCACTCCCACGCCACGCTGTTGCACTCGAAGCCGGCGCCGAAGGAGATCATCCACACCCGGTCGCCCTTCTTCATCATTCCCTTGGCCTCGATGTACGCCAGCTCGTACAGCACCGAGCTGCTCGACGTGTTGCCGAACCGGTGCAGCGTCATCCGCGACGCCTCCGCGTCCTCGTCGGAGAGGCCGAGGCCTCGCTGCACCTCGTCGATCACCCCGCGCCCGCCGGCGTGGATGCAGAAGTGCTCGAACGCCGTGCGGAAGTCCGGGCGGTACAGCCTCACCTTGCTGCCGAGCCGGCTCAGGAGCTTCCGCTTCAGGAGGGAGAGAGCGACAAGGAGCTTCTCGGAGGCCGGCAGGACGAGAGGCCCCAAGGCCACGATGTTGCTTTTGAGGGTCTGGCCGGCGGTGGCCACGAGGTCCTTGGAGAGACGGATCCCCATGTTGCCCTCGTCGTCCTCCTCCTGGAACACGCAGCGGTAGCCGGCGTCTCCCGCGGCGGCCACGGTTCGCACCGCGCGGGCGAGCCGGAACCGGGCGCGTTCCGGGGAGTTGGACATGATCATGGCGGCGGCGCCCATGCGGAAGAGGACGTTGGGAAGCAGCATCTCGCGCTCCCTGCCGACGTAGTACTGCGATGAGAGGATCTCCGTGGACACGATGAGGACGTGTGTGCCCGGCGGCGCCACCTCCAGGAGGTTCCTGGCGAGGCCAACGGAGACGAGCCCCGCGCTGCACCCCATCCCGGACAGGTTCACGGTCCGCACGTCGTCGCGCAGCTTGTACCTGCTGACGACCATGTCCGCGAACACCGGCGTGGGCGTGAAGATGCTGCAGTTGACGACCACCACGTCGATCTCCCCGGGCTCCACGGCCGTCCTGGCGAACACGTTGTCGACAGCGGAGAAGATGACCAGCTCGGCCTCGTCCCGGGAGGCCTCGACGCTGCGGTCCGGGGGCACGTAGTGGTAGGCGTACGGCACGCAGGTCTCCTCGCCGATCCCAGACCGCAGCAGCAGCCGCCGCCCCCAGGCGAAGTCCTCCTCGTCGACCAGGTACGGCATGAGGCGCACGTGCTCCAGGCACGTGGCGAACGGCGCCCGGAACCACGACTTGGGCCGGAAGCAGCCGTACTCGACGAAGTACACGTCCCGTGGCCGGCGCAGGCGTCTCAGCCTGGCAAGGGCGGCCGCCAGGATCGCCGCCGCGAGGGCGTGGACTGGCCGCACCGCGCGCACCCGGCCAGCAAGGCCAGAGATGCTGATGGGCCACGCCGTCCAGAGCGCAGCGGCGACAGAAACCGCTGCGACGACGGCGAGGAAGTTGTTGACGACGAGCTTGTACGATGCCTTTAGCACCTTGGCCTTAGCAGACGAGACCGGCGCCATTGCCTGCCCGTGCTATGCCTACGTTTGTGCCAATGGAAACTTTGGACGCGCGTGCAGTGTGAGAGTGTTGAAGAAATGAAGAACTAACGCGTGTCTTGTCGTGCTCATTTAAGGGCGGCGAGTGCACGGCGTTCTCGCTTTGCTGTGTATTGTTTGAGATGGCGATGTCGCCAGATCTCGGGCGTAAATGCATGTAGGCCAGCTCAAGCGAGGCATCGATTGAAATCGCTTGCAATGGGCGCCAGGATACTGTTTCATGGAAGTGGCAGCTGACGTGCAGTGGTCCGCTTAGTTTTGCGATCAAGACGCTTTTCACGATGACCGATCGACAAGGGCATTAGTTACATTGTACTAGCTGGGCGTTCAGCTACAGGTTCCACTTACTGACTTTTCTTGGTGGAAAAATGTTACATGAACTAACCAGAAACTGAGTAAACAAAGTATTCCATATATATGTTTATGTTATCAGCTCAATGAGTTCAGACTTTGCAGTTTGAAAGTGCAAATTTTCATGTGTACGTTAATTCTTAGTTGAATGTACTGAGTTCAACGCCCAATTTATATGCTCAAATTATCGTTTGTGTTTGATTCATAACCATAAAGAGATGCGCAGAGCCGGAATGGAAGTTTTGGACAGAGAGCATCCCATGATCCTCAACATGCATTGGTAAAAGTTCCATAACTAACCTATCCCACATAAACCATTTACCTTATAATGATTCACTAATCTTATGCAAAAATCAATTCCATTGGAGCGTTTAGAGGGACATATGCACTTCAAATTAGATAAATGCATTTCACGTGCGCCCAGTAGATGTACCCATTGTGGATTGGACCCATTGTGGATTGGAGATTTGCAAAGGATATTAAAATTAAGCATTTGCTTAATTATAGGGAGTGTCTACTGCTAACCCGGGTGTTATTGTGGCCACAATCACCCGGGTGATTTGAAGTTGGATAACATCCTGATTTGAAGAGAGAAAAAACCCTATTGAAAGCACGACTGTCGCTCTCTTGCTCAGATGCCTGCCTGCATGCCTGCATGGTTTGCAGCTCCTGCATGCTTTGCAACTGCTTTGGCCTGCTCGGAGCGCTGCAGCAGCACAGATGCTCAGCAGGAGGCAGCGCGCAGCAGCAGTATCTGATAGAAAAGCCAGGAAGCACCACAGATCGTCAGATCAGACGGTGCAAAATTTAGGTGACGGGAGCTCGTGAATCACCCGAGCAATGTATAGCTTTTCCCTAATTATATTACAAAGTTTGGCGTTTGCATAATATATCTTAACTGTGTTGAGTACTGTCTGACAAATTTTTTATACTATAAATTGAGCTTGCCGACCTTTGGGTAACACAATCACAAAATGACCCAGAACAAGCTGATAACTTTTTTGAGATGCAATATGGCAAGATCTAGTGTAAATGCAGGTCGGCAAGCTCAAACGAAGCATCGAATCGAATCTCTTGCAATGGGCGCCACCGCGCCAGTAGTGTTACATGGAAGTGGCACTGACGTGCAGCGTGGCCACTGCACGAAAGGAAAACAGTGTAGCCCACTTGCCCTGTCGGTTTTCGGCGATTAAAATCGAAGTATCATGCGCTGTCGCCAATAAGCTGTCACAGTACCGGCTACGTTTATTATGGGGCTGCTGACGCGCGCGCTAGTGCTACGCGTGTGGTACACCGTACGCACTACACCTAGCTCTTGACGTTTCACGATGGCTGATCGACAAAGGCATTTAATTTGTTGCTTTGTACTCGCTGGCATCCTGCAGTAATCGTCGATCCTTCTTCAGGGATATACGTTAGTTTTACTAATATTTCTAGCTAGGAGCAGTTTTTTTTTGTTTCTTTTTTGCGATTAACCAGCAGGGATTTATTCAAGAAACTAACTGTGGGGGAGGAAATATCTTAAGTATTTCAGATTTAGCTAAGCTAAATGAGTTCATACTTAGCAGTTTCGAGTTCATTGTGGGTACGTCGTGTGTTTGAGCATTCAACTGATCCATCTGTATATACAGTGTTTGGGGAAAAAAACTTGGTTGATTGTACTGAGATCAACAACACACCCGATCAATATGGTCAAATCATCTATGCATTTGATTTTTTAAGCTTAAGTCTTTGGTCCGTAACCATGGGGAGATGCCCATGGGATGGAATGACCGGGAAAGCCTTATTGAGACCATTTAGAGAGCATTCGGAGATGCCCAGCTCATTACTGAATCGATCGTATCATCGCATGCGGGAGCGCCGGACGCTGCATGCCATGATGACGACTCCAACAGTCTCAATCACTCTGCTTGCATTTTGCAGCGGAGCATTTGGCGCCGGCGGATCCAGATCCACGGGGTTAGCCTTAGGGCATGTTTGGATCCGGCGTTCTAAACTTTAGGACATGTTACATCGGATGTTTAGATACTAATTAGAAGTATTAAATATAATCTAATACAAAACTAATTGCACAGATGGAGTCTAATTCACGAGACGAATCTATTAAGCCTAATTAGTCCATGATTTGACAATGTGGTGCTACAGTAACCATTTGCTAATGATGGATTAATTAGGTTTAATAGATTCGTCTCGCGAATTAGTATAGGGGTTCTGCAGTTAGTTTTATAATTAGCTCATGTTTAGTCCTCCTAATTAGCATCCGAACATCCGATGTGACTCTCATAAAGTTTAGTACCTTGTATCCAAACACCCCTTTAGCTCACTGTGGTCTACGACCCTATATGGGCACGCGACTGTGCAACGGCCGATGAGTCCCCCCCTGCAGCGTTGTGCCAAGTGCCACGACGACCAGGTGCTACAACACTTCACGGTTTACACATAAAAAGTGCATAACTGCTGTCGCAACGCAGCGTGCATTACATCAACTTGACAGTGATGATAACAACACACAGAATGAGTACACTCGTAACAATCCACGACTGGCTACCTACATTGCCCATGAATACACAAGTGCTTGCGTTTTAGCCAACTTAATTATTTCAGACATCACATCTAGCACGGCACACAATATTGCCACGTACTTGGAGGCACCAACTAACGAAGTCCACGGAAACCTTCGCAGAAATCTCTCGTTGAAGATAATTCTGCGCAGCGTGTGCACGTTGCACACAGTAGTTTGATCAGATGTCCTTGGCGACGTCGGGGAGCTGCACCGGGTAGCGGTGGATGCAGTCCACCCACGGCCCGTCGGCGGCCGCCGCCGTCCTGACGCACTCCAACGCCACGCAGCTGCACTCGAAGCCGGCGCCGAAGGAGATCATCCACACCCGGTCGCCCTTCCTCATCCGGCCCTTGGCCTCGGTGTACGCCAGCTCGTACATCACCAGGCTGCTCGACGTGTTCCCGAACCGGTGCAGCGTCATCCGCGACGCCTCCACGTCCTCGTCGGACAGGCCGAGGCCGCGCTGCACCTCGTCGATCACCGCGCGACCGCCGGCGTGGATGCAGAAGTGCTCGAACGCCGTCCGGAAGTCCGGGCGGTACAGCCTCACCTTGCTGCCGAGCCGGCTCAGGAGCTTCCGCTTCAGGAGGGACAGCGCCACCAGGAGCTGCTCCGAGATCGGCAGGACGAGGGGCCCGAACGCCACGATGTTCCTCTTGAGCGCGCCGCCGGCGGTGGTGGTGAGGTCCTTGGAGAGGCGCACGCCCCGCATGCCTTTGTCGTCCTCCTCCTGGAAGATGCAGCGGTAGTCGGCGTCCCGCGCGGCGGTCATGGTGCGGACGATGCGGCCGAGCTTGAACCGCGCGCGCTCCGGGGAGTTGGACAGGATCGTGGCGGCGGCGCCCATGCGGAAGAGGCAGTTGGGCAGCAGCATCGCGCGTTCGCTGCCGACGTAGTACTGCGACGAGAGGATCTCCGTGGACACGGTCAGGACGTGCGTGCCCGGCGCCGCCACCTGCAGGAGGTTCTTGGCGAGGCCGACGGAGATGAGCCCCGCGCCGCAGCCCATCCCGGACAGGTTCAGGGTCTGCACGCCGGGGCGGAGCTTGTACCTGTTGACGACCATGTCGGCGAATACCGGCGTCGGCGTGAAGATGCTGCAGTTGACGATGAGCACGTCGATCTCCTCGGGCTTCACGGCGGTCTTGGCGAGCACGTCGTCGATGGCCGAGAAGATGACCAGCTCGGTCTCCTCCCGGGCGGCGTCGAGGCTGCGGTCCGGGGGCATGTAGTGGTACGAGTAGGGCACGCACGTCTCCTCGCCGAGCCCCGAGCGCTCGAGCAGCCGGATCGCGAAGTTCAGGCTCTCCTTGTCGGCCACAAGGTACGGCAGGAGGCGCGCGTGCTCCAGGCACGTCGCGAACGGCGCCCGGAAGCACGGCCTCGGCCGGAAGCAGCCGTACTCCACGATGTACACGTCCCGTTGCCGGCGGGCGCGCCGGAGCTTTGCCACGGCAGCCATCAGGATCGCCGCCGTGATGAGGTGGACGGGCCGCTGGGCGTGTAGCCAGCCGGCGAGACCGTCGATGCTGAACGGCCATCCTCTCTGGACTACGGCGGTGGCAAACGCCACCGCGGCGATGGCGAGGAAGTTGCTCATAACGAGGTGGTACGACGCTTTGAGGAGCTTTCCCATTGCGTTCTCTGTGTGTATGTCAGACAGTGAGAGTAGTGGAAGCCTGTTAATTTAAAAGGCGAGTAGAGGGCGCGTTGCCGGGAGTTTTGGGTGGATAAAAGGTTCGCGTTGAAATTCAAGTAGCCTAATATCACACCCGATTTTAAAGGAAAAACCAGATGATCGTCATATATATGCTAGGATCAAGTTTCACACATACGATAACTTCGGTAAATATCAAAAATAGTGTTATAACGTAAAGAGAGAGTTACATAAATTAATTAATTAGAAATGAGATAAAAATCTCTAATATAAGCATCGGATCTCCAACAACTCCACAGGTAGTTAACCGGAGGAAACGTACACCTAGCAACTCTTCAAAGTCTTCAATAGATTTGTCTTGTACTGAACAACAGATATAGCAATTGTGAGTGCACTTATGGTTGGTATTCAGCAAGTATAGGGAATGTGTAGTATAAGGCCAAGTCAAGAAATAGCTAACTGGTTTACTGCATTTAAGCACTTTTAAAGTTGGTCAAGTTTTATTAAAATTGGTTAAGTTTTATTAGAAAACTAATTACTAGAATGTAAGTTTATACCACCCAATTAACCATAAGAGCAAGGATATATCACGAACATAAGTAAAATATAAATAAAACACATGTTAATTATTTTTTGAGTTCAATTATCATGCGAGGGTTTAGGACGCTCTTGACCGTGAGCACGACTGATATACTAGTTTTACACTCTGTAGAGGTTGTACACTTTCACCATAAGTCGCATAAAAGTTCAAGAGAACTTTAGACCAACCATGCTGTGAAAAAGTAGGCACTTATCACACTACTGAGGTGTGACTGCATAGAGACGCTACGAGACCTTTATAAAGATTCCCTAGTAGGTAGTAGTCCGCTAAGGTTTCGACAGTTGCGTGTGCATAACCCTCCCTTAAGATAAGTATCTACGAAGAGAATACCACTCAAAGGAGCCGAGCTATACCCATCACAAGACCCCCCCCTCTTGCCCTTTTGGTAAGAACACTACAAACTAGAGTTTCTAATTAGTAAGCTAAGACCAAAGCCCGTTGGCCTTATAGTTATACTGTTTTCTTAGGTGGTCGCTCCTTGTTCCAATTAAGGCATGTGAGTGGTTGTAATTAACAAATGTATGTAACAGAAATAAATCAGGTTCGTTATTGTTCATTACTTCCCACCATAAACTAGGTATAGCAACTAGCATAGCTACCCAACAATAAAGTAAAACCCATGTTGACAAAGGATAATATGAAAACTAGGTAAATCCTTAATTAGGACTATCAAATTAAGACTCAAGCGTGCATAGCATATATTTCATATATAAATGTTGTATAGGACAAAATGTTCAAGGGCACAACTTGCCTTTATCCACGGTACCACTGTTGCTCAGAATGTCTCCATCTCCTTACTCTTGAATGTCCTCGAAGTGTGTTCATTCTACTCATGACATCGAAGTGTGTTCGTTCTACTCGTGACAATCATCCAAAGCAAACATCCAGAGCACGCACATACAAGCAAACAAATAAATTAAATTAAAAATAGTACAACAATCATCATAAACAGTACTAAAAAGCGGTACAAAACTAATCTACACGTTAAGACAAATGCGTGAGCAAAAGAATCACTCAAAATGGAGTTAAAACGCAAAAGCTATGGCTTAATGAACCTCTAGGGACTTGCTGGCGAGGCTTAGAAACTTTCAGGAACTTAACTGCGAGAAATCGAGGACCTAAACCTTATTTTGTGCAGAAACTCAAGGGCTAACACGCAAAAGCTTAAAGACGGACTGGATCACAAGAATAAACTTCCTGAGGACTTTTTCGCAAATCCTACAAGACACAAACTTTTAGATCAGGATTTCTTTTTATTCAAGGGCTAAAGTACAAAGTCGATCTTATCTTCTTCGACCTCGGTTCGATCCACTCGGCTCGCCAGGCTTACCGGCGTTGAAACAAGGACGTTAAGGAGATCACTAGAAAGTATTTGTAGGTCGGGTTGGAGTCCGGATTTATTTTCCTCCTTTTTCTAATTTTGGGAATTAATTTGGATTTGAAAACAATTCCAGAAAATCTTGAAATCGTAATTAAATCACAAAAAATATTTTGAAAATTCAAAAAAATTAGGAAAATTTCTCGAGATGATTTGGGAAACGAGGAACCCAAATAAAATACTTGAAGATCCTGGAAAGACTTGTAGAACCATTCCAAAATTGGATTAAGCTCTAGAAAAATGAGAATAAATTTCAGAATAATTTGGAAAATTTTTAGAGGAACCTAATCATCGGTTGAACGCATTTTTAAACCTTTTCACACTCAGGGAATAAGAAATGTAATCAGCATGAATGCAACACACTTAAACCTATTGTTCATTAAGTTAATTATAGAAAAAGATTTTAATGCCTAATAAATTCACAAAGAAACCTTAAGGCCTTAAACGAACTCAAACAAATTCTAGAGAAATTCTAATTAATTTTTATTAACTTGCAAATGATGAAAAATTAGGGTGTTACACCCAAGTTCAGTAGTTGACACGTTTTTCTTTTGCGAAGAGAATGCAGTGCCATGTTACTAGCATTAAAGAGCTGCTCAAGCATAAAAGGAAAACGCCCTATTTGGGACGAGTGGCACCCGAGCGCTTAATTGCAAAAAAGAGAGGCCGTCATTTTTCCTGCCCCGCCTCACCGAATCCAAGACGATTCAACAGTACCAATTGGTACTCGGAACGTACTTCTACTATAATATATACTAGGAGTGTTTGGATCTTTAGTCCGGATTAAAATTTATGTCACATCGAATGTTCAGAGGCTAATTAAAAAAATTAAATATGAGCTAATTATAAAACTAATTATATAGATGGAGGCTAATTCACGAGACGGATCTATTAAGCCTAATTAATCCATCATTAGCACATATTTATTGTAGCATCACATTGTCAAATTATGGACTAATTAAGCTTAATAGATTCGTCTCACAAATTAGTCTCCATCTGTGCAATTGGTTTTGTAATTAGTCTATGTTTAATACTCCTAATTAGTATCTAAACATTCGATGTGATAGGAATTTTAGGAGTGACTAAAGAAACAAACACCCCCTTAGTATATGTTTAGTGTGTAATTAAGAAAAAACATTTATAACAGAAATGTTTTCCCAATATGTTTATGCAAAAACTTGAACATTTACATGAACACGTCGTAGGAGTATATTGTTTCTTTATTACTCCTTCCTTTTAGGAGTCCTTAGACTGAATGTTAGCTACAGAGGAATTGCAAAATGTCTGTCAGGTAATGGATTGTCTGTGAGCCTATGGCAGGATCTAATTCTTGAAGAAATGTTAGCCCTGGAATATCCAAGATTGTTTATCTGGGCAAAAGATGCTCCCTCCGTTCCAAATTGTAGGTAGTTTTGACTTTTGTAGGTTTATAGATATTAATATGCACCTAGACATACACTAGATGCATAATAATATCTATGAAAAAAAAAACTAAAATGACTTGCAATTTGGAATAGAGGGAGTAAATAATTCTCTCTCAATTAAGCTCTCTGCAAGTTCAGCATCTGGCGGATCTCTTTCACCTGCCAATGACAAGATACGCATATAAATTCCTCGAACTACAAACTGATCTAGACATACTTAGAATAACAATTGACTAAAATGATATGTAAGCTCAGCTTTGCTTCCTGCTGCTCGCCTGCTCCCCTCCTTTGCCTTTGAAATGGATCCGGAAAATAGAGCAAGTGTATATGCCTAAGGTTAAATTAATTTTTTGCTCAAAGATTGACTAACTACTTCTTGCGTCCCAAATTGTAAATCATTTTAGCTTTTATAAATACATAGTTTTTTATATACATCTAGATATACGTTATGTCTAGATACATTATGTACCTAGAAAAATTAAAACAACCTAGGGAGTATAAACATGCTCAGAAGAAGAAATAATTTTCACTCAAACAAAAAAAAGGACACCGACCTCTTCCTGGTCACTTATGCCAACCGTGCAGCAATATATTGCACAGCAGTGCTAGTCCTTCACCGATTTTGCCCCACTGGATCGTCCTCTGGCCTCTTCTGCTGGCAAGACACATGCACCGGTTATTGTTAACTGCAGCATTTTAACGGCTGCTTCGTGTGAAACAGCGATGGCCTTTTACCCTTGCAACGAGCATATGCTAGCACAGGTGCATGCATGGCTTTGGCAACCGTACGTATGTGAACCAATCATTGTAGCACATCTTTTTCAAATGCACAAATGTTATGAAGGGAGAGAAGAGCGTATTATTTGATCACAGTATAATATCCTAAATCTTGTTGTCGAGCAATCACGCTAGGTCAATCCGAAAGGAATCGAGCAAATCGATCTGTAAAAAAAAAATGCATGCTCAGCAGGCTAGGGCAGTCGATCTACAGTTCTACACGTTACTGGCCTTAAAAGCGCTGCCCAAGCAAAAGTGGAAAAACTGGCCCGCTTGCATAAACGGGAAGAGAATGCATGCATGGCACGGTGGCGGTACTGTTCACGGTAGTAAAGGGTGCATGGAGCTTGCATTGTATATATCGTGCTATATCGTACACGGCCTTCGATGGCTAGTCGGCAAGAGCATTATTAAGAGTCGTCTTTGCACCTCGTGCCAGTATGCATCACTTTGCGTACGCGCGTCATGTGACGTGCTTGCCCTTTGTCTGCACACATCTACCCTGCAATCGTAGATCGGTTAGATTCCATCCGGTTTCCACGTTGAAACTATATATGCACATGCGGTGACCAGCAGGGTGTGTTTCTTGGGTTTTACAGAGCTATATGTACGCCACCGCAACGATTCTTCTCTCTCTCTCGCTCCAGCATATATATGATGCCAACATCTCCTTGTTCGCACAAGGAAAATTCGGAAACATTAATCCTCGATAATTAAAATGACAATTAGACAATATATGGTTTACTCTCAAATGACAATACTTCAAATCTCTTGTGATTTTAGTAGGAGCTTACAGTATAAAAACAACACTTGTAAGCTTTTGTTTATCTAGGTGAGAGGAGGTAAGAGGCATTTTGGTTACTTCCAGGAAAATTATAATTACTAGTATAAAAAACAATCCAATTGTTTTTAGGGCCTGTTAGGTTGGCAAATGGCAACAAACCATATATCTGGCCATACAATAATGATCTCCAATATAATAATTGCAAACCTATGACACTAAACAAGACAGCGAGAGGCGGCATGGAAGTGGTGGAGGGAGTCAGTAGATTAGTTTTTTTTTCCTTTTTTGTTTAAATCATATATCTCATCCATTCAAAAGTTGCAAGTGGGTGGTAAAAAAGAATGCACTCAATGAGCTTTGCACATTTATACCCTCTGATTGCTCATACGAGTCATGGGTTAAAAAGTTAACATTTTGTCCTTTTTAATTAAAACATCTAGTCAACCATATTAACCATTAACCGCTTTCCACTTTCCAACATGCAAAGCATGTTATGCACTAAAATGCATTCTCACGCAAATAAGCAACGATTGAACCCTGAAACCAATATTTCCAAATTGAGCCCGTTTTGATGACGGTTTAGCGTCTTGAATGTTATATCGAAAGAGAAAGAGAGAGGGACATTCTAATAGATAATGACCCTTATTATTGGTTGTAATCAAGCTCCATAAGTTATTCTCTTGTGTCGTTGTTGTAGAAGAAACTAACACTTTTTCTATACGTTTTTTTTATAGAAACAGGAGTGGCGAGCGCATAGTTGTTATAATATATTATAGATTAAAAAGAGTATTTATGAAGGAAAAAGACAAATCAATGACATAACAAGAATGAAAAACCAGAAGAAACAAAAAAAAACTAAAATTAAGAGAAACCCTCCCTAGGAAATATTTGTTTTTTGCCCTATGGATAACAAGGGAAAATTCTTGTATCAATTTTCGTCTTACCGAATCCACCATTGGGTGTTGTTGCTAAAAAGTTAAGTCATTTCTTGTTGCTCAGATACTCCAGCTCATGAGTAATATCACTTCCATGAAGAAAGGCAAGTTTCGTGCTGTTCTAAAAGCTTCTATGGTGTTGATATTGGATCCAGATTGCTTTGAACAGTATTAATTAAGTGACCAATAATGTCTAGCAACTTTTTTGCAAAGGGGCGGTGTATGAATAGGTGGTCCAAGGTTTCTTCATGCTGAGTTCGACAAAGGGCACAGCCATATCAAAAGCTGGATGCACTTGAGAGACACCTATCATAGCATTACATGCCTTTCGTATAGAAGTATAAATAACGTGCTGATCCCCAAAGTAGTCTTTGTCTTGTGTGAGATGCAATTGTGCCAATTCAGGATCTATTACTATTATATTGTCTTCTTTTTCTATACGTTGGTTTTGTCAGTTTAAACTATTGTCTATTACTATTGTTGCTGCAACGAGGAAAAGAAATTAATTTCAAATAGGTTATTGGCGTGTAAAATAATTGCTTCTTCAATTGAAAGCACTAGAGGCTACTACTGTCCTAGAAAAAATTTCAAATAGGTTATTGGCGTGTAAAATAATTGCAAAATTCTAAGAAACCATCAAAGGCAGCTTGGCATATGGTTTGTCTCTCCAAGGAGAATGGAGGGTTAGGTGTAATAAACATAGCTGCACACAATGAAGCTCTACTTCTAAAGTTCCTCCACAAATTCTACTCCAAAGATGATGCACCATGGGTGACGCTATTATGGAGTAAGTATTATTCAAATGGAAAGCTACCAGGGGAACAAGCTAGAGGCTCCTTTTGGTGGAAGGATATAATTAAATTGCAGGACACCTTCAAAGGTATTGCTTCAGTCACAATAGCGAATGGCTCAACAGTTTTGTTCTGGAAGGACATGTGGAATGGAATAACTCCAGGTCAATTGTTTCCAGAATTACTATCCTTCGCCAAGGACAGCTATGCAACCTTCAAAACGATCAAAGAAAAACAGAGTTTAATAGAAAACTTCAACACGCCTTTATCAATAGAGGCACATAGTCAGTTTCTAATCTTACAACAATGGACTTCGGATATTCATTTGGAGACACACAATGATAGCTGGTCTTACATCTGGGGGTCACCTTCCTTCTCCACAAAGATGGCTTACAAATCAATAATGGGAACCACCTTCCTTCTCCACAAAGATGGCTTACAAATCAATAATGGGAACCAGGACTGTCCACCTAGCATTCAGATAGCTCTGGACGTCAAAATGTCAGAAAAAACACAAAATTTTCTTCTGGTTACTACTCATGGACAGGTTAAACACAAGGGATATCCTAAGAAGGAAACATATGGCAGTAGACTCATACAACTGCGAACTCTGCATCATGCAGAAAAGAGAGACGGTTTATCACTTATTCTTCCGCTGCAACTTTGCAAAAGCCTGCTGGAGAAGCATTGGGATTACGTATGTACACACAAGGCCGATTTGGAACATAATTGAGCAAATTAAAAGAAAATTGGGAGTGCCGTTCTTTATGGAGATTATAGTCTTACTGGCGTGGAGTATATGGACAACAAGAAATGATTGGATGTTCAAAAATGTTGATCCCCTCATCCTGTCTTGCAATGGGAAATTCATCTCAGAATTCAAAGACCTCTTGCTCAGGGCCAGACCAAGGCATCAACAACAAATGGAAGTCTGGATTCAATCCCTCTAGGCTATCTCCTTTCTACTTTTCTGCTCTCTGTTGTTGTTGTCGTCGTCTTAGTTATTTCTCTTTCTTCTTCCTTTCTTTTTTATAATTCTTCTGCTCTTCTCCTTCCTTTTGCTAGGCTCCTCCTGTCTTCTTTTATTCACTGGATACTTGTTCCTTCGTTTCTTTTGGTTTTTATATATATCTAATCAGTAGGGGTCCCAAACCCCTCCTGTTCTTATCAAAAAAAAATGGAAAGTCTTGTAGTGATTATACTCTGAGCAGCAGTACTGTCTTTATTTCCAGTTTGTTGTCTCAAAACTCTAGTTGGCATATCACTGGAGTATGAATTGTTTCAGTTCTCAGTAGTGATTTGATAGTTTCTCTTATGAAGGAGTGCTTTAAAATACTATACTGGTTTTTTAGTTTCTGATAGTCATCAGATTTATACTGAAACTGCTGCTGGCTGTGTATTTAATCTGTAACATGAAGCGATTGACATTCCAGGCTCTAAAAATCCACCAGTTAGTTTTTCTATGGCCACCCAGCTAACTTCACCCACTGAGATAGTCTTTCCTCCGTCCACGCCATTTTGTGTACCTAGAGATTTAACTCTGTTCAAATGGACCGTCAAGATCTCTCCTCACATTATTTTCTCTCTCATCACTCAAATCTAACGGTCCACATTGTTTGGTTAGTGCTCCTCCATCAATATCTCTCCTCACATCATTTTCTCTCTCATCACTCAAATCTACCGGTCCACATTGTTTGGTTAGTGCTCCCCTCGCGTCGCTCCGCCCGCTCAAAATGACATGCGATCTTTCACTTTTCATGTCTGCAGGCCCACCCACCTGCAGCCTCGTCTCTCCATCTCCCCATCCATTTCTTTCCCTGTATCCCCCCCTCCAATGCACAAATCCACCCTGCGGCGGACCCCGACGAGTGCGATGGGAGGGGCGAGGCGGGGGCTAGGCAAGGAGGGGGAGTGTAACACCCAATGTTAATGACAACTTAAGTATGACATTAAGAGGCTAACGGTGAATTTGGATTAAAGGAAGGTAAATTGAGCCAAAAATCAAATTAGAGTCGAATTCGACAAAATTTGCAATTTGAAGTTTCAAATTCGGATAAATGTGGCAAAAATATGAAATTGAGACTTGAGAGTATTTAGAACTCAAGAGAGTGAAGCTTGGGATCTAATTCAAGTCCTAAACCTCTCGGAAATATAATCGAAGAAGGAATCAACAAAATTACTATTTCCCGTCCGAAAATATGCGAATCTGAAAATCATAACGAGTACCCAACTTTGGAATTGGTTTCTGCATAAATTTTCATGTAAGGAGGCAAAGGTTTCTGAACATTAATGAGATATGGTCTTTAGACAAGCGATGTAAGGTGTTGTGGGCTAGAGAAAATGGATAATTCACATTTATACTGAAGTCCAAAGATGGCAGGTTGAGCTGATTTCAGCCGAGAAGACGCGAGAAATTTCTAAGTCTGAAAACAGCATTGATTAGCAATGTTTGGAGTAAATTTCAGGAAAATCCAGTGTAAAGGTTATATGGTTTCTTGTGCAAAATGGAATCTTTGTTAGTTGTAGAACAAGGATAGGCAAGGTTCAAGCAGTATGGAAGGAGTTTGAGCAATTTAAATCGAGCTCAAAGTAGGGAAGAAGTCCCTGTTTTGGAACCTGACGGAACTGAATCGTCAAGGTTCACTTACAGCAGATTGTGGCCGAACTTTGAGCTTCAAAATCTTGATGTTAGAATGATCATCTCGGTTGGAGATCAATCTATCAAATAGAGTACTTGGACTACTCTACAAGTTTGCTTAAGGAACAGTAGGATATTTGGATTTGAAATTGGTCGATATGGAGGTCTGAATTTCGGAGCAGAGAAGAAGAAGAAAGAGGGGAAACAAGGGAGCAGAGACGACAGTGCCGTGCTATCACCGGCTCTTGCGCATGCCGGCCAGCGCGACGGCCACGTCCGCGCCACACCGCCTACCACGAGCCGAGCTGGACGTCATGCCCAGTGAAAGATTGTAATGTTACTCCTCCCGTGCCTATCCGTTTCACCCTGCCGCTTTTCACTGCCGAGAGCCGAGCTCGAGCAAACCAGCACTGCCGCCGGCCAGTTCAATCGCGCCGCCGTTTCCTCCTCCGAACCAGCCAAAAACCACCTCTCTGACCCCACCGTGATGCCCTGCATCCGCCCGTCGTCCAGTTCGTTGCTGCCAGCCCGGGCATTGCCGCCGTTTCCGTCCACCGGCCGCCGTCACCAAATCCCCGTGGTGAGCCTCTGAACCGGCCGTTTCTTCTCTTGGTGGGTCTAGGGGCGTCCTGCGAGCGTGTGGGAGATGAAGGAGAAGTCGTGGGAGGCGCTTGCACCGCCTCGGTGCGCCACCAGGGCCAGCCGCTGGCCGAGCCGCGGCCGTCCGTGGAGGGGCCGGCTCGGGCCGCCTCCCGGTGAGCTGCGGCTGGGCGCGGGTGCGCCTGGCCTGGCCGCCGCTGCCCCGGCTGGCTCAGCCGCCGGAGAGCCGTCGTTGGCCGGGCCCGCCCCATTTCTCCCCCGTCGGCGTGCGCCCGACCTTGGCTAGGGGAAGAAGAAGCCCCTGACCAAGGGGGGCCGCCCGTCAGCCGCAAGGGGAGGGGGGAAAGAAAAAGAAAAGGCCAGCCGTCCGTTTTGGGCTAGGGGAAGGCAACGGCCCAGCTGGCCCACGCGACGTAAAAGGAGGGGAGAGCTGGCGGGCCACTTTTCGGCCCAAGGAGAGGCGCTGGCCGTGGGCCCCGCTAGTCAGTAAGAAGAAGGGGAGGAGAGTAGGAGGCCAGGTGGACCTTTTTGCCTCTAAAAAAGACCGGTTTGTGGGCCCTAGGTGGAAGTGGTGGTGGGTAGAAGAGGGCTGAGTGAGAAAATTTGGGCCGGGGTTTTAGGATATATCTTAAGTTTTACTTTTATTAGATAATTACTGTAAATTCATTTTTCACCATTTAAATCACAGAAATTTCTAGGAGTGTCCAAAATTAGTGAAACTAATTTTATTAGGATTGTTTTATTTTTCTTTATGCATTAAAATTCTTAAACCTAGGAAAAATAATAAAAATTTAGGTATTTATTTAATACCTTTTGTTTAAGGCATTTAAATAAATGCTTAAGCTTTATTAAATGTATAAAACTTGAATAATGCTTTATTATCCACAGATCATTATTAAGTCATAGGAAATAAGTTTTGAGATTAGAAAATAATTATAATGCTTTTCTAAAATAAAAGAAAGGGCTTAAGGCAGGTTAGTAAAGAAATTAAAAATCATGGGTTAGATGTTACGGGTAAAGTTTTGTTGGCTTGCAACTTTATCATGATGTTAAGTTGTCTAAGTCATTATTGGCTTGCAACTTTATCATGATGTTAAGTTGTCTAAGTCATTATTGGCTTGCAACTTTATCATGAAGGAAAGTTGTATCGCCATGTATTCAAAAGTTTGCATCTCTAACTCCTGCATATACTAAATCGTAGATGTCGAAGCTCCTACAGCGGAATTCGTGGAATTCATCTGAAGTTTGACAGAGTCCGAGAAATGTTGAAGTGCCTCTTTTACTGAAGGGGTTTTCCGAAGAACTAACATTTGTTGATCCCAGGCAAGCCCCGGTGCATCTATACGTATCTACTTTGGAGTTATTATTTTATGTGTCCAATTATTGGTTATTTCCTATATAAATGTATTAAGTCTAGGAGTTGATTGAAACCTACTCTTGTGCATGATCCTACCTTGTTTAGAGGACATCTTTGCCACTTGTTCACTAATCAGTAACGATCCTATGGTTAGCAATGCTTAGATACCTATGAGTAACTTTGGTTACTCAACGCTAAGGCTAAGATGGTCATACATGTTAATCAAGGAAATGGCATGAGATTTTGGAAATGCGGACAGAAGCTAGAGATGGTAGTTCTGTTTGCTAAGTTAATATGGTTAAGGCCTGATCGTTGTCTTAACCTTTGATCAAGTGATTGTCACCTGGTTGCTTACTGGGTATGGGACCAGTAAAGCCCGGTAGGTTAGTAGACTCTCTGATTAGAAATATTTCGTACCCGTGCTTGACGTGCTGGAGATTGGCAGGGGCGTAGCCTAAAACTCACATGGAGATTGGGCCAAATGTGGGGTCCCATGTGGGGGTGCGTCCCTGGGTTCGGGTAGTCTTATTCCCAATCTTTGGGTATACTAATCGAAAGGTCGTTATGTACGACCCGGACAGTTGTACATAGCTGGTGATCAGGGTACTCTCCTGCAGGATGTAAATTGATCCGGATCGCCGCAATTCTCGGATATGAATGCACTTGATCACTGTTAAGCATCGTAGTGTAATCTCATGAATGCAATGTCTTTCCAAATTAATTTGTTGTAGGACTTAATTTCCTACTGTTTGCAAAAGTATTTCTTTTTCATCATCTAGACTGGTTAGGTAATAACTCAATTGAATTAAAAGACAAAGTTAAGGTTTCACTTTTAGTAAGCTCTTTTGGCAAAATGTGAGTCAGCCAGTACACTAAACAGCTTTCATGCAGTTCCAGAAAAGCTATTATATTGGTTAGTCGGGTTAGTCTTGCTGAGTACCCCGTACTCAGGGTTATTCCCCGTTGCTATTTCAGAGCCACAACAGGAGTCCGCTGAGGAAGAAGCCCCGAAGAACTAGGGTATTTTTGAGTCTCGAAATACCCTAGAAATAAAACTTAGATGTTACCTTTCACCTGGACTGGTTCATGTTTTAAATTCTTAGAACCACGCGAACCTACACTATTAAGTTTGTTTAAAACTATGGTTGTAATAAATCGTACCTTCAGTATGTATATAAAAATGTAATGTTTGTTGATGCTATCCCATCGTGGAAGTGATCCTGATGTATGGCTATGGAACACACCGTGGAGGTTTTCAAGGAGTTCTGAGAACAGAACCCTTGACGGACTACCGGACTTACACTGTTTTAAGTGCGTTTTGGATAATTGTTGCTCTGACAGCAATTAGACGCACTTAAGCTAGTTTAAGTTGGGTTGTTCTGCCACAGGGCGGAGCTCAGCCCTGCAAGGAAGGGAGCTAAGCGGGAGGTAGCGCGTCGGAGATCGCACCCGCTGGGGAGGACGCGAGGCGGTCGCGAAGCTCGACCTCTGCCAGCGTGGCGCGGAGGAGATCCAACGATGTAGGTAGTGATGGTGTCCGCGGAGGAGAAGGCCAGATCTGCAGCAGTGGTTGCTGATGCCGTGTTCCCGCTACATAATATTCCTTGCCAAAAATGTGCACATGCAACAAGAGGCGGACCTGGCGGTTGCACAGGTGAGGTGTTGATTTGCCTTCCTCACTCGGGCGTCAGCAAGTTGCGGCTGGCCGTCGATGTGCAACCCATTTCGCCAGCGTGGAGGTGGCGGCTATGGGGATCTCCCTCTGGGAGTCCCGCTGATCACCTGTATTTTAAGCAATAAAAAGGCGTATAATTTAATAAGAAAAGGTTTTGACCTTAGCGCAGTGAAGAGAAGCACAGGTGCCCATCCACTAACAAGATGGTCTAAACACCTAGAGACCTATACCTGCATAATGAAAGTAAGGCTAAGTACACTTGTGGTTGGAACCCAGCAAGTCCCAACATTTACTAAGTAATTATATACATTTCAGGATGTGGACAAGGAAAGAGGTTTACAGGTATAATCCTAAGCCTAAAGCATCTCACATATGCAAAGTGTATTTAAAGAGGTGAGTTTTGTAAAGAATCTCTAAAAAGGTTACTATTATCTTATAAATGAACGTTGTGGTCCTGGAGGGGGAAAACTACCTCCCCTACCAGTCCCCAAGTTTTATTCTGGATTCCGGTCCATAGACCTTCCTAAAGTATTTCCACACATTAATCCCTTTCCCAAAGAGTTTCAGAGTAATCATGGGGGCTTTGACTTTGTGAGATTGTGACCGTGAGCCTTGGCTATCCGGATAGGTTATACTCTGCGTAGAGGTGTACACTTTCCCCATACGTCCGGCCAGTCCATACCCTCACGAAAAGGCGGTACTGACCTACAAGATCCATACCCACCTGTGCCTACTCTAGGCAGCATTCCCTGGGTCCATCCATGGATATACTGGGGTCTAAACAAGGGCCGCTAACATCCGCCTTGCAGATCCTATCCTGGGAAGTGCATACATAAAATATCAAACAGGGCCTCTGGCCTTCTCAACAGTCGACCCGTGCCGACCGAACCTGGGACTACGCGAAGGTCTTGCTCTAGTACATCCGTTGCCCATCTTGGTCCCTTGGGATGGATGACTAGGTTCAGCTAGCGGGTTTGAATCAAGGCCTCACATAAACAGGCACTCCCGAAGGTTGTACCTTTTTGGCACATATGGTTGTACGTTTCACAAGAAAGACTCACCCAATGAACCGGTCCTTATGTGATCAGAGTAAGCTCTGGGATAGAGTATCCTCCACTGAGGCCGTCCCCTTACTCCCAGGTCCAAAACACACCCTAGGGGTTGTCATTACTATTATTCCAAAACACACCCAAAGAGAAACCCTTCCTAAGCATCTTGTTTAATATAAAATGATATTTTGTTAGATCCTCTCCATAGAGGATCCAACAGGTGTTTTATGCCCCTTCATGGGGCATGACTCGACTGGCCTAGCATTTCTAATATGGGATGGCTTATGGAAAGGTAGTTTCCTAGTGTTATATGGCATGTGTCATTTCAGTAGCAAAAAGGTTAATCTAGCAAGCACGTATTTCTAAAGAAATAGTTCTTAAAAGGAAAACAATGCAGTCCGTATTAGGTTGGCCATATTATTAACTCTCGCACTCAACGGGATAAAACATGAACTAAGAGTCGGAACTTGCCTTCATTGAAAATTCTTAACGTCTCCTAGGCTGACCTGGGTCTTTGCTTCACGTCTTCTGAATCCTTGGCTTCGGGGTAGAGCCTGGTCGTCTACCGATTACATAAGCACATAAAATAGCAATCAATTTAATAATACATCAATCAATACCTAAAGAATGGAAAGAAAGGAAAAGGATGGGTACTCTAGGAATTACCTTATAATTAAAGGTGAATTCGCAGGTGATGAATGAATAACTCTTTAATTATTTGGAACTATGTTTCTAAAGAATTAATAGGTCGAGTGGCTGCATTTTCAGGAGATTCTAGGGAATTTAAGGATTAATTCGCTAGGGTTATTTAGGATTTTGGTCGGGCAGCACAACGGTTAGGTTTGGATGATCATTTGAGATTTTTGATGGGCGGCACTACGACTAGGTTGGGACGGGAATTGAGATTTAGGTCAGGCAGCATTATGGCTAGGTTTGGTTGATACCTAGAGTTTCATTCGGGCGGTATAACAGCTAGGTTTGGATGGGACTTGAGGCTTTGGGTGAGCAGCATAATGGCTATTCCTGGATGATATTCGGGGTTTGGTTTGGGCAACATAATGGCTGTGTGGTGGAATAGACTAGAGGCTTGGACAGATCCTTAAGGGGTTGGGGTCACTAGAGAACTGTGGAATGATCCTAAAGAGTAGAACTTGAGAGCTTGTACAACAATTGGTTTGTCCCTGCACTAGGGGATAGTACACATGACGACAGACACAGTCGGGCAAGATCAAGTGAGGATAGAAACCAGAGAGCTTGTACAATGGACACCACTTTGTCTCAGTGCTAAGGGATATCACACATGGCGATAGATGAGCCGGTACAAGATCAGGCAGATGGGCGACAGCAATAGGGGTTAGCAGTGATGATAGGGTAGCGAGGAATTGCTAGATGGGTGCTGTTAACAACGCAGGTAATGGTGGCTAGAGGTCGCACGGTGCACTCGGCTTCGACTCGAGGCCTTCGGCCTTACAGCGGGTGGAGGCGGTGTGACATCTTTCCTAATAAGGCTGGGTTCTAAGATCATGGTAAAAGATAGAAAAGGGACTCGTGTGGGGTGAACTACAGAAAAGAAGGCATGGCTAGCCTTTTGGGATTTTATGGGATTTTTGATGAATTTTTGAGAAGTTTTGGAGGTGGGTAAGGCTTGAACTAAGATTTAGGGTGCACATGTCAGGGTGCACGTAGCATTTTTAGGCGTGCTAGCATAGCGTTGCGTTCCGGCCGCGGTACTATGCTGTGGACCGGGTTTTTGCGCTGGTGGACTAGGGCGCGGGTGTGTCCATGGTCCAGTGGACCACATCCACGGAGGCGGGGTGGAGGAGGCTGACGGCATCACAGATCTGAGCCCGCATGTCAAGTTCGAAGAGAGAGGGAAAGGCAGCAGGTTGGAAACGGAGGTGGTCGCTGGGGCATCAATGCTGGGTGGCACCGCCAGGACCCATGTGCGCCGTCGTGCGAGGCGCTGGAATCACTCCATGACGGTGATTCCGATCGCCGCCAGCTATGGCGGTAGCACTAGGGGAAAGTGAAAATCCTAGGGATCTCCCTAGCAATGTCACGGGGGTGGAGAGGAGAGACGGAGAGAGTGGCCGCGAAGAACAAGGATGTTTGAGTGGCTGGCTCGGTGTGAAGGGCTGATGAGGGGTTGGGGCACTATTTATAGGCGGAGGGGTGAATGGTGGTGTCGCCATGTTATGGGGTTTTGATGAGGACGGCTAGGGGAGGCTGGTGTTAACGCTCATTATTAACACACTTTTACCCCTATTTATCTTCAATAATGACATGAATTTAATACCTAAACTATTGATCACACCTAATAAACCAGTCATTTTCACATGTGCAATATATTTTGGAAGATATTCTATTTTTGCAGGGAATTGGACCTAAAGGTATATTTTTGGATAAAGCATTGAACGAGCAACGAACTAGACGAAGACGAAAGCCAATGGGCCTAGGAAGGGCCTGGGCCCATCAGCCCAGAGGAGCCCAGGCCGATCAACCTAGGGTGCTCTAGTGCCCCCTAACGCCTATATTTGGCAAGCAATCCTCCGAGATGATTTAAGTGCTAAGTTTGTGAAGATATAGTAAGGATCACTTCGGGATCAAAGAGGAATCAAAGAAGACCAAACAAAGATTTGGAAAGTTATTAAAGATCAATCTCATCCCGAAGCAACCGACATGCTAAGCGCACATGCAAGTGAAAATAAGACTTCAAAGCACCAGAGAAGATTTGGGGATGAAGCAGGATGCGAGAGGGCAAAATGAAGGCCTAGGCTAATCGGCCTGGACCCTCCCAGGCCGATCAGCCTGGGATTTTCTTCATCCCCTCGCCTCCCAATATTTGCCACACGCCCTTTGGACTATAAGTACCCCAAAAATCCACTGAGCCCCAGATCCAAGATGACGTACTCGACATGAAGCAACAAAGAAGCAGAAGGAGCTTGAGGTACACCTCTCCGAAGAGCCGAGAGCCGTGTAGTTGTCGGGGGTTAGAGTAGCTGAACCTCTGCTGGCGTGATCACCCTGCGAGGAAGATCATGCTGGAATTCTAGAGCTAGGAGTCATCAAGATCAAGGTAGGATCCCGGTTGTGATCTTATGATGTACAAACATTCACGGTGAAGTAATAGATGTGTTCATGTCCTTAGCGATCTAAGTATCTCCTTTGATGGTTTTATACTTTATCGGGTTTGTTTGCTTTTCAATCTATGAATCGATGATAGATTGCTTAGGGTGTTCTTGTGGTCGTGGTGACTAGATTTGCATGCCTGATCTATCGATGAGTATGACATGTTCTCTTGATCGTGCCCTTAACCTGCTTGCGCTGATAGAGGTGATCATGACAGTATCTTTCATGTGTAAGGTTGGGGGGTTGGGATCCGGACTGGAGGTGTAGCTTTAAAGATGCTTTTTACTAGGATCATATATATGTTGCTTTGCTATCTATGCTCAGAATTAGGACATATGCATAGTCTAGGTTTCTCTAGATTGGTTATCTCAACTTTATCTGTTATGTGTCTGTACATGCTTAGCAGATTGGATTTGAATCTCTCATAAACACCAAGTTAATACTAACAATGCTAGTTGAAATAGATCTTGTGCTATAAGTTCCACGGACTGATAAACCTTGGGCGAATACTCTGAGGGAAGAGCTACAACTGATCCATACGCTTGTGGTTTACAATTTGGCATGCTAACAGCTGTCAACAGCTGGACGCCAGGGGAGGTGTCCCGGTGAGTGAGGCTGGCCGGGGATGAGCGAGGCGGCCACCTGGCACGTGGTAGAGGAAATGGGGAATGGCGTCGGTGCCTTGGCAGTGACGGAAGGCGAAGAGGGAGGGAGGTGGCGACGTTGGGGAAGGATGGTGCATTAGGGTGATGACACATGGCGCGGTGGTGCGGGGACACGGCGGCAGAGTTACGGCAGGAGGGTGAAATGGGATAGGATGGAGAGGGAGAGGTGATGAGAGTGGAGTACTGCGGGGGTTCTATGGCGAAGGGGGGTGTCAGAGGTGGCAGAGATAAGCGAGAGAGAGATAGGGGATGTACCTGGGTGGTGTTGGTCGTCGATGGTGATAGCACAACGTCACGCACGCAAGGTGCGGTGACCGTGCCAGCAGCAACGTGGCGTGACTAGGCAGGATGGGGGGTAAAGAGGCAGCAGTGGCAAGGGGGGAACGCATCCGGCGGCACAACGTTCTGCGGGGCGCGTGGTGATGGCATCAGTAGGGGATTGAAGGGGGGGTCGGGCATGGGTTTTGGCGTGGCGGAGGTGGAGGAGGAGATGCGCCAGCGTGTGATGGCGCCGGTGGAGATGGTGTCAGAGCGGTGGCAGCGGCGGACAGCCGACGCAGTGTTGGCGACGCCATGGCTGGGCGTTTGCTAGGCGGCGGATGGAGGAAGGGGAGGAGAGGGCTAGGCGAGTTGGCCGGCTTGTGTTGGGCCAGTAGGAGGTGAGCAGGCCAAGAGTTGGTGGAGAGGAGTGAGACGGCTGGGTCATTGGGCTGGAGGGGAGAGCGGCTGCACAGAAAGAAGGAAGAAGAAGCTGGCTGGGCCAGAATTGGAGGTGAGCCAGAGGCGGGACAAGCCGGGTCACAAAAAAGAGTGGACCGAATGGGAGGTCGTGGCCCACGAGTGGTTTAGAAGTGTTTTCCATTTGTTTAAAGATGATTTGAACTCAGTTTGAATAAAGTTTGAGTTGTGAACTCGAGTTGGGTATAAAAATGGAATATTTTGGGAGGGTTTGGGGTTTAAAATTGGTTGGACATGACTATGATTAGCTAGGGTTGCTATAGGGGTTTGATTGAGACTTAATTTGAATATTGAGTCTAGGACTTTAGAGAGAGAGGTATTTTAGGTTTGAGGATTTAAAGGACTTGGTGTTGAAAGGGTTTGATGGACTCAAGGATTTGAATAATATTCAAAAGGAAATTAGAATAGGGTTTCTAAAGCAACCAAGTGCATCACATACGTAGTTTTAATGCAAGATTTATTTGGTAAAAATAATTTTAAATATTCAGGAAAAGAAATTATGTTATAAAAAATTTAAGAAGTCCATATTTTTAAATGCTCTAAAAAGCGGGATGTTACAGGGGCCTTGATCCTCTTCTCACCACCAGGGAGGTACGGCCCTGATCCTCCTATCTCATCTCCATTCGATGAGTTCCTCTTCCCCGTTGATTTGGTTATGTGCTACATTTTCAGCTCCTTTTGATTTGTTTGCATGTTCATTTCAGCCGGTGGATGGAACAGCTCTCTGTGAGAGCAACACCTCGAGGGCGTGACAGCGAAGGTGGTGGAGATGGGAAAGTACAGGGAGGAGTGTCGTTGGAGAACGTTGAGATCTAGAGGCTCGGCAAAGTGTTACAGGGATGCAATGGTGATGATTCAGGAGCACGCCAGGATGGAGGAAAGGCTTATCTTCCTTGACACGCAGAGGGCATTATTTCCAGGTTGATTTGTGTTTGAACTCAATTATTTGTGCAGCATTATATTATTCTATTAATTTCTCCGTGAATTTCTAATGGCACAATTTCATTGGTGGTGAATTTGACCTTTTTAACTTGGGTCACCCTCAGTTTTTCTTTTGCTTTCCATTAAATTATTAAAGACTGAATGTGATTCAGTCTGCATCCATGGTTCATGGTGGAGAAATATGCAGCATTTTAAGGACCTGTTTTTTGTCTTTACATTTTAGAACATATAATGAATATGTAAGGTAAGCGGAAGCACGTTTTGATAATTTATCATCAAATTTATATATGATTGGCTGGCACCCTATGGTCAACAATCTGCTTGCTTGCAGTGAGGAGCCATGGATATCACTATCCTCACTGCCTGGTCACCTGGTATCTGCTCCCCTTCTAACGATAAAAGGCATGCCACTGATCATTATGTTGTTTAAATTTTCTGTCACTGGTAATCTGTATTGCGTACTTCTTAAAAATGGCAAGGATCGGAAGGAGCTGCTCCATTTATTTGCTAAAACTGCAAAAAGAATACTTGTTACATGAACATATGCTGGAAATTGGATATCTGGTGCGTGGATGATTGCATGGAATGAAAAAAGTGGGAAAATGACTCTTGGTAAGAATAAAAAAAAAATCTTTGCAATAAAAATATTTATCATTTTTATACTGTTATTTAGTTTGTTTGGTGTAGAAGATAGTATAGAGTGCTTGGCATTGTGTAGGATAAACAGTTTTTGTGAGATCCTTTATAAGCTTTATAAATGGCTTCATTAATCTAAATTTTGTGAGAATATAATTTTATGGGTCCATCCTAATATAATCTCCTAAGCTGACATGGATTTAACCTCCCAGCATACTGAATTAGCTAAGCAACTGATTTGTTAGGAACAATCTAAATTTTGCCTAACAATTTACAGAGTAAAATTTTTGTTTGTCTCTAGGTAAACCAGACCTTAAACCCATGGAAAGAGATGCAACTGTTGGTTCTGCTCAGCATCAAATGATTTGGTTGTTCCTTGGTTTTTTTCTTTCAGGAGAAGCAGTTCCTTTTTAACACTGTTCTTTTGATTCACATGTATGCAGATCAAACTGAATGTCTTTTTTATTCAGAATCTATCCTCATTAGGTTCCCAATTATAAACTGAATTTCTTTTTTATTCAGAATTATAGTTGTTTATTGGACGTAATCTGTCCTTATTAGCTTCCCAATTACAAATTGAATGTCCTTTTTCTTAAGAATACATGATCTGTTTCACAGTTCTTTTGATTCACATGTATGCAAATCAAACTATTTGGTTGCTTGATTTCATAACAGTGCCTGCTTATGCATTAGGTCTCATACTCTCATCTGTAATCCTTCTCACCTTGTGCTGTACAAATGGTGTGTGATTAGTTAATCTTGATTTCTTGGTGTTATGCTTTACTTAACTATTCTCTGAATCCTGAAACTTTTGTGCATGGTCAGTATGCCTTTGTTTGATGAACATTAGTAAAAAAGTTTCTTACATTTAGAGATAGTGCAGTTTACCTTCAGTGTATGCCTTTGAACTGTTAGCTACTTTGGGTCCAGCTAGCGGTGTGGACTTATATTTTTAGAAGCATTGTATCCTTGTCTGGAATAGACGCAATTCATTTCCCCCTGATGTTGGGTACTATTCAGAATGTATTGAGAAATAATCCTGTTAAAGTACACCACAAGAGTTCTTTGTCATTTGCAGAATTGAAGTTAGGAATTTTCCAAACCATACTTTTATTGCTCTTTGTCATTTGCAGAATTGGGTTAATCCATTCAGGTTTGGGATTATAGGTTATAGCTGACAATATGTACACCACAAGAGTTCAGCAAGATGAAATAATAGCAACAATGGTAAGGTTCACAATCTACTTGGGAACAGGTCTTCCTCACTGTCAATGCTTAGAGCAAAAGAACTATACACATGTCTTGGGTGCTTATTTTTGAGAGTTTTATATATGTGTATGGAGCTTTGCTCTGTAGTGTAAAGACTTGGGATTTATATTTGTGAAAAGTATGCTTGTATATGTGTGAAGTGTATACAAAAGTGAGTTGAATTCCAGATTAGGGATAACATCTTTGTGGTTTTCAGGACTGAAGAGTTGTTAAAGTTTTTGGTATACAACATATAGCTTCTCTCATTTTCTTACCAGGTTAAAAGTTTTTGGTTGTTTGCAATTATAAATCATCTTTTGGTTATTTGATTTGCATTACCAAATCAAGCCGTAGCGTTAGCATGTGTCTCCCTTTGGTTTGAAGTTGCTCTGAAAATTGGTCGTGAAGGAGAATCCCGTTGCTGCTTTGGGTCCAGGTAGAGAGTGGTCTTAAATGTAAGTGTCCTGTTCTTTTTTTCTAGCTATGGAGTATTCTGTTACTTGAGTTTGCTTTCTGCAGCTACGATGCACCATTGATCTTGACCAATGAATTCCTTGACTGTCGGCAGCGAGTACGGGCACACGTTGGTGTGAACCATAAACAGGAGTCTGCGCGGCTGTCTTTGGAACTAAGTGTTGCCAGAGTTGTGTGGTCATT
Source organism: Setaria viridis (assembly GCF_005286985.2). Classification (NCBI taxonomy): domain Eukaryota; kingdom Viridiplantae; phylum Streptophyta; class Magnoliopsida; order Poales; family Poaceae; genus Setaria; species Setaria viridis. Next base: position 23,231,348 of record NC_048267.2, on the reverse strand, counting down.
CTCTCCTCTCGACGCCATACCTATTCTTGAGGTGGCTCATGCAATGGCTAAGGTACGTATGGCTTCCACATTGTTGACATCCATGGTGACCTCCTCATCCCAATTCTCCATTTCAAAAATTATAGCTTGTCCTGTATGCACGACCGTTTTGGATTGAGATCTTGGATATTTGTGACTGAGTATGTGCAACAGTGGCATTTGTGGAAGGCTAAGCAAGAAAGAATCAGAATAAGGCAGGATTCCTCCACAATCATTAGAGCTCCATGCCAAGCTCCTTTGCTGTAGTATGACCTCTGCGCATAACCTGTTTGTCGAAATGCTACGAGCTAGGAGAATAGCACATGTCAGAGCCTGCTTTCTTGCTTGGATGGATGGACCAGCCAATAACCTGCACTACGGGAAATAGGAAAGATGCCGAGTGCCAGGGGCACTTGGCGAAGCCCCAAAAACACTCGGCAAAGCGTTTGCCGAGTGTAACACTCGGCAAACGACACACGGCAAAAATCCTGACGGCAAACACTGATTCGCTGAGTGTTTTGTGTCGGGCACTCGGCAAAGACTTTGCCGAGTGCTCAGAAAACACTCGGCAACCAATTATTGAAAAAAATAAAAAAAAAAGTCATGCTCCCCCACCAGCACATCCTGCTCCGCCGCCGCCGCCGCCGCCACCATCCACACCGCCGCCAGCCAGCGCCACTGCTTCCCACCGCCACACCATGAACCCCGCCGCTGCCAGCACCGGCTCGCCGCCACCACGCCCCCGCGCCAGCCACTACAACACGCCCCCGCCAGCCACCACCACACGCCGCTGCGTCCCTCGGTGGGCTCCTCGGACGGCCGAGACGGAGTCCGCCGGATCCGGGGAGGGGCGCCGCCGGTGACGGAGGGGAGGGGTGCGGAAGCAGATCCGGTGGAGGGGCCGGGGGCGCCGGGCGGTGGGGCCTGGGGCGGCGGGGCCGGGGGCGCCGGGCGGCGGGGCCTGGGGCGGCGGGGCCGGGGGCGCCGGGCGGCGGCGGGGGGTGCTGGGCGGCGGGCGGCGGCGGGAGGGAGAGAGGAAGAGTTGGGAGTAGAGTGACGAGTGGGAGTGACGGGGGGAAGAGGTGCGGTGCGGCCGAGACTTAAGTCGTTGGGGCCGGGGAATTAAGTCGCCGAGTGTCCTAGGGTGACACTCGGTGAAGGGTTCTTTGCCGAGTGTCTACCCTAGGACACTCGGCAAAGCTATTTTAAAAAAAATTTAAAAATATCTAACAGTTTCAAAAAAATGTCAAAAATTTACATGAAATAATATATATTCTCTATTGACTGTACAAAAAGTTTTGTAGTCAAATCAAAACTGGACCGTCATTTTAACTCCAAATCTTATGCAATCCTTCTCAACGTTACTATTTTTCTTCTGAAATACTTCGGTTTGTAAACATGGTACGTGATGAAATGGGCAAAACATTCTCAATTTTTTTCCATAGCCTCCACCTATGATACCATCACATCATGACAAATCTCATGATTTTCAGACTTTGCTTGTTTTTTTTATAATTTAAAAATACCACTGCCACACGTTCATGGTCGTGTTTCCTGAACAAGATGTTCGAAATTTCTTGTCATTTCATGGGTCAGGTCTCAAATTGGGCCGAAAAACATGAATATTATTTTTCTACTCATTTTGTTCCATAATTTGAATCACTTGCAGTTCAAATTTGACTTATACCAAAAATTCCCTTGAAATACAATTAATTAAATAAATATAGCAAATAAATCCAAAAATATACCAAATTTTAACATGGAGTACCACATGTTGTATGTGGGAAGTAGGAAAAATTTCATGGTGAAAAGAGGAAAAAAAATTATTTTTTTGCCGAGTGTCAAAAAAAAATACTCGGCGAACCCCCCTCTTTGCCGAGTATTTTTTTTGACACTCGGCAAACCCCCCTCTTTGCCGAGTGTTTTTTTTGACACTCGGCAAAGAGGGGGGTTCGCCGAGTGTTTTTTATTTGACACTCGGCAAAGCCCCGATTTGCCGAGTGTTTTTTATTTGCCGAGTGTTTTTGGCTTGGCACTCGGCGAAGAGCTTGTTTGCTGAGTGCTCGAAAAAAAACACTCGGCAAAAAAAATACACTCGGCAATTTTGAACTTTCCCGTAGTGCTGGTGTATTTCCCTGGGAAGATTTAGGGCTTGTAAAATTTAAGAATATTGAATGTAATTTATTTGAATGTTGGTCTGACATAGAGTATTACATCTCGTATTGTGTAAACTTTAAGAAATATATCATTTTGTGCTTGTTACATTTACTACGTTGCATATATACCCTGAAGCGTTAGCAGGAGCATTATATTACACTATGTAAAAATCTAACAAAGAAGACACCTATATTGAAGAAGCGAAATTAAATCGCATTTTCAATAAAATATAGGAGACGCGTATTCACGAAAAGTGTCTCCAACATATCTACCGACCTACAAATAAACAAAATGCATCTCCTGTGTAAGTATATAGGAGACGCGTATTAAAAAAATGCGTCTCTGATAACGTATAGATCAAACCCGGACCCGAAAAAATAATTGCGCTCGGTCGTGGCCTCGCGGGTTCACGTCCGCGCTCAGTCAGGTCTCTGCCTCCGCCACGTCGCGCTCCTTTCTCCCTTTCTCTGTTCTCTATCTCTCGTCTCCCTCCCTCTCGTCTCCACCGCCGCCTCCAGCTAGATCCCGCGCGCGCCGCCGCCTCCAGAGAGATCCCGCACGCGCCGCCGCCCGGAGAGCCTTTGTGCCGCAGCTCGCCCACCTTGCGGCCTCGCCCGCCGTGCCGCGTTCGTACTTGCCGCCGCGCCGCCCACCCCCGGACTCACCGCGATGCCTCCTCGCCGTCACTGCTCCATGGGAAGACCTAGACAGCTCTGCCCGTCCAGTTCTCCACGAACAAGGTAACCCGGCCCTCCACCGAATCCGCACCTCTAGCGTTGAATCCCTCTAAAGTTCCCGCCCTCCACCAAATCCGCATCCCAGTGGCATCGAATCTCCCAAAAGTTCCTAACCCTAGGTTGGTGGCATGCAGGTGGCTCTCGAGGCGCACTTCGAGAAGAATCTGGGGCTGGACACCGTCGAGGTGGTGATGGCCATCGAAGAGGAGTTCAACCTCAAGATCCCTGACCTGGAGGCCGACAAGATTGACTCATTTTCATGGTTTAATTTGTTTCTGAGGGAGAATAATTGGCCGGTGTGGTTCAGGAAAACTTGTGCTCCTGATTCTTTTGCGACAGTTGATGATGTTAAAGGATTGTGATCCTGTGTAGGTAATGAACAAATTGATCCCTTCCTTCTCCCTCAATTGTAGGCAGATTCTGATGAAGTGAGGTGCTAAGTAATTTTAGGAATTTTTCAATACCTTTCCATGGAGTATTCGAACAGGGTTTTCTAGTTGAATAGAATGGGATGTGTGAAACTGTGAATCATTTTGTAGTCGACCTTCTGTAGTCTAGCAGGAAAAGGGCAGGTCTACAGTGCAGCTCCGATTAGAAATAGTAGATGACAGAATTAAATAATGTGGAGAAAACCAAAGTTGTAGGAAACTATTCTTAGTGTTTTTGGTGTACTTGTTTGACACTTTCTGTTGTATAAAGATAGGTATGAAAAGGACCAAGTCTACTATGCTGCAGTAGTCCGGTTAATGAAGAAGGCTAACTTTTTGGGGAAGTTAGCAACTAAGTTATAGATATGTGAGCTTGTGGCCTTCATGCTAAGTAGAAGCTGCCTCCTCTTGTCTTATGATTAATGCTCCCTTATTTTTGCTTTTCTGTTTATTTCGTTCTAATCCAGACAATAATGGGACAAAGCGTGTTATGCCAGCTGGTGGAATCAATGATCTTGCAGTGCTACTGTTCTATCCTCTAGCCATGGTAAATTCAGAAGCTTGTAGTGTTTAACTTTACTACTCTGATACATCTTTAACTGTATGGTATATTCCTATGACGATGGTTAACAGTATTGTTCTTCTAGACATGGTAATTTGAACTCAGGCTGTTATAAATTCCGTTATTTACACCTCTAGTTATTTCTGTTCACCATTTAGTTCATTGTTGTAATCTGTGTGGAAACTGAGGAATTCTAGTATTCTCTCTCCAACTTGTTCTCTGACTGCCCCCCAAATGATTTGGTTTTAGACCTAGGGTTGCTGCATTGCTGCTCAGCGTCATGATCGAATCCTAATTTCATCCATTGTCCCCCGAACTTGCAGGTGATTTCTCTGTAAGAATTAGAGGAAACGTGGTTGCCTATGTTGGCCTACCACGGGTGCATGTTATAGGGGCAATAGCCCAAGAGATATATATGATGCTGTCATCGTATGTGATTCGGATGCTTTACAAGATCTATCTCTAAGCCAGCCAAACCATCCAATGATGACAAGCAGAGTTTGAGTCAATTACAGATATCCTAGATATTCTAACATCCTCCATCAATCTAAACTCTTCTTGAGCTTGAGATTTAGATTGTGTTTAAACTCAAGTTTCCAACCGGCAATGCCTTGGTAAAATCATCAGCAACCTGATCTTTGGTAGAAATAAACCTGACTTGCAACTGCTTCTTCATTACTCGTTCTCTTACAAAATAAAAATCGATTTCTATATGCTTTGCTCTAGCATGGAACACTGGATTCGCAGACAAGTAGGTAGCTCCCAAATTGTCACACCATAGAATAGGCGGCTGTCTCAATTTAACTCCAAGTTCGCCACTCCAGCCAAATTAATTAAGCCGTAGCATTTGCCATAGATTTGTCTTGACCTCGATAGTGTAGCTTGCTTCCTAGCGCTCCAAGATATACGATTCAGTCCCAAAAATATTGCAAAGCCACCAGTAGATCTTCTATCATTAATGCTACTAGCCTAATCTGCATCAGGAAAGGCACTTAACGCCATTGAGCTAGACCTTTCAATATTCAAACCAATATCCAAAGTATATCGAATATATCTGAGAATTCTCTTGACAGCTGTCTAGTGATCACTAGTAGGCGCATGCAAGAACTGACACACCTTATTAATGGAGAAGGCCAAGTCAGGATACTGCAACGCCCCAACTATACTTCTATACCGTGTACCATCTTCAGCGCTTAGCAGCTGTCCTTCATGACTTGAAAGTTTTTCTAATGTTGACAACGATGTAGGAAACACCTTACAATTTGTCATGCCAACTCTTGTTAAGATTTCTTGAGCATACTTTCCTTGAGATAGCCGCAAGCCCTTACTGTCTCATTTAACTTCTATTCCCAAGAAGTAATGCAAGTCACCAAGATCTTTTAAAGCAAAATCTTTCTTTAGATCAAGTAGCAACGCCGTGACAGCTTCACTAGATGAACTAATAACAATAATGTCGTCCACATATATAAGCATATCAATAACAACTTCTGATTGTTGTTAGATAAATAGAAAAGTATCTGATTTTGATGCTCTAAAACCAAGATTAATAAGCTTAGAACTTGATCTTGCATACCAGGTCCTTGGAGCTTGTTTCAAGCCATATATAGCTTTATCAAATCTACACACCATATGTGGACCATGAACACTCTCAAAACCTGGAGGCTGCTTCATGTAAACCTCCTCTTCCAGAACGCCATGTAAGAACGCATTTTGAACATCCAATTGTCTCAAACACCAATTTCTGGAAACAGCAATGGACAAAACTACCCGCACTGTAGCAATCTTGACAACCGGGCTAAATGTATCTTCATAATCAATACCGTAGCGTTGTTTGAAGCCTTTTGCTACCAAGTGTGCTTTATATCTGTCAATTGTCCCATCTGCCTTCCTTTTTAATTTTGTAAACCTATTTACAATCAATCAGGTTGCTTCCTTGCTTCGCTTCAACAAGATGCTAGGTTTGATTTCTCATTAATGCCGTGTATTCCTCATGCATTGCCTTTTCCACTTGGGATCTGCTAGAGCTTCCTGCAAATTTTCTGGTTCACCAGTAGCATAGAAATTTAACCACCGAACTGTTCCATCAGTGAATTTCTTGGGCTTGAAAATACCATGTTGCGATCGTGTACGCCGTTGTGAAGGAGAGGCCTCAGCTTGAGCTGCCAGCGGTGGAGCATCTGATCTAATTTGAGGCACAGAAGATCCGCCATCTCCAGCTTCAGCCGGCTGCTGGGGAGACATGGAGACGCTTGGCATAGCAGGATTGGACGAGCCGGGCGCGGGCGAAGGCGGTGTCAAGCACGGCGCGGGTGCAGGAGAGTCTGCGCTACCCCCCCCTATGCGTCAAGCCAGCACTGGTCCCGGCGGCGCCCGAGGCCGTAGGAAGATCAGCGCGGGGATTGGAGCTGGATACGTCGTGCGCCGCCGAATCTTCATGGAATTCAGTGCCAGGAACTGCAGGGAGGTCAAATGAAGCCGAATCTGCATTGGTTTGCACCGGATTTTCGTCATCTATGTCCTGCGCATGAATAGATATATCACCAGAGATATTAGTAGCATTAGTAACACAACCTATACCCCCTGGATTAAGAAGATGGCTTGGAAGGAGCACAATTTCTTTGCGAAGCTGAGCCCTAGCATTTGGATGAAGCTAGGCAAAAGGAAAAATATCCTCATCAAAGACCACGTCCCTAGATATGTAGATACGACCAGTAGATATGTCAAGGCACTTGAACCCCTTGTGCCCCTTGTGCATGAAGCTATATCCCAGAAAGGCACATCGTGTAGAGCGGAAGGCTAATTTGTAGTTATTGTATGGTCAAAGATTGGTCCAACATGCACAACCAAAAGTTCTAAGGGACGTGTAAGTAGGCTTTTCCTGAAGGAGACACTCATGAGGTGTTTGGAAGTTGATAACTTTGCTTGGAAGGAGATTTATGAGGTAAGTAGCTATAAGACGGCATGATCCTAATATTTCAAAGGCATAGATCCATTAGCAAGAAGGGCAAGACCAACTTCAACAATGTGACGATGCTTCCTTTCAGCAGCACCATTTTGTTGATGAGCATGGGGGCAGGAGACTTGGTGAGAAATACCCATGCGTTGAAAAAAGAATTCAACTTTTTATATTCTCCACCCCAATCTGATTGCATTGCTTTAATTTTCCTACTGAATTTTCTCTCAACAAGTTGTTGGAAGTCCTAAAAGACTTGAAAAACATCAGACTTTTTCTTAATGAGGTATATTCAAGTATATTTACTTAAGTGGTCTATGATGATGAAGACATCCCTTCCAATGATACAACCACGCCTACTACGCAGTAAGGACCAATGACAAGAGCTCGTGCACGAGAGCTAAATTATCAGGTTAACTCATTCCTCGCTGTCCATAAACCCTCATCTCAGAATTGGATGCTACTAAGTTATTGGGATGATTTTATTATTATTAGGAATGATGGAGAGGAGCCTAATGGATCAACCAATCAGTTTGGGCATCAATATCACACAATAAGAAAGCACAAGATCAGACATTAAGTTTAGACTTCAAGTTCGTACAGCCAGGCAACATCAAATTGACGTGGCAATATTTCTCAACTCCGGATGTTGTTTGAGGCATATGAGTACTCATTGGAAAGATCTTGAAGTTTACTTTCAGATGGATCTAACCTTATGATGAAATTCCACCGGAGCTGAGCAGAATTGACAAAGAGACGTTCGACCTTCCAGTCTTGGGCTGAAACCCTTATATCTCGTGCAGCCCACTAGGGGCCCTTTCCAGCTTAGGGTTTACACCCTCCCACGCCTCCTTGTTGTTGCCCATGTATAAATACATCTAGCAGCCACCAGGATGAACTTGGGTTTTGTTTAGATGCAAGTTAGCTACTGCTACTTCCTAGTGAACGCGTGTGTCGACTAGACCACCCGATTTGCTTGATTCAAGACCCCAACTCGTGATTCAGGTTTCATTTGTTTCAGATCCGTGGGTTTATTTGCTTGTTCATCTTGTTCTTGCTTGTTCTCGATTGCTAGCAGGTTCAAGGGTGTTCTTGGCCCGGCAAGAACAGCCAACGTCGGAATCGGTGTACCTGTTGCTAAGGCGCAGCATCCTGTGATTGTTGTAGTCGGACAGCCAACGTTGATTCCACCCCCAAATCGAAGTTACCCCTCCTCTCATTGAAAGATTGGGAATAGCCCCTGCCATATCATGTGGTAATCAGAGCAAGGTTAATCGGTGAGAGTAACTACCCATTCTTTACTTTACCTACAGTCCAAAAATACCCAAAAAAATAGATAGGCTAGATCTGAAATCCCAAAAACAAAACTAGTTGGAGCCCTTGCTGTTCTACCTAGTTCTTGGCTTGTTGAGTTTGTGGTTGCATCATGGTGTCAAGTGCTGGTTCTTAAGTTCTAATCCATTAGAGTTTTGAGTTCTTGTCACATTTTTGTCACCATTAGATTCGCTGCCACTTTCCCCCCACCTTTTCACGCTGCTGCATTTGCCCACTATTTTCGCAATCCCCACTTCCAGATCTGCACGAGAAGAAATTAGCTCTATTTCTTGCATCCGATCTCCAATTCAAGTGTTTAGATACATTCTGGAAAGGTTACTTTGTGCTCTTTCAGGGAAAATTAACCTTGCTACCAAATTCTTTCTGAGCGCCTTGCAATCGCTATGGAGATTTCCGCATATCTGCTGTGTAATCTGTGCATCTAAAAGCAAGGAGGGCTATGTGAAGTAATTGTTTTGTTTCATTGTGCCAAACATAACTTTTGAGGCTCTTGAAAAGAAAAGAAAAAAAAAGAAAAAAAAAACAAAGGAAGAAACAAGAAGTAAAAGAAGAAAGGAAGAAAAAGAGTTCTTGTTGCTGCATTACTCTCTTTGTATGCCTTGTTTGCCGCTGTTGGGTGACTACGTTTGTGTCTAGGCTCACGTCTCTAATATGGTTTAGCCTAGGACTAGCACAGTACCATTGTGAACATTTATTCAACTTGCTTTGGCTAACGTGGTTATAGCTGTTCCTTGATTTTTTTTTCTTGCAACCACCTATAGCTCCACAAATTATCTACTACGTCACAGGGCTGTGCTTGTGTAACATTTTGTGCTGTTCTTGTTGGCTGCCAACACCAACTTCCTAGCGTGGTAAGAACATGTAAGAACTTGATGGAACAAGATTGAGAGAATGGAGTTTGCTATCACCTAGTTCCACTTGTTGGTAGGACAACTTTTTTCCCCTTGTCTAACCATGGCAGGAAATGAGGATGATGGACAAGTTCATTCACCTCGAACAAGGGGCATCATTCAACACTTTGAACGCCAAGTAAGGGTGCATGCTGAACACCTTGATGAGGATGTTCGAGTTACCAACGAACGCCTTGGCCAATTGGAGGCCACGCAGATCGACACCAACACCCAGCTGACCTCAATGGCGAACACGCTTGGGGCTCTTAACACCTCTCTTGTAGGTATTTTGGCGCGTTTGGATAGGATGGACCAGGAGGGTCGTGATGGTTCGGGACGGCGCAACAACAACAACACCGAGGGTAGCATTGTTGGGCAAGATGAGGAAGAATATTCAGCTGACACGGAGCTTGATGGGGAGGTAAATGGCCAACATAACCAGCAGCAGCGCCGCCATCGACATGGTGGACGTGCTCGTCAACCACGACGTGAGGTACGCAACAATGATGATTCTTTAGGGAAGATAAAATTTAGCATGCCCTCTTTTGATGGAAAATATGACCCCAATGCATATCTCACTTGGGAGCTAGCTGTTGATCAAAAATTTGCATGTCATGATTTTCCTGAAAACAAACGTATTAGGGCTGCTACTAGTGAGTTTACTGATTTTGCTTCTATTTGGTGGAGCGAATATGTGCGCAGCCACCCAAACAACACTCCACAAACTTGGGATGCTATGAAAAGTGTTATGCGAGCTAGATTTGTTCCCTTTTATCATGCATGTGATCTTTTGCATAAGCTTCAACTTTTGAGATAGGGAAACAAATCTGTAGAAAAGTACTATCAAGAGTTGCAAACAGGGATGCTTCGTTGTGGTTTGGTAGAAAATGAGGATGCAGCTATGGCTAGGTTTATGGGTGGGCTGAATCAGGAAATTCATGATATTTTGGCTTATAAAGAATACAATTCGATCACTCGTTTGTTTCATCTTGCTTGTAAAGCTGAAAAGGAAGTACAGGGACGGAGAGCTAGCACGAGAACTAACATTTCTGCAGGTCGTGCTACCTCTTGAACGCCATCCAACCCTGCTGCCCAACTGTACCGAGTCGCTGCCCCATCTTCATCAAGCAGCAAACCACGACCTTTGACAACGAACTCCTCACCATGCCCTCCTGAACCCACAAAGGGGGCAGCTGCTGCACCAACCAAGAGTTCATCCTTAATTGCATCCTCGGGGCGAACGAGAGACATTCAATGCCTCCGCTGCAAAGGTTACGGTCATGTGCGCAAGGACTGCCCAAGCGCACGCGTGCTAGTTGTGCGTCCTAATGGTGAGTATTCCTCTACTAGTGATTTAGATGAATAAACATATGCTTTGCTTGCAGCTAACAATGTAGGGGAAGATGAGGAGCACAACAAAAATAAGGAGCACATTGGAACGGAACATGCTGAAAACTATGAGAGCCTTGTGGTGCAGCGAGTGTTGAGTGCACAAATGGAGAAGGCTAAACAAAATCAGCGCCACACTTTGTTTCAAACCAAGTGTGTGATCAAGGAGCGTTCTTGCCGAGTCATCATTGATGGAGGGAGCTGCAACAACTTGGCAAGTGCTGAAATGGTGGAGAAGCTTGCATTGTGCACCCAGCCACATCCACAACCTTACTACATTCAATGGCTAAACAGTAGCGGTAAGGTGAAGGTAACACGGTTGGTGAGAGCTAATTTTGCTATTGGTTCTTATCATGATTCTATTGACTGCGATGTTATACCCATGCAAGCATGCTCTATGTTGTTAGGAAGACCATGGCAGTTTGACATTGATTCTTTGCATCATGGTAAAACAAATCAATACTCTTTTATGCATAATGACAAGAAACTTGTTTTGCATCCAATGTCTCCTGAAGCTATTTTGAAAGATGAACTTGCTAGAGCTAGTAAAGTAGTGAATCAGGAGCATGCTAAGAGTGAAAATCAGATTGTAGCACATGAACTTAAAAAGCACACAAAGAAGAACACTAAATCTGCCCACAATAATAAAAATGAGATCAAGCTGAAAGGGTCATGTTTCATTGCAACCAAATCTGATTTGGATGAGATTGATGCTAATACTGCTGTTTGCTACACTTTGATTTGCAACAAACCTTGTTTTCACTTGAGGAGATACCTTCTTCTTTGCCTCCTGCAGTTACTAACCTTTCCAAACGAGGTGCCACCAGGGCTGCCACCAACCCGTGGGATTGAGCACCAGATTGACCTTATTCCTGGAGCCTCATTGCCCAACCGTGCGCCATACAGGACCAACCCCGAGGAAACTAAAGAGATTCAGCGCCAAGTGCAAGAATTGCTCGATAAAGGTTATGTGCGTGAGTCTCTTAGCCCTTGCGCTGTTCCTGTTCTTTTGGTTTCTAAGAAAGATGGATCATGGCGCATGTGTGTAGATTGCCGAGCGATTAATAACATTACAATCAGATATCGTCATCCTATTCCTAGGCTAGATGATATGCTTGATGAATTAAGTGGCTCCATTGTGTTCTCAAAAATTGATTTGCGTAGTGGTTACCACCAGATTCGCATGAAGCTAGAAGATGAATGGAAAACAATGTTTAAAACTAAATTCGGTCTATACGAGTGGTTAGTTATGCCTTTTGGTCTCACTGATGCACCCAGCACTTTCATGAGACTAATGAATGAAGTTTTACACGCTTTCATTGGCAGATTTGTTGTGGTATATTTTGATGACATCTTGATATACAGCAGATCACTTGAGGAACATCTTGATCATTTGCGTGATGTTTTTAATGCTCTACGTGATGCACGTTTGTTTGGTAACCTTGAGAAGTGCACCTTTTTGCACGGATCGAGTCTCTTTTCTTGGCTATGTTGTGACCCCATAGGGAATTGAAGTTGATCAAGCCAAGGTTGAAGCAATACATAGCTGGCCGGTTCCCACAACAGTCACACAAGTGAGAAGCTTTCTCGGGCTTGCTGGATTTTATCGCCGTTTTGTGAGGGATTTCAGCACCATTGCAGCCCCATTGCACGAACTCACCAAGAAGGGCGTACATTCACTTGGGCTGCAGCACCCAAGAGTGCTTTTGACACATTGAAAGATAAGTTAACCCATGCCCCTTTGCTCCAACTCCCTGATTTCACTAAAACTTTTGAACTTGAATGTGATGCTAGTGGAATTGGTTTGGGAGGTGTTTTGTTACAAGAAGGAAAACCTGTAGCATATTTCAGCGAGAAGTTGAGTGGGCCTAGTTTGAACTATTCTACTTATGATAAAGAATTGCTTGCTCTAGTACGGACTTTAGAAACATGGCAGCATTATTTATGGCCCAAAGAGTTTGTTATACATTCTGATCATGAATCATTGAAGCATATTCGAAGTCAAGCAAAATTGAACCGTAGGCATGCTCGCTGGGTTGAATTCATTGAGTCCTTTTCTTATGTCATCAAACACAAGAAAGGGAAGGAAAATGTAATTGCTGATGCTTTGTCTAGACGTTATACCATGCTTTCACAACTTGATTTCAAAATTTTTGGCTTGGAAACAATAAAAGAGAGATATGCCCATGATGGTGATTTTAAAGATGTGTTGCTGAATTGCAAGGAGGGAAAGACATGGAACAAATTCGTCCTCAATGACGGATTTGTATTTCGAGCTAACAAGCTATGCATTCCAGCTAGCTCCGTGTGTATGTTATTATTGCAGGAGGCGCATGGAGGAGGGCTGATGGGACACTTTGGTGCAAAGAAGACGGAAAGCATCCTTGCTGATCATTTCTTTTGGCCCAAGATGCGGAGGGATGTGGAGAGATTCATTGCTCGCTGCGCAACATGCCAAAAAGCTAAGTCACGCCTTAATCCTCATGGATTGTACATGCCTCTAACTGTTCCTAATGCACCATGAGAGGATATTTCTATGGATTTTGTTTTAGGACTGCCTAGAACAAAGAAGGGGAGGGATAGTGTCTTTGTGGTTGTGGATAGATTTTCTAAGATGGCACATTTTATACCATGTCATAAGACCGATGACGCTACTCATGTTGCTGAATTGTTCTTTCGTGAGATTGTTCGTTTGCATGGTGTACCAAACACAATTGTTTCAGATCGTGATGCAAAATTTCTTAGTCATTTTTGGAGAACTTTGTGGGCTAAATTGGGTACTAAGTTGCTTTTTTCCACTACTTGTCATCCCCAAACTGATGGACAAACCGAGGCTGTGAATAGAACTTTATCTACCATGCTTAGGGCAGTTTTGAAAAAGAACATAAAAATGTGGGAAGAATGTTTGCCTCATGTTGAGTTTGCTTACAATCGTTCACAACACTCTACTACTAAAAAGAGCCCTTTTGAGATTGTTTATGGTTTTGTGCCTCGTGCCCCTATTGATTTGCTGCCTTTACCAACTTCTGAGAGATTGAATTTTGATGCTAAACAACGTGCTGAGTTGATGTTAAAAATACATGAGACCACAAAAGAGAACATAGAGAACATGAATGTTAAATATAAACTTGATGGTAGCTTAGGAAAGAAGCATGTTACTTTCGAACCGGGTGATTTGGTTTGGCTGCACTTGAGAAAGGATCGGTTTCCTGATTTGAGAAAGTCAAGTTGCTTCCGAGAGCTGCTGGTCCTTTTAAAGTTGTAGCTAAGATCAATGATAATGCCTACAAACTTGAGTTGCCTGCAGATTTTGGGGTCAGCCCCACATTTAACATTGCAAATTTGAAACCATATTTGGGTGAGGAAGATGAACTTGAGTCGAGGACGACTCACATGCAAGAAGGGGAGGATGATGAGGACATCCCTTCCAATGATACAACCACGCCTACTACGCAGCAAGGACCAATGACAAGAGCCCGTGCACGAGAGCTAAATTATCATGTTAACTCATTCCTCGCTGTCCATAAACCCTCATCTCAGAATTGGATGCTACTAAGTCATTGTGATGATTTTATTATTATTAGGAATGATGGAGAGGAGCCTAATGGATCAACCAATCAGTTTCGGCATCAAGATCACACAATAAGAAAGCACAAGATTAGACATCAAGTTCAGACTTCAAGTTCGTACAGCCAGGCAACATCAAATTGACGTGGCAATATTTCTCAACTCCGGATATTGTTTGAGGCATATGAGTACTCATTGGAAAGATCTTGAAGTTTACTTTCAGATGGATCTAACCTTATGATGAAATTCCACCGGAGCTGAGCAGAATTGACAAAGAGACGTTCGGCCTTCCAGTCTTGGGCTGAAACCCTTATATCTCGTGCAGCCCACTAGGGGCCCTTTCCAGCTTAGGGTTTACACCCTCCCACGCCTCCTTGCTGTTGCCCATGTATAAATACATCTAGCAGCCACCAGGATGAACTTGGGTTTTGTTTAGATGCAAGTTAGCTACTGCTACTTCCTAGTGAATGCGTGTGTCGACTAGACCACCCGATTTGCTTGATTCAAGACCCCAACTCGTGATTCAGGTTTCATTTGTTTCAGATCCGTGGGTTTATTTGCTTGTTCATCTTGTTCTTGCTTGTTCTCGATTGCTAGCAGGTTCAAGGGTGTTCTTGGCCCGACAAGAACACCCAACGTCGGAATCGGTGTACCTGTTGCTAAGGCGCAGCATCCTGTGATTGTTGTAGTCGGACAGCCAACGTTGATTCCACCGCCAAATCGAAGTTACCCCTCCTCTCATCGAAAGATTGGGAACAGCCCCTGCCATATCATATGAAACTAACATAATATGTATGCCATCCTGCAGGCATGGGCACCGGTCCCCAGACATCCGAAAAGATTAACTCAAGAGGAAACTTAGAGATACTATTCAACACGGGATAAGGCAATTGATGGCTCTTGGCCATTTGAAAAGAATTACAAATGGACTCTGAATTTTTATTGCTATCATGAGGAAGATTATTCAAACTAAGAATTCTCTCTATAATAGGGAAAGCTAGATGACCAAGCCTACTATGCCATCTAGATGTTGACGGCTTACTAGCTTTTGCTGCAAAAGCTTGCTTGTTGGGACCTCCAATGGATAGCCGTGGCTCTAAGGGATACAGGACGCCTGGCATCTACCTTGATGCAGAATTCTCTTCGTTCCCTGATCCTTAATAAAAAAGAAATTTGGATGAAATTCAAGAAAGGCATCATTGTCTTTGGTAAGTTTGTGAACAGAGACGAGATTTTTGCTGGCGCTAGGGACATGAAGAATGTTTCTAAGATGTAAATTTTTGTTAGGGGTATATAAAGTTGTATGACCAATGTTGCTAATTCTCATACCTGAGCCGTTGGCGGCATGGACTTGATCCCGTCCATTACACTTGTCATGGATCATCATCTTCTCAAATGTACTAGTAACATGATCGGAGGCTCCACTGTCTACGTACCAATTTGTGTCATAGCCATAACCAGTGGTAGCTACCCCTGCTGTCTTGTAATTTTGTTGCTGTTCTTCATCCTCATCCTCATCATATCTGTACCAACATTTTGATGCTTCATGTCCTCCCTTCTTACAAATCTGACATAAGGTCTTGGTGTTTCGACCCCCTTGCTTGAATGTGTGACTTGGACCAGAGTTGCCACGGTTCTGACCACCACCACCGCGGCCACCGTCACTTCTGCCTCGGCCACGGCTATTGCCCCAACTGCGACCGCAACCTCTTCTAGCCATATTAGCAGATGACTGGAACTGTCCTCCTTCATGGTACATCTCTAGGCACATGTCATAGGCTAGTAAGTGAGAGTATAACTCACTCAAGGAGACAGATCCAACACGACCAAGCATAGATGATACAAACGGATTGTAATCAATGTCAAGACCGTTTAAAATAAAGTGAGCCATCTCGTCGTCATCTATCACCTTACCAACCGTAGCCAGCTCGTCCTTGAAGGCGCACATCTTGGTGTAGTATTGCGACGAGGTCATGCTGCCCTTCTTGGTTGTAGCAAGCAGCATGCGTAGATTTGAAATCCTTGCCTTGGAGTGTGCCGAGAATAGAGCTTCAAGCACCTTCCATGCTTCTGCTGAAGTAGTCACCGTCGCCACCGGTGCTAGCACCTCCTTTGTTAGAGAGTTCAGTAGATAGCTCAAAACTTGTTGACCTTTTGCAATCCACGAGTCATACTTGGGATTATGGACAATCTTCTTTGTCTTGTCCGCCTTTACCACCTCCAAGGTCTTGTGCGGCTTAGGGATAGATCCATCTAGGATTCCCATGAGTCGAGCACCTCGAATTGCAGGAAGGAATTGAGCCTTCCATAGAAGGTAGTTGTCCCAAGTTAGTTTCTCAAAAACAACCCCTAGCTAGGTCGGCGCAGATGAAGTTGATGCCATGGATAGTGTGGTAGAGGTTTTGCATGTTTGTGGAAGAGGATGCTCTGATTACCACGTAAGAGTTGGAGGAAACGTGTTTGCCTATCTTAGCCTACCACGGGTGCATGTTTATATAGGAGCAATAGCCCAAGAGATATACATGATGTTGTCATCGTATGTGATTCGGATGCTTTACAAGACTTATCTCTATCTATCTCTAAGGGTATGTTTGGTTGGGCTGTGGCTTTTGAAAAAGCTGCTATGAGCTGTGGGCTGTAGAAAAGCAGTTGTGAGAAAGCAGCTGTGGGAAAAGCAGAAAGCTGTTTGGTTAGAGCAGCTGTGGCTTTTGAATAAACTGTCGAGTGGATCCTACATGTCATCCACAGTCCACCCCACTCAACTCTCCCTCTCTCACTGATGAGCGGGTCCCGCTCGTCAGCCCCTTCTTCTTCCTCCTCCCGCTGGATCCCAAGTTGAAGGCACTGCTTGAGTAGTAGAATACGAGACTTGGATGGCGCAACCTTATATAGCGAAATGTACCAGCCATCGAAAGCAAGCAACTTGGTGGCAGCCGCATCTTTCTGCCAGCAGCCAGAAAAATCAAACATGCTATTGAACATGCCACATGGAATTTTCCCAGTCAACGAAAGCTCCCGGTTGAACTGCTCAGACATATGCAAGAATACATTTCTTGGCTCAAAAAGCTGGGGATTCAGAGGCCAAAACGATGGAGGAAGCTCTGGAAGATTTCTGCAGCTCGCCTTCCTGCAATCTCTTGGAGAGGGGATTCGTCGATTCGAGGCAGGGCAGTCGAACGGAACTCAGCAGCCAGGTATGGCGAGCTTGATGCAATTCAGCGACCCCTGAGCTGAAAAGTTGAGGATGCGTGAGCCGATTTCACGCGTGGGAGCAGATTGCGGCGGCGGCCGTCCGGGGGCGGCGGACGGCGCGCCAACGACCGGGGCCGGTGGGAGGAGGCGTTCCTGTGCGGGCAGGAGACGGACGGTTTGGGGGGGGAGGCGCTGCGGGAGAAACACAACGGGGAGGAAACGAACTAGTAAGTTCATAACCAGTGGCAGGTGGGTAATTTTTTGCCCCAAAAGCACTTAAAAGCAGGGGAAGGTGATTTTGATTTTTTACTAGAGCAAAAGCAGCTTTTGGGCAAAAGCACATGTGGCTTTTTATCCCTTCGGTTGGCTTTTGGCTTTTGTAAAAGCAAAAATAGATTGAAAAGCCTAACCAAAACACCCTAAGCCAGTCGAACCATCCAATGATGACAAGCAGAGTTTGAGTCCATTACAGATATCCTAGATATTCTAACATTCTCCTCTATATCCATCTACCCCTGGCCTCTCCATTACTTTGTTTCCTGTTAGCTCTCTCCTATCACTTCTGTGTTGCAATCTAATCCTGTAGGGTGGACAGGTTTAGCAAGAATAGAATCTAAGAATAATAGACTTGGTACTTGTACTAAAACTGCCAGTTTGAAATAGTAGCCTTTGTCGATCACTGCAGTTCACATTGTTTGTATGCATAAATGCAATTGGTTACTGTACCTTTGTGAGATAAATGCCTGTTTTTTACAAGTTGCTGGAGTCCAATTTGTGATATGCAGCAGATGGACATGCACTGTACTACAGACATTAAGAGTTGTGGTGTGTTACTTTCGAAGCTAACAGTTAGCTGCTCGACCATATATGCACGCAGGTGAGACCATGAATTGCATTCTGATCGAGTCAAATTCGTAAGAAAATTAAATGCAGTGAGACCATATGATTGAATTTCATGCAAATTACATTCTCTATTTACAGAGTAGCACTGAACAATATCATTTGTGATGCTAGGCATTGATGCTGGTCCTAATTTCTGCTTTCAAGGTATTTCAACTGTTTTCATCAGAGTATAATTTCCTGGAACGTGACTGCATTCTGTTGATGTTTCAACTGAACTCATGTTGCTCTATTTGCAGAGTATAAAATCTTTAGAAAATGGCTGGCTCTGAGGATATACACACTCTTGTCTGTGAGAATGGAACTACAATGATCAAGGTCAGGAACTCTATGCCTTAGCCTCTTTTTCTTCTTCCCTTCTTCTTATAAAAATCAAATAGCAATATGTACTTCTCCAAACAATGGCGGATTCAGTTTGCTTAACACTGTAGAACTGCAGTGTTTGACCTTTTTCATGTTTGCTTGGTGAAGTAATGAATATTTTCGATGTCATGTTTATGGTTTCATGTGTATATCTACAATTGAATGAATATCTCATCCTCAGGCTTAGTCTTCCATTTTTCTGCTTGATAAAATTATGCTTGGTCGTTTCCTGTTTGATTTGTGAAGTAATGAATGTTCTTCTCATGTTTTAGACTGTACAAGACAAGTTGAGCCAAGTTTAGAATGATTCTCTCTATGCAGATGTGCATTAGTTATTTGTTAGTTGACACATGGGGGAACTGGATGTAAATTATGGAAACTAGTACTATCTTTTGGTGTAAATGAGCACTACTGCAATACAAGGCACCTCTACAATGGATAAAAGATTTGTATTTGTTAACGTATATTATGTCTCTTTTCTTTTTTTATTTTTTTAATTTGTCATTGGAGACGCGGATTTGCCAAAGCACGTACGGTCACATTGGAGACATGGATTTTTCGTGTCTCCGATAAATTGTCATCGGAGATGAAAATTTAGAGACGTGGAAAAACCGCCTCCCTCGACTCTTAACCCGCGTTAGTTCAGCATAGGGCCACCAAACACTGAACTAACTGAAAGTAAGGTTCTGCCTTTTCAAATATCACGGGTTCAATCTACACAGTATCTCCCCGTTTAGCAAAATTCATATGATGTTAATTAAGATGGCATAGGAATATAAAAAACTGAGGAGCATATACGGCTTGGTATCAGTAGACAAGTAATAACGATGATAAAAACAATAGACTAAATTGGGATTACAAATCAAAACCAGCTATACGACTGTAAAACTACTTGTGATAATAAAATAGCTAGTGACAATAAAGTAATAGAACTGCCTAAAGCTCATCATGATCATCGTCATCGTTGTTGCCTTCCGATGCACCGCCAGACGACCTCTGGTACACCGCCGAGATGACAGGGTTGCAGACATCCTCCAGCTCCTTGAGCTTCTCCTCGTAGTCCTCCTTGTCAGCATCCAAGGAGTTGCCCTCGAGCCACTCGTTGGCTTCCCTGACTGCCTCCTCCATCTTCTCCTTGTCCTCGACGTCCATCTTGTCGGTCATCTTGGTGTCGTCCACGGCGCTCTTGACCTGGTAGATGTACGTCTCCAGCTTGTTGCGCGCGTCGACCCGCTCCCTCACCTTCTTGTCCTCCTCCGCGAACTCCTCCGCCTCGCGCACCATCCGGTCGATCTCCTCCTGGCTCAGCCGGCGGTCGTCGCTCGTGATGGTGATCTTCTCCGACTTGCCAGTGCCCTTGTCCGCCGCCTGCACGTGGAGGATGCCGTTGGCGTCTACCTCGAAGGTCACCTCGATCTGCGGCGTGCCCCTAGGCGCCGGCGGGATCCCGGCGAGGTCGAACTTGCCGAGGAGCCGGTTGTCCTTGGTCATGCTCCGCTCGCCCTCGAACACCTTGATGCTCACCGTGGTCTGCCTGTCCTGGTACGTGGTGAACACCTGCGTCTTCTTCGTCGGCACCACCGTGTTCCTCGTGATCAGCTTCGTCATCACCCCGCCGACGGTCTCCATGCCCAGTGTCAGCGGCGCAACGTCGAGGAGGATCATGCCTTGGGTCTTCTCGTCGACGTGCCCGCTGAGGATACTGCCCTGGACGGCAGCGCCGTACGCGACGGCCTCGTCGGGGTTGACCCCCTTGTTGGGCTCCTTGCCGTTGAAGTAGTCCTTGAGCAGCTGCTGCACCTTGGGGATCCTGGTGCTGCCGCCGACGAGCACGATCTCGTCGATGTTGCCCTTCTGCAGGCCGGCGTCCGCCATGGCCTTCTTCACCGGCACCATCGTCTTCCGGAACAGGTCGTTGTTTAGCTCCTCGAAGCGTGCCCTGGTGAGCTGCTCCGAGAAGTCGACGCCGTCGAAGAGCGCCTCGATCTCGACGCGCACCTGGTGCTGGTTGCTGAGCGTGCGCTTGGCACGCTCGCACTCGCGGCGCAGCTTCCCCAGCGCGCGGGCGTCACCGGCGATGTCCCGGCCGTGCTTGCGCTTGATGAGCTTGATGAAGTAGTCCATGACGCGCTGGTCGAAGTCCTCGCCGCCGAGGTGGGTGTCGCCGTTGGTGGCGAGCACCTCGAAGACGCCGTTGTCGATGGCCAGGACGCTCACGTCGAAGGTGCCGCCCCCGAGGTCGAAGACAAGGACGTTCTTCTCGGCGCCCTTCTTGTCAATGCCGTAGGCGATGGCGGCGGCGGTGGGTTCGTTGACGATGCGGAGCACGGTGAGGCCGGCGATGACGCCGGCGTCCTTGGTGGCTTGGCGCTGCGCGTCGTTGAAGTAGGCCGGCACGGTGACGACGGCGTGCGTGACCTTCTCGCCGAGGTAGGCCTCGGCGGTCTCCTTCATCTTGGTGAGCACCATGGCGCTCACCTCCTCGGGGCTGAACTCGCGCACGTCGCCGTCCCTGACCTGGACCCGCATGTGCGGCTTGCCGTTCCTGTCAACGACGGCGTAGGGCAGCAGCTTCATGTCGCGCTGCACCACGGCGTCGTCGAATTGGCGGCCGATGAGCCTCTTGGCGTCGTAGATGGTGCGCTCCGGGTTGGCCGCCGCCTGGTTCTTGGCGGCCTCGCCGATGAGCCGCTCGCCGCCGTCGGTGAAGGCGACCCAGGAGGGCGTGATCCGGTTGCCCTGGTCATTGGCGATGATCTCGACGTGGCCGTTCCGGTAGACGCCGACGCACGAGTAGGTCGTGCCCAGGTCGATGCCGATCACGGTGCCGGTGTTCTTGTCGCCGCCTCCTCCATGAGGCGGTGCGGCAGCGTGAATCGGGGCTACGAGATCGGCGACCAGCAGCGCGAACAGAAGCGTCCACACGCGACCCGGCGCCATCGCGTCGAATCTCTTGCAGCTAGCTGATTCTTTGTTGGTAAGAAGAGGCGATACGAGACGAGGAGGTAGGCAGGGGACGTGCCAGTTTATAAAGCCAGCTGCAGGGCGTGTCGAGGTGAGCCGGGTCGGAGGCGGTTTCCGAATCTGATCGACGTGCGACTTCCAATGGCTGCCGGACGCGTGGGTTCGGTGATCTGCGCCGTGCGTTTTACCGATCAGGCGGCCAGGGGACGGCCGTGACGTGGTAATGCGTGGTGGTGTCTGAGGATTGGGCAGGCTGTTGTATGTGCATGTGACATGTTTTCTTACGTTTTGGATTTGGAAACGGGTTCACTGCTCTTTCTTTTCTGAATGCCAGTTTTAGTCGATTTGGAATTTGTGTCTGGAGTCCGGAATGGGCTCAAATAACTGAATACATCTACGCTTTTTTAGACCAGAAACACGTTTACGTTCACACACGGCCTGGGAAGGAACATTTCAGCTCATGGGCTGTGAGTTGGCAGTTGTCTCTGCTACCCTGGCCTCTGGGCCGTTTTTCTAGGACAGTAGTAGCCTCTAGTGCTTTCATTTTACGGTCCACGGACTAGTACAAGCTTGGCCTAAACAAGCAATATCAACCAACATTTGACCAAAATTTGCATCATATTCTATTTACTGTCTGAGCTCTGGAGTCTGGATGGATGAGCATTCACAGATGAAGGAAATTAATAAACAGCGAAGCAGTTAATGTGCAATAAGCCAATAAGCTACACTGATAACAAGAGCAAACTAATGTAGAAATCACTGCACGACACAAAGCCCCAAAGGAAACGCTGTTAGAAGAGGCTATATCAAATGGAACCATATCAAAACTGCAAGTTAGCCCTGCAAGGCAACAAGCTGAATTTTGTGTACAAGGAGCTTATTAATTTCCTTGTGTTCTCACTGGATTTCATCACAGGGACAAGGAGCTGAGCGCCAGTGTGTTGCTGTGAAATATGGAGCATACCTAACTGAAAGCACAATGCGCATAAGTGTGCCATGTATGATACAGGTAGGCATGCAACAATTGAATTTGCAGGAACCAAAGACAGATGGCAACTAAATTGAACTAACAGAGCTTTCAAACACTGAAGAATAAAGCAAACGGCATATTCCTTGCCTTTGTTAGTAGTATCAGTGTACCGGAAACTGCTAAATATTTCGGGTAAACATATAACAACCAGATAAATTTGAGCATATTGGATCCAACAGCTAATCTTTACTGTTTGATAAGCAATTGAGCACCAACAAAATAAATTTACCATCTTAGTTTCAGATAACTTTCATACTTTGACGTATGCCTGCCTGAATTCAATTCTGCGAGCAACAGTGAGAGAATGCTCTACAAGCTAACAAGCATCACCAATTTGTAATGGAAATTGATTACCAAAGCAGACGAATTGCATGCTGAAGGATTTCAAGCACCACTGGAGATAAATTGCTGCAGTATTAGCATGAAAGTAGATCAATGAGCAGTAGCATTTTCACATTGATCAGGACAGCAAGTAAAATTCTAACAGATGCTCCAACGCAGAAGACAATTTGCCACAAGTAAACTGACTAGGACTCACAAGAACAGAATCTGACAAGAGAAGGTCGATGTGCTGTTCGCTCTCCTCCTCCCTCGGCTTCATTCAGTAGTGGTGCCACTGCCAGTGCCACAGTCCTTGCCCTCCCACTTCTTCAGCGCAGACCACATGCCGGCGTGCAAGAAAGCGCGGGCAGCCCATACCTCCATCCACTCCACGACGGACATGTTCTTGGTCCGCAACGCAGACACCAGCGCCGCGTCCACCATGCTTCCAGCTGCGGGCACGATGAGGCGCATTCGGACGGGGCAACGGACATCGAAGGCCACAGGAGAGGCGATGGCGAGCGCGACCACCAGCTCCTCCGTGAGAGTCATCAGCTCGAAGCGGTGGGGGAACGATGAACCCCAGGCCGAGGCGCTTGTAGCTGGCCAGCCACTTGTCGGCCTCCTCTTCCGGCCGCCTGACGAGCACGCAGATTAAAGACGCCAGTAAGTGCGGCCGGGGAATCGGATGGGTCGTCCCGGGCCACCTCTTGGTACCTCGCCAGGGCGTCGTCGAAGCGTCTGTCACGGGCGGCGAGGAAGGCGAGGAGGAGGCGGAAATCGCACGCGGCAGCGGCGTCCCCTTCCTCGACGGCGCGCGCCAGGTCGCGCTCCGCGATGCGCACCGCGGCTCTGACGCGCTCGCTGGACAGCGGGTGCGCCCTCAGCACCACGGCGGACAGCAGCGCCTGCGACGCCTTCAGGACGAAGAACATGTGGTCCTTGGGAACGCTGCCGGAGAGGGCGAAGGCGTCGGCCAGCGCGCGCAAGATTCCATCATCGCCATGATTGAGTAGCAGGTCCTTGCACCTTCTCTTCGCCGCGTGCTTCAGCAGCCCGGTGATGATGGTCTCGAAGGCAGACATTTGGCCGTCAGAGCCACACACGTTCATGATCTGGAAGGCCGCGGAGGCAACCCGGCCACGAGAGCCCGCGACGGTGCCTGGCGCCCCGCCAAGCGCAGCCGCCACGAGGGCGAGGTTGCACATGATGTGCTCGCGCGGGGACCGCTCGGCGGGGATGCCTGCGAGCCAGCGGTCGGCCTCGTCGACCCGTCCGAGCAGGTTGCAGAACGCGGCGGCGCAGAGGCGCGCCAGGTAGCGGTCGGGGCTCTCCGCAGCAAGGCGCGTGAGGTCGTCGAGTGCGTCCTCGCAGCGGCCATCCTCGGCGTCGATGATGGCCCTGCGGAGGCGCAGAACCTCCAGGCGTTTGGCGTCGCCTTGGGCCTCCGCCCTCGCGATCTCCTCGGGGAAGAAGGCCTCCCGGAGTGGCGGTTCACCTCGCCCGTGTGGGGCAAGCCGCGAAGCGCGAGGGCGCCGAGCGCGTGCGTGGCGTCGAGGAGGAAGGCCCCGGGATGAGGAGGTCGCGGAGGGCCGGGGTCGCGCTCGCGCGGGCGAGGCCGAGGTGGCCGAAGGCGGTCCGGGAGGCGGAGGCGAGGAAGAGGCCGGAGAAGGGGCCCGGGCGGTAGGCGCAGCCCAGCGCCTCCTTGGCGCGGTGGAGGAAGCGCGCCATGGACGGTAGGAGGAGGGAGAGTGTGGTTCCCTTTCTTGGAGGAAACGACGATGCGCGGAAGCGGAGTGCTTCGAGTCTCTGGAGGACAAGTGGTTTGCCTTTTCGGCTTTGCCGTCGAGACGAGTGCCGTAGCAGGTGACCGAAGACTCTGCGACGCGAGCTTGTCGTGGTGCAGGCTGTGCGTTCCGGGCCATCTGATGGGGCATGGATGGTGGTCTTTCTGCTGCTCGCGCTACACGGCCTTTCGAGCCGTACAACTACTGTAGCATACCGACGATGAGAAAAATATCTGAAAAATAGCACTGGTTCAGCGTGATTTAAAAATGAGTTTTGCTAACCATCCGTAGACAGATTCTTGTTTCAAAATCTATCAAATTTCGTGCCTTCTTCTCCGGCGTGCTTCATTCCTTCTTCTCCACGTCCGGCGCTTCATTCCTTCTTCTCCATGTCTAACGACCTCCGTTAGCTCCGGTGGGTTAGGGTTTCAGGTTGGGAGTTCGGTATTTGGGGGATTGGTGTCCCCGGCTGTAGAGGAAGCTCCAGGGGAGGCCGGTAGCCTGGCGGTGGTGGCGGTGGGTGGGCGGGGCGGTAGGGTGGCGCCGCCCACCGCGGGTGGTGGGAGATAACCAGTTAGCCTGCGGTGGTGGCGGGGCAAACATCGTCGAGAGGTTAGCGAGGGAGCGGTTGCAGGGGTGGCGGTGACGGTGGTGGCAGCACCGTCGTAGCCAAGCTTGACGGTGGTGGGAGGCAGGGGAACGCGGCTCGGGGAGATGGGATGTCGTGGGGGGAGAGAGAGGTGGAGTAGGGAGGGGCGGCGGCCGGCGCCGGGCACAACAAGGTTGTAGGAGGCGGCGGCGGGCTTGGGGAGGAGGTGAGGACGATGACGGGTTGCATGGGGAGGAGACCGACGATGAGAGGATAAGACTCTCTTGCTCTTTTCTGTTTTGCGGTGGGTAGATTGCAACCGTCGGATCATGATCCAATGGTTCGAAATTCGACAGATTAGAGGGTCAAATTTCTGATGATAGATAAATAGAGCCACCCTTCAAAAATAAGGTCGGGATATTGTGACACCTTTCCGAGCCGAGCGTAAGGTAGATTGTTTGTGCTCGTATGTTTAGCACTCTTGCACGATTGCAAAGTTAACGACGGTGGTTTTCACGGTGAGCTGTTTGACCCAGTGAAATTGTTGTTTCGCGAGTTGCTAGGATCGGTGAGATATCTCCCAGTGTATCGTAGTTGTGTAGTTGTGTGGTTTTATCGGTTTCCTCATGCTAGAAAAAACATGTAGTTATGCTCAGAGAGTTGGGTTGGGGTATAGTCATGACCTAAAAGATGTTCAATGAAGATGCTGCAACCTTCTTCTTCAGGTTGATAGGTTCCCAATTCCCACCATGTAATACTTGTACGAAGGGTGACAAGATGCCTTGCCTCGAGAACATTCTTACCTTTTTTGGGTTAAAGCTAGCTTGGCGAGCTTTACTGAGACAAAAGCTCCCATGAATTTGAACTCTTTGGGTTGCTGAATTTGCTGAGATAAAACGATGTACATGATGAAAGTTGAGCATACGACAGCTTGTAGTCAACAATCAAGAACTCTTGTAGATATGACGTGATGATAAACCAGTGAGCAAAACCGACTGCGCAAATAGCTTGATTTCCCCACATAAAAATAAAAAATTTGCACTAGAGACAAAAAATGGGAAAAGGGAATATTCTACGAACGCAAATTTCCCAGCCCATGCTTATAATTTTCCGGGTCAGAACCTGTTTGACATGCTATTATTAAAGTTTAGACCCATTAGCACTTTCATTTGGAGACATAGCTAATAAATAGAGTTAAAATTCATGAAATAACACTTTTGCCCCTTTATATCATCGCCTCCTCTTTTTTTCTCTCCTCTTTTATCTTTTCACAGGCCATTAGCATCCATTAGCTCCTCCCCACAAGCTAATGCTTTTTGCACCTTTTTCGGATAGGCTAAAATTTAGCCCTTCTATTTGGATGGACTAACGCATAAAGGTGCTAAACTTTAGCACTTTCACCTGTTAGCACTTGGATCCAAATATACATTCTAGCCCAAAAAATACAAATTGTTCACCTCTATAAATCTGTGTAAGGATATCTTGCAAAATTCGTTAAGCAAATATGCGTCACGCTGTATTGCACTGCCTGAACAATTAATCACGTACTCCCAGACGTTAAAGAAACTAACTAAAAATTAATGAATTTGACTGCCATAAGCACCAATACAGCTGCAAACAAGACTAAAGCATTTGCAAATGAATTCAGACAAAAGCAACTGCAGTAGGTTCATGTACGTGCAGCCGTGCACCGTCTTTCCCCTGTTGCCGACTTGCATTGCCGTTGCAGCGCCTTTTCACCCCCGTAGGCCGCAGGTGGCAGTCTGGCAGACGCTCGCAGAGAAGAAAAGCGCAGGACGCCGAGGGAGCGCGAGCGCTGCCAAACAACCCGAGAGGCTCGCCTCGCCGCACTCCGGTCCGTGCGTCGCCGCCGCCTCCAAGAAGCAAAGTAAGAAACCGGCCGCCACCCTCCACCATGTCGCGCCTCCTCCACCGCGTTGCCTTCACCGCCTCCCGGGCTCTGGGCCACGCCTCCGACCCGCGCCCCTTCTCCGGGCTCTTCCTCACCTCCGCGTCCCCGCCCGCCGCTGGCCACCTCGGCCTCGCCCGCGCCCGCCCGGCCCTCCGCGACCTCGACGGGCTGCTCACCCGGGAGGCCTTCCTCCTTGACGCCACGCACGTACTCGTCGCCGCCGCGCTCCACGACAAGCCCCACTCCGGCCGTGTGACCCAGCCACTCCCGGAAGTCCTCCTCCTCCCTGGGACATGGAGGCGCGCATGCTGTTCGCCCTCGTCGAAACTGAAGACGGCCGTGGATACTATGTATGGCATATGCTGCAAAATCTTCACTTGTCGCTTTCAGTCTCGCGTTTGCGTGCTCGCCAAGGTCGATGGGCTGTTTTTCCCCCAAAACAACGATGCATGTTTTTATTTTACTAGTGCATGCAATTAGTGAAAAAATACACCCGTGCAGGCAACAATTAACGAAGAGAGCATGCAAACAGAAAAAAATGATGACGAGACTTACATGCATGTGAAAATGAAAACTAAAAAAATCATAACTCCTAAACCGAATATCCAAATAAGATTTTAATTGCACCATTACGTTTTTTACGATGAGATCTTCAAAACAAGATTCCACTTGACTATGTTTGGATAATATTTTTAAAATATATATTTTTAGTACGCATTAATTAGTTTTCACTGCTGCGAACAAATGTTTAAACACCACTAACAAATGACTATTTTCTGCGAACAAACACATAAACATGACGAACAAAAAATTGGTACAATGGAAAAAAAGATTGTGCATCATGAACATTTAATTATACAGGACAAAAAACTAAAAATTGAATATTGTGAACAAATGCACATCATCAAACAACTTATTTTTCTTATTCTTTCTGTTACAACTTGTTGGCCATGTATACACATGACTATTATTATTTGTTCATGATGTTCAGTTTATATTTTTTTCCTAGACAAATGCTCAATTTTTTGTTCGTATTATACTTTTTTTTCATCATGTTTATTTGTTTGTTCGTAAAAAATAGTTATTTGTTCGTGGTGTTCAAGCATTTATTCGCAGTAGTCATAACTAATTAATCCATATTAAAAAATATTTTTAAAAATATTCTCCAAACATAGTCAAGTGGGTCTTGTTCTGAAGATCTAGTTAGAAAAAATTTAATAGTGCAATTAAAATTTAATTTGGATAATTGGTTTAAGATTTATAGCTTTTTAAATTTCGAATTTGAATGCTTGTGGGATGATGTCATCAATTATGTCTTTCTTGCATGCATGCAGAAACACAAGCCAATAGCATCCTCCTGTCCTAATTATTTGGGTTGAAGAATATCCCACTGACCCGTGCGACGTGATGGACGGAACAAATAGAAGCCAACAGGCGCAGAATTGTCACCGAATTCGGGTGACATAAAATCGCGCCCGAAGACGGCCGCTTTGAGGACGCGCTCGACGCCTTCGCGCGCATCGCCACGGCCCACGGGGAGCCTTTGCCCTGCCGGCTACTCCTCAAGCCTCTGCGCCGCCGCTGTCTGAACTGCTCGGGCGGACCGAGGAGGCTGACCGCTGGCTCGCCAGCGACGCAGAGCACCAGTGCCTGCAAGAGGACATCAGCTTCCAGCTCGCCCTCGTGACTGCCACGCTCGGCGGGGCACCAGGCGCCGTCGCGAGCTCCCAGGGCCGGGTGGCCTCCGCTGCCTTCCGGCTCATCGACGAGTGTGTCCGTGACGGCGGCATGTCCGCCTTCCAGATCATCGTCACCGGGCTGCTGAAGCACACGGCCGTGAAGAGGAGGTGCAAGGACCTGGCGCTCAAGCGCGACGAGTGGATGTTCCGCGCGGTGGCCGACGCCATCAACCTCTCCGGCGCCCCCCGCAAGTTCGGCCCTTTCTTTGTCGTACAGGCGCAGCAGGCTTTGCTGCCCGCCGTGGTGCTCCGCGCGCTGCGCGTCGTCGGCCGCGACTTGGCGTGCGCGGTGGGGGAGAGGAACGCCGCCCCCGCCGTGGCGGACCTACGCCTCGTCCAGGCCTTCCTCGCCGCCCGCGGCGGCTACTTCGAGGACGCCCTGGCCACCTACATGGAGGCAGCGCGGGACGACGCGTCCGACCCCCGGCCGCGCTACCTGGCTCACCAGCTCTGCGTGCTCGCCGGCTGGCCGCACGAAGCCGACAAGGGGTCCGCAGCATGCAACCGCTTCGCTGTGGGGTCATCGCTCGACGAGCAGGTCGCGCTCGCAACCCTCATGGATGAGCTGGCCATCGCGGTTGCGCTCGGCGGCTCGGCTCTTGCCTTCGATGACGATGAGCGTTTCCCCGTCGTGATGCACAAGATCGTGGGCGCCGATGGAAGCAGGGTGGACGCGGCGCTGGTGTCGGCGTTGCGGGACAAGATTATGCCCTTGGCGGCGCGGATGGAGGCCCGGGCTGCGCGTGCGTTCCTACACGCCGGGGTGTGGTCGGCGCTCAGGACTAATTTGGAAACTCCCCACCGGGTTCCCATATTTTCCCGGGGCAAGCTCCCGTGGGCAACTTGCCGCAGCTTTTGGAAGTCCACAGGACGTGGAATCGTAGCCCGCTTCCCTGCATTTTTCACGGGCAAGATATCCGCGAGGCATCAGGTCGGGAGCGCTTCCCCCTCCTCCGACCCTCCCCCTCCTCCGACCTGCTCAACTCGCAATGCCGCTGCCTTCGCTCGCGAGGTGCTGCTGCTTCTACCGCCTGGTTCTCCAAATACCAACAGGGAATCAAAGCAACAGAAAAATCCCCGCTTGGGGTTCCCTTCCCTAGGATAGCTGCCTGTTGCCAAACTAGCCCTCAAGGAGTTGAAGAGCAAGATCGATGGCGCTAAGGATTGAAGCAGTAAGATGGAGAGGAAGAGGAAGTTCGGCAACTGCCAAGAGCCCAAGAGCTAGCAGTCCTTCGACCTCGAGTTTCTGATGCCAGATTCAGTTCTTGCAATTTCTGATCTGCCACAACTATTTTTCTCCAGCATTCAAAGTATATTTTTGGACCGTTTTTGAACCATATGATAAATCCTGCAGTATTTGCCTATCAGTCGCAGCTACTAGTGTTTGCAGCAGGTTTTGGACGTCTATTTGTACTTCTGCACTGAGTCATGTTATTATTACTAGTCATGTTATTCTTACGTCTACCTGGAATGGAACAAAAGTAAACTATGTCCTGACGCAAAATTGCATATCACGCAGTAATTCATTTTACTGCTGCACGTGATATTGTTACATATGCATGCTCTGGAATTAGAGTACTAGACCAATTGCTCTCAAGAAAATGAGTAGTGATAGGTAGCCATGACACAACAACTAACATTAACATAATCTTGAAGAGTTATGATTGCTAGAAACTTAGAATGAGGAAACTGTGGTTTTTCCTAAAAGGGTATCTTGTAAAGTAGAAAAAAAAAGAGGTATGTAGAGCACTTTCTTCCTTGTAACATACCAGGATTTGTGTTCTGATATATAAAAACTTCAAATTTAGAAATAAGCACCAATTTGGAAAGCAACGGACTTTGTATGTTTTTCTAGTAACAAATTTCTTTTCATGTTTTCATCAACAGGAACAAAACGAACATGTGTGTATTATATATAAACTAGAATTATTAGCGCAAGTTCTTCATCATGATAGAATAAAGTGAGCATTACGTGTAAGTAAAATAAGCATAATGCAAGCTGACTGATTTAAGTCCCAAAGCGGGATCCAAAGCACAGTAGGACGCCTCTAGATTCTGGAGTACATAGTGTTGACGATC
Organism: Setaria viridis; assembly: GCF_005286985.2. Classification (NCBI taxonomy): domain Eukaryota; kingdom Viridiplantae; phylum Streptophyta; class Magnoliopsida; order Poales; family Poaceae; genus Setaria; species Setaria viridis. The sequence continues at coordinate 23,200,436 of NC_048267.2, read as the reverse complement.
AAATTTGGCACAAAGCTAACCTGGTTGTGCCGTATTGGTTTGAACGGTTTGGAAACCAGTCATACCAGTTTGGGGCAGCTGGCCAAACCTGGTCAAACCGGTTGGACTAGTTGCTTGAAGCGGTAAGACCGTTTTAGGTGTAATCCAACTAGGTATTGGAGATTCGTGCAGAATTTGGTATATAAATGATTTCGAGCGTAGCAAGATCTCCTCACCCTATAACTATAAATCGATGGAAGGTATATCCAATCGCTCAAATACTAGTACCCTTATCTTTTTACTCACAAACCATAATTCCCTTTTGCAACCAATTTGTTTTTTTCTTGCGTCTCTATGGCATCGGAGGGCATTCTGGGTGGCCTGCCGATCCCAGAGAAACTATAGGTGCGCCAGCTCTGACAGGTTTCTCCCAGGCAGGTGTTCTTAGGTTTTCTCGATGGCTCTCAAGGAACCCTGATCTCACTAATTTCCTAGGCTGGTCTACATGAGAGGCGCTCACGAGGTCGATCCGCGCGTCTAACAACACATATACTTATTGCAGGTCCATAGGCGAATTCGTCGGTAAAATCCAAAATATGCTATCATTGTTGTGCTAAATTCAGCTCTCCACTTATGATTATACTGATCCCGAGTTGTCGTACCTTCGTATGTGCTGGACCAAGGTCTATCTGCACATTGGAGAGGCCCTCAACAGCTGGTACTGATTGGGTGGAGGAACAACTGTGGCCCGTGAGGTGTGGTGGGGCCACACCATCTGGTGCTAGGCCATCTAGCGGGGAGATCTCCGTGGTGGAAACGGATCCTATGACATCGTCATGATGCCACAATGCACCCATCCACCGTCAATCAACCCACATTAACATCTCATATTGATGATACGATAACCCATATGAAGATAAAACTTTAGAGACGTGGTTTCATAAAGTTGGACAAAAAGGAGAAAAACTCACACAATTTCAAACAAGATTGTTACCTCAATCTTTCTAGGATAGATTTCGAGAACTAGATCTGAATTGTCATATGGCTCAATACTTCCAAGACAAACAACTGAATTGAACTAATTTTAGTAGCAATAGGGTTCATTCCTTTGTAATCTTGTTCCAAGCACATTTCCTACACCTACTACGCTAGATTGCCTTGAATTACATCTATAGTGAAAACACAAACATAGTGCAATTGGATTGCATTTCAAAACTACATTATTTTTCTCTTATTTATGCTCAATTTATTTAGTTCAATAATGAACTTTTTACATGAGCATCACATCAAAAGAACGGCGCACGTTTTCCCTTTCGGTGATGATGAACAACTCTTTTTGATGGTGGTTCTCCTTTGTTGTTGTCATTGCATATCCCTTTCTCACACCTAGTATTTGAATCACTACTATTACCAGCATCCACATCTTCAATTCATTTATATTCAAAACCACTTGCAACATCACTTGGCATCTTTATTTCCTTTCTTATACCCCTAAGCTGTACAAAATATGTGAAATGAATAAAAGAGGATAGTTTCAAATGAGTATATAAAATCTCCATGACTGTTGCATTTCTTAATGTAGATTGACTAAATGATAGATTCAAAAATTGCATAAGAACCTACATTGCAACCAAGAGAGCAGAAGCGAAATTCGTTAAGAAGGGCACGGCTACATCTCACAATTGTATGATGATGATGACAATGGACCACAAGTGCGCATTTGTGGTCTCTTGTTTGAAAACACAACCTTTGCACTATTGATCACATAAGTTTGCACATCGCTAATATCAAGGATATCCTCTAGTTCAGATACTTTTATGACATCACAGTACGATGATCGCCTTATCTGAAAATTTAATAAAAAGACATGAACAATTTTGGTCAAGTTTCTAGAAAGATAGTAGTACATACATCTTTGTCATAGGTGCATGGCATATAAAATGACAATATAAACATCTACATATACATATAAATTCCTTCGATCCAGGAACCATTAACATAATATACCTTGATACACGATGACCAGAATAGTGGTCCAAATGACCATAATAACATAAAGCAGTAGGTCGTGCCTCGCACTCAATGCAAAATAGGTTACACTCACACTGTTGGGGAATGCACCTTTAGTACCGGGTCCAAACCCCCCTTTAGTACCGGTTGTGCAACTGGTATTGCTATTTCAGTACTAAAAGGGGACCTTTAGTACCGAGTTAAATAACCGGTACTAAAGGGGTATTAAAAAATAAAAAAAAGAAATCCACCGACCGGAGCCCCGGCCGCACCCCACCACCGTCTGCCCGAGCGTTGGAGCCCCAGCCGCATAGCACATGAGCCCCGCACCGAAGAGAGAGAGAGAGAGAGAGAGAGAGAGAGAGAGAGAGAGAGAGAGAGAGAGAGAGAGAGAGAGAGAGAGAGAGAGAGAGGCATACTTATGTTGCTCAGCCACCACTGCCGGTTGCTGCCGCCGCCGCCGCTCCTTAGCCCGCCGGTTGCCACCGCCGCCGGATCTGAGGGAGAGATGGCCGCTACTCCAAGATCCACGCGCTCCTTGCTCCGTTGCTCTACCGATGCTCCACCACCGCGCCCTCCCACTGGAGCTCCGCTGCTCTTTGCCCCGCCACTGCTCCTTGCTCCACCACGGCCTGCCGACACTCCGCCGCCTTGCCGCGCCCTCCCTTATTGCCTCTGCCGCTCCTTGCCCCGCCGCCGCTCCTCACCACATGTAAGAGGTGAGGGGCGAGCGGAGGAGAGAGGAGAGGGGCGGCAACAGGAGGGGCGGCGATGGGATCTGTGTGGGGGAGAGGGAGAGGATTCAGCTGGGGAGAGAGAGGGGATTCGGCGGGAAGAAGAAGAGAGAGAGGCGCGGGTGAGAGGATGAGGGGACGAGCGGATAAGTGTGGGAAGGGGGGTGAGCGTAAGGTGAGAGAGAGAAGAGGAGCTGACGCGTGAGGGGAGGTTGCGATTTAATACCGAGTGAAGCCTCCACCCGGTACTAAAGGCCCTCAGGCACATTAGTACCGGTTGGAGGCTTCAACCGGTACTAATTTGTGACCTTTAGTACCGGGTGAAACCTCCACCTGATACTAAAGGGGGTCACGAGGGGCTCCTCGGGGACTAGCACATTAGTACCGGGCCAAAACGCAACTGGTACTGAGCTTCGGGATGAATTCCAGTAGTGTCACTTCGACTAGAAAGGAGATGGTTTTTGCAGGGGAGAAAGAATTGTGTTGTGAGCAATAGATGTAGCTATGAAGGCAACACCTCTCTTTTCATAGTAAAACCTATAGTCTAGTATTTGCTTTCTTCTAATGTTAGGCCTTGGAATACAATGTAATGGACATATTTATAGGGAAGCAACAATGGGAGAGCTACACATGGTTTTGTATGAAACTGTTGATGCAGTAAGAAGTTTTGCGTAATCTGTTGGTCTAAGGACTGAAATTACGGCTAGAAATAGTTGTGACCATAGTTACTATTTTTTAGTATATCATGATGTCCTACGTTCTAGCTATTAGACAAACCAAATATTATGTACTGGATTCTGTTACTGTTTGTTGCAAGCCAAAGGCTATTGTCATCTGGATGTGTTGGGCGGCTATTGTTACCTGGATGTGTTGGGCGGTAGTGACAACCAGTGTAACGGTACATGCAGCCGTGCTATCCTCTGGATAGAGAAATCAACCACGGTATCATTTAGATAGCAGCAACGGCTCACAATTAATATCCCTCTAGATAGCAACATACTGAGAGGCGATAATACCCATTCTACTACCATTTGTGTGGCCTTCTGCGGGTCTTCTACTTCAAAATTTTGGCTAATATATAGTATATTGGAGGAGCCATTCTTTATGCTTTTGATACTCACATGAGGGCCATGTTAAACCATAAATAATTAACACTTTGTGGATTGATGCGGTCTCCAAACCACAAGTTCGATTAGTACCTTTTATAAAATGTCTATAAAACATAAACCCTTCGTCCCAAAAAAGTCATCCTAGGAATTCTATGGCAGGTTATCCAGAAGGTAAAATTACTTTGTATGTCACTATTTATTAGATATATTTGGTGCTGATTAAGGCGTGTTTGGATCCTTGGGCTAAAGTTAGCCCTTGTCATATCGAATGTTCGGATGCTAATTAGGAGGACTAAATATGAGGTAATTATAAAACTAATTGCAGAAGTCCTAGACTAATTCGCGAGATGAATCTATTAAGCCTAATTAATCCATCATTAGCAAATGGTTACTGTAGCACAACATTGTCAAATCATGAACTAATTGGGCTTAATAGATTTGTCTCGCAAATTAGCCTCCATCTGGTAATTAGTTTTGTAATTAGCCTATGTTTAATATTCCTACTTAGTATCCAAACATCTGATATGATAGGACTAAAATTTAGACCCCGGTATCCAAACAGGCTCTAACTACTGCATGCAAATGCACGTACTAAATGGGGGTAGCAATGACATATATATTGGGATAGATTCGAATAACAGAATAACTTATTTTTTTAGGAGGAAGGGGTATAAGGTCCATATTGGAAACTACATTTTAAGATAAATGTACCGTATCATTTTCAGATTTCCAAACTTAGCCCATATAAAGTAATGGGTAAAAAAGTTTGGAATAGTTGGTGTTGGGGATATGAGCTCGTGATGAGTACCTTAGCTCTTGGGCTCGGCAACTGCCAGGAGTCCATCCAAGAGCTAGTAGTCCCTCGACCTCGTGTTCTTGCGGTTTCTGATCTGCCATAACTATTTTTCCTAGCATTTAAAGTATTTTTTTTGCCTTTTTGGACCAATTCTGAATCATATGATTCAAATCCGACATTATTTGCCTACAGTTGCAGCTGCTTGTGTTTGCAGCAGGTTTTCAACGTCTATTCGTATTTATGCACTGAGTCATGTTTTTGTTTGCCGCCTTACAATAATTCATTTTACTGCTGGTTCTTGATCTCGTGATATTGTTACATAGATTATTAGACCAACTGGCTCTTGAGAAAATGGGAAATGCTCCCTGTCAGTGTTTTGTGATTTTGCAAATTGATTACCGGGTTCGATTCGAAATGATCTTGCCTGTGTTCCAGTTTTGCTTATTGTTTTTTTTCCTGTTTTTGCGAGGTCAGCTATAAGCCAAGCCAATGTGAATTACTTTACCTGTAAAAAAATGAATTACTTGATGAGAAGTCTTCAAAACATAGTTAAATTAGCTCCATATGCGTTTTGGCGTTTACTACCAAGTTTGCCTCCTGTTAGCCAAGTTAAATTTTGGCATGGCCATTTTTGCCATCAAATTGATGGCTTAGGATTATTTGATCAACTTTGGCCATTAAAATGGACTAATTAAGGTCACCAAAGGCCGAAGGAGAAGCTATTGAGCTAGAATTTGGTGCACAACTAATGGTCAAAGTTGGTTAAAATAGCCAAATTTTGGTAGGGCCAGCTCAGCCATACGCTCACACACACTTCGGCACAGGCCAAACACAACGCAAGCTGACCGATTTAAGTTTCAAAGCAGGATCTTGTGTGTATTCTTTATAAACTAGAATTATCAACTCTATCCGCAAGCTCAACATCACGAAAGAAAATACAACGAAAATAGCCGGAGAAAATACAAGTAGTAAATTTAGTACCTAATAATGCAGGCTGATCGATTTAGAGCCTCCAGGGTGCTAAAGTTTAGCACCCATCATATCGCGTGTTTGGATACTGATTAGGAGTACTAAACATGAGCTAATTACAAAACTAATTGCACAAATGGAGTCTAATTCGCGAGATGAATCTATTAAGCCTAATTAGTCCATGATTTGATAATGTTGTGCTAAGTAACCATTTGCTAATGATGGATTAATTAGGCTTAATAGATTCGTCTCGCAAATTAGACTCCATCTGTGCAATTAGTTTTGTAATTATCTCATATTTAGTCCTCCTAATTAGCATCGGAACATCCAATATGACACTGCTAAAATTTAGCATTTAGTATCAAACACCCTCTTATTAAATTCCAAAGCGGGATCCATTATATGCGGAACGGGACATATCTAGATCCTGGAGCACGTACACCACGAAACGTCCATAGGCAAATCGATAAGTAAAATACAGTGTTCTAGGCTGATCATCTCACTGGCTCTAGATTTGGCCGCGCAGGACTGCCGAGACATGACTACGAAGTCCATGAGAGATCCAGTTGCTGCTGACTTGCCGAGCGTGCGTCGCGCCCCATCGCTATCTGCATCGGTCGACCGACCTCCCTCTATGCACCGGCCGATGCACGCTGCGCCAGGCAGCCGGGCAGGGGCACGGCCGCGCAGGGGAGAGCCGTGCCCTCGCTCGGCTGCAATGCTGTCCGCCTGCCACCCATACCTCCGAACTCCGAATATCCGATTGACCCGGACTTCCGGAAATTCAATTCTGCGCTGGTGTGCCGCGGCGTCGGTCCCAGCCACCGTTAGATCGCTGCGGAACGGATCATATGAAAGTAGGCTTACAACCCTATAGCCTGTATAGGTGTCAGAATGGAGAGAGATTCTTGGATACATTCACCGTCTTTTCCTCTCCCTTTGACCGTACGGCCGGCTCTTTTCAGTTCTTTCTCCCTCTCCATTCTCCACCATGGCAGGAGGTTCTTCCCATGGTCAAGGTGCGGGCGAGTGAGCCAGGTACGGCGGCGCTCTCACCGGAGACGGCAAAGAAAGAGGCATGATGGTGGACATCAAGGTCAGTCTGCCTCCCGCGCGTGACTTCGTTGGGATGTTCCAGATTTGGGCCTTCTGATCTACGATGGCAGGGTAGTATACATTGGCAGATGCATGCGGCGGTGTAGAAGTGCTCGTGAGCAGTGAGCACCGTGTCATTGCAAAGGTGCCCGCTGCCGGAAAGCGCGGAGGTGCGCGGCTAGAAAGCATCGTTGGACCTTTTTGTATTTTTATTTCCCTCCATGTGAACCTGATCCACATGAGCACAATCTTCTCAAGTCCCCGAAAATCTTTTTGTCATGCCCTTCATTATTCTGCAGTGGTGGTACACAAGGTTTTGCTTTGCTCTTTAGTAGTACTCTAATTTAGTCGCTGAGCCTAGATACCTTAAATTGGTGCTTAATAGTTTGTAAAGTTTGCATCAATTTGTATGTAGCCAGGGTAGAATCACAAGATTTAGTACCTTTATCCATCGCAAGGTCTCAGTTAGGTAGCTGTGTTAACTTCCAAGAAAGCACTTTACCCTTACACTAGTAGTAGTGTAAGAAAACTGAGTATTAGTCCCGGTTCGAATGGTGCAAATCTCTTGAAAAACTATCCGGGATAAAGCAATCGGGACAAAAAGGGGTGTCTTTTATCCCGGGTCCCTCAACCGGGACTAAAGACACTCTTTAGTCCTGGTTGGTAATACCAACCGGGACTAAATGGGCTACCACGCCAGGCGCGGTATAGGACCCCTTTTATCCCGGTTAGTAATACCAACCGGGATAAATAGTTTTGTAAAACAAAATTGAAAAATAAATAAATTCCCGGGGGTCCCGGGATATCGCAGGTCCCAAGTCACAAGTCACGTGATTTTCACATGAAATATGCGCGTGCGTGGTTCGTGGGATTCGAACCCACGACCTCAAGCTTTGCGCGTACCTTCCTTGCCATCCCACCTATACACCACATCTAACTATATAAGGGATCCAATCCTTTTATACTAATTCGTGGTGACCCTTTTATCTCGGTTGGAAACACCAACCAGGATAAAAGACCCCCTTTTATCCCGGTTGGTATTACAAACTGGGATAAAAGGGTCTGAAGGATTTAGTTTTATCCCAGCCACACGTGGGGGACCTTTTTATCCCGGTTGGAATTTCCAACGGGGATAAAAGGCCCCCATTTTATCCCGGTTGGTGTTGTGAGTTTTAGTCCCGAGTGGTAACACCAACCGGGATTAAAAGGGTGACCTTTAGTCCCGGTTATTCTTACCACCCGAGACAAAAGGATCTCCCACGGGTAGCTGATTTTTTCACCCTGGACTAAAGGGTCCCCACGGGTAGCTGATTTTTGAACCGGGACAAAAGATGACTTTTAGTTCCGGTTGCAAATACCAACCGGGAGTAAAGCTCCGCGCACCCCCTTTTATATTGGGCCTACTTTAAACCGGGATTAAAAGGGGGCGCATCGAAAGTCAGTTCTCTACTAGTGTTAGTTAGGTGGTAACGAGTATTATCTTTCAATTTCTCACTTTACCATATTATATTCGCTTTCAAGCGAACAATAGAGAAGGGAAATAGTTTCCTATAAAATATATCTTAGCAGTAGTGATATCTCACAGTTTGCCATTATGCACCATGAATTCATTTATTATCAGTTCTATAAAGCTTGGTAGGAAAACATGATGCAAACATCTCCTTTAACATTGGGCATGAATACAATCCACCATATTATTTGCATGCAGTTGAGTTGAGCTTACCTTGTCGGTTTCTCAAAATATGTTACATCTGGAAGTTTCTTCTCGCTTCTTAATCTTAACATGAATGCAATCTATCTTTGTCCTAGCACATTTCATCGGTATAAGTTCTTGATGCTAGAAATTGAAATCGCCCACAAGAAGGCATTGTCTCATAAGTCTTCCACACAAATCAAAGAAAAAGGACCTTTTTCCCTCTCTGTTAGGGTACGTTTTGTTTGATTGTGTGATTTGGTATGTTGTCGATTTAGTGTAGACACATCTGAACCTGGCTTTTTTTAAGAGCTTCTTTCCATGATTAGTAATAGCCTGTTGGATGCACATGACATGTGCAATGGCATATTAGAGTTGCAATTAGTTGACACAAGTCTAATATCGTAGTGTAGAACTAAAAAACTTATTGTTTATTACTGCAAGGTTCAGTTGTTCCACTAATGAGATATCACACGTAAAATTTATAGCCTCTGCCCTCATTCTGTCAAAACCTGCCAGATCGCTATGTGGTAGATGATCATCTTAATGCATCCAAATTATAAGAACCTCTACATCATGTTTCAACCTTAGACATTTAATCACGCACCATTGTTTTCTTGGCTCTAAACATGAATTTATTAGGTTTGATAGTGGAAATTGTCATGCTGCACTTTGCTTGCAGTTACATTGGAGATGAGTATCTGTGGGTATGGTAACCAGGTGTTGTTAATTGCTTGCCCTGTTTCCATCTACATAATCTCATGGATTTTTACATAATCTCATGGATTTTTGATATATGTTATGTTCAGGATGATGTTGCCAAGGCAAGGAAGACGTTGCTGGTCGTCCTGCTCTTATTGGAGGAAGTGTATGGCCGGTCCTTAAACTTTCTCGGATGTGTCACCCCGGTCCCCATACTCACAAATTGCAGATTTGGCTCCCTAATCTTAGCTTCGGGTGCTATCCCGGTCCCAAACTCGTAAATTGTAGATTTAGCTCCCTAAACTTAGCTTTGGGTGTTATCCCGGTCCCCGAACTCGTAAATTGTAGATTTTGCTCTCTAAACTTAGCTTCTGGTATCATCTAGATCCATATACTTTGAAAATGCAGATAACTTCCCTAAGCTCAAGCGCGCGTATGGCGTTGAGAAGATGAAAATCGAAGCTAGAATTTGGAAGTTGAACTAGCTAGGATGTGTCTGTGTGGTTTTGAAGCCAGGGATGTTTGTCTAAAGTCCTGGAAGTATTTCAAAAGTGCCCAGAGCCCAGCATCATCTACGGAATTGCAGTGCCTCAGGTCTAGCTCAATCAAGCTAGTGCAACCAGTGGGGATGGAGGTGATCCATCGTATTGTAGTGATGAATTATTAGAGGAAAAGCTATACACAACTAGTCTCTCAATTACCCTAATCATTAATACGACAATCAATGAGGTTAATGTCATTAAGATGGGAGCAAAGGGTTGCAATTTACTCTAGTTGCTTCTCATTTTCACTCCAAATCGGCTTTTAAGAAAAATAGATTTAATTATTTTTTGTTAAGTAATCTGTATTTTTCAACTATATATAGACCTAAATGACACCCGAAACTAAGTTTAGAGAGCTCAATATGAAATTTACAAGTTCGGGGACCAGGATGACACCCGAAGCTAAGTTTAAGAAGTCAAATGTGCAATTTACGAGTTCAGGGACCGGGATGACACACCCCAGAAAGTTTAAGGACTGGCCATGCACTTTACTCTACGTCATATATGCCTGCGGTTAATGTAATTTGGATCGGCTTTTGTGCGACCTGGCCCCCATGCTATTCTGCCTGCAGATCATATTTTTGTGTTTGTTTTGTTCCAGACTCTGTAACCTCAGGTCCCTCTTAACCTAGATGTGATCTTATGTCAGACTACTTTTAGTACTGAGACCTTTGCTGGAATTCTGATTTGGGTTGCGAAAATCCAAATCCTGATATGTATCGTAAATAAAAGGCACAACTTAACCAGTTTGTTTCAATGTACATGCAAACGGACAACTTAACCAGCGTGAGCGCGACGACCAGCTCCTCCTTGAGGACCATGTACGCGGCGCGGTCCTCGTCTGATGACCCTGCGGCGAGTGGATTGTAGCTGGCTTTCCACTTGTCGCACTCCTCCATATGCTCGCCGAAGGGGAACAGTAGGTGCACGGAGTAGTGCAGCCGGGGGTCGGACGGGTGCTCCTGCGCCGCCTCCGTGTACCTCTCCATAGCCTGGTTGAAGCGGCCATCGCGGGCGGCAAGGAAGGCGAGGAGGAGGCGGAGGTTGGCGACGGCGGGGTGTCCCCTCGTTCCATAGCGCGCGCCAGGTCGCGCTTGGCAGCGCGCGTAGCGACGCGGATGCGTTCCCCGGCAGGGGCAGAGCCACAGGATGGTCCGGGTGGGCCATGGACCAGCTTGGAATTTTGGACAAGGCCCGTTACGTCTGAGGAATTTTGGGCATCTCTTCTGTTCGCATCAATTCGTCGGTTCATCGCTGTACCGATCCGTGGAGAGAGTGCCCTTACCTCCTAACTCGCCCCTAGCAGTGTTGCGCAAGGTGCAAATTAGAGATGGCAGGCATTAGCGAACAGCAGCTAACAACGGCCGGCGGGCGGTATCTCTCATCCACGTCTCTCCATTTGTCTCCCCTTCTGCCCCTCGCTCCCTTTATTGCCATTTGCCGGGTGCTCCTGACTCTCTCTCCACTAAACTCTATGCAGGACGAACTGTCTTGTCGATGGCGATGGCTACAAATTGGTGACAAGAGAAAGGGTGCAAGTATCGTAATCATTTCCCTGTGAGGATGTACGTTTGCAATATTTCATTCTTCATTATTTTAGGATGTTCGTATGACTCTTTTATTTGATTGAATTGTGTTCGGTAAATTGACATATTAAATTTATAGTCTTACAAAAATTTATGCTAAGTTGGACCACCCTCTGAAATCCTAGCTACGCCACTGTCCCCGGTCAGCGGGGACGCGCGGAGCACCACGGCGGAGAGCAGTGCCTGCGATGCCTGCAGCACGACCTAGGCGGTGTCCTCAACGTAAGCGAAGATGGGGATGGTGGAGGGCGGCACGATGCTGCTGCCAGTGCCGGAGCGCAGGAGCTTCACCACAGTGTGGAGAGAGACGACGGCGTCCTTGTGCAGCTTCGTCTTCACCAGGTGGTTCAGGAGGGCAATGATGAGCACCTTCTTGACGACGGACATGTCGCCATCAAAGGCTGTGCCCCACATCTTCTCGTAGATGAGCTCGAAGGCGGCGGCGAGGCGTGGGCCGGGGTGGTAAGGGCGTTTCTTGGCGAGGCGCGCGAGGGCGTCGAGCGCGTCCTCGAAGCGCCCGTCCTCCGATCGAGGAGAGCCATGAACTGACGCCCAACCTTGGCGCCCTCGTCATCCCCCGCGGCCGCCTGCAGGTTCGGGGCCATGTCCCGGAGTGTGCGCAACCTCCCACCGAGGAAGGGCTGGTAGTGGAGTGTGGCGGCGCCGAGCGCGTGCGTGGCGTCAAGGAACACCTTCAGAGTGAAGAGCGAGTTGAGGTCGAGGAGGCCGGGGCGTGAACGGACGAGACCGAGGTGGCCGGAGGCGGAAGGGGGCAAGGAGGAGAGGAAGACGCCGGTAAAGGGCCGCAGCCGGTAGGGGCTCCCGAATGCCAAAGCGATGGCGAGGGCGGCGCGGCGTAGGAGGCCAAGCATGGTGACTGGGGGCGGTGTTTCTTTTGGGCTTGGAAAACCTGAGTACGAGAGATGGTAGAAAAACTCGCCACATAAAGGAAAACATGTTTTTTCATTTCCAGTATTGCAAAAGTGATATTCATCCTTTATGTTTCATTTGGTGCAAATCTACCGCTTAACTAACTAAAATGGTGCATTTATCATCCTCACCTTAGTTTAATGATAGTTTAGTATCATATAACATTGATTTAGGCCATGTAATAACTTACTAATCAGCACATAGCCACGTCTAATGTTTGAGTCAATCGCTATAATATTTTGGTATGAATCAGTTTCGTTAATTTTTTCAATAAATTTTTTATGGGGTAATTTAGAGGATTTACCGAAGTTTTTTTGACTTCATATCTTCGCATCATTATATTACATAGCGATTAGTCTTATGATTATGTGGCATAAACTGCTATACATGGCATTAAATCATTATTAAGTTAAGATGGGATGATAAATGCACCGATTTAATTAGTGAGGGGTTGATTTGCACCAAATGCAATATAAGGGATGAATGTCATACTTTTGCAATACTTAAGGGATGAAAAATACACTTTGTTAGGAAAGAAAAAGGTAGCAGAAAGAATACATTTGACTCCCTCGCAACATTTCAGTAATAAGCACAAAAAATGGAATAACAATGGTTACAATCCTATTGACAAGAGAAGCTCGTAGCTTGGTGGGGATGGTGGTCATTGCGGTTCAATACTGGCCGCTCAAATTTATTTTGGCAAGTTTTTCGTGAGCATCGCTGGGACAAATTCATTCTATCTGTCCGTAATACAATGTGATCACATATTCTATTATCAATACATAGTACTGATTGAACTCTAACATATGGAACCAAATTATATATATCCTTGATTGCCTATTTTACCCTTCTCCTACACTCGTATTTAGATTTATTGAATGTCATCAGCATCTCGTCCAACGGTTCTCCTTTCTTCCTGTAGATGCTAGAGAAGAGCTCAACGTCCTCACCCTGCTCTCCTACCGTGGTCTCCAGCTACTTTCCAACGCCGGATGTGCCCTCATCCCCCTCCCTCTAGCTACCTCGTCGAAATGTGCTCCCAACTCCCAAACCTCTCCGCTGGTCATTGTTCACCACCCTGGCCAGTGGAGCTCTCATCATCCTTTCCACCAACTACCTCCACCGCTAGTTCAGTTCAAGATCTCCAATCCTAAATCCTTCTCCCTCCGTGTTGTTCTAACTTTTCTATAATCATAGGTTTTGATATATACTTAGATATACGTTGTCTAGATACATAGCAAAATCTATGAACCTTCACTTTTTTTAAAAAAACTATGAACCTAAAAAAGTTAAAATAATCTATATTTTGGGAGGGAGGAAGCACCTCCAATTCCAATCCCTAATTCTAGAGGCGCAAATCTTACCAGAGATGGAGAAGATAGGGGTGGATGTGGATCTCACCAGATTTAAAAAAAGGGAGGGTGAAAATTGGATGTGCAAAAAAGAATTGATAAAATTTAGCGTGGAGAGGCAAACAAAGCATCATATAACAAATGTGTATACGTAATACACGAAATACTTTAAGTAGTAATTTCAAATCAGATTATTTGAACTTTTAGATATCAACGTATTTGCACATTTGAAAAATCTCTCAATATCTACGTACAATGATAAAATATCAGGATTTGCAAAACTTTTTTAAATAAAGATTTGCAAATTTTTTTAAATAAAGATTTGCAAAACTGTATGCCATGTATAAAAAACTCACATTTTCTATGGAATATACAAACTACAAAATTCACAGGTGTGTAGATCCATTTTCTCTGCAATATACAAACCACAGGTGACTTATCGAGTAGAGTAGATCCATATAAATAAATAATGAAGAAGCAAAGAAAAAATGCGATATAAATAAATAATGAAGAAGCAAAGAAAAAAAAATACGACGTTCTTTCGCTTCTGCTTTTTATATCACCTCCTGCCTAGCTACAACCTACCTATTAGCCGCGCTCCTGCCGCTTCTGCTTACGAGCATGTCACCCAGACAGCCGCGCTCCTGCCGCTTCTGCTTACGGGCATGTCAGCTGGACAGAAGCATGATTCCTTACTATCGATCCACCATTGTATACGTGCACATGCACGGTACTTACCATCACTCTTTAAATTTTAAATTTAAATAGAAAAGTTTGTTTACAAAAGATTTGTGGATAAAATTTTGAGTGCAAAACAAAAAAATTATGACAAATTTATACAAAAATTTTCAAAAGGTTGTACCCAAAAATATATGGAAAAAGTTTGTTGGAAAGCAAACATTCGCGTCAAAGTTTTGAAACAAAATTTGGAAAAAAATATGTTAAGAAACAAAAAAAATGGAAGCGAAAAATTACGAGCAAAATTTATAATACCAAAACGTTATAGACAAAACTTTGGGAAAAACGTTGAGAACAAACTTTGTGGAAAAAAAAGGACAAAAAGAGAAAAAAAAAGGAAAAAGAAAAAAAACCGACCGAATCGGCAGCGGCGCCTCGGCCTTCTTCCGCGTCGGCCGCCGCGCCCGCAGCTCCCGCCGCCGCTCGCCACCCTCGCTGCTCCCACGGGGCCCGCAGCCGCTCGCCGTCCCCGCTGACGCTCGCCGCCACAGCTGCGCCCGCTGCCCGCTCGCCGCCCCCGCCGCTCGCTGCCGCAGCAGCGCCCGCTGCCCACTCGCCGCCCCCGCCGTTGCTTGCCGGCGCCCTGCTGGTTCTAGGACAGAAAGTGAAAGAGGAAAGAGAAGAGATGAGAGGACCGAAGGACCGAGACCGAGAGGCGAGAACCTTTCGTGGGAAGGAATGCCGACATAACAATGGTGGGCCCCATAAGCGCACGCGTGGCAGGTCGTCGACCGGAAGGGAGGATTTCTACGGTCGAGCGTAGAGTCATCATTGCGAAAAGCCTCCGCTGTGAAGCCAAACCAGCTGTTCAAGTGAAGCCACACCCCCCGCTCAAGTGAAGCCAAACCAGCTGTTCTTCGAGTCAAAGCCTCCTGCAGTCCTGCAGCCCCAGTGGCCAGTGCTGAGCGCTGACACAACACCACAGCAACAGCAGAAAGCCAAGAAGTTCCTCTCCTCTCCCCCGAGACCGAGAGCATGAAGATGCCGGCGTTCGCAATGAGACGCTTCTTCCGCCGCGCCGCTCCCTACGCCGCCGGGGCCTTGTTTCTCGCTACGCTCCCGTTCCCGCCGAAGCGGAAGTCGCCGCCCGCCGCCGGCCACCTCGGCCTCGCGAGCGCCCGCCCCGGCCTTGAGGGGCTCGGCGCGGCCCTCACCAGGGAGGCCCTCCTCATCGACGCCGCCTACGCGCTCGGCGCCAGCGTCTTCCGCGTCCCCATCCTCACCGGCGGGCTCCGGCGAAGCCCCCGACATGACCATCACCAGGAAGGTGGTTGAGGTCTTCACCCTGGTATACTTGCAGGTGTCGTTGTCGGTGCTGCTCCGCACGAAGCCCCTCTCCGCCTCCGGTGCGCGCACCGGCGAGGTGCTCGCACAAGCGGAGCGCGAACTCGCCCGCGTCGAGGCCGAGGGCGACGCCCGCGCGGCGGCCGACGTCAACCTCCTCCTCCTCGCCCTCCTCGCCGCTCGCGACGGGGACTTCGACGAGGCGCTGGGCCGCTACGCGCAGGCTGTGCGGGCCGACCCGTCCGACCTGCGGCCGTACATTCTCGCGGCCAAGCTGTGCCGCCTCACCGGCTGGCGGAGGAGATGGAGAAGTGGCGCGTCCGTGCGGAGCACCTCCGCGGAGCCCTGCTGCACGACGCCGCCCCGGACGAGGCCGAACTTCGGAAACTCCTCGACGAGCTGGCTGTGGCCGTTGCACTCGAGCACGGGGCCATCACGGCGGTTGCGGCGCCCGGCTCCACGCAGAGGGGCGCGGTCATGCTCGCCGCGTGGAGGGAGGTGGACGCAGGGACGGCCACGCTGCTGCAGGGCAAGGAGCTGCCCCTGAAGCAGCGTCTGTTGATCCGGGCGATCTGGGCGTTCTTTCGTTCCAAGCTGAAGCCGTGGCTGGCCATGGCGGAGCAAGAACGGTTCTAGCTGCTGAAGCAGCAGATACGAAGCTGCAGCAGCTTGGGATCGATATAATGATGATCAGCCTAGAACTGCATCTAGCTCATCAGTGATTTCATTTTTGAGTTTTACTGACCAATTTGCATGTGGACCTGCAATCCTTTTCGTGGTGTATGTGCTCCAGGATTTAGATGTTAATGAATCTATGGAACTTAAATCGAATAGCTAGCGCTGGGTGCTAAGTTTACTTTCTCTATGTACTAATGTTACCTATTGCTCACTTTATTCTATCGTGATATGGACTCGCGGATGGAGCTAATAATTCTAGTTTATAAAGAATACACACATGCTCATCTTGTTCCTGCTGATGAAAACATAAAATGAAATTGTCACTAGAAAAATGTACAGTCTGCTGCTTTCAAAATTGGTGCTTATTCCTGAATTTGAAGTTTTCAACTATTGGGGGCTTGGAGCATAAATCCTGGTATCTTAAAAGGAAGAAAGTAGTCTGCTTTGTACCACTTTATTTCCACTTTACAAGACACTCTTTTTTTAAACAAACCAGAATTTCCACGTTCTAACAAATCATAACTCCTACTCCCTCTGTTTCAAATTGTAGGTCGTTTTGATTTTCTAAATACATAAGTTTTGCTACGTATCTAGACATAGCCTATATGTATATGCATAACAAAAGATACGCATCTAGAAAGGTCAAAACGACCTATAATTTGGTATGAAGGAAGTACAAGATTATGTTCATGTTAGTTACTGTGTCATGACTACCTCCCTCTCCCCCCTCATTTAAATCATCCCTTCATAGTTTAATTTCACATCTGAAATATGTGAAAATGACACTATTCATTGATTTACTTTGATGCTAAGTCGTCCACTATCTCCACTGATATTTTAAAAGTCATGCGTCCGTTCGCTCTATTATTCAATTTCTACCCCAGCTGGTCTTACCAAATTTTGGCTATTTTTGACCAAATTTAGCCATCATTTGGTTGGGTGCCAAATTTTGGCTTGGTAGCTTTCTCCTTTGACCTTTTGCCACGGTTGGTCAAATCCTAAGCCATCAACTTGACGCCAAAAATTTGGCAATGCCAAAATTTAACTTAGCAAATCAAACACGCCCAGGTGCAAATTTTACTATGTTACGAAGACTTCTCGCCAAATAATTCAGGTTAGCCTAGCTTATAGCTGGCATCTAAAAGACAGGAAAATGAAAGAAGCAAAACCGGCAAGACCATTTCAAATTGGGAATCAATTTGCAAAATCAAGCAAGATTAACCCGAATCATTGCCCATTCTTTGGGAGCGAGTTCGATGTCACGAAATCTAGAACTAGCAGTAAAATGAATAAGAACGTGATATGTGGGTCAGAACATCGTTAAGCGTTATATGCAATTATGCGTCATCGCAGTCGCTCTGTTGCCTATTTTCAGCTCAAAAAATATCTCACAGATGCATACTCCACGAAACCTGTTCAGTGTTCACTAACTTGTTTTTTTAACCATTTGTGCCGATCCCTTTTGGCGTAGTGCTGGCTTGCAGTCTAGTGACAAGTGGTGTTATTGTTGTTGCGCCTCGAGTGATGCTCACAGGACCAGTCTCTATTATGCTCGTACAAAGCCTCCGTTATCAAGACTAAAAACTTGATAACTGTGTTTGATGAGTGTCATGGGATAAACTCCTCTCACATTTGATGAAACTTTCCACTCTCTCCTCATAATGGTTTTACCAAGTCAGTAAAATTACTGATGTGATATATAATTTAATGCTTATGAAACCTTCCATTAAGATTAGCCTTAGGTGCATTTTCAACTGTCCTAAAATTCTTGGTGGGTTAATAATTTCTTTTCTTTGGGTTGGCTCCTTTTAATGTTGCGGTGGGTTCTAAGTCTTCAATAGCTTGAAGGGTTTCTGTGCATTTGCATTTTAGCTAACATTGTTTCTGCTCTCACTATCTCTTGGGGGATACTTCACCACCTTCGCTTGTGTAGTTGTGTTGCGAGTTAATCTAGTTGTCTTTTTTTAATACATTGTTGGATGGCGTGAAGCTTCACCGCTTTGCTTGTTCATTGAAGACTACATCCTTACCATCCTGAGTGACTTTTTCTAAAGCTGTAGCCTTACACTTACTTTGTTTATGACTTAGACTATTACTTCCACTCATCTTATCAAAGACTGGAATCCGCAGTTCCTTTTATGCTTATGACATTGTGTGCAATTGTTTGTCGTTTTGTTTTCTTTAACAAAGGTTTGGATCTGCTCTTAGCGGTACATGATTCAATCTGATAAGAACTTTGGTGGGATTTTTTTTTCCGCCATCTTGCTTATCTTCGTGTCATGTTTGGTACAATGGTGGGGAGAAAGCACTTCTCAATTAAGCTGCTTAAAAGTGGAAAAAGCACTTCCCTGATAAATGAGTTCGATTCAGCTTTTATGTTTTAGTATAAATGGGAGCGGTGGGAAGAAGCGTGGCTAGAAGAAGCTAAAAAGAGCACACAGTTTGGTTGCTAGTTTTAGTTTATTTTGACCATAAGCAGGATTTAAGCCGTTCCAAACAGAGCCAAGCATGCACGGTGCCACTGACAAACAATAGATAACATAGAAGATTAATGGAGACAGGAAGAACTAGTGAAACTTTTATAACTGAACTTGGACTACAATGACAACTTATCCTTCTAATATTCATAGGTGAGGAGAACTGTCTTTGCCTATTTACATAGTTTGCCTTCTACCTAGCAAACTGAAAGTGCATCTAGGCCCCTTCTATGTTTTGATGTTTGAATGACAAAAGCAATTAAAAAACTAATGAGGTTGTTAAGTTTTTGCAAGGCTTTATTGCAAATAACAAAGTCAAGCTCATACAATATATGAAGCATGCAAAAGTAAAGAAATGGAAAATAAATATTGAAATAGGTAAAGAGACAAAGGTGCAAATGCAAATTGTATGGTCTTGTCAGTTTTCTGCATGCTTAACCAAAGCATAGTGAAAATTGCATAAGGATAGATCAAGAGCTTAGTTATTCAAGAAAAAGTTCATATGGAAACTTCATTGAGCAAAGATTCAAGCAAATATCATGGTATTGTAGAAAAGGAATTAATTGAGTGCTTATTGTTGGTGCAAAGCAAAGCTTTTCTTTAGTATGGCTAGATAGGGTGAAGAATTCAAGCAGGGGCTAAACTACGAGGTACTAAGTCAAGGTGTAGAAATTTTGCTCGGGTCAATAAGCTAGTATTAAGTGAACTTTGAGGTAGTAGTCAAGCTGAACAGAACTAGGTTCTTGTGGAAGAGAATCCGACTTCCTGTATCCTTGTGATAGTCCCTAGATCGGTAGCTATCACATACAAAACTCATTCCAGCATAATATCACATCCATACCATGATAACAATACAATATTATTTATTACATCCTATAAATGAGAGGTACAATCCCCTTGGGCTAAATGACAAGAGTAAAACCAACGCAACGATAACTAAGCTTCAGGATAACATCTCCATCTTCTCATTCTCCTCCACAGAGATCACTTGAGTGTAGCATCGTGACCTAGTAGTACCATCCACCATGGTTGAACTCGTGGTTGGACTTGTAACCTGCAAACTCATGAACGATAACCCAAGGAATGGGATATGACCATGTCAACATCTATATATACGCAAGCTTTAAGTGGCCTAATACTAGTATTAAAAAGGATCAAGGAATAGGCTCAGGTTTCCTATGTAACATAAAGCATAAAGAATAAACTTCCATGACCACCACCCATCTCTCATCACATCGGGAGCATCCTGGCACTCAAGGTTCCCAACACCATCATCCTATCTCCATCTCTAGTGGCGATGCGAAGGATCCCTCCCTTCGCATCTCAACAACTACAGCCGGATCCTAAACACATAAGTTGGCGAGTGGTGTGCATGTTTAACATAGTCCCATGAAGCAAGTTGATCCACTCAATTTTAGACTAGGGCAAGCTTCTTCTTCCAAAAGTGTATCCACTCAGTTTCAGACCGGGGTGAGCTTCTATCTTCCAAACCACTCTAAGTAAATATGCAATAATCTCAAATGTTGTGAGGTAGGTTGGCTATATGTCTTTATAATGTGGTTCTATTGGCTTTGATAAGTGAAGATGCTATCTTACAGAACATTTTGAAAGAATACACCTATATGAACTCAACTGTTAAATGTTGCAGACTATGAGAATTGGGTAATCTCTATTAGGCTCAAGAAGAGACTAGGAAGTATGATGTATATGCTCCACCTGTAGGGTATGTTACTTGAATTCAAGGCGTAGTCCGTTTGTCAAGTTATGGATCAGTGTAGCTTGAAACTCAGGCGAGAGTTCAACTTAACGATCCTTACTGAAACACTGGTATATTAAACAATAGTAAGAAACAAACAAATTTGTAAATGGGAATTTGAGATCTAGTTGGGGATTATTGGAATTATATTAATGGACTTGGCCTGTAATATTTCAAAAATTCTAAATAAACCTCAAAAGCCCATGTATGGCAAGAGGATGGAGGAAGTGGTGGAACTTTTAGTCCCACCTTACTAGTAGAGGTGGGGGATGACCAACATAAATATGGAGGTTGTATCCGCTCCACCAAGCTATGTGTGTGGAGAGAGAAGGAAAGCCATGCTCGCTCGCCTTGATGAAATATAGAGGTTGTATCCACTCCACCAAGCTATGTGTGTGGAGAGAGAAGGACATGGGCACGCTGATCCTACGTGAATGGTCAGTTAAAATCTGGTCCAAGACACCACTTCCTTTTGCCCTTTTTTTGGTTACTTAGCCTATAAGTTTGCGAAATATGAAGATCTAATTGGTTTAGATTATGATCGTGACACAAGATCCTGAGGCTCTTCTATATATACGACATATTGGCCAATGCTAGAATCATATCTAACCGAGATAGGGTTTTACCTCTTCTCTGCTGCTACACCGCCACCATGGTCTACTCCATCGCGAGAGCCGGTGTGCAGTGGTAAATGGGAGAGCATGTCTTCGGAACCCTTCACCTTTTGTCATCTTGCACCGGGAGAGTGCGAATAAGATATTTAGTAAGTGCCCTGTTGGCGGTCGTTAGGTATTAAATATGATTGTCAACTATGCTAGAAAATAAAGGAGAACTAGCATTTCTCACACGCAAATTTATTTCAAATAATGTAGTTCCATTTATACTTGGAGATTATTTAATTTCAAGAGAGTTCACACAAAAAGAAGGAGAAAGCACACTCTAAAAGGTGAAAAAACACAACTCCGACCAATCAAAGGCAAGGACACGGACTGAAGGGCCCACAACCAGGGCCAAACCACCTCAACTCCGTAGGAAACACCCACAACTATCATAAGGACCTACCTGGCAGCCACCGAGACAAAAGATGGCACGAGGAAGGCCCACAGGGGTCAACCGACTCCCTAGGTCAGCCGAACCGTGAAGCGTCCCCACATAAGTAGAGACTAAGTGTGATCCAATTATCAGTCCCAGGAGGCTGATAACACATTTATTCAACAGATAGTTCAGAAATCATACAACTCCCGAAGGAGCGGGCGGGCAAGCCACACCCAAAGTAAAACTAAACCGATAACAATACAAATCTAGGTTGCAGTCCAGTTGGACTCCGGGCTGCAATCGGAACTATGCGTCAGCGGAAGCATGTTGCAAAAGGGCCAACACCACAGGCAGCGTTGGGTGCAGACACAACCTCCTACTCGAGATCCTCAGTGACGTAGTCCGGGTCCTCCTCTGAAGCAGAAAAACAGGGGTGAGTATGAAAGTACTCAACAAGTCCAACCCCATCCACGGAGGGGAATACAATAAGAATATGCACAAGATATGACAAGGATAAGGTTAAGGTTCATTTGCAATAAAGCTAGATTTTTAACACATGCAAGGGTTCATTTTCAAAAGAGTTTTCGCAAGGCATTTTCTTTAGTAACCGAAACATTAAGTAGGGTTGATCCTACACAAAGGATCCATGTTTTATCGCTACCGGACTCCCCGTCCGCCATAGCTCACGGCACAACTGCCGGACACTTCCAAAATCCAACACACACCATAAAAACCAACCATCTCCAAATGCTAGTTATGTGACCAAGCTGTAACTCGTCCAATGCCGTGGACACGGCTACCCAGATAGGTTTTAACTCTGCAGAGGTTGTACACTTTTCCCACAAGTAGGGTACCGCAGCACAATCACCATGGTGCCGGTGCGGATCCTAACAAAGCCATTACCCACCTTAGCTAAGACTGACTAGTCCATACGGAAGCAATCATGGGGTTAACGACCTATTAACGAGGTCTTAACCAGGACCTAAGTCACAAAGATCTTACTCCTTTTCCATGGCTCCCGTTGCTCACCAGCTCACCCGAAGACTAATAGTTTAAATAGTGGGATTTATGCTAAGTCGTTGCCCATACAACGGTCGAGTGGTTGGACGATGGTTGAATTAGGCAAGATGACACATCAATTCGGTCCTTAACCATGACAAGATGGATAACTCCTAACCTTGCTCAAC